>NC_079354.1:1831124-2518491 GCF_029582105.1 Oenanthe melanoleuca
ACCTTAACCTAACCAACCTAACCCTAACCCTAACCCTAACCCTAACCCTAACCCTAACCCTAACCCTACCCCTAACCCTAACCCTAAACCGTACCCGAACCCTAACCCTAACCCTAACCCTAAACCTAACCCTTACCCTAACCCTAAACCTAACGCGTTCCCTAAGCCTAACCCTAACCCTAAGCCATACCCTAACCCTAACCCTAACCCTAACCCCTACCCTTACCCTAAGCCTAACCCTAACCCTTACCCTAACCCTAACCCTAACCTTAACCCTTACCCGTACCCTAACCCTAACCCTAACCTGTACCCTAACCCTAACCCTAACCCGTACCCTAACCCTAACCCTAAGCCTAACCCTAACCCTAACCCTAACCCTAACCCTAAACCTAAGCCTAACCCTAACCCTAACCCTTACCCGTACCCTAACCCTAACCCTAACCCTAACCCTAACCCTAACCCTAACCCTAAGCCTAACCCTAACCCTAACCCTAAACCTAACCCTAACCCTAACCCTAACCCTAACCCTAACCCTAACCCTAACCCATACCCTAACCCTAACCCTTACCCTAACCCTAACCCTAACCCTAACCCTAACCCTCACCCTAACCATAACCCTTCCCCTAACCCTAACCCTAACCCTAACCCTAACCCTAACCCTAACCCTAACCTGTACCCTAACCTTAACTCTCACCCTAACCCGTACCTTAACCTTAACCTTAACCCTAACCCTAACCCTACCCCTAACCCTAACCCTAAACCGTACCCGAACCCTAACCCTAACCCTAACCCTAACCCTAACCCTAACCCTAACCCTAAACCGTACCCGAACCCTAACCCTAACCCTAACCCTAACTCTAACCCTTACCCTAACCCGTACCCGTACCCGTACCCTAACCCTAACCTGTACCCTAACCCGTACCCTAACACTAACCCTAAGCCTAAGCCTAAGCCTAAGCCTAAGCCTAAGCCTAAGCCTAAGCCTAACCCTAACTCTAACCCTTACCCTTACCCTAACCCGTACCCGTACCCGTACCCTAACCCTAACCCTAACCCTAACCCTAACCCTAACCCTAACCCTAACCCTAACCCTAACCCTAACCCTAACCCTAACCCGTACCCTAACCCTAACTCTAACCCTAACCCTAACCCTAACCCTTACCCTAACCCTAACCCGTACTCTAACCCTAACCCTAACCCTAACCCTAACCCTAACCCTAACCCTAATCCTAACCCTAACCCTAACCCTAACCCTAACCCTAACGCTAACCCTAACCTCCCGCATCGCCCAGGAACCAGGCACGGTGAGGAGAGAACTGGGATCCCCCCAGTTCCCACGTGGAGCAGTTGTGAGTGGGTCACAAGCTCTGCTGGCACTGCTGGGCTCAGGCAGGGCCTTCCCAGAGGGTGGAAGGTGAGACCCAGCTCCAATCTGCATCACTCAATAAGCCCCGATGCCTGCGAACCACATCTTCCAACATCTGTTGGCACCTCATTATCCACACCTCCTTCAGGACACGGTGGGGAGATTGGGGAGATTGGTCCCTTCCAACCCAAACCATTCTGTGAATCTGTGATGTGACTGTGAGTGCTTTGCCCCAGGAGGTCCCTCTGTCCTCTCCTCACCCCTCTGGTATCCACGTTGTACCCAGCAGTGCCCTCTGCTCACCCCCCATTGCTCTGTCCCAATATATTGCTGGCTGGTGGAAGGTTCAGATGCATCCTGCAGGAATCATTTCTGTCCTGGAAGATCTTCCCAGGGAGGTCACACCCTGCACAGGGATCTCTCACAAGCTGTGCCAGGTTCATAGGCCAGGAGCTGAACACCCACTGGACTTCCAAGGATGGATTCCTGTCCCTCAACTCATCATGGAAGGAGGTGGAAAAAACAGTCTGGGCTCCACTGTGCTCTTCCTTATCCCTTTGTTGCATCAGCAGCTTGAGCACCTTTTGCTCTGTGCCTTGACCACAGGAAATTATTCCACAGCAGTGGTGTGTGGGGGCACAGCTCTGTGATGGTGCTGGCCACGTGCGTGAGCTGTGACCTCAGTGCAGCCACAGGCTCTGACCTGCTCTGGGAGCTCCTGGCACTGCTGATGTTGCTGCTCATCCAGGTTGGCCCCACATCCAACACGAGGACCCTGTGGCTCAGCTCCATCATGTGTGGAGAAGGTTTTGTCTTCAGAAGCACTTCCGGGATCACTCTTGCATGGAGGAAGGAGGCTGAAGGCCAGGACAGCCAGTGGCCTTGCTGCTCCTTCCTTTTCCTTCAGATGTGTTCCTCTCCTTGGGAATCCCAAGGATCCCCAGCAGTTACCAACCATTCCAGCACTGTGCTAGGCTCCCACTCTCCAGCCTCCCCTCACTCCCTGCTCTGGAGCAGCAGCATTTCCTATCAGATGGCTGAAAGCACTCACCATTCCAAACTCCTCATTTCAATCCTCCCAATCCCAAGGCTGTTGTGTCCTCCATATGCCAGGGGATCCATCCATTCTCCAGAAAGGAAGCCTGGAGTCCAAGAGCAGCAGCCCTGTGTTTGCCAGTGCCCACCCAGACCCTCAGATTCATTTTCTTGAAGCTCTCCACATCCAGACACAATGGGAATTTTGACCCTCCAGTCACTGGAGGCCTTCTCTCTTCCCTTTTGAGCTCCCCTTTAGGCTGATGGAGATGGATCTTGGACTGTGCAGACTTGCTTGGCTGCAGCACCAACCTTGAAGTTCTTACATGCTCCTGGAGTCTGCTTTGTGCCCTCAAGATGTTCTTCTGGGCCAGTCATGAACTGGTGAGCGCTGGTCCCACCTCACACCTTCACTCTGCTCCCTGGAAGGGCTTTCCTTGACTGTTGCATCCTTTTGGCACCCATGGGAAGGCCTGCCAAGGCTCCACTGCCACCCTCACAACCTTGCTGTTCCCACCAGTTGTCACCAATACCCACCTTCTGACCTGAATGCCATGAGCTGCCCTGGTCACCCTGCCACAATACCTGAGCAGACCAGCCCCAAGTGACTCCAGAGCTCCTTCAAAGTCCTTCTCTGCCCCTTCCACTCACTCTGCACCAGATTTAGGGGTTTCAGTGGAGGCTGGCCATGGACCGGGGGCACTGTGCATCCTCACTGCTGTCCTCAGCCACGCTGGTAGCTGATGCTGTCCTTGCTGCCATCTGGTGACAGTGTCACATGGGCATGGCCACCATCAGGCAGCTTGGGAGTCAGCTCACACTGGTTTTGCTGGTCCTTGCTGCCCACGAGTAGCCCCTGGGCAGCTCTGCCACAGGACACTCAAGCCCTGCTGCAGACAGCATCAGGTACAGCCTTGATGGGGTCACAAAAATGGGACAGCCACCCCTCCAGCTACACCCACCTGTTGGTTTACATCAAAAGATGGTTCCCAGGCCAGCAGAGCCAGGAGCGATGACATCTAGGGGACATTAAAGCAGCTTCCATGGTGGCACATTTTACACTGCGTTTGCAGTTCCTGATGCAGAAAGAAAAAGGTCGTTGGCATGTGAAGCCCTTGGCTCATCACATCTGGAGGAGGTGGCTGCCCCTCACCCTCTGTGGGGTTAAAGAGGGGCAGCAGGTGACAGCTGGAGTCAAGGGAGGCACAAAGGAAAGCAGCAAGGGGTGGCACAGAGCTGCCAGGCAGACTCAAGGCTCAGAGCCGTCATCTTTGGTGATTCCAGGGAGCCTCAGCCACCAGAAAAATTCAGGATATGCTTCTCTGGTCCAAGGAAGCTGCTTGGTCAGTCTCAGTGCCTCAGCTGAAGGAGAGGGATGTTTCTTTGGGATGGCAGAGACAGGGAGTGAGTCCCATGCTGGCACCAGGAGTAAATCTGTAAATCCCACCAAGAGCAGACAGGGAGCTGGTCCAGGGCCACTGAGAGATGCCCTGCAGAGAATCAGCCTTGCTCCTGGATTAGCACCCTTTACCCTGGATTAGCACCCTTGCTCCAGGATCAGCACCCTTGGTTCTGGATCAGCACCCTTGCTCCAGGATCAGCACCCTTGCTCCGGGATCAGCACCCTTGGTTCTGGAGCAGCACCCTTGCTCCAGGATCAGCACCCTTGGTTCTGGATCAGCACCCTTGGTTCTGGATCAGCACCCTTGATCCTGGATCAGCACCCTTGCTCCTGGATCCCCCCCTTGCTCCGGGATCAGCACCCTTGCTCCGGGATCATCACCCTTGCTCCTGGATCATCACCCTTGCTCCGGGATCAGCACTCTTGGTTCTGGATCAGCACCCTTGGTTCTGGATCAGCACCCTTGATCCTGGATCAGCACCCTGCTCCTGGATCAGCACCCTTGCTCCGGGATCCCCCCCTTGCTCCGGGATCAGCACCCTTGGTTCTGGATCAGCACCCTTGCTCCAGGATCAGCACCCTTGCTCCAGGATCAGCACCCTTGCTCCTGGATCAGCACCCTTGGTTCTGGAGCAGCACCCTTGGTTCTGAAGCAGCACCCTTGCTCCAGGATCAGCACCCTTGGTTCTGGATCATCACCTTGCTCCTGGATCAGCACCCTTGGTTCTGGAGCAGCACTCTTGCTCACACCTCTGCCTGCAGAAGGAAAGATTTCCAGCTCCTGGCTGAATCCCTGGGGCTCCAAGGAGCCTCGAGCTTCCAGGGGCAGATTGGGAGGAGGAAAACTCGAGCATATTTTTACAGAAATTGGAGTCTCCCTGCAGCAGAAAATCCCGTAAAAGCAAAACCCAAGTGAAAAGCAGCTTCAGCTGTTCTGGCTCTGGCTGTGACGGGCTTGGCCCCGGGCCAGTGAGTTAATTCTGCCTATTAACTAATAGTATAGTATTGTCGGTAAAGATTCATTGCTAAACTTATGTTTTTAAGATATCACTTATCATTTAAACACTTAACTCCTGATCCCAGAACATGTACAGGCACCGTGTAGCCCTGCAGCCATGCTGCAGATAACCAAAGCCACCACTGGCTGGGGAGCCCGGGCAGCGTTTAACCCTTTTCCCCCTCTTTGTTTGAATGATAAATTGTTTGGAGTAGCACTTTCCAGAGGAGAGCAGGCCCTCCCACTCAGGGACCGCTTATTATCACCTACTTAATGTTCCCCAGCTCAGCAGGGATGGAGGAGCCGTTTCCAATAGGGGATTTTTCTGACCTCTGTGAAGGGTGTGCGAACAGCCAGAAACCCCATGGATATCTCTGATTGCAGCCTGTCACCACCAGGGCCTCCCTCTGTCCTTCCTTGCCTTTCCCAGCCACCCCAAGTGCTCTGCAGGCTGGGCACAGCCAGGTCTGGTGCTTCAGCAGGAAAGGTGAGAGCAGCAGGGCGGGCTGAGCTCTGAGTGCTGCCCAGCCCCTGCCAGCCCAGCATCCCCAGTCTGTCTGTGCCATACATCCACAATTTCCGGGGATCTCAGGGGTCCCAGCTCCTTTCCCAGCCACCCCAAGTGCTCTGCAGGCTGGGCACAGCCAGGTCTGGTGCTTCAGCAGGAAAGGTGAGAGCAGCAGGGCGGGCTGAGCTCTGAGTGCTGCCCAGCCCCTGCCAGCCCAGCATCCCCAGTCTGTCTGTGCCATAAATCCACAATTTCCAGGGATCTCAGGGGTCCCAGCTCCTTTCCCAGCCACCCCAAGTGCTCTGCAGGCTGGGCACAGGCAGGTCTGGTGCTCCAGCAGGAAAGGTGAGAGCAGCAGGGCGGGCTGAGTGCTCAGTGCTGCCCAGCCCCTGCCAGCCCAGCATCCCCAGTCTGTGCCATACATCCACAATTTCCGGGGATCTCAGGGGTCCCAGAGCAACTCAGCTCCTTTCCCAATCACACCATCACCAGCCACCGCTCTCTGCAGCCCCCAGCCCACCGGGGAGGTTTCTCTGCACAGATTAAATAAAGTTTAACCTTTTACATCCCTGTTTGCTGGCTGAGGGTGCCTGTCCCTGCACGGCTGTGCTGAAACGCGACACTGGACAGCCCCACCTCACTCAACCTGTTTGTCCTGTTGCAGGAACCAGCAGCTCCTTCTCTCCTCTGGCATTTCTGAGCTCTGAGCATGGGGGATCCCTGGGGTACAAACCCTGAGGGGTGAAACAGAGAGGAGGAAAGTCAGAGCATGGCACTGAGCATCCCAGCAGAGCCACAGAAAAACTCCAAGGATTTAATCCCAGTTGCAGAAAGGATGGAGGAGGATCAAGGTGTGCAAGGTAACCCTGTTTCTGTTTCTATAAATCTGAGGATTTCGAGCCTTCAGCTAAATTAAGAAGGAAAAGTCAACTGGTAGATTGCAGTAAAGATTTGGAGAGTTCTCCGCTCCGAAAATGAATGAAACTTTTGAATGGTAGCCATGGGAACAAATTAAGGAGGAGAGGCACTTTTGAAGCATTTAAAATAGATTTTAGAACTGTGGAATTGAGCAGGAAATTTGGGATGTTTTGTTCAACAGATTGTTTGAGCACGGGTTGAGAATTAAAAGTAACTTTTGGGGAAAAATGATTTTGTAAAATTATCTTGGGGACTGCAAAGATGTCAGATCTTCTGGAAAATTTTGTTTTGGTGAATAAGCAGGAGCATAGAGAAGCAGGAAGAAAAACAGCTATAAAAAGAAGGCAAATTTAAACAAAACCATACATTACATATTTTTTTAAAATAAAAACAAGAATTTCCAGATTTATAGATTTATATAATCATTAAGGTTGGAAATGACCTTCAAGATCATCAAGTCCAACCTTCAGCTGAGTACCGCTACTCTTCTAGAATGTAGAGAAATGTCCCAATCAGGTATGTAAACTATTACTCTATATTTTAAAAAAATACATTTTAAAAGGCTGTTTAGATATACAGCAAAGAAAAGGTGAAACCATCACCAAAATATCATGTTATATATAGAAACTTAATCCAAAATACTTTACAGCCATGAGGCATGACTGGCAGAAGATGGGATTTGTATTCTGGAAAATATTTCCATTTTAGTTCTTGGTTATAGCCAGAAATAACATAGTTAAGAGAATAAATCTGCCCAGGGATAACCTGTGATGAAAAACTGCCAGGCATTACCTACTGACAGGGGTAACAACATAAAAGGATGCTCAATTTAATTGCTGTCATTTGTAAAGGTTTGTAAAAGAAAAGGATGTAACCGAAGCTATTTCATGGCAGGGAACCCAAGGTCCAGAAGTCTTCCAGAAAATTGTTTTAAAGTTGTTCAAAGGAAGGTGGAAAAGCTGAAAAGTCAAGCTCAGGTCTGTGTTTAATACTATAAAATTACAGGGTGGCATCCTTGAAATTGAGATTGCTGAAATGGCATTTAATAGGAAACTGGGGAAACCAGGGAGAAAACTACCTGGGTTTTGTCAGTGCTGGTGTTAAATAAAGCAGCTTTGCAAGTGCTTATGGACACCACGAAAAAATGCAACATTATGTGTTCCATTTGAGGCACTTGTGAGCAAAATCCCCCAGTGCTCTGAGGTGGCAAATACAGGATCAGAGTGTGGAACTGCTCCTTCCTTCTCAGAGGTGCTGCTCAAAGACAGACCTGAAGGAGGCAACCACATCTCCTTCCACAGCACAGGGGTGGAAAACACAGGTTGGATGGGGCAGCCCTGGGTGGAAGATGTGCTGTCCATGGCAGGGGGCTGGAGCTGGGGGATCTCTGGGATTCCTTCCAGCCCAAACAATCTGTGACTCTATGACTCTGCCCAGGTTTCTCCAAAGGGAAGCCAGCTGCAGGAGATGTGGTGGCACAGAGAAAGCAGAGCTGTGTGCAGGCAAAGCCCCCACAGGGCTGGAGAGGAAAGGTCAGGAGTCAGCAGGAGCAGGGCTCGTGCTCTGTGATTAGCATTTCCCATTCTCCCTTTGGGTCCAGGTTATCATGTCATTAATGTCTGGGAAATGTGACTGAACTGGAACAATTCCTGCAGAGGGATAGCAAGCACTTGCACAGGCTCCTGATACTGATATTGACTGGCTTGCCTTTTCTTTTATTGAAATAATTGAATATTGAATAATCTAACAGCAAGGTATCATAGAATAATGGAATTATAGAATGGGGGATTGGAAGAGTCCTTAAAGCACATCCCATTCCACCCACCTTCCACTGTCCAGGGTGCTCCAAGCCCCATCCAGCCTGGCTTTGGACATTTCCAGGGATGGGGCAGCCACAGCTTCACACATCCAGCTTGTGCACAGCCCTGAGGGGTGCTGTGTGTGTGCTGTGTGTGCTTATGAAGAGACAAACCCCGTGTGCCAGAGGGACCCCTGGGTAAGTGCTGTCTTCCAGGGGGCTCCTCCAAAGGGGAATCCTGCTCCACAGCCCCTCAGAGCCCTGCAGAGTGGCCAGACACACATGGTCAGTGCCATCTGTTCCTGGCATCTGCTGGGCCTTCCCAAGGCTTTCCTTTAAGTTCCTTGCCAAAAGTTTTTAAGGAAAGCAGGAAGCCTGGGGGAGTCCAGGGAGTTCCTTGTCATTTTAATTGCATGAGAGATGGTTGCAGAGAGGGGTTAACAGAGGGAGGTCACCAGCCTGTCCTGCAGGTCTGAGTTGTCATGTCCAACAGCCCCAGAAGTGGCAGCAACAGGGATGAACAAGGAGGTGACACAGGATAAGTGATGCCATAGGGAAAACAGCCACAACTTCACTTGCTCAGTGACAAGGCTGCTCCCTCCTTCTCTGTCTTCTCCCAGGAATAAACCTAAGCCATCAGATGACACTTGTGTGCTGTCCAGGGCCAGGGTCTAAAAGATTGGGGTTTGGGATCAGAGGTTTGGGATCACTTCTCATGGATGGGAACTGAACTGTTGACCTCCTCAGCAGAACTGGGACAAAATGCAAAGGGATTCCAAGTGCAGGCTGGAAAAGTCCTGGGAATGGAGATCCAGGGATTTAGAACACACAGGGAAATCCATGGAAATTACAATAGCTGGAAAATAATCACTACAGATCTTCCTGGACTCCTACAGCCCCCAGCCTTTCTTCTGTTAAAATTCTTCCTGGTCCCTCAGGAGATGTTTTGGATGCTGGAGACTTGTTCCAGGGGCTACAGCAGCCTCTGCACTGAGCCACGGCACCAGTGCAGCGTGGGGACCTCCAGCACACCCCTGCCAGTCACATCCATGCACCCCAGAGCTCTTTAATTTGGGTTTGCTTTGCTTTCTTCTTTCTCCAGGTGTGTTTTGTTGTGTCTGGAGAGCTGGGAATGCCAAGAGCTGGAGTTTCTGTGCCAGTGCTGGGGTGGGGACCTCAGCAGGAGCTGGGGGAGGTGGCACAGCACCCTGTGAGAGGGAGCAGAGGGGAGCAGGAGGCAGCAGGAGGGGAGTGGATGGGTTTTTGTGGGTGCACAGCAAGCACTGAACCTCCCAGCCTTGGCATATGTGTTGGGCTGGTGCTGTGCTGAATGCACTGCTCAGCAGGAATGCTGGGGAGGAAATAAATCAGCCCCTGATTTACCTGGGAGGACAGATACTTCTTCTCAACTGGTTTTTAATTTGGACTCAATTTCCAAGCGGCTGTTTGGATGTCTCTGAGATAAGTGATCTGTGTAACGTCTGAGTCAAACAGGATTTTCCTTCTTTTCAGACAGCAAAGCTGTGCTCTGTAAGTGGATGTTCCAGCTAATGAGGTGTTAAGTGTAGAGAGAATCACAAGTACTTGGGGGCAGGATCCAGCTGGTAGTGAAACCAACAGCCAGCACCAAGATTGTCCTCGACTTCTAGGAACAACTTCTGAGGGCAGGAGCAAGGGAAAACCTGGGAAATGGGTTCAAAAATACAAAAATACAGCCACAGGTCATGCTACAGCTGCATCATGTGGCTGCACATGTTCCCTTTCCTTGGGCCAATGGAGGAGGACAAGGGAGAGGCAGCAGCGATGGCTTTTAGCTGGCAACCAGGGGCCAAGTGGGAACAGCCCCAAGAGCCCTGAAATCCTGAAGAAATGCCCACAGAAGATGTGAATCCTGTCAGGGACGTTTGGCACAGATCTCTGCTCCCAGAAGGGATGCTCTCTGGGCCTGAGCTGCTGTGCTTGCAGTGCCTGCAGTGCTGAGATATGGATATGGGTATGGATATGGATGTGGATGTGGATATGGATATGGATATGGGTATGGATATGGATATGGATATGGATATGGATATGGATATGGATATGGATATGGATATGGATATGGATATGGGTGTGGATGTGGATATGAGTATGGATGTGGATGTGGATATGGATATGGATATGGGTATGGATATGGATATGGATATGGATATGGATATGGATATGGATATGGGTATGGATATGGGTATGGATATGGGTATGGATATGGGTATGGATAAGGTATGGGTGTGGATATGGATGTGGATGTGGATGTGGATATGGATATGGATATGGGTATGGATATGGATATGGATATGGATATGGGTGTGGATGTGGATGTGGATGTGGATATGGATATGGATATGGATATGGATATGGATATGGATATGGATATGGATATGGATATGGATATGGGTGTGGATATGAATGTGGATGTGGATGTGGATATGGATATGGATATGGATATGGATATGGATATGGATATGGATATGGATATGGATATGGATATGGATAAGGTATGGGTGTGGATATGGATATGGGTATGGGTATGGATATGGATATGGATAAGGTATGGGTGTGGATGTGGATGTGGATGTGGATATGGATATGGATATGGATATGGATATGGATATGGATATGGTTTAGTGGGCATGGTATTCAGTTAAGAGTTGGATCTTGGAAACTTTTTCCCATCTCAATGATTCTGTGATTCTATTGCTGTGCCACTGCAGGAGGTAGATAAAGATGTGTCTCTGGAGCAGGACAGATCTCAGGAGCAGGGATGGGAGAAACGTTCCAGCACCAGGACCTTCCAGCATGGGACAGCACGCGTCACCAGGGCATGGAATAACACAGGACTGGCAGCAAGCCAGCACCTCTCACAGCACTGGTTTTATCTTTAACAGCAACAACGGCAGCAAGCCCACTTTGCTGGGAAATACCTGCCGGTGCTGGGATCCTGCATCCTCAGGCAGAGCAGCATCCTGCGGGAGCCGAGCCGTGTTATCTGCCCGAGGGGATTACGCTGTGCAAACGGCTCGTTGGGGATTGTATATTAACAGGATATGCTCGGCTGGTTGACAGGAAGCAATAAAGTAATTTGAAAGAGACTGGGAGAGAGTGTGTGAGTTCCTGCGTCTGTGTTAAATCATGGCTCTAGATAAGCAAACAGCGGCCCCGGAGCGGCAGGAGCGCTGCCAACAGGGATACGGCGGTGCCAGAAACCTCCGGGAGCTGCGGCGAGCCCGGCTCGGGAGGAGCGGGGAAACAACCGTGGGGTTGCAAATACAGCTGTGCCGTGTCCTGCTCGGGAGCAGTGGGGAAACAACCATGGGATTGCAAATACAGCTCTGCCATGCCCTGCTTGGGATCAATGGAAACCATGGGATTGCAAATACAGCTGTGCTGTGTCCTGCTCGGGAGCAGTGGGGAAACAAACCACTGGGATTGCAAATACAGCTCTGCCATGCCCTGCTCAGGAGCAGCATAGAAACCAGTGGGATTGCAGCTACAGCTCTGCCATGTCCCGCTCCCGCTCAGTCCCGCAGGGTGCTGCCCCTGTGCAGGGATGCAGGAGTGAAGGAGAGCATCCCTCGGCAGAGCCCGTCCCGCCCAGCTGCAGGAGCTCAGGGAAGGGGCTGCTCCTCCCAGCAGCTCCAGGGTTGCCGGAGGAAGGGGAGGAGAGCCAAGAGCACAAACACGTGCAGCTGCAAGGAGCGACACTGGGCAAGCTGCTGAGACAAGGGTGGGGCAGAGGCCGAGGGGAGCAGGGGATGCCAGAATGTCAGGGTGTCAGGGTGTCAGGACACAAGGATGCCAGGGTACCAGAATGTCAGGATGTCAGGATGTCAGGGTACCAGGGTGCCAGGATGTTAGGGTACCAGGGTACCAGGGTGTCAGGATTCCAGGGTACCAGGGTGTCAGGGTATCAGGGTGCCAGGATGTCAGGATGCCAGGGTGTCAGGGTATCAGGATGTCAGGGTACCAGGGTGTCAGGGTGCCAGGGTACCAGGGTACCAGGGTACCAAGGTGCCAGGATGCCAGGATGTCAGAGTACCAGGATACCAGGGTACCAGGATGTCAGGGTACCAGGATGCCAGGGTGTCAGGATGCCAGGGTACCAGGATATCAGGATGCCAGGGTGTCAGGGTGCCAGGGTGTCAGGATGTCAGGATGCCAGGATGTCAGGGTACCAGGGTGCCAGGATGTCAGGGTACCAGGATGCCAAGATGCCAGGATGTCAGGGTACCAGGGTACCAGGGTGCCAGGGTGCCAGGATGCCAGGATTCCAGGGTACCAGGATATCAGGATGCCAGGATATCAGGATTCCAGGGTACCAGGATACCAGGGTACCAGGGTGTCAGGATGCCAAGGTACCAGGGTGTCAGGGTGCCAGGGTACCAGGGTGTCAGGGTACCAGGGTGTCAGAGTACCAGGGTACCAGGGTGTCAGGGTACCAGGGTGTCAGGGTGCCAGGGTACCAGGGTGTCACGGTGCCAGGATGTCGGGGTGCCAGGCAGCACCAGGCACTCTGCATTTGGCCCCTGGCGTGGTTCAGAGTGCCCTGCTGGGTCCCTGCCGTGTGTGTGTCAGCAGCACAGCCCCTGGCACGGCTCAGCCTCCCACATCCTGCTGGAACTGCCACAGCTAAATGTCAGCAGCGTTTATTGCTCTCAGGGAGGCTCTGCTGGCCTCCAACAGGGGATGGTTGAGGTCTTCTGATGCAATTTTGTATTTTTTTTTTTTTTTTTTGTTAGGGATCTGCTTTCACACACGGTATGGCTGCCCAGAAGCTCCCTGTCACAGGATGTGAGCTCTGTGGGATCAACAAAATGTGTCTGCATTTGGTGGGGACTGAAGACACTCCAAGCACTCTCTTCAGAATAATAGAAACAAATAGAATAGAATATAGAATATATTAAATAGAATAATAGAAATAAAAGATCACACATGCTGCCTTCCACCAGAGGCAAAAAGATCCAGCCCAGGGCCTGGATGAGTGCTGAACCTTTTTTCCCAAGTGTCAAGTGGTCCTAGCTGGGTGATGGGCAGAGAGTGGGATGGGGCTTGGAGCACCCTGGTCTGGTAGAAAATGTCCCTGCCCATGGCAGGGGAGATGGAACAAGATGACCATGAAGGTCCCATTGAAACCAAACCATCCTGTGATTCTATGAAATCTCCTTGGTTTGTGTCAAAAGCTGTATCTCACTCTGAAGCACCTCACCCTGCCCTTGGCAGAGAGGATCTCCTGGTGCACAGAGCAGTGCCCAGTGTGCCTTGGGCACCTGAGCAGCACCTTCCTCAGGCCATGAGCCCTCACACTCCTACTCTGCTAGGAGGAGGATTCCCTGGAAGCTGAGGCCACAGACACCTGCATGCCAAAGTGAGTCCATGGCAGCACTTTTCACAAATGTTTGTTGCATTCCTTGGGGCTGGCTGAGGAGAAAGGGGTGGCTCAGACAAGGGTGAAGCAGCAGCAGATATGTCAGTCAGAGACTGTGAGGCAGTGCCATGTCCTCCACATGTTCCTCATTTGCTTTTTCAGCATCCCCTCCCTGATCCCTGCACTAATCCTGGATCCCCAGGGGAGTCATTGGTGATGTTCTTGCACCCCTCCTTTCTCCCACGCACCTCACGAAATTTTTGGAATATCCAGGCGGGACAAACACAACTTGTTCCTGCCTGTGCAAGAACTGCTCCAGCTGGCTCTTCCAAACACAGCCAGGCCAGGCACAGCTCAGAGTTATCTGATGGTCACACAGCAGCCAAGCCCCTGAGCCCTTCCCACAGACCTGGAAGCTCTGGCTGTGCTGGGGAGCCAGCTGGCACCTGGCTGGGTGCGTGGGCAGTCCCCAGAGCTGAGGTGTCACCAGCAGCTCAGGTGATGTGCTGTGCAGCCCTTCCCACGGCGTCACTCAGCAGGCTGGTGTGGGTGGCCCGTGCTGGCCTTGCCCTGCACCCTCCTCTGCCTGGCCCTGTCACTGTCTCACCTTGCAGAGCCTCGCACAGACTGCCTGACCTTCGTCACCAGCTTGGCACCAGGAGTTACCTGACCTGCTCCTGAGTCATCTCTGCTCAGCAGGGAGCAGCAGCCTCCAGAAAGTGGATGTGCCTGCTGCTCTCCAGCCCAGTCACAGGGCTTGGGAGCTGCTTTGGAGCTCCCCGGCTGGGAACTGGCTGCCACCACTTTGGACCTGCAAGCTTTCCTCAGCCACGTGCTTGAGAGCCTGAGGGACCCTGGTGGGGCTGCCCAAAGCCACATCCCAACCTCAGCCCCACTCCTGAGGAGACCTGGGACACTCTGATCCCCTTTGCCTCTCCAGCATTTTGTCTTCATTCCCTGACACCCCCACCCAGCTGCAGGAAAGACACAATCTCCCAGTTGCATGACCCAACCACCTCACAGCAGAACTGGAAGGAGTCCTGGAGCCAGGCCACCAGAGAGGAAGGACCACTCCCTGCACTGGAGCTGCTCCAGGCTGGAAGGAGAGACAAGCTGCCTTGGCTGCAGTAATTAAATCCTTTGCCCAAACGAGAGAGAACATCCCATCCTCCCCACTGCCCCCGCAGTGCTGCAGTGTGCAAGTCCCTGGCATCGCTAGGCAAGTGCATCAGTCATCCCCCAGGTGGGTTAGGCTGGGCTTAAGTTGCTTGGGCTCTGTCCTTGCTGTGTCTGAGACTAGGCAGGGCTCCCAGCTCCTCTGGGCCAGCTGTCCAAACACTCCCAGCACACTGACCCAACCCTTTGGATCTGCTCTCCCAGAGCTGAGCCCCTCAGCCTGGCTGCTCTGAGCCTGGGGGAGCAGGGAGACGATTTCTGGTGTAGACTGATCTGGTTTAGACACATCCTTGTGCTCACCAATGCACAAAGGCTGCAGGATGGGCAGGAAAAAGAAGAGGCAAGCCCACGGGAGATGGGACATTTGCCATTCTGCAGCACCAAGAGCTGGGTATCAATGTGTGCTATTACTGAGTCAGCACCTCCTGCTGGGAGGGGACAGGTGTTTCCTCCAGCCCAGACTGAAATATCCTTGGCTTCCCCCTGTTTTGGGAAGGACTCTGGTCCTGTTAGCTTGGCTCAGCTCGTGTGGGACCAAGCAGCATTGTGAGCTCGCTGGCTGCCCACCTGGCCAGGTCACCTCCATCCTCCTGCAGCCCCAGCAGTGCTCCCAGCAGGTCTCCACTGGTGAAGGAACTCCGTGGAAGATGTTCAGGCTGCCAGCGCGGCTCTCCTGCCCTCCAGCCTCTCTCCCTGCCCACCTTGCTCCCATCTCATCACTGGGCACCCAGAGGGGTCCAGCAGCCCCGCAGCTCATTCCCCCATGAGCCAGCCCCATCCCCAGCAGGCAGAGCTGCGTTCCCCCTCCTCTGCCCCGCCGTGCCTCATCCTTTCTTCCTTTTCATCCCTTTCTCCCTCCCTGAATGCGCTCTGCTTGCTTTGGCGGCGCCGGGCAGCGAGAGCCGAGCCCCCCCTCGCTGCCGGGGATCCCCCGGCAGATGGGGCCGGGCTGTGAATGTGCACAGGGCCGGGCTGTGAATGTGCACAGGGCTGGGATGTGAATGTGCACACAGTGAAGCCCCTAAGAGGATTTGCTGGTGCCCCTTTCATTGCGAGCCTTTGTGTGCTGCTCCGCTGCGGTGGGACGCCCCCCGAGTTCTCCCCCGGCTCGTCTCTCTTCCACTCCAGAAGAAAAGAAAGTGCCTATAAAGGCCTTGTTTGTGCCACTTGTTTGAGAGGAACATATTGCTGTAGGTGCCGCGGGTCCCGGCGTGACAGCGTCGCCCCTTTGAGAGCCGGGGACGTGCGGCTCCCTCCTGGGAAGGTCCGAGCGGGCGGCTTAGCCAGGCGCTGGGAAAAAAGGTTTCAGTTGCATTTCAATGTCCATTGAACCCTGAATCCCCGGCGATGGGTTTTTTTTTTTTTTTTTTTTTTTTTTTTTTTTTTTTTTTTTTTTTTTTTTTTTTCGAAGAATCTGCAGACAGACAAAGCCACGGAGGAGGAGGAGGAGGCTGGGAAGATGCTCCGTGTCCAGCAGTGGGTGAAGGACCTGCTACCCCCCAAAATCCCATCTCGGAGCGATGCACAGGGCTGGCAATGCTGCTTTTCCAATGACATCTAGTGGTAAAGCCGGGGAAGGAGGAAAACGCCGGCTGGGTTTTCCTGGCTGGAGCGCGGCGCCTCCCGCTGCGGCATTTTGCCCTTTGTATGGCAGCAGACAGCCCCCAGAGAAGAGGGAAGCACAAACAGCGGCACAACAGCCTCGGCAGCCCCGGGATGTCAACCAGCCCACCCTGAAACTGCTCCCTGCGCCTCGTCTGGCATTTCCAGGGCCCCTGGAGCAGATGTCTGGGCTGGAAATGGAGGCACACAGACAGCAGCACACCCATCTTGTCCTCTCTGTGCTCCAGCACATCCCCGTGCGTGCTGCCAGCGGCTCAGAGGGAGCTATGTGACACACAGACACGCAGGGCAGGCCTGGGAGTGTTCCCAGAGCAGGCAGAGTGCTCGCAGCAGCAGTGGCCCTGAAGCACAGAATGTGGCTCCAGGGATGCTCCAAGGGCAGCTCACCCCAGCCGAGGCGGCCCCCGGGACCTGTGGGGGTCCTGACAGGGGGTGATGGGGTGGTCGAGGCTAAATACCAGCCTGGGCTGCTCAGTGTTTAACCAAAGTGTGTTGGGATGTCAGGAAGAGCCTCCATACCCCAGCAGACACTGCAAAAACCACTCTGGAGAGGTTGGTCATTAAAGTCCCCAGTACAGCATTTCAGAGCGAATTCTTATGGCTCACTGCACACCAGAGCACCCACTCTGCTGGACCATGAGCTGCTGATGGGTGTTGTCCCAAGGCAAAACAGAACATTGAACCTAAATCCTCTCTTGCACAGCCTCTTCTGCAGCAGATCACCTTGGCTTCCCTGTGCCCAGACAAGCTGCGGCTGTCCCAGTCCTGGGATGTCCGGGGGAAAAGGAGCTCCCCGATACCCGGGAATCTGCCGAGGCTGCCAGAGCAGGGATGGAGCCCTTCCTCCCGCCCCGCCCGCAGCCACCTCTCTCCGCAGCTGGGAATCCCCGGCAGCATCCCCAGCCAGCGTTCCCGGGGTACATTCCCGGGAATCCATTCCTCGGGATCCATTCCTGGGGATCCATTCTTGGGGATCCATTCTGGGAATCCATTCCCAGCCAGCATTCCCGGGGATCCATTCCGGGGATCCACCCCCAGACAGTATTCCCGGAATCATCCCCAGGCAGGATTCCCGGGGATCCATTCCTGGGGATCTATCACCAGGTAGCATTCCCAGGGATCCATTCCCTGGGATTCATTCCCGGGGATCCATCCCCGGCAGTATGCTCATGATCCATTCCCTGGGATCACCCCCAGGCAGCATTCCCGGGGATCCATCCTCAGGCAGCACAGCCAGGGATCCATTCCCGGGGATCCATTCCCGGCGATCCATCCTCAGGCAACAGCCCCAGGGATCCGTTCCCGGGGATCCGTTCCCGGAGATCCATTCCCGGGGATCAATTACCGGGGATCCGTTCCCGGGGATCCGTTCCCGGGGATCAATTACTGGGGATCCATTCTCGGGGATCAATTACCGGGGATCCGTTCCCGGGGATCAATTACTGGGGATCCATTCTCGGGGATCAATTACCGGGGATCTATTCCCAGGGATCCATTCCCGGGGATAATTCCCGGGGTTACATTCCCGGGGATCAGTCCCGGGGTCACATTCCCAGAGATCCATTCCCGGGATTACATTCCCAGGGATTATTCCCGGGGATCACCCCCAGGCACCATCCCCACCCCCGCTGCTCCAGCCCCGGACCATCCCAGCCCCTCGGGGTGCATGGGTGCCCCCGGGGGGCTGCAGCCCAGGATCGCCCCCACCCCTCTTCTGTGCCCTTCCTCCGCTGCGCTCCCCGCCCAGCGCTCAAACGGAGCTCCCTGAATGCTCCATTTGAAGCTAATTCCGGCTGAAATCTGGTTTGCTTTCCAGCGTTGCTGCTTTAAATCGGAGAGCTCGCCCTTGCAGCAGGAGGTGACATGCAGATGCACATCACAGCCCGGCAGAGCGGGGGCTGGGGGCGCCGAGCCGCCTCGGGGACACGCCGGCTATTTTATGAGTAATTTAATATCTGGAACACAGACTTTTCATTCCCAGAGATCTGCTGGGGAAAGAAAGAGCCTTTCTGCAGCCCCGCGAAGGCTGTTCCTCATAAGGAAGCAGAGCAGGGAAAAAAAAAAAAAAAAAAAGGCTGGGATTTAACTCCTTGGTGGCCAGCCAGAGCAGAGCCTCAGGGCTCCCGGTCCCTGCAGAGGGCCAGGAAAAGCAGGAATTCCCTGTGCACTTCTAGGTGGGAGACAGATCCAGGCAAAAGAAGCAATTGCTCCTTCCCATTCAAATTCAAATGCGAGCCTGGGTGAGGATGAGGGGAACAAACTTCACAGCAGTCCTGAAGAGATTTGGGGTTGGAGCTGATGTCTGAACTCGTCCCCAGGAGCTGTGCCCGCCCAGCCGGAGGAGCTGGGATGAGGATGAGGATGAGGATGAGGGTGAGGGTGAGGATGAGGGTGAGGATGAGGATGATGAGGATGCTGCTGCTGCCAGGTAAGGGCTGAGCCAGTCTCCAGTGCCACCTGCCGGCAAATCGCCCTGAGCAGGAGCCTCCGAGCGGGTGACAACAGCCTCGGTCACTGTCCTGCGCTGGGGAGGGGACACCTGGGCAGCCCGGAGCTGGGGGGCCTGGAGAGCTCAGGGGTGATGTTCCAACAAATCTTGTCCTTACCACACTCACCTCCCCAAGACCTTTTATCATCATCCTTTTTTATCCAGACCTTTTCAAATCCCAGACTCCCACAAAAATTCCTGAATGTCCCATGTCCACCCCCAAAGGATGGGCTGGGGGCTGCAGGCACCCCACCCAGGGGTGTCCCTGGGCTCCTCAGTTTTAATTCATCTGCACATTCCACAGCTCTGCTATTGGTAAGAGCAGGCTGGGAGGGCTTGGCTGAGCTCCAGGATGTGTGGGATCAGTGCTGGAGGCTGTACTGGGGGTGTCCTCCACACCACCCCCATCATGGCATCCCGTTGCTTGGCCCACACTCACCTGCCTCCCCTTGTCACAACTTTTGACAATCTTCTGTGGGTATTTCTGTCACCACCACCTCCCCAAAAAAGCCTAAGAGAGGTTGATGTCCCCAGATCCTGCTGCTGTCAGGACTCTCCAGTACAGGACATCTCCAGCATCTCCCCAGTGCCCCCAGATTTCCCACTCTATCATTGTCCTGCCCCCTGCTGAAGGCTGAGTTGCTTCTCCATGTTTTCCTAACCCTGGGCTGGGACCCTTTGGGTGTCTCTGGATGGAGATGCTCAGCCTGATGTGCAGCAGGAACTGTGTGACTTGTCTGGCTGTGCTCAGCAGTGATGAGATGCTAATGAGCCTGGGCTGCACCCAAGGGGGCAAGAATCGGCACCCTGGTTATATGAAAATTATTGAGGAGGCAAAGGGAAAATCCTATCCAGGAAAGGACCACTAGTGCAAAGAACTGTCATTTATTGTGAAATGGCAAAAGAGTTTCCAGGGGCGCCCTCAGCTCTGCAGGGATGCAGAGGCTGGCCACAGACACCCCTCCAGCGGGCTAAGCCTCAGGGAAGATGAGGAAACCCGAGAAGATGCTGTCAGAGCCTTCCAGCCCCACCAAGGAGTTCTTCTCGGAGGGCTCCAGCCACACGGATTCGTTCACGGCCATCTGCAGCACCACGCTGCCCGTGGTCACCTGGAAACTGCCGTGCACAAAGTCACAGAACGTCACCACCCTGTCCCCCCTGCTGGAGCCCCGGCCCCTCTTGAGGCTGAGGCACAGGTTGCCGCGGGAGGTGACGTGGTAGGTGAAGAAGTAGGTGCCGGGCAGGCGGCAGGTGAAGCGGCCGTAGCGGCTCTCGTAGTGCCCGCCGGCGTTGGCCAGCATGCGGTCGAAGCGCACGGGCTGATCCCGCCGGGGGTAGGAGCTGATGCTCCTGGCGGCTGAGAACGCTGACTTGAAGGTGACCTGGTAGTCACCAGGCTCTCCCGTGGGGCCAGGCAGCCCCGGCGTGCCCGGCATGCCAGCTGGACCTGGCGGGCCGGCGGGACCGACCTTGCCAGGCGGGCCCGGCACTCCTGGGTCTCCCGTCTCCCCTCTCTCTGCTCCACCCTGGCCAGGGGGTCCTGGGAAAGAGGAGGAAGTGTTGTTGGATGCTGCTGGGAACCAGGGAAAAAGCAGCATTGAAGCCTTGCCTCTCTCAGGCTTCACAAGGACAAGAAATGATAGCAATGGTTAAACACCTGCAGTGTGTGAGAGCCCTGTGAGTGTCCTGGGATATTTTGCATAAAGCATGTTTTCAGAGAGGTGTTGCCTTCTTGGACCAATGTGTCTGTTCTATTCTGTTTTTCACATACTACCCTATATAAAGTGTAGTGTTTCTTTAAATAAAGCTTTCTCTCTCTCTTTTGCTTCTCCATTACACAAAGAACTATGTTGCATTATCCTTTTTGCTGCTCGTCTATAGCACAAAATCCAACAAGGAAGAGTCTTTGTGGCCACAGCCAAGCCCCATTTCCCTGCAGAGAGGGAGCACAAGCAAGAAAACCTGTGCAGGGTGTGGGTCAGTGGAGATCCCTGCCCAACAGACAGCTGTGACACCCCTTGCTGTCATCCCCCTCCTCCCCCAAATTCCTTGGGGTGCTCCATCATCCCCACCTGACAACACCTCCAAGAACTGTGGAAAGGGGTTGCTTTCCCAGGACCATGTGCCTGCACTGCCTTTCCCTGCTCTTGGCATTCACGAGACAATGTTTTGCCCACCTGCAGCCTCCTCCTTACCTTGTTCACCCTTTGGGCCGTGCTCTCCATCCCTGCCATCACTGCCAGGCTGTCCTGGTATTCCTGGGATGCCTGGGATGGTGCCATAGGTCCTGCAGAGTGTGGCACTGGCAAGCTGCCCTCCAGCCAGGCAGAGCAGCGTGGCCCACAAGGTCCACATCTGTGGGAGCATGGAATGGTGTCAGGGCTGGTGGGAAGGCACTCTGAGCTGCTCTGATGGTGACTGCAAGCAAGTCTGGGTAACACCATCAGGGAGGGAAAACATCTTATTGCAGAGCCAAATCCACTCTGCTGCTGGCCCTGGAGCAAAGGACCAGAACTCTTGGGCAAGGCAGGGCTTGTCAGTCTCTCATCCATCTTAAATTCCCAGTTTACAGGTGCCCACAGCTTCAGCCACCTGGATATTTGGGACAGGTTATCTCAGAGATCTGATGTCCAACGTGGCCATGCTGCTCCCTTGTGGGATAAATTCTCCATCTCATCTCAGGACCAGGGTAAAACCCTTGCAGGGTAAAACCCTTACCCAACCAGAGCAATTTCATATCTGCAATGGAATGGGCCTTGCCTTCTACCAGCATGTCCTTGAAGATGGCAATGAGCCCCCAAACATCCCTCCTCCATCCCACAGCTTCCCCTTGTGTCCTGTCACACAGCTGCTCAATCCCAGAGCCATTTCTGTATCCAACAGGCCTTACTGGGCTTCCATGCCTTCCATACCTTCCTCCTGCCCTCCCTGCCCAGCTCCTTCCCCCAGTCCTGGTGTGGGATAAGCACCAGCCACATGGGGGCTGTATCTGGACATCCCAGCCACAGCTCCCCCACCTCAGGTGGATTTTCCCAGCCCTGAAGCTCTGGTGCCAGCAGAACAAAATGTTGGTGGGTTGGATCCTCCAGGCACAGCTGTTCTGCTTTGGGTGTGGCAGGAACAGGACTGATCCACAGCTCCCAGCCCAGAAGACAAGAGCAGCAGAGCACCCCCAGGGAACCTTCAGCCTGATGCACCTTCAGTCCCTGATCACCCCTCTGGATCTCTGCCATCTCTACTTTCATGTTTCCCTTCTTCCAGGTGGAGCAGGAGGGGTCAGGGTCCCATCAGGGACCCCCAGCCCAGCACGTCCACCCCCATTTCTCCTGTGCCCCAGAGCACAGGGCAGTGCCAGCAGTGCAGGTGACTGTCACCCTGCCAGAGCTGGGTCCCCTCCCTGCTCCTTCCTGCAGGAGAACCCTGGGCTCAGCCTGGCTCTTACCTTGAGCTGCTCGTTGGTCAGGTGGGGAGATGGAGCAGGACACCCAGCAGGACACCCCAGTGACTGCTCAGAAATGCCCACGAGGAGAAGCAGAAGTTTGCTGCAAGGGTTATTGTGAAAGGATCTGGGGCACATCCCCTTTTTATCTTTAGCTCCTCTGCTTTTCTCCTGGCAGTTTCAGATCCTCCATGAATGCTGTTGTCAGCTGAGCAGAGCAAGCTATCCCCAAATATCCCCTGAGCCCCTGCAGCCACAGCTCTGCCCTGGAGGTCCCTGGCTCCTGCTCAGGGGTCCCTTGCTATGGGGAATGCTGTTGGGAGCTCCAGATGGGTTTAGGGTGACCCATCAGAGCTGCAGAAATGTGCATGCACTCAGCCAGGCCCCCTCAGGCTGCTCTGCATGCCCAGGGGATGCTGCAGGGTGTCAGCATCCATCACCTTGAGCCCATGCCCCTGACTTCCTGAATATTGTGCTTGGGAAGTGATTTCACCCTGGGAAAGGCATTCCCAGTCCTGCTTGGGCTGCTGCCTTGTGGAGGTGAAGCACAGGATGTTCAGAGAGGTGTCTGTCTGTTCCACCCTGCAATGTGTCACACCAGGAAAAATCATTTTTGGGTTTTGGTGGGGTCTGCAGCCTCCACAACCACGAGCTCCTTTGGTCTGGCTCAGGAAAGGCAGAGTGCTTCCCCTGCCCCATCCTGGAAGGGAGCCCAGGGATGTCCCATGGTTTTGGGGTTTCCTTTGCAGCCTGTGCCCCTGTGAAGCTTTGGAGGGAAGGGGAGAATCAGGGCCCTTGAAGGAATCTTGGTGCCCTCTAGGTAGGGACTGTGTGGGGACATGGGAACCATCCTGTTCCTGCAGCAGGGTCCCACCAAACCAGGTGTGGGTGGAGTGTGATGGTCTCTGATGCCAGGGAGGATTGGGGACATGCTGGTGCCACACAGATGGCCAGATGTGCACACCACAGAGAGGGAGGTCACGAAGGAAACAACACACTGCACCAGGTGCACTGGGGAAGGTTTTATTGACACTTTCCACAGCCAGGTCATGGCACAGGGATTGTGCCAGGACACTGAGCTGAACCTGAGGCAGCCCAGACAGGAGGAGAAAAACACAGAGAGACCTGTGAGGAAATGTGGGGTTAGCAGGGGGCACTGCCAGCAGGACCAGGAGCTCAGCACCATCACTCTGGCTGCAGATACATCCAGATGTGCCCAGCTGCCAGTGCTCAGCCCCCAGAGCAGGGTGGGTCTGGCTGCTGGGCTGGATGCCCTCCCTGCAGAGAAACTGGGAGCATCAGCAGGAGCCCAGCAATGAGCAGTGTGCTCAGGGCAGCGAGAGGAGCTCAGGGTGTGCTGGTGCTCTAGTCTGGGAAGAGCAGGAAGCCTGAGAAGATGCTGTCAGAGCTGGCAATGCCCACCATGCCGTTGTAGTCGTTGACCCCCAGCCACACCTCGTCGGCAGCAGCCAGGTGCAGCAGCGTGCCCCCCGAGCTGACCTGCATGCTGTTGGTCTTGTGGTCACAGAAGCTGGCCATCTTCCTCTGGTTTTTGAGCAGGATGACGCACAGGTTGGCTGTGTGGGAGCTGTGGAAGGCGAAGTAGTAGAGCCCGGGGAGCCTGCAGGTGAACTTGCCCGTGGTGGTGTCGTAGTCGTCGTTGGTGTTGGTGATGACGTGGTTGAAAACCACAGGGACGTTCTTCAGGGGGTACTGGCTGGTCTGCCTGGTCACTGAGAATGCTGACTGCTGCTTCTGCTTGAAGCTGCCTGGCAGTCCTGGGGGCCCAGCAACGCCTGGGATCCCAGGGATTCCCCTTGCACCAGGGACCCCACGGGGGCCAGGCTTGCCTGTGGGGCCAGGGATTCCTGGTAGCCCTGGCATGCCCTTGGGCCCCAGCTGTGTAGAAAAAGCTGGGATACCTGTGGGGTGGTGGGGGGTGAAAGGGAGTCAGTATCAATGGCAGGATAGAGGGAGAGGCTTCCCCAGCCCCTTCCCTGGTCAGGAGAGCGCTGCTGCCTCTCCCATTGACCACAGAGGATGCTCTGCACATCCTGCAAGCCAGGACAGAGCAGCCATGCAGGACTCAGTGCCCCCTGCACGAGCCCAGGTGGTTTCCCTCCCTTGCTCACTCACCTGGTTCCCCTTTGGCTCCCTTCAGCCCATCCCGGCCATCCCTGCCTGGCAAACCTGGCATGCCTGGCAGCCCTGGGGCTCCATAGCAGCTGGGAGGGTTTTCTGCAGACACAGCAGAGCCCAGATGCAGGAAGAGGAGAATGAGGGCCAGAGAGAGCTGCACCCAGAATCTCTTCTCCATTTTGGTGTTCTGTAGCATGGAAAGGGAAAGAAAGTGCTGGAGTGAGGGGTGACAGCAGGGTGGGGCTGGATGTACCAGGAGCACCTGGATGCCATGGGTGTGTCCTCAATGTCCCACCCACACTCACTGCAGGACAGTGGGGAGCTGGATGTGTGGAGATGTGCCCCAGGCTCATCTCCAACCCCAGTGCAGCCCCTGATGGCACAGCAGGAGTGGGACATTCAGTCTGGATGGAGCCATGAGGTGCCCATGGCCAGCCCCAAGCCCTCTGAGTGCAGCGCCCCCAAACCCTGGAGATGCACACAGCGCTGCAGACTGTCACCCCTGCACTCAGCTCATCTCCCTCCTCCTCCAGCAGCAGCCTGAGAGTCCTGGCTCTGTGCAGCAGGATCAATCCTTCCATCAGCTGCTGCGTCCTGTCTCCATCACACCTGCTCAGCCCCTCAGTGCCTCCATCACCTTCCTCTCCTCCTCCTCCTCTCTCATCCACGTCCTCCTGTCCCTCTCCAGCAGTGTCCCACGCTGCTGGACCCCAGTGCCACCCTCCAGGCAGGGACCCTGCAGCCCTCTTACCCCAGGTGGGTCCAGGCAGGGAGGTCTGTGCTGGTGCTGCTGGGTGTGCAGTCCCTGCCAGCACAGCGCTGGCTGTGGCTCCCAGAGGAGGAAGTCACAGCTAGGGAAGGGTAAAGGGCCCTTGGGAACACAGAACCCCACTGCTCCCACCCAAATTTCACATCCTCCTGCCTGATGGTTTCTGCTGAGCCAGCATTTCTTGGCTGCCCAGCAAAACCTGTACTGGTGCCACTGGGACAGGAAGGGCTGCAGGGACAGAGGTGGGACACAGCTCAGAGAGATGGGCACAGCCCCCCCAGCCTCTGCAGGGAATAGCCCTCCCCAAATCCCCTGCTTCCCCTCTCACTTCCCTTGTTTCTGAGCACAAGGGTCACAGAGCCTCAGGGCAGCTCCAGCGGGGTGGAGGTGCCTGTGGCACTGAGGGGCTGCTGCAAGGCCCCTGCCTGCCTTTGGTGGAAGATGCTGCACCCCTAAATAGGACTGGAAAATGTTTCCCTTTGACAATTTCTGATCTGCACCTTTCCCCATTGTTGATCTCGGTGGAACCTCCAAATGTTGCTGTATGTGGGTTACAGAACGATGAAAGGACACATGGCACTCTCTGGCATGCAACAAAAAAAAGCAAGAAAGAGCAATTTATTGAAGGAAGCTATGGCTTTAAATAAGACACTTTGTGCATAACAAAATACAGACAGTTCATTGGTCAGAGAAGGAGACACCTCTTGTCCCAGGCTTCTCACAGATCCAGCAGGTGTTTATCTTTTGTTATAATTCTCTCTTGTGTTTACAGTAGAGAAAGAGCCTCTAGCTTGGGAAAAATCCTAGCTGAGGCTGGGAAAGCTAGACTGGAAAAATCCTTTAAGATTCTCCCTGGGCCTGTAGTGGCCACACCCCATGTCCCACCAAGTTCTGCTGAGTTCTGGCTGGGTGAGGCCCCAAGATCCCTCCCTGGGGTGCTGCTCCTCACGGGTGACCCCTGAGGGTCTCCTCCTCCTCCTCACTGCTCCAGGAACGGGGATACTGAGTGCCCAGTGTTTGTGGAGCAGCTCCCCTGAGGAGCAGTCCCAGGCACCTGATGCTTTCTGACCAGCCCAGCCTGCTGCTCTTCCCTTTCACATCCCCCTAAACCCTCACAGCTCCACCACCATCATCACACAGCCCCACCAGTGTCCCAGAGTCCCTGTCCCTCCTTGCTGTAATTCCATGGGACCACAGCTGCTTCTGCCTTCCTGGGAGAGCTAGGGTGCCAACTTGGGACTGTGTGGGTGAGGTGCAGGATCTGCTGGCTCTGTTTTCTCCTCCCTTGGGCTCAGCAGAGAAGGACACACATAGTCCTGCCCCAAATGTTTCTTATTCCCCCCTGGAAGTGTCAGCTCTGATTGACACTCCATTCCCTCCTGTCCTGCCTTTGCAGTGCCTGGGACAATTGGAATCACTTCTGTCCCTGGGCAGCTGGGGAAGGGGTCCAGGATGGTTTGGGGAAGATGCATGAGTACAAAAGAAAACCCAAGGAGTTGTGGTAGAAGAAGCCTTTATTTATACTGGTGGGGAGGTTGTGACAGGATGTGCCCCAGTGCCAGCAAGGCTTTTGCAGTGGTTAGTGGAGCAGAAGCAGTGGCAGGCAGTGATTTCCCACTCAGGGGCAAAGAGCCAAAGCTGGTGAGAGCTGGGAGTGGAGCTTGAGTGCCCAGAAGGAGACAGGAATGAGAGCCCAGAGCCTCCAGGACAGTGTAGCAGGCTCAGCACGTGCTGGGTGCTGCAATGCTGACCCAGCTGTGACACTGCTGGACGCACAGAACACATCTGGACGCTCAGTTTGGAACCACCCCCACGTGCTGTGGCACTAAAGCACCCCACACACCCAGAGGGGAGCTGCCAGGCTGGCAGACACCCCAGGGTGCTGAGGGAGTCCTTCAGGCCGTCTCTGGGGACACCAGGAACCCGCTGAAAACACTGTCAACCTCAGAGCCGCTGTAGATGGAGCTGCCCTGGGCAGGGTCAGTGCTCAGGGACACCTGGTCCCCCAGGGCCAGGCTGAGCACGCTGCTGCCCGAGTTGACCTGCAGGATGCCCTGGCTGTTGTTGTCACAGAAGCTGACCACGCGCTGCCCGTTCTTGGTGATGCTCAGACACAGGTCCCCGCTGGACACCACCTGGAAGGTGAAGTAGTACAGCCCGGGAGTGCTGCAAGTGAACTTGCCAGTCTGGGGGCTGTAGGAGTTCTCCTGGTTGGTGATGATCCTGTCAAACACCACGGTGGTGCCAGCGCGGGGCGGGGACAGCCGGGAGGCAGAGAAGGCAGGACGAGGGTGCTCCAGAACATCCCCAGCTCTGCCTTTCTCCCCTGGGGGCCCTGGCAAACCTGGAATTCCCACAGGGCCAGGACTGCCAGGTGGGCCACGAAGGCCTGGGGGGCCAGGCAAGCCCGGCTGGCCTGCATCCCCTTTGGGTCCCTTGGTGCCCGTGCTGGGCGCTGCTCTCCCTGCGGAGAAGAGGGGAGGAGAAGGAGCTCAGGCACATCTGGCATCTCCTGAGCTGCTCCCACAGCCTGGGGATGCTCCTGCCACGAGGCTCCCAGGCCTCCTGCACCCAACATCCCCAGCTTACCTGGCTCTCCAGTGTCACCCTTCTGTCCTGGCCTCCCATCTCGGCCAGGGGCTCCAGGGGAGCCGTTCTTGCCGTCCGGAGCCTTGCACACTCCCTCCTCCAGCAGGGCCATGCCCAGCACTGCTGCCAGGGTGCTGGCTGCCAGCAAGAGCCCAGGCTGCATCCTGCCTCCTACAGCACAGGGATGAGCTGGGGATGGAGGCAAGCACACAGACAAACCTTGGTCACAGACACGCAGGTGCCCCCATCAGATGTGCCACACGTCCAGCGTGGATAACCACACACCACCTGCAGTGGTGGAAATAAATTCCTGGAAGGGTTTTGAGGCTGTGTGATCTGAACTCACTGATGTCACTGGAAATCTCTGCCCATGGCAGAGCTCTGGCATTGAAAAGCCCAGGACATGGAGCATGGCACAAAACTACAGGGTTTAGGGGGATTGAAATGCTAACCAGCAAAATTATAAGTTGAGAACTATCCAATTACTTTGAGATTCTAAATGAGAAAAGACCAATCATTTAGTAAAGTTAAAGACCAATAGAAATCCTAAATGATAACAGGGGTTTCAGTACTGGGGGGAACATTTCTCATGAAAGGTTTCATTGTCTCAAGGTATGAGATGCCAGGAGCCCTTTTCAGGAACAGTTGTATCATCCACAAAAAACCTTCCCTCCATGTCCTGGGCATGGGTAGGGCACTCAGATGCCTCTGGAGAATGTTTATTCCAGTCTGGGGGAAGAAGCAGTGCTGTGTGGGGCAGTGGGATAGAGAGCACGAGGGAGGAAAGGATGCAAAGACACACGACAGTGATAAACAGGAAAGGAAAAAAAGCAAATGGGATCCAAACCTCCAACATTCAGAGCTGGGAGAGAGGACATGGACCTATCCCAAAACCTGAGGTTCTCAACCTGGGACTAGTCAGAGCAAGGACAGATTCCTGCAGATTCCTCTCCCCCCACGTCCTCTCCTCTCTGTTTTTCTACTTTGAACCCTTGTAGGGGGGGAAGTGAAGAGCGAAGGAGGGCAGGGAGAAGGACTGGAAAGTGGTGGCAGGAGAGGAGAGTGTCCCCAGGTGTGTGTGGTGACTTACCCTGGTGCAGGGCTGGAGCAGCAGCTGTGTTTGCTGGAAGCTCTTCTCTGGGAGTGGGGAGGAAGAGCAGAGGGGTGGGAAGCACGACTTGCATGCTCTGTAGTTCTGCCTGGCTGGAGAAGGGATGTGTTGAGTTTCACTTTCTAGGAGAAGCTTGTTCCCCTTTCCATGCTCGACTCTGGCTTTACTGGAACCAGTTTGGTTTCAGAGCAGGAAGAGTGCAGTGCCCCTGGGTGCCCAGCCTGGCCCAGCAGAGGGGCTGGTGGGGACTGGGCACAGGGGATGGTGATGGCCCCAAGGCTGCCAGAGCTCCAGGAGTGTTCAAACAGTGCTCTGAGGCACAGGATGGGATTGTTGGGGTGTCTGTGCAGGGCCAGGAGTGGGACTGATGATTCCTGGGGGTTTCCATGATCCAGTGATCTCCTTCCTGCTGCCCTCACTTCAGTGCTTTGGGGACCTGGATGGGTGTGCAGGGAACAGGGGATGGATGTGCAGGGAACAGGGGATGGATGTGCAGGGAACAGGGATGGATGTGGCCAGGAACAGGGGATGGATGTGCAGGGAACAGGGATGGGTGTGCAGGGAACAGGGGATGGATGTGCAGGGAACAGGGATGGATGTGGCCAGGAACAGGGGATGGATGTGCAGGGAACAGGGGATGGATGTGCAGGGAACAGGGGATGGATGTGGCCGGGAACAGGGGATGGATGTGCAGGGAACAGGGATGGATGTGCAGGGAGCAGGGATGGATGTGCAGGGAACAGGGGATGGATGTGCAGGGAGCAGGGATGGATGTGTAGGGAACAGGGGATGGATGTGGCCAGGAACAGGGATGGATGTGGCCGGGAACAGGGGATGGATGTGCAGGGAGCAGGGATGGATGTGCAGGGAACAGGGATGGATGTGCAGGGAGCAGGGATGGATGTGCAGGGAACAGGGATGGATGTGCAGGGAGCAGGGATGGATGTGGCCAGGAACAGGGGATGGATGTGCAGGGAGCAGGGATGGATGTGCAGGGAACAGGGATGGATGTGCAGGGAGCAGGGGATGGATGTGCAGGGAACAGGGATGGATGTGCAGGGAACAGGGGATGGATGTGCAGGGAACAGGGGATAGATGTGGCCGGGAGCAGGGATGGACGTGCCGCGAGATGGCACTGCTGCCTCAGCCACGGCGGTGTCACCTCCCGGCACCGCGGTGTCACCTGCCAGCACCGCCCGCCTCTGCCCGCAGGGGGACAGGACGACCCCGGTGTCCCCAAGGGTCCCACGGCACGTCCAGCTGCACAATGTCCACTGGACACCTCTGCCGGTCACCCCACTTGGCACATCAGAGCCAGGATAACCCATCTGCTATAAATACTTATTATGATATTGGCGTTTCTAAAATATTAAAGTGAACAATATGTTAAAATGGTTTTTTTAAATATAGTTTTCTTTAGGAATAGCATAAAGTGTCTTTGTAGTAAGTACACTATCTGCTTGGCAGTTGCTTGGTTAGTTGAACAACACCCAGTAAACACACCCACTACTGATATACCAGTTACCAACACCAACAGTCTATAAAAATTTAAAACCACAACCCAAATTAAAAAAACCAAATTAATAAGAAAAATAAATTTAAACCACAACCACAAAACACACATGCTCTAAAAAAGCAAACTCAAAAATTAGCCATGTTCCTAAAATATGAAAAATAATTTATAAAAAAAGTTTGAAAATGTATATGAATATGCAACAGACTAATAAATTTAAAAAGTGTCTCCAAAACAAGTGTGCTCTTAGCTAAATGCCAAGCACCTGGCTGTTATAACCTTTTACTTTAATGCTTGTCTCTTACTGTCTTTTATTATGCATTTAAAAATCTACCAAAAAAAAAAAAAAAAAAAAAAGAACCTCATTTTTCACACCATCTCCCCCAACACCTTTCCCCATGGTGGGCTGGTTTGGCTCTCCCAGGGCTGGGGGCCAAGAGGGGTTTGCTGGGTGAGGAGCAGCCCGTGTGGAGGGGTGGGGGCAGGTCCAGCCCTGCTGGGCTCCCCTGTGGGGCAGCTGCAGCAGATTCCCCCAGCACAGAGCAGGGGCTGAGATGATGTAGGAGACCCCTGGCTGACCTGGAATGGGGCCAGGCCCAGTGCAGACATCACCTGGAACAGCCAGGGGATGTAGATGCTCCAGGTGTCACAAAACCACCCCAGAGAGGATGGTGCCTTGGTCTGTGGGGAACCCGAGCACTCAGCTGAGCATCCACACGATTTAGGGCACTCTTGGCTCTGCTGCTCACCCAGGATCTCTGCTCCAGATGATTTTTACCCCGAGTGTGGGAGTCCAGAGTGTTCCTCTGGCTTCCCTGGAAGGTTTAAGACCTCCCTGGCGGGGTCCCCAAAGACCCTCGAATGAGACCCAGGTGTCTCAGGGGCTGGATTTAACTCCTTGGAACAATTTACCCACATTGACAGAAGAAATGCAAGCTGCAAAAATAAATAGAGTGTAAATTAGACTGTTAGAATGTAGAATTAGCAGATTTCTAGAATGTTTTTGATAAGGGACACGTGGCCAACATGGAGAATTTGGGGTGTGGATACCTCTTCCTCCTTCTTCTCCGTGTCATCCATGCTGGGTGACACGCTGGCACTTTTAGATTGGATGAGAACAGAGCTGGACCACGTAACAAGATTGTATTGTATTGGGGGTCATTTGTAAATACCTAGTACATAATTTAGACTATAAAAATAAGTCCTGCCTCTGCCAGGCAGATTCTGCCCTGGGTGTCTAGCGAGCAGACTGCTGTTAGCTGGACAAAGCATTCCTGAGATAAGGAAGAATAAACAACCATGGAAACCTCTAAGAACAGCTCCTGCAGTCTCTCATCACGGGCATTGGAAAGAGCTGGGCTCCAAACCACCTGCATGTCCTTCTGAGGTGACCTCAGGTCTAGGGAGACACCTCAGGATGTGACACCCGAGCACCCCTCCTCCTTTCCACATGGGGCAGCTCCTTCACCTCTGGCTGCCCTCCCAGCTGGGGGTGCCAGGTGAGAGGGGTCAGTGCCCCCCAGCCCTGCAGCCCCTGTGGAAGGGTCAGTGCCCCTGCAGAGCCCCCCCAGGTCCCCAGTGCCTGCAGGCACACACGGGCTGCTGACAGCACACAGCAGGAGAGATGAGCTGTGCTGCCTTCCCTGCTGGGGACCCCTGGGGGGCTGAGCACTGACAGGCAGGAGCTGCCAGGGGAGCATGGATCAGGCAGCTGGCACAGACCTGTCACTCAGTGGGAGGCAGTGATGGAGATCAGCAGTGCTGGCAGCTGTGGGCGCTGCTGAAGGCTCATGGGGAACCTAATCTGGTTTTTACCCAGGTTGTTGGCTTTTCTCAGCTCCAGCCTGGATCTTTCTCAAGCTGGGAATCTTTCTCAGAGACAAAACAAGGAAAGGTAGAAAGAAAACACAGATAGACACCTGGTGTTGACCACTGAGCCGTGTGAGTGTCTGGTGATATTTTGCAGAAAGCATGTTTTCAAAGAGGTGTTGCCTTCTTTGACCAAGGAGTCTTTTCTACTTTGTTTTTTGTGATCTCCCTTATATAAATACCATGGCTTTTCAATAAATCATCTCTTCTTGCTGCTTGGAAGAGGAGTGCTGTTACTGTATTCTTTTGCCAGTTCCCAGCCCCACAGTGACAGGCAGGTGCCTCACACCAATCTGCTGCCAGTCACCTGCATCCCCATCAGCCTCCTGCACCCACTGGGAGGTGAGGACAGGTCACAGCATCCACCTTTCTGCAGCCACTGCTGGCTCAATGGTGCCTGAACAACCACCCAGATGGATGCTGCAGTTGTTGAGCTAGGCTGTCCCAAAATAGAATCAGAGAACCATGGAAGCATAAAGTTTGGATAGATCTTGGGGTCCAAACATTAACCCACCAGGTTAATGCCAGGTCCATCACTGAGCCATGGCCCTAAGTGTCACCTCCAGGGATGGTGACACCACCACTGCCCTGGGCAGCTGTGCCAGTGCCTGACAGCCCTTTCAGTGAAGGAATTTTCACTAATATCCAACCTGGCACAACTTGAGTACATCTCCTCTAGTCCTGTCACTTGTTACCTGGGAGAAGAAACCAATCCTCAGCTGGAGCCGTCCCCCTGTCAGGAACTTGCAGAGAAAGATGGTGCCCTGGAAGGATTTTGTGAGATGACAGGTGAAAATCAGGCTGCAAAGCCACTTGTCACACTGAGTAACACTGGGTGTCACTGGGTGCCACACTGAGTAATACTGGGTGCCACACTGGGTGCCACACTGTGTTACACTGTGTATCACTGGGTGTCACTGGGTGCCACACTGAGTAATACTGGGTGCCACACTGGGTGCCACACTGTGTTACACTGTGTATCACTGGGTGTCACTGGGTGCCACACTGAGTAATACTGGGTGCCACACTGGGTGCCACACTGTGTTACACTGTGTAACACTGGGTGTCACTGGGTGCCACACTGAGTAATACTGGGTGCCACACTGGGTGCCACACTGAATCACACTGGGTGCCACTCTGAGTATCACTGGGTGTCACACTGTGTCACACTGGGTGTCACACTGTGTATCACTGGGCGTCACACTGTGTCATACTGGGTGTCACACTGTGTATCACTGGGTGTCACACTGTGTCACACTGGGTGTCACACTGTCACACTGGGTGCCACTCTGAGTATCACTGGGTGTCACACTGTGTATCACTGGGTGTCACACTGTGTCACACTGGGTGCCACACTGTGTATCACTGGGTGTCACACTGTGTCACACTGGGTGTCACACTGTGTATCACTGGGTGTCACACTCTGTATCACTGGGTGTCACACTGTGTATCACTGGGTGTCACACTGTGTCACACTCGGTGCCATACTGTCACACTGGGTGCCACACTGTGTATCACTGGGTGTCACACTCTGTATCACTGGGTGTCACACTGTGTATCACTGGGTGTCACACTGTGTCACACTGGGTGCCACACTGTGTCACACTGGGTGCCATATTGTCACACTGGGTGCCACACTGTGTATCACTGGGTGCCACACTGTGTCACACTGGGTGCCATATTGTCACACTGGGTGCCACACTGTGTATCACTGGGTGTCACACTCTGTATCACTGGGTGCCACACTGTGTATCACTGGGTGCCACACTGTGTCACACTGGGTGCCATACTGTCACACTGGGTGCCACACTGTGTATCACTGGGTGTCACACTGGGTGCCACACTCTGTATCACTGGGTGCCACACTCTGTATCACTGGGTACCACACTGAGCATCACTGGGTGCCACACTGAGTAACACAGTGTCACACTGGGTGCCACACTGCCACACGTGTGTCCCCTGCTGTCCCAGGGGATGAGTTATTCCTAGGATGGATGCTTGCACAGAGCAGGTGTGAGGAACAAACACAGGTATGAGGTTTAAGAGCCAGGATTTCACGCTCCAGCCCTTGCTGGCTGCCTCCTGTCATTGATGCACATCTCTGCTGGCTCATGGGACAAGAGGAGATAGATGAGTGCTGAGCAGCCCTGGGCAATGCTGGGAAAGCTTGTCCCATCCCTCTCTCTCTTGTTCCCTGTTAAGGATGTCAAGGCTTGTCATTATTCGACATCTATTGGTTAATTTGGCTGATTGTTCCCCATTCTTTAACGTATCCGTTATTTATTTATTCTCTGGTGTAACAAGCAGTTGCAGATTGATCACTCTGGCATGTAAATGAGCTGCTCTAGTGCTTGTCACTGAAATTTGTAGATTGGAGGAGTTTGCAATCAAACACAGCCAGAATCTAAATTACAGCATTTTAGGCAATAATAGCAGGGAGAAGGCAGGAAGGATGTGCCATAAATAAGGTGGTATCAGAGCAGGGTGCCCCGAGCTGTGCTGACAGCATGCCCGGAGCCCCAGGGTGAGCAGCAAAGATGAGATGCAAAGCACCATCCACATCCCTGCAGGGCTTGGACAGCTCAGTTTAGAGACCAGAGGATGTGATAAAAGCGCGTTTGTACATCCACAAAGCTGCACAAAGAGACAATGGCAGGAGGGGGAGCTCAAACACCACCCTGGGGCTACCCAGGGACTCCCCAAAGGAGAACCATCGAATGTCCACAAGTCATGGGGGCACAGACTGAGGTTCCTCCCGAGGAACAACCACCCTGTCCATGGCCCCTTCCAGAGCTGTCCCAGCAGAGCCCTCTGTTCCAGTGTGTGGCTGTGAAAATCATCACTGGGAGAAGCTCCCCAGGCCACCTTTGGACCAAGGACGTTTCTGCCCTTTGAGACAGGTGTGAGACACAACATGGGATGCAGGGAAAGAGCATTTTTTTTACTTATTATGGATAAATTGGGTGTCTGAGCCCTGCTGCTGGAGGGATCAACGTTGCACATACCTGTGTGTGTGTGTTTATATTCTCCCCATTACACCTGCTCAGCCCCAGGAGCAGCAGGATGAGGCTGTTTGGTGCTGCTGATGTTCATGTGGGTGCTGCTGGTGTCTGCCTGTGAGCTGTGAGGCCAGGCAGGTGTCCAGGTGTGCACAGGTACAGAGCTGTGCATGCAGTACAGGTGTGTGCTGTACACACCTTCAGCCTCACTACTGACACAGAGCAGGGCACAGGCAGCTGCAGCAGCCTCACATCCCTCAGCTGCTGCATCCAGCATGATGTGCTCCCACTAACAAAAAGCACTGAACTCAACAATTTAGTGAATAGGAGATTGGGAATCAGCAAAGGAGCTGCCCACACTTGCAGACTTTGAAGTGCTGCATCTCTGGGTGTACAGGCAGGGAGAGGAAAAAAGAATCTTTTAGAGAAAAGAGGAAGAAGCTGTGCCCATGGTGTTCTTCCTGCTGCTCCTCTGGGATGGCCCCAGCTCAGAGCATGGCACGCAAAGCCTCTCCCAGCATCTCAGTCACTCTGTGCTCTGCAGCTGGAGCTGACACTGCTGCCTGCAGACCTGCTGCAGTTTGCACTGAGACCTGCCTCCTCCACAGCAAAATCCCTGTTCTCTCTCTGGCCATTCCCTTCTCCCAGACAAGAATTAGGAAGGGATGCTCCCTTGCTTTCAGGAACTCTGATAAAAATGTATTTGTTAAAACTCCACTTCCCTGAGTGATGATATTAAGCAAAATACTCAGTTTCTGCCTAAAAGAGGTATATTTTTTTCCTATCTATTGAAGGAAGAACCTCAAAAACATTATTAAAAGGCTACTGCCCGTTTAGACATCAAAGGCTGGGAGTGGCAATCCAAAATCAATAATGGTTTTTAATTCAGACCTGATCTGAAGCTGGAATAGGTTTGGAGCAGAGCACATTTACCAGCACCCCCAGGGTGATGCTGGTAAATTTCTGGGAGACTCATGGACACTGGACTATGGATGTCATGTAGGGTGGCAGCATTTCCCTGGCGGCTCTGGGGTCCAGAAGTGTCCTAAACAGCAGCTGTGACCTTCTGTCAGCCCTGTCCTCTGGCTGGCTGGGGATGGGGCCCCTTCCCTCGTGCTGTGGCTTTGACAGCCTGGCCCCTGGGCTCTGCTGCAGCTCCTCAGCCTTTATTAAATATCACACTTTGCTTCAGATGCTGATTAATTTCTAATCAAACCTCTTTACCATGGCCATCTTCAATCCTCCAGGGCTGCACTGCTGAGGATCCTCTGTCCCTGGCACCTCTGAGGTGACATTGCTGCTGTGCCCGTGTGCCTCAGCCATTCTCTCAGAGAGTCACAGTGTCCCAGACTGGTTGGGGCTGGAAGCAAACCTGAAGTTCATCCCATTCCACCCCTGCCATGGACAGGGACACTTTCCACTATCCCAGGTTGCTCCAAGCCCTGTCCAGCCTGGCCTTGGACACTGCCAGGGCTGAGCTTTAAGCCCAAACCATTGTGGGATTCTGTGATCCCTGCAAATCCAAACCCTTCCCCCAGTGTCCTGGAAGCAGGCTCTGGGAGGAGGAGCTGTTGCTGCCTGATGGTGCTCAGGGGGTGTGTTTGGATCAGACTGAGGACAGATAAATCATCCACATGCAAAGAGCTTTCCTTGTGCACAGCTGGCTCACCTGACAGATTTGGGAATCAGGGAGCTGCTGGGGGAGGTTTGTTATACCTGAGATTAGAGAAGGGTCTGACAGTGTTCACTCTGCCACCAGCAGTGAAGGATCCCTGTGGGTGAGCAGGGACCTGCTCTCCTTGCAGAGCCAGAATCTGGCAGCACCGATGGGCCAGGGAGGAGCAGGAGGATGAGGATGGTGTCTGTGACTCCCTGGATGGGCTGTGCTGGCCATGCTGGTCGGTGATGTAATATATGTTATAAAATAATTCGTGCTAGTTTGTAATTAATGTGAAATAAATCATGTTCGTATAAATAAAGAAAATAATAAAGAAATTTTAGAACAGAAAGCCGCAGAGGGAGGGACAGGGATTGCTTCATTGCAACACTGCAGCTGCCAACAAAAGCTGAAGAACCTAAAATTAGCAAGTTAATAGAAGTGGCTCTGGTGGAGATGGGTCTTTCAGAAACTGTCCTGGGAACACCCAAGCGATGAACACCCAACAAGTATCGATGATTAAGATAACCGGAGTCATCAGGGAAAGCACATCTCAATACTTGGTTTCCCTAAGCCAAAATCTGCATTCACCAAAATTCATCGCTTCCCAGAAATGGTTTTTTCCAGCCCAACGCGGAGAAAGAAAACTCCAGAAATATGCTAAACTACGAAAAGAAAGGAGGACTTCTGCTCCAGGCTAGGAAAAACCATAAAACCAGGACTGACCAAGGCGGCTGTGTGAGCACTGGGGATCCGATGTGATAGAGATCGGATCATTGTGTGTCCACCCAGCGATCCCAGGCTCGGCGCTGTCCTTTGCGATTGTGGCTGTCGAGGACCGTATTCCTGTTATAGATAAAAACGAGATCAATTAAATATTATTAAAATAAGCGATATTTATTTTGCGACCGAAAGACTGTCCTCGATAGCCACAATTAAAAAGGACAATGCCGAGCCCCGGGGTCGGCATTGGGTGAACACACAATGATTCGAATTCTATCGCTCCAAATCCCCAAATATTCACAAACCCGCTTTAGTTAGTCCAGTTTTTATACAGTTTTTCCTTGCCCGGAGCGGAGGTCTTTGTCTTCTCTTGTCGTTCAGCACATTCATGTAGTTTTCTTTCACCGCGTTGAGCTGGACAAAATATCCTGGGAGATGATGGATTCTGCTGAAGGCAAGTTCAGGTTTACAGGACGATGGAATTGAGATGTAACTTGCAGATTTTGGTTTACTGGAAACGGGCATTCAGTTGTATTTTTCTTGATGGCTCTGATTACCTTAATTGTGGGTGTCTATCGGGCTCTTGTCGTTTGGGTGTTCCCTGGACAGAGCCATCTCCTCCAGCTACGTCTATTGTCTTGCTAACCCGAGCTCTTCAGCTTTTGTTGGAAATTGCGATTAAGCAATCCCTGTTCCTACCTTTGCAGATTTTGCTTTTTAAGTTTTTATTACTTTTCTCATACAGACATTGCTGATTCTACATTAATTTACAACTTTACATGAATTACATTATATTATATATTACATTCCGCTCGCAAAATAAACATCGCTCATTTCAATCATATTTAATTCGGCTTGATCTCTTTACTATTTATAACAGTGAAATGCACGACAGGGCTGTGTCCCCTCTCTGTGCCTCTCCCAAACCTCCTGAGCTGCTGCACAGAACTCCTGTGAGAGATGCGGGGAGCAGAGCCAGCTCCAGCTGGGCGGAGGAGCTGGAAATCGCCTTTTATTAACCATTTTTAGCAGTTCGTTTGGAGGTGAGTTTCGCCAGCAGAAACTTCTGTTTATCCCTCTGAGGGGAAGGCTGCTATTAGTGCAAAAATGAATCAGCGTGGATGCCGCTCCTCCGAGCTGGGAGTGCAGCAGCAGGGATGAGCCGTGAAAACGCCATTATTAATTCATGATCACATCCATTGGAAGAACACCTGCAGTTGTGGCAAATTTGGCTGCTTTAGTCACTTGATGCAAGGGGAAAGGAGATTTGTGAGCGCAGATCCAGGCTTGGCCTGCACAAGAGTGGGATGGCACTGGTTTGACTGGGACCCTGGCAGGGATGGGCTCACATCCCACACTTTGGGCACAGAGCTGGAGTCAGGCAGACAGGACATGGATATTCACAGAACGTCTCAGATCATCTCCTCCAGCCTTCTCAGCCTCATTTCATGGACTGCACTGTTGGGAAAGATGAACCAGGAAGACCTTACAAATATGAATGCTCAGATTCTGAGAATGTGGAAACCATGAGCCAGATTGAAATGAAAGCCACTTTTGAGATACCAAACCTCAGTTACTGAATAACTAGAAGACAATAGGATGGGCAGCTGAAAGTGATCCCCTCTTGATAGAACAATGTCTTCTGCTGGAGAGCAGCTCCAAAGGTCAGAGAAGACTTTGCTAAGGGTCCAAAGAGTAGTTTTTAGAGTTTAAAATATAACACACTATGGTAATGTAAGGATTCCTATAGGCTGTATGTAAATGCTATAGAATTTGTATCTTGTGTTAGATTGGTTAGTGGGAATTAGAATATTCATCATAGGAGAAGATTTATTGTATTGTAAACGGGAAATCGCTCTCTTGCTTTTTCTCTCTCTTACTCTTACTTACTGCTCTCCCTCTTGCTCTCTCTCTTTCTCCCTCTTTTTTACTCCTCTTCCAGGAGAGCTGGAGAGGGACAGGGGACAAGGGATGGAGGGACAGGACACAGGGAATGGCTTCACTGCCAGAGGGCAGGGCTGGATGGGATATTGGGGAGGAATTCTCCCCTGTGAGGGTGGTGAGGGGCTGGCACAGGGTGCCCAGAACAGCTGTGGCTGCCCCTGGATCCCTGGCAGTGCCCAAGGCCAGGCTGGACAGGGTTTGGAATAGTGGGACAGTGGGAGGTGTCCCTGCCATGGCAGGAGTGGGACTGGAGGAGTTTAAGGTCCCTCCCAACCCAAACCAGTCTGGGATTCTGTGATTCCTGCTGCAGCTCAGAGCAGACAGTGACAGGATGGGTGAGGGGAGGAGGCAGGAGCAAGGGCAGGGGACAGCATGACTTGATCCCTGTGGCTGGATGGATGCAGGAAAGCAGGAAAACCCTTTATGTCCCCTGGGCAGTGGGAGGCCACGGGCTGTGCTGGGTGCAGGGAAACCATCCATGTGCTGTTTGTGCCTGGAGCCAGCACCCAGGACCAGGATGTCACCTCTGGGGAGGTGGGGGTGACACTGATCAGTGACTGGGAAGCTCTGGCTTGGCCTGAGGGCTGGCTTGAGGCACCTGGAGCTGCAAGCAGAGTGTAGAGCCCCTGCTCCTGCTCCCTCCTGTGCAGGTCTCCTCTCTCTCCTGTTTCTTGCTGCCTGAGCTGAGCAGAGCTCCAGGTCTCTCTGCACAGCACAGCTCTGCTGCTTTCATGGTGAGCTAATTCTGGAGTCACTAATTTAATGATGATTAATGACAGGTACACCACCTTTTCCTTCCTCCTTTTATCGATTGGGGAAAAAAAACTGGAGCAGAGCCGGATATTAATTAATTCTCTCAAGTGGAGGGGAAAGTAATCAGGCTGAAATCAGATTGAATTTGGGACTCGTGGGTGAGCAGGACGATGTGCTGAGTGGTGGAAATGAGAGATGCCCCAGTCTGGCTGGGCTGGGAGGGACAAGGCTGCTGAGACTTCCCAGGAAGGGCTGGCAAATGTGGGTGTAAGGGACAGGAATCCAGGCTGGGGCACAGCCAGAGCCCACCCTGGGCAGGAGTGGGGATGGTGGGAGTTGGGTTGGCCTAGCACAGCTTGGCCTGGGTGGGTTTATCTGTGCCCTGCCTCCCCTTTGGCTCTCTTTCCTGCAGCATCACTTTGCAGTGCCCAAGGTCAGAGCTTGGAGCAGTCTGGGATAGTGGAAGGTGTCCCTGCCCATGGTCCTTCCCAGCCCAAACCAGTCTGAGATTCTGTGACTGCATGAGCATCCAGACCAGCTGAGCTGCCACACAAAGTCACATTTTGCAAATCTCTGTGATCATAGATTGGTTTTGTTTCACCTGGGAACCCAGAGCAGGGCTAATCAAGGCTGAGGAGTCAATCTGCCAAGCATCTAAATGTTTTAAAACCACATATCCTCCAAGAACATCCATTTCACCTTGAGAAAATATCTCCTTCCCTGCAAGTCAGCTCCCTGGCAGGGCAGGGCTGAGCCTCCCAGCTCACTGAGGCTCAGGCCTCCAGCAATCTCCCAAGTATTCAAGCATGACTAATGGCTTGTGCCTACCATACAAGGGATTTAAAACCTGTATCCTTTTCAAGCACTGGTCAGAGCCACAACTGCCTCGTTTCTAATAGCATGCACTCTCAGCCATCAGACAGGGGACATTCCAGAGTGCCCCTTCCCTCTGCAGTCCAGGGTGGTGTCACCTCACATTAGGACTGGGACCATGAATCCTAAACCTGTGATCCCAGTGCAGCAGTCAGCAATGCCGTGTCAAAATCTTTTGGCGTGATGCTTCAAAAAAGAATCTCGAAGAAAATGAACCAAATCAAATAAATGCAATTAAACAATTTTTCATCAGAAGAGAGGCTGCTGACTGCACCCACTCCAGGGTGTGAGCAGCCATGTGTTCATAAAGAACCAGAGAGTTTTTTGCTGAAATCTCCAGTTTGGGCGAGGCTGAGTGGGTCAGGTTGGGCTGGACTGAGCCAGCAGTGAGGGCTGTCCTCAGCTGGGCTCCCTCCAGCTCTAGGGGGAGTGCAAGGCAAACACAGTCTTTGGGATGGTTAGAAAGAGAGACAGGAGCAAACCAGCAATCTAATTACTGCTCCTGCACCAGCAGCAGGGACTCATTGAAAAAAAATCACAGAATGTCCTGAGCTGGAAGGGACTCACAGGGATCATCCAGTCCCACTCCTGGCCCTGCACAGACACCCTGAGCATCCTTGGGAGTGCTCTTCAAACCCTCCTGGAGCTCTGGCAGCCCTGGGGCTGTGCCCATTCTCTGGGCAGTGCCAGCCCCCTCTGGGGGAAGAACCTTTCCTGATCTCCACCTGACCCTGACACAGCTCCAGCCATCCCTGGGTCATCTCCCTGGCCACCAGAGCAGGGATGGGAGCTGCCCTCCCACTGCCCCTGGGAGCAAGCTGCAGGCCCTGAGGAGGTCTGACCTCAGCCTCCTCCAGCCTGAACAAGTCAAATGACCTCAGCAATTTAAACACACTCCTTTAATGCCCAATCAACATAACTTCACTATATTAACCAATATAACTGTATTAATCAATAGAACTTCACTGTATTAACCAATATAACTATATTAACCAATATACCTTCACTATATTAACCAATATATTAATCAACATACCTTCATTATATTAACCAATATAACTGTATTAACCAATATAACTGTATTAATCAACAGAACTTCACTGTATTAACCAATATAACTATATTAATCAACATACCTTCCCTATATTAACAAATATACTATATTAATCAACAGAACTTCACTGTATTAACCAATATAACTATATTAATCAACATACCTTCACTATATTAACCAATATAACTATATTAATCAACACAACTTCACTATATTAACCAATATAATTATATTAACCAATATAGCCAATAACTTATCACTCCATGACCAACACCAACCCATTTACAACACCTTGTCCCCAGCAGGAGCAGCCCTGCCCTGTCCCCAGGAGCCAGCCCAGCCTGTCCCACAGCCCCACTGCTCTGCTCAGGGCTGGCTCCTTGGGCCTGGCACAGGGGAGGGTGGCTTTGTGATTTATTATTGATTGCCAGGAGTGGGGAGTGCCCTGCAGGACACAAAGGAGGCAGGGAGACAGGCTGTGTGAGGAAACTTTCATGAATTGAAAGACACAGTTTCCATTCCATTGGTAATTAACTTCTGCTGCTGTGTTCCCTCCTAATTGTCTCTATTACTCCAGATAAAGCTGAGATCAATAGGAACCAAAGTCTGGAGGCTGGGAAAGTTGCAATAATTAATTATCCTCTCTCTTGCATGCATCCTCCATCTGCTGGTAATCAAACACGACAGACCCTCCCTGGCTGCTGCAGCCCTGTGGGGACTTTGTGGTGTCCTGGGGCAGGGGGGGCACAGGGACAGCTCCCACTGTGCCACTGCATCCCTGCTGGGCCTCTGCAGGGCAGATCCCATCAGGATCCCATCAGGATTCCATCAGCATTCCATCAGGATCCCATCAGGATCCCATCAGGATTCCATCAGGATCCCATCAGGATCCCATCAGGATCCCATCAGGATTCCATCAGCATTCCATCAGGATCCCATCAGGATCCCATCAGGATTTCATCAGGATCCCATCAGGATCCCATCAGGATCCCATCAGGATTTCATCAGGATCCCATCAGGATCCCATCAGGATCCCATCAGGATCCCATCAGGATTTCATCAGGATCCCATCAGGATCCCATCAGGATCCCATCAGCATTCCATCATCCCGCTCCACTTCTGGCAGGCTGCTTGTGGCTGCCTCAGGCTCTGCAGGTTGTGCTGGGACACAGGCACCAGGGAACACCTGGAAGGCAGTGCTGTGGCACACCTGGCAGGGCTGAGGAGAGCCAGTGCTTCTCACAAGGTCTCTGAGAGCCTCCAGCAGCCTTGGGCTGAGCCCCTGCCCCAGAGCCAGCTCATCTCTGCGTCCTCTCTAAAGGCTGGAGGATTTCCCACTCTGCTGTTTCTGCTGCAGTTTTCTGGGGTGGTGTCAGCTCTGTCTGTGTGTCCAGAGATGGGGCAGAGCTGGGGAAGGGTCTGGAGCACCAGGAGCAGCTGAGGGAGCTCCTGGAGCAAAGGAGGCTCAGGGGAGAATTTCTGGCTCTGCACAACTCCCTGACAGGAGGGGCTGGCTCTGCCCCCAGGGGACAGGGACAGGAGGAGAGGGAACAGCCTCAGGCTGGGCCAGGGGAGTTTAGGTTGGATCTAAGGAAGGGTTTTCACACATTTCACACTGCCCAGGGCAGTGCTGGAGTCACCACCCCTGGAAATGTTCAAAAACCACGTGGATGTGGTTTATTGGTGAACATATCAATGCTGAGTTAGTGGCTGGACTCGATCTTGGAGGGCTTTGCCAACCTTATTGACTCTGTCATTCTTTATGATTTTATCCCCAGGACAGCAGCAAGTCACCTCTGCAGCCTGTGCTGTGGTGGCCAGGCCTCTCCTGTGACCTGTGTCCCTTGGGGCTCTCACAGAAAACAGCTGTGGGCACTTGGAAAGGATTTATATTCACTTATTCCAGTGCTTAGAGAAATAGAATATAATAATGCCATATAATTATAGATAAAATATATAATTATATATAAAATATATAATGATATATATAACATACATAATATATATAATATAATATAATATAATATAATATAATATAATATAATATAATATAATATAATATAATATAATATAATATAATATAATATAATATAATATAATATAATATAATATAATATAATATAATATATATTATATAAAATATATATTTATATGTATATATCAATATAAAAATTTATTTATATTTATATTTATATTTATATTTATTTATATTTATATTATATATATATATATTCCTTGGAAGCTGGAGGGTTTATTCCCATCAAGTACTGGTGGGTGCTGCCACATTTGCACTGCCCCTGATGACAAGAGGTTGGAGTGAGATGATCTTTAAGGTCCCTCCTGACCCAAACCTGTCTGGAATTCTGTGATTTTCTCTTTCCCCAGGCTTTGGGCTGTGTGGGAATCCCTGCAGGAGGGCTGGTGCTGGGTCCCTGTGTCCCCACAGCCCATCGATATTCCCCTTGCAGAATTCCCCTCTGTGCTTTTCAGATACCATTTTCCTATTTGCTGGGATGTGGGTGCTGCTAAATTGAGAATTTAAGAAGAAGCACTCAGCTGTGCTGCTCTGAATTTCAACACAGCCTCCCCCTGCCCAGCCCCCTCCCAGCACTCACCTGCCAGGGGAGCTTTGCAGGCAGAGCTGCTCTGGGATCCTTCCCAGCACAGCCTGGACCCCTCCCAGGGCTGAGCAGGAAGGTTCAGGGCTTCCCTGGCTTCCATCACTCTCCAGGGGACAATCTGTGATCCTGTCCTACCCTTGTCCTACCCTTTTAGACAAAATGAGACTTTGGGTCACCCTAATCTCTTAATTTTCCTCTGGCAAGGTTTCCCCAGCAGTATCAAGGGGATCATTCCTGGTCTCGTGGGTTTATTTTATATTATTATATTATATATATTTTATATTATTATTTTATTTTATTTTATTTTATTTTATTTTATTTTATTTTATTTTATTTTATTTTATTTTATTTTATTTTATTTTGGTGTCTCATGAAGATGTGGGATGCAGGGAGGAGCTGGCTGCAGTTTCAGTGTGCCCAGCCAAGTCCTGCATTTCTCCAGCTTTTCCCTTGGCACCTTTCCTCTTCTTCAGGCCTCAAACATCTTCCACATTTTGGATTGCAGAAACTATCCCTGAGAACACTGGCTGCAGCTGCACCTGGGGATGTGACTTCTCCTCTCTTCTTGTGCACCTATTTATCTCTGATTACTTCATCCAGGCCCCCAAAAATCATCCTTGGTTCCTACACCAAAAACTGCCCTCACAGAAGAAAACAAAGGGGTAAAAACACAAAAAACAGGGGTCAAGGAGAGGCAGGATTACCTGAGCTCAGCCCATTTCTCTGCAGTCAGGGCAATCCCAGAACACCAGAATGATTTGGGTTGGAAGGGAATTTGGAAATCATCTCCTTCCCTCCCCTCCCCTGGGCAGGGACACCTTCCACTAGACCAGGCTACTCCTCATGGATGTTTGCTCCAAAAACACATTCACTGTGCTTGGGCTTGTAAAATGTGGAGGAAAAGAAGGTATTTCTGCAAAGCTTGACAGGTGTCAAGGAAGAGAACTGACAGCAGGCAATTTCTCTGGGGAGAATTCCAGCTAATCCCAGGAGAAAGTGTACAAAACCCATAGTACAGAGGGAAAATAACAGCATTTCTGGCTGGGGGAGCTTCATCCATACCTCAGTTACAATGACAGACGTGTCAGGCCTGGCTGATCTTAACCTGTGCATCATTCCAGCTGTTTCAGTGCTCAGGCAGGGAAGGGAACCAAGACACTGTGTTAGGGGAAAGAAAAAAAATAAAATTATAATGGCAAAGATGGTTTCTGGCCCTGCAGGTGGCCAGCAGGAGCTGACAAAGAGCTGCTGGCAGGCAGTGATGGACCATCCCTCTGAGCCTCTCCAGGGGATGCTGTTATTCTGTGTGAGATGCAAACCAGCATTTCCAGCACCAGGTTGACTCTTTCCTTGACCCTTTGCTTTGGAATTAATCCCAAACCTCTTTGTGCCATTCTCCCTGCTTGGGAACCCACTCCTCTTTGTGTGTTTGTGAATCTCTTAATTTTCCATGTCACCCTGGTCACAGGCAGTGGATGCAGATTTTGTGTGCTGACAGAATTGTCTCTGGAGCGGGATAATCCCTTTCCATATTTAAGAGATGGGGATCTGTGGGGGTTGGGTTGTTGGACAGACCCAGGAGCTTACTTCTTTCTGTTTTTTAGGTTTGCAGTTTATTATGAGGGTGTGGATGTAAGAAAGAATGTGGAGCATGGAGAGTAAGAGATAAGAGCAAGGGGGTGAGAGAGAGCAAGAGAGAGAGAGATTTCCCATTTACTATACAATAATTATTCTTCTATAATGAATATTCTGATTTCCAATAACCAATCTAATACAATATACTAATTTCCTAATATTTGCATGCTACTTATAGGAACTACTAAATTACCATGTTTTCTGGCTTTCTTATCTGTGACCCTTGTCTTCAGACCTTTCTTGCCAGGCTTGGGACAGGATGTCTGTTGGTTCTTTGGGATTTGTGACATTTGGTATCATCTAAACAAAGGGAGAGGCCTCAAACCTCAACATGACTCTTTTCAGCATCTATATCAAAATGTGCTAACATCTCTATTTCATCTATTGTTTCAGAACTACTTGCTAGGCATTTATAAGATTTCTTAGAAGAATTTCATATATTTCATTTATAAGATCCCCAACAGGGATCTCCTTTCCCAACCCTTACTGCATCAGGCCAAGGTCCCTGTGCTCCTCTGCTTCCCAAATCCTCCCAGCACTGCTGCCAAGTGCCAGAGCTGGAGATAATGATGTGAGCAAGATCTTAACAGAGCCTGGCTCTGCTGCAAACGCTCTGTCTGGTGCATTGTGTGCCCGAATTAGCCACAGACTATTGGGAATCAAATTAGATTAGGGGAAAAAAGAGATATCAACTACCCTTGATCTCTGAGGTTTGAGACCAATTGTTTGTGACTAAGATCTTCACCAAGCCTGATTTGAGAGGCACATATAATTTGCCTGGAGTGAAACAAATTAATGGAAAAGCCTCTCAAATGAGGTAAATCCATTTTGGGGTCTTGGTCATGGCTGTTAGTCCATTACTGCCTCTGCTATCTTTCAATTTGATAAACCACACTTTTAGGGCAGGCTACTTTATAAACCTAGAAATGGAAGGAGTGTTTAAAAATCTGTGAAACTTCTGCACTGCTGCATGTTAAGGAGGAAAAATGCTCTTTTAAACACTACACCACAGCATTGCTAGCTTTGAGACATCTATCATGGTAAAACTGCAAAGTGAAATTTCACAGAAATTAAAAGAAAATAAAGTCCAAATGCAGAAAAGAAAATTTTGCCCAGACATGGGCAAACTGAGTGTCAAACCATTATGAATGGGATTAAATATTTTTAAGAGCAACTTGTTGGGAGCTCCACAGCTAAGGATGTAACTCCCCCCAAGCATCAGGAGGTCAGATGGTCACGAGTGTCACCTCTCCTTGGTGACATTGGTCAGGAGTGTCACCTCTCCTTGGTGACACTCTGTTAGAGGACAGTGGGAGCACAGAAAAATGAAGTTAAACCTTTGCATGATGTTCTGAACACCCTCTGGTCAAGGAGATTCCTGCACCACAAGGGTTTTTCCAGAGGATAAACACGAGAAGCTGCCTCAGAGAGGTGTTGGAGCAAAATGTGCCTGAAGAGTCCCAGACAGCCAGGACTGTGTGGGACTCAGGCAGGAATTCCAGATGAATCAAATCAGCCACAAGCTCCAATGTGTAACCTCAAATGGGGGTTGAAGGTGACAATGTGACACTGAACCACACAAAATTCTGGACAGCAGATCACCAGTGGGTCCAAGTGTCACACCAAGCAACTGGGGAAGAATGGACACCTTGATAAACAGAATTTATTAAGACAGTGCCTGGGATTTTCTGTACAGGGGAGTCAGGTCTGTCAGACCTTGGAGAGATCTCTGGGGTGGTGAAAAGGAAAGTGGAGGACTCTGGACATGTCCTTGGGTCTCTGTGCCAAGGTGCCTCAGAAGAGACTCCTGTGCTAAAGGGCTCAGCCCTGAGCACTGATAATGAGCTCAGAGCAGAGAAAACCAGAACTGGGATGAGATTCCAGTTCCATGATGGAAGGAATTGCTCACCATCAGGCCCAGGATCCTGGCAGAGTCCAGGCTTGGCAGGAGAAAGCTGAGGCAGCGATACCCATCTACTGAGAATGTTCAGATCTGAAAGGGAATATGAAAAGCTGCAAAGAAAGGCAAAATAATGATTGGCAGGGAGATAAAATGGCCCTGAGTCCATGCCCCAGCCACAAAGTCACTCAGATGGAAAGGAAACCCCAGCTGAATGCAATAACAGGCTCCAAACTAGAGAAAGAATTCAGAAAGAATCTTGCAGCTATGTTAAGCTCCCTGATGGTACCTTGAAAGTGTCCAGTAGCAAAGGGAAAGGGAAATTAATGAAGTAAAATATTGAGAGCAACAGGAAAACTTTGCTACAGCTCCAGTGACTGAACAGCACAGGCAGTTCTGGCCTTGGCACCAAAACCTGAGTTCTTGCAGCAGAAATGGGGAAAGGAGAGAGGTGGGGTGGTGGGAGAGGCAGAGCAGGAACAGGAAGAGAGGTGGAAGGGGTGGGGAGATGGGCTGAGGGAGGTTTGGAGGTCTGTGCAGTCCTGCTGGCTGCGATGCTGTCAGCTGGGATTGGGAAGGGATGTGTTTTGGTTTGCCAGGGGTGGGGTGCTGGCTCTGGGGTCCCTGTCAAGAGCTGCTGGGGCCACCTGCAGTGTGCTCCATGCTGGTCCAGGATTTAAGTGCTGGACAGGCTGGGCAGGCAGCCACAGGCTCCTCAGTGCCCACCAAGAGCTGCAAAGGGACTGGGAAAACACACACCGTGAGCAGGCAGCAGTCCAGGCAAATCCAGCCCCTGAGTTTCCTGGAAAATTGGTTCCCTGAATTGCTCCTTGCTGCAGATAATGAAAATTAGAGCAGGGATTGCAAACTGCTAACAGGAGAGAAGGGCTGGTTTGTTCTGCCTGGGGTTTGATGGAGTTTGCCAAACCTCTGGGTGACACTGGGGTTCATTGGCACCATCCCAGACTGGAGATGTTTGCAGGGCTCCACATGAGAGGGGTCTGATCTGATCAGAGCTGCTGCTGGCACAGGACAACTCCTCACAGGCTGAAGAGATCCCTCAAGAGCCTTCTGCATGGATCCTGACCTCCCCTGGAGCCAGGGCTCACCCACTGGGACATGGGACAGAAATAATCAGAAATAATCACAGACCTGAGTGGCACAGGGGGTGCTCCAAAATCTGGGCATCCCCAATGGCCTGTACAAACCTGCCCCATCTCTGACTTTGTGCTCTCACATGAGCAGCAGCTCCAGGTCTTTTAGGTCATGATTGTGGATGTTACTTAATTCCAAATTTGAAATCCTGTATCTCCTGTGCTCCTGGCTCCCATCCCTCCTGTCAGCTGTACCCCATCCCTCCTGTCAGCTGTACCCCATCCCTTCTGTCAGCTGTACCCCTTCCCTTCTCTCAGCTGTACCCCTTCCCTTCTCTCAGCTGTACCCCATCCCTCCTGTCAGCTGTACCCCTTCCCTTCTCTCAGCTGTACCCCTTCCCTTCTCTCAGCTGTACCCCATCCCTTCTCTCAGCTGTACCCCTTCCCTTCTCTCAGCTGTACCCCTTCCCTTCTCTCAGCTGTACCCCATCCCTTCTCTCAGCTGTACCCCTTCCCTTCTCTCAGCTGTACCCCTTCCCTTCTCTCAGCTGTACCCCACCCCTGCTCAGCCTCTCTGCCCTCCTGAGCAGGGCTGTTGCTGTCTGCCTGTGCCCAATGCCCCATCTCACCTCTGCAGGCTTTGCCAGGCACTCCACCTGCTCTAGAGCAGAAATTCACTGTCACAACCATTTTCAGTCTGCTCTGCCTTTGCTGCTCCTCTGGCTGTTCCCTCCCTGCCTTTGCACTCACCCCCTCCTGCCCATCTGCTGCCAGGCTCTCAATCCTCCTTGTTCTCTGTTCCCCCCATCCCTGGGGGCATTTCCCTTCTTTTGCCTCCCACCTGAATCACAAACCCCTAATTACTCCCACTGTGCTGCCCCCTCTGATCTCACTGTACTACACCCAGCCCATGCCTTCTTCTCTTTCTTCCTAGCACTGTCTCCTTCTCCTCTCATACTCTTCTTCCCCATTGCTCCTGACAAAAAACAAAAATCAGAAAAAACAACCAAAAACCCCCACACCCACAGTCCTGTCAGGAAATACTACAGAAAACAGGCTGGGACTCTGCAGCTGAGCTGCTGGCAAATACACTGTGGACTGTGGAAACAGCAAAGCCTTTTTTTTTTTTTTTTTTTTTTTTTTTTGTTTCAGTGCCATAAATTGATTCCACTTAGGGGATTTTTTCTCCCTTTCCCAGCTCCCCCCAGCACCTCCCGGGGTGTTTGTGGAGCCCTGTGGAGCAGCATGGGCACTGACCTGCGTGGGGAATGCCACGGCATCCCCTGAGGACCTGAGCCCAGCTCAGAGTGAAGCAATTAATTTTCACAGCTGAAAACCCTTCACATCTCATCTCACTCTGCAAAAAAAAAAAAAAAAAAAATGCTGACAAAGCCACAAATTCCACCAGGACCAGGGTTATCCTGACAGTCAGCCTTGTTTGCTCCCCTCCCGTGCCCTGCCCCGGCTCTGGCAGGGCAGAGCTGCATCTCCCATGGCACAGAACTGCCCCTGGAGGATGCTGAGGGTGGGTGGGCGGCAGAGCCTGGCCCCACTGACAGCACTCCGACATCCCCCTCCGTGCTGGGAAGCTGCAGCTCAGGAAAGATGAAACCTGTTTGTTCACAAATTCTCTGTTTTGCCGGGGAGCTGAGCGGGGGAGTGGGGATGGGAGTGCTTGAAAAGCAAATGAACTTACGTTTTGTGCTTTTTAAGACGTCTAACAGAGTACAAAAGTTCATCTTTAATAGGAGGGCAGCACAGAGTGCTTAGAGCTGCGGTTTGACACAGATACAGAGCTCAAATGCCTTTGAAGTATCTTCTGATTCCTCATTCTGCCTGAAGTAACTTTAGATTTATGCAGCAGATGGGAAATAGTCCCTCGTTCCGTGGCTCTCCACTTCAGCACTGACTCCAAGATAAGGCAGCCCCTGCATCCCTCAGAAGCGCTCGGTGCTTTAGTCTGCAGGGGCTGAGTTGGTAGTTTGCATATTTTTTTTTTTCCCCCTGTTTTTTCTCTAAAATTAGTCTTGATAAGTCCAACATGTTGTTAGACTCTTCAAAGGAGAGCGAGGAGGGGAGAAGTTTGTCAGTGGAATAGAGGTGATTCATTTCAATGAGTTTCCAAACAGCTCTGCGTGTTTTGGGGGAAGAGCGCTGGGGAGCGGCCCCGCCGTGACCCCACCCGGCTTTGAAGAGTCACGAAAAAATGTTTTCAGCACTAAAACCACACCCTGAGCGCCAGGCGGGGCCCGGCCAGAGGAGCAGCTCCCCGAGAGAGCGGCAGGGAGAGGGCAGAGAGTGCTGGGATGAGGGGTGGGTGTGGGGTGGAGAATGGGGGATGTGGGATGGAGGATTTGGGATGGAGAATGGGGGATGTGGGATGGGAAATGGAGGATTTGGGATGGATGGGGGATGGGGGATGGGGGATGGGGGATTTGGGATGGATGGGGGATGGGGGATGGAGAATGGGGGATTTGGGATGGATGGGAGGATGCGGGATGGAGGATTTGGGATGGATGTGGGATGGAGAATGGGGTATGGATGTGGGATGGATGTGGGATGGGGAATGGAGGATTTGGGATGGATGGAGGGTGCAGGATGGGGGATGGATGTGGGATGCAGTGTGTGAGATGGGGATAAGGGATCTGGGATGGAGGTGGGATGTGGGATGTGGGATGGAGTGTGTGGGATGGAGAATGCGGGATGTGGGGTGAAGAATGTGGGATATGGGGTGTGGGATGGAGGATTTGGGATGGATGGGGGATGGAGAATGGGGGATGTGGGATGGATGTGGGATGTGGGATGGAGGATGGAGGATTTGGGATGGGGGATGTGGGATATGGGATTTGGGATGAGGATGGAGGATGCTCTCACCCCACACACTCACGGGCTGCTCACAGCACACAGCCACCTCCATATACACACATATCATTTATTGATGATAAATGCAGAGTTCATTCAGCACGGCCAAGGCACGGCTGGTCAGAGCTAAGGGCTGGCACATTTCCTGGCAACTCCAGCTCCCAGCAAAGCCCAAGCCAGCCTGACTTAGGGTTCCTCTACACAGGGCTCTCAGTACTCCAGAGATGTTTAGGACACTCAGGTGCTCCCAGAGTTCTTTTAGGACACTCAGGTGCTCCCAGAGATGTTTAGGACACTCAGGTTCTCCCCCAGAGATGTTTAGGACTCTCAGGTGCTCCCAGAGTTCTTTTAGGGCACTCAGGTGCTCCCAGAGTTGTTTAGGACACTCAGGTTCTCCCCCAGAATTGTTTTAGGACACTCAGGTGCTCCCCCAGAGATGCTTTAGGGCACTCAGGTGCTCCCAGAGTTGTTTTAGGGCACTCAGGTGCTCCCAGAGCTTGGATCAGGTTGTGCCTGGCAGAGCAGTGATGCCGTGGCAGTTGTCCCCAGGAGGGTTTGTCTATTGTATCACAAATACCTGCAGTCATTGAGATTGTCCAAACACCGATTATCCTGGCAGGATTGCAGCTGTTGTGGAATTGGCTTTGTTTCCATCTGTGAAGTTTTCCCCACTGACCATATGCTGAGGGTTGGGATGTTTACCCTCCTGCATAAAAGCCTCCTTTCACAAACAGCTTGGCATTTCTGCTTCTTGCAAGATTCCTGGAATGCACCATTCTGGAGCATTGCCCTGCTCAGACCCTGCCCAGAAACTTCTGAGCTATTTATATTTATATTTATATTTATATTTATATTTATATTTATATTTATATTTATATTTATTCATATTCATATTTATAGTTTTATAGTTACAATATTTATATTTATATTTATATTTATATTTATATTTATATTTATATTTATATTTAATATAAACATTATATATGTACACACTCACACATATGGCATGACATGGTGCTCAGCTGCCTGCCCTGGGCCACAGGACCAATCACAGAATCCCAGAATGGTTTGGATTAAAAAGGACCTTAAAACTCATCCCATTCCACCTCTGCCATGGCAGGGACACCTTCCACTATCCCAGGTGGCTCCAAGCCCTGTCCAGCCTGGCCTTGGACACTGCCAGGGATCCACAGCTGCTCTGGGTAACCTCTGCCAGGGAATCCCCACCCTCAGAAGAGAGAATTTCTTCCCAATATCCAGCCCTAATATCCATCCTAATACCTAACATCCTAATTCCTAACATCCTAATTGTCTGGGATGGGCACTTTGCCTATTTATTGCTGCCCTGCTCCAGCCAGACTGTTCCTGCCCTTGGTTAAAATCCTTGGAATCCATCTCAGCCCAGTACCCCAGGCACCCCTGAACCTGCCTGAGTGGGGAGGAGATGAGGGTGTTCCTGTCATTGGGACAGCTCCTCTCTCAGCCCCTCTCCTGTGATGTTTATCTCTCTCTGTGTTGGGTGTGCAGAGCTGCCTGATCGACACAGTATTTATGACTTGTTTGTACAATAATTGCTGCCTAAGATAAATGATTCATGAAGTCCTAGCACAGGCTTGGAAATGGTGCAAACAGGGAGAGCAGCTGGAGGACAGCAGTGGGATGCTAATGAGGGACCACCGTGGGGAAGGAGATGGGGAGGAGGGGCAGTCATGGAGCCCCTGGGGCTGAGGGGCCTCCAGTGCCATCCTCAGTGAGGGCAGAGCCCAGGCTGCAGTCCTGGAGCTGAGGAGTCCCTGTGAGCCACGGGCAGGAGGGACCAGAGCCAGTCACAGCTCTGAGATGGAGCAGGGACACAGTGGGGACAGGGCTGGCACTGGGACCAGAGAGACACCTCAGCTGGAACAGGGCACCTGAGGAGCAGCACAGGTCACCTGCCCAGTGCTCACCTGCTCACTGCTCACCTGTTCACTGTTCACCTGCTCACCTGCTCACTGCTCACCTGTTCACCTGCTCACTGCTCACCGCTCACCTGTTCACTGCTCACCTGCTCATTGTTCACCTGCCCACTGCCCACTGCTCACCTGTTCACTGTTCACCTGCCCACTGCTCACCTGCTCACTGTTCACCTGTTCACTGTTCACCTATTCACCTGTTCACTGTTCACCTGTTCACTGCTCACCTGCTCATTGTTCACCTGCCCACTGCTCACCTATTCACCTGTTCACTGTTCACCTGCCCACTGCTCACCTGTTCACTTCTCACTGCTTACCTGTTCACCTGCCCACTGCTCACCTGCACTCTGCTCATCTGTTCACCTGCCCACTGCTCACTAATCACTGCTCACCTGCCCACTGCTCACTGTTCACTGTTCACCTGCCCACTGCTCACCTATTCACCCTTCTCACTGCTCACTGTTCACCTGCCCACTGCTCACCTATTCACCTGTTCACTGCTCACTGCTCACCTGCCCACTTCTCACCTATTCACCTGCTCACTGCTCACCTGCCCACTGCTCACCTGCTCACCTGCTCTGCTGCACCCGCTCTGCCTGGCTCCAGTGTTCCACCTGCATGGACAGGACACAGCAGATGGGCTGAGAGGTAAGAGTGGGGACAGCCCTGCCCAGGTGCCCAGGGCAGCCCCATCCTCTGGAAGTGCTCCAGAGCCACGTGGGTTTAGTGGAGAGCAGGCAGTGTGGGGGAATGCTTGCAGTCCATGATCCTCGAGGGTTTTTCCAGCACTAACAATTCATGATCCCATGAACAGCTGCACCCCCTGCCAGCTCTCTGTGCCACCACAGTGGCAGGAGAGGACAGGCAGGAGGTGGCAGCAGCTCTCAGCACTGCCAGCATCCCTGTGGGAAGGCCAGACATCCCAGCCAGGCTGTCCCAAAAACGTGGGGCTGCTGTGAGGGTCACACTGCTGGGGGCTCCATGGCATGGCAGTGCCACCTCCCTGTGCCTCTGGGAGGGCTGCAGCTGATGCTGAGCTGGAGGAGCAGCCACTGACCTGCAAATCCAGGATTTAGAGAGCCCAGCCAGCCACCAGCATTTCCCCAGAGGAGAAGGGACTGAGCATCATGCCTAGTGCTGCCTCTGCTGAGCCCCAGGAGCTGTTGGACAAATGAAGAAAATGACAGACTAGAGGGAAATTAATAGAGCAGAAAATTCGAAATGATGTGGAAATAATCCCTCCAGTTTAAGGAGAACTCCTTGTATGTTTAATTTCAGAACGCAACTGTTTTCGTGTTGCTAAATTACAGTATCAAAGCGAGGGGCCCTGCCTGGAGCTGGTGGGACACGGGGACATTGCCATGCCTGCGGTGAGCTCTCCCACTGGAGCAGAGGAAGGGCTGGGGTGAGCTGTGCTTGCCGTGGGCTGGGGGCAAGGAGCTGTCGGGGCTGTTCTGGAGGAGCCCAAGTGCTGCTTGTCACCTCCATGAAGATTTGTCCCGTTAACCTTGCATCCCTAATTTGGCAGCTGAGGGGGAGGGCAGGGGGGTGTGGGGGCTGGGAGGTGCCTGCTCCTCCTTCCCCCCATCTGCTCCCCTCCGTGTGGGGATTTCTGTCCCCTCTGCTGTGCTCAGCAAGGCTGGGGAGCTGCAGGAGCCAGGAGGGGTGGAAAGGGAGGAGAGGGACACTCCTGAATCCAGCTGTGCTGGGGGTCTGCCCCAGCTGATCTGCAAAGTTCTCCCATCTCCTGCATCCACCTGAGGCTGATCTCTCCATCTCCTGCATCCACCTGAGAGTGAATCTCCCCATCTCCTGAATCCACCTAGGGTGGATCTCTCCATCTCCTGCATCCACCTGAGGCTGATCTCTCCATCTCCTACTTCCACCTGAGGCTGGATCTCTCCATCTCCATCTCCTGCATCCACCTGAGGCTGATCTCTCCATCTCCTGAGGCTGGATCTCTCCATCTCCATCTCCTGCATCCACCTGAGGCTGGATCTCTCCATCTCCTGAGGCTGGATCTCTCCATCTCCTGCATCCACCTGAGAGTGAATCTCTCCATCTCCTGCATCCACCTGAGGGTGGATCTCTCCATCTCCTACATCCACCTGAGGCTGGTCTCTCCATCTCCTGCATCCACCATCCTGGGTGCTGAGCCAAAGAGGGAAGAGCACCCAGGACCCAACTGCCTCTGCCAGGACCTGCAGGACTGGAGAGAAACTCTCCCTGCCTGGGGATTTGAGGTCACTGGGGCACAGAGAGCAGAGGCTGCCCTGAGCCAGGGAAGAAACAGATCCATGATAATGGTGCTCCCTGCGTGCCAGCCCAGCCCAGGGCTCACACTGCCTGGGGAAGGGGGCATGGGGAGATGCTCTTTCAAATGCTGGAAATCTATTGGGAAGTCCCCCAGGAGCCTCAGGGAGTGAGGAATCAGCTTCTTTCCTGACAAAAGAAGTTCTCAAGGTGTCCTTTAGGCTTCAGAGCGCAGAGTGAGATTGATCTCTGCTCAGTCCCCCAGAGAAAATCACCAGTCTGGATTTTCTCTTTCCTCACACATAAATGGGCAGGAGCTGCCCACAAGTCCCTGCCAGGGGAGCCAGGAGCAGGAAGGAGGGAGAAGGGGACAGAGGGGGCATCAGAGCCACATCCAGCTGTGTCCCCCTCTCTCTGCAGCACGCACAGCTGGCTCCAGCTCCTGCCATGCAATCTTTCTCATCCAGAGAGGAAGTTTCAGCCTTCCTGGGAAACAGCCGGGCTTCCCGAGGCTGCAGGCACAGCCCAGTGCATCCCTGCCTGCTCCAGTTTCCTCCTGCTCAGTGCTGAGTGTTCCCCCAGCACAGGGAGCTCGGTGTGAGATGTGGAAATTGCACTTTTATTACAGCAGATGGAGTCAAAACCCTGGGAGAGAGGAGAGGAGAGGGAGAGGGAGAGGGAGAGGAGCCATCCTCTGCAGCCACAGCCTGTGTGGATGGGGCTTGCTAGACATCCCCTCTGACCACAGCAGGGCACAGAGGGAGTGTCCTGCATGTCCCCAGGGTGAATATCTCTGCTCTGATTGCCTGGACACGGGTAACCAAAGGCTCCCCAAGTCACCCCCTTGCACACACAGTACACAAAACCCTGAATTTCCTACCTGGATGGAACCTCTGGTGCATCTCCTGTGCTGGGGTGGCTGCTGCTGGTGTTGCCTCACCAGTGTCTGCTGTCCTTCACTTCCAGCACTTTTAGCATGGAGAGGTGGCCCCTGGTAGTCACTCACTCTGTCTGCAGGGGCCCTGTCTCTCTTCCCTGGGATTCTGAGCCCCAAACTGAGCCTGCTGGGGAGCCCTGGCTGAGTGTGGAGCGTGGCCAACATGTGCAGATGAACTGCACCACAAATGCACAGAGATAAAAACAGACAGTGAGCCCTCTGTGCATGTAAGCAGCCCCAAACTGAAGTGCAGGAGATGGAAAACAGCCTTGGATTTAGGAATAACTTATGAGAGGGTCTCGTCCCCCCTGAGGGTGTCTGGGGGAATGGGTGAAGGACCATTGAACCCAATGATCCTGGCCCAGAGCTGTCAGCTGCTGTCAGCTGGAGCTGGAATAAGACAGGCAGACCCTAAAGCCCGGCCACAAGCTCTAGGAATGACAAATTCCAATGGAAAAAGGATCTCTGAACCACGCTGGTGAGGTGGGATTGCCGTGGCTGGGACAGACTTCTCCCACCAGTGCCTCCAGCCCAGGAGCTGCTGCAGAGGGCTGGGGCAGCTCAGGGTGAGGGGCAGAGTGCTGAGCCCCTGCTGCCTGCCCCGCACAGCCCCTGCCTCTGCCGAGCTGCTGCGGGATGCTGCTGGGAGGGGGCGAGCCCGGGAGGTGCGGGTGTGTGTCTGTGTGTCTGTGTGTGTGTCTGTGTGTCTGTGTGCCGGGGCAGCCCCTGGCCGCTCGCTGTGTTGTGGCAGCAATAGCGTGTAAAGCGCTGTCTGTGCGAGCAGAATCGCGTGTCAAGCGCTCCCCGGGGCCGCGGGATCGCTGCTGCCCCGTGCGGGGCGGGGGCAGAGCGGAAAGGGCTGGGAGAGCATCCCTGCAGGCAGCACAGCCACTGAGAAAGGAGCAGGAGTGCTCCCAAAATCCATCCTGCAATACAGGGGCCGGGAGAGCATCCCTGCAGGCAGCACACACACTGAGCAAGGAGAAGCACTGCCAGGCTCCCCCCCAGATTGGTGACATGCTCCCAAAATCCACCCTGCAGGACAGGGGAGGCAGGGGAGCTGGGGTAAGGAGTGGGTCAGTGCATTTAGGCTGCACATCTCAGCTCTCCTCCTGTCATGGCTCAGTTTATTCCAGCAGACTGGAGCTGCAGGGTGCTGGAGGTCATCCCTGCTCCTGCACATCACCTCCTGCCAGTGTGGGCAGGAAATCCCTGTTCCCTTGGCTGGGGGCATGGAGAGCTGGGGGACACAATCCCACCTGTTACAGGTGTTTTTGCCATCTCTGGGGGTAGAGAAAGGAAGGACTGGCAGGAGCAGCCACCAAGCTGGGGCTGATCAGGGATTGCCACCAGGCTGGGGCATCCCTCACCCTCCTCCCAGGCCCACAGAGGGTGCTGAAAGGCTCAGGGGTAGGGGCTGAAAAGGTGATTGAACCCACAGGTGTGGGGTGTTAGGCAGCAGCCAAGGATCACAGCACCTGGAGGCAGACAGAAAAATCATCCCTGCAGCCAAGTGACAGTCTGTGCATTGGCACTTGTTGAAGGTCAACCTATAAGAAAGGCCAGAGCTTTTCCCAGAGCAAAGAAACCCTAGAGAGGATGGACTGGGTTGTTCCAGCAGGGAAAGGGCAAAAATCACAAAATCACACAGTCCAGGGGGTGTGTGGTGCTGGGGCTGTCACAAAACAAGATTCAGCCAAGGATTTTTGTTGGAAGGGCTCCCTGGAGCTCCAAGCCCCCAGCTCCAAGCACAGCTACTTCAAAACTAGATCAAGATTTCCCTTGAGCTGAAAATCTTCACCAGTGCAGATTTCTTTCCCCCACCAGCACTGCCTTGGAAATTTTTCACATGCACACAATTAACAGCAGAGCTGCCATTCAGGGGGTCAAAAGGCAGAGGAGGCAAAATTACCCACTCCTTTTCAGAGACTTGAGCATTTACATTTGTGCAAAGTTCTGGTGCCCTGGATGCCTCCTGCAGCTGGTTGCTTGGGAAGAATACCAAGATCCTGCCAAGCATGAGCCATGCTCTCAGGTGTGGATGGAGTTGGGAAGGAATGGCTGCTCCTGCACAAGAACAGCTGAGCAGAGTTGGGATGCAGAGTCTCAAAACTCAAGGTACACATCAGCTCCAAGGTTACCCTGGGAAAGCACAGGGACAGAGAGAGGCACAAAGCACTGAAGGCTCTGCTGTATCCCCTTCTCTCAGCCCCCCAGAGCAGCTCAGGGAAGCTGCTAGCACTCACATTGCCCCAGATAAGTGAAAATTTGAACAGGAGGAACGTCCTTGCTGGGTACAATTAGCTGCCTGAAATAGCCCAGCAGAATTCTCCAGAGCCAGGCCTGGTCATTAGGAAAATCATCAGGATCTTAGTGAAGAGAGAGCATTTGTCAGCCTGTTTGGGGGACCCCTGTGAGGTTTTTGGACCTCTGGTGCTCAGGCAGCACTAACTTTGGAGCTTTTAGGCTCTTACTTCGTTGGGTTATCTTTTAAACAAGAAAGCAGCTAATAGTTAAAAAGGTTATTTATTACAAAGCACATCTTATTACAAAGCACATTAGTTTCAAAAGGCAATGGCAAACAGCAATGGCAAATGCAGTGGCAATAAGCAAATGGCTAGAAGCAACAACTCTCCCCAATACAAACTCTTATATAGGATTTTTCCAACAAGCCAAGATGCAAACTTGGACCAACACTCCTTACCTTATTAGAATTCTAATTTCTTAGCACACCAGGTTATGTGTAGAACTATGCATCTACTTTATTTTGTTTTATCTGAAAAATGTAAGCAACATTCTCACTATAGCTCTATTATATCTAAGTCTTGTTTACAGCTGTGGGCTTGGAGCCTCTTGCTGAAGATATCAGTGTGTTTCAACTTTCATTACAACTCACTCTGCTACTGTGGCATTTGAAACCTTTCACTTACTAAAAGCATTAGAACTTACCCTAAAACTCACTAACTTACTTACTTAAATATCTACTTTGTGTGTGAGTGGCTTAATGTACTTCAATCCATCCCAAGGCTTTAATTCAATCCCTGCACTCTGATTTCTCTCTGAAGGATTCAGACACCCCTGGCTCCCTGACTGCAGCACCCCCCTGTGTCCCTGGAGCAGGGACAGGCCAGCAGTGTCCTGTGGTGCAGGGCACCCCTTGAGCTGCATCCCCCACACCAGGCAGGGGCAGCAGCTCTTCCCCAGCAGTGCTGCCACAGATCCCACCGTGCCCAGTGCCAGCCCCTGGGCTGGGAGTGAGCCCTGGGAATGCCAGCCTGGGCAGAGGGGCCAGGCAGATGCCAGCTCACCCCAGAGCTGCAGGACATGGTGGGGTGTCATAACACAATGCAAGACTCTTTTCTTCTTCAATTCTTTATTCACATAATGCACTTTTATCCACTTCTTACAGGCCTTGTGTTTGACTCCAATTAGCTGTTAGTTTTCTTCCTACTTTCTTCCTACTTCTTCCTACTTTCCTCCTACTTCATTTATTGCTCAGAAGCTGATTTTGTGTGCACCTGCTGAGGTTCAAGTGTTTACATTTTTCTTTTGTGTGTTCCCATGGGACAAACATTCCTGTTTACCCAGGTGCACTGGTTTTTCACCCAGGAATAGTTTGTTGTGTTAACCAACCTCTTTTTGCTTTTGCCTGGGACCTCGTGAGCTGCACTTAGAAGTGACAGGCTGGCTTTTAATTTAGCAGAGCATGCCTGATTTTATGAGGCTATTCTTTTATAATTTCTATACTTGTCTAGGGCAGCAGGGGCTGTTGGTGGCTGGGCCAGGGGCAGGAGAGGATGGCTGGGTGCAGCTGGAGGGGATGGCTGGGTGCAGCAGGAGGGGATGGCTGGATGCAGCTGGATGCAGCAGGAGGGGATGGCTGGGTGCAGCAGGAGAGGATGGCTGGGTGCAGCAGGAGAGGATGGCTGGGTGCAGCTGGGTGCAGCAGGAGGGGTTGGCTGGGTGCAGCAGGAGAGGATGGATGGGAGCAGCAGGAGAGGATGGCTGGGTGCAGCAGGAGGGGATGGCTGGATGCAGCTGGAGGGGATGGCTGGGTGCAGCAGGAGAGGATGGCTGGATGCAGCAGGAGAGGATGGCTGGGAGCAGCAGGAGAGGATGGCTGGGTGCAGCAGGAGGGGATGGCTGGGTGCAGCTGGATGCAGCAGGAGAGGATGGCTGGATGAAGCAGGAGAGGATGGCTGGGTGCAGCAGGATGCAGCAGGAGGGGATGGCTGGATGCAGCAGGAGAGGATGGCTGGGTGCAGCAGGAGGGGATGGCTGGGTGCAGCAGGAGGGGATGGCTGGGTGCAGCAGGAGAGGATGGCTGGATGCAGCTGGATGCAGCAGGAGAGGATGGCTGGGTGCAGCAGGAGGGGATGGCTGGGTGCAGCAGGAGAGGATGGCTGGGAGCAGCAGGAGAGGATGGCTGGGTGCAGCAGGAGGGGATGGCTGGGTGCAGCTGCAGAGGATGGCTGGATGCAGCAGGAGAGGATGGCTGGGTGCAGCAGGAGAGGATGGCTGGGTGCAGCAGGAGGGGATGGCTGGATGCAGCTGGATGCAGCAGGAGGGGATGGCTGGGTGCAGCAGGAGAGGATGGCTGGGTGCAGCAGGAGAGGATGGCTGGGTGCAGCAGGAGAGGATGGCTGGGTGCAGCAGGAGGGGATGGCTGGGTGCAGCAGGAGAGGATGGCTGGGTGCAGCTGGGTGCAGCAGGAGGGGATGGCTGGGTGCAGCAGGAGGGGATGGCTGGGTGCAGCTGGATGCAGCAGGAGGGGATGGCTGGGTGCAGCAGGAGGGGATGGCTGGGTGCAGCAGGAGGGGATGGCTGGGTGCAGCAGGATGCAGCAGGAGAGGATGGCTGGGTGCAGCAGGAGGTGATGGCTGGGAGCAGCAGGATGCAGCAGGAGGGGATGGCTGGATGCAGCAGGAGAGGATGGCTGGGTGCAGCAGGAGAGGATGGCTGGGTGCAGCAGGAGAGGATGGCTGGGAGCAGCAGGAGGGGATGGCTGGGTGCAGCAGGAGGGGATGGCTGGGTGCAGCAGGAGAGGATGGCTGGGTGCAGCAGGAGAGGATGGCTGGGTGCAGCAGGAGGGGATGGCTGGGTGCAGCAGGATGCAGCAGGAGAGGATGGCTGGGTGCAGCAGGAGAGGATGGCTGGGTGCAGCAGGAGGTGATGGCTGGATGCAGCAGCAGCAGCAGTGGGTGGTTAACCAGCCAGCTGCTTCCGTGACTGACTCTGAGCTCACAGCAAAGAGCTCCAGAGAGGAAGAAGCCTCTCTCTGCTCTCTCTGACTCATGAAAGAAACATCAGGGCTAATCGAGCCTGGGCCAGCCCGGCAGCACGCCACAGGCCAGGGCGCCTCATCCATGTTTCATGCTCTGCTCCACCCTGCCAGTGCAAGGATTAGGGGAGCCCTGGCTGGTGTGGGGAGAAGCCCAGGAGAGTGAGGAATGGCCAGGGGACACAGGAGCCAAGGGCTGGACCCAGGGCTGGGCTGTGGGAGGGAGTCAGGGACAGCCCAGGTGAGTCACTGCTCACCCATTTCTGGCTGTGGCCTCTGCAGGTCAAAAGGCAAGTGGGAGACTGGGGCTGCTTTTCCCGGGCCCTGGGTTTGGGCAGCTGCCCCTCAGTGCTGCTGGAGGTGGGTGAGAGCCCAAAGAAGGTCATGGCCAGCGAGGTGAGGAAAGGCAGCACCTGTGACAGACAGTGGCTGAGGTGTGTTTGCCTCCCTTTGGGGTTTACCCTTGTCTGGAACAGGAATCCTGCTGGTGTGAGGGGTGCACAGACCCAGCAGCAGGCACAGGGAGGTGCTGGAGGGGCAGATTGCAGGCCTTGCTCCACCCTTTGTGCTGGAGCACAAGACCCAGGGTGTGCCTGTCCTGGCCCCACGAGCTGCAGGTTTGCATCCCTGCTCTGCCCCGAGGGAGGACACTGAAACCACAACAGGGAAAAAGGGATTCAGGGCAAACAAACGAAAATACCAGTGATAATGGAGCCTTCCCTGTCTCCTTTCCCCATTGAGTGTAAACTCAGGACTGTGCATCTGCTCTCATGTCCTGCTTGAGCTTCCAGAGCCCACACAGAGACACAGAGAGAGGGACACAGGGACACAGAGACACAGGGACACAGAGACAGAGATGGTGAGACACAGAGACAGGGACACAGGGACACAGGGACACAGGGACACAGGGACACAGCCACAGCAAGATCAGCACAGGTGCCTCCCATGGACACTGAACATCCTTTAAAAACTCTGTTTAAAATGCTGGCCCTTGAAAACCTGTCCCAGTGCCAGCCCTGTGCACCCTTTCCTGAATTCCACAGTGTCCCTCAAGTCCCCCAACACCCCTTGAAAAGCTGTGGGATGTAGAAAGGCTTGAAAAGTAAATGTGGATATAGACATGTAGTGGATGTGAATATAGACATGGTGGTGGACCTGGAAAATTGAGAACAAGTGATGCAGGACAGGAGAGAAGCAGCTGGTATTGACCCTCTTGTCTCCCCAGACTGTTCCTCCAGGCTGGGCCTGGTGCTGCTCATCCTGGAGTGGCTTCTTTCCACCCCAACAGCTTGTTCCTCAGCACAGGCCCTCCCCACTGAATCACAGAACCAAAGAGAAGTTTGGTTGGAAAATGCCTTAAAGCTCATTCCATTCCATCCCATCCCTGTCCCAGGTGCTCCAGCCCTGCCCAGCCTGGCCTTGGGCACTGCCAGGGATCCAGGGGCACCCTGTGCCAGGGCCTCACCCTCACAGGGGAGAATTTCTTCCCAATATCCCATTAAACCTGCCCTCTTTCAGTTTGAAGTTATTCCTCTTTGTCCTGTCACTCACTGACCATGAAAAAGTTAATAACTCTCTTTTTTGGAAGCCACCTTTAAGGCCACAATGAGGCTGTGAGAATAAAGGTATTTTCAGACGGGACTGGAGCTGTGGGACAGGGCAGGATCCAGCTGTGGGTTCCCAGCAAGGGCAGGACGGGCAGGGAGGGTTCTGAACAGCCATGCCAGGTCTCTGCTGCTGAAATGTGTGAAAGCTGAGGATGAGATTTTGCCAGTGGTGGGGAGAGGATAAGACTGAGGGCAGAGCTTTGCAAGGGCAGGGAGCTGGTGACTGTCAGTTCTGCAGGGCTCATCAAAGCTCCCCGAGCTCCCAGAAGCAAATCCTGAGCATTGCTCAGCCCAGCCACGTCTGTCTGTCCATCCCACCCTCCCAGAGGTGGCCATCTCTGACAGGCTCTGTGCAGAGAGAAAACAGAACCCAGCTCCCCCAGCCCAGGCCCCCTCCTGAATGCATGTGTGGGGAATTCCAAATGTGCTGCAGCTCTGCTCTTCCCAGGGAGGAGCTCTGTGCTGCCATCCTCCTGCAGGCAGCTGTCCCTGTCTCAGCTGGGCTCCTGGGCACTGCCTGCTCACAGGACACTCCCAGGGAGCTGAAACAGGCCTCAGAATGTGGGACTGGGAGAGATCCTGCCATGGCAGGGACTCCTTCCACTGTCCCAGCTGCTCTCAGCCCTGTCCAGCCTGGCCTGGGCACTGCCAGGGATCCAGGGACAGCCAGAGCTGCTCTGGGAACCTGTGCCAGGGCTGCCCACCCTCACAGGGGAGAATTTCTTCCCAATATCTAGTCCTACGATCCTAATATCTCTCAGCATATCTAACATTCTAATTGGGATGTCAGATATATGGAATGGAATGGAATGGAATGGAATGGAATGGAATGGAATGGAATAGAATAGAATAGAATAGAATAGAATAGAATAGAATAGAATAGAATAGAATAGAATAGAATAGAATAGAATAGAATAGAATAGAATAGAATAGAATAGAATAGAATAGAATAGAATAGAATAGAATAGAATAGAATAGAATAGAATAGATATAATATCTGGAATGGGCACTTTGCCTAACCCTGCCTTCTTTCATTTTCAAACCATTCCTCCCTTTTTCTCTCACTACATGAGTACCATGGAATCCCTGAGCAGCCCAAGGTGTTTCACTGCCCTCAGTGGGCTGTGAGGAAGATGAAGGAGAGGGGGTGGGAGCCCTTCAGGGTCAGGAGAGCAGGGGCAAGGGAAAGGATGGAAACCAGAGCAGCTGAGCTACAAAAAGTCTCACTTTCTCCCAGGACAGCACCTCCAGGCTCACTGCCAGCTGGAAGCAATTCTGCCATCCCAGCCCCCTGCTCCCCTTCCCCTGGCCATGAATAGACCCAAGCTGAGGCTGCCACCCTCTTGTGTGCAGGGGCACTGCTACTGTCCCTGTCACCCTGCAGCCTGCACAGACACCAGGCTGGAGCCCAGGCTGCTCCAGGGGTGCAGGACAGGTACAGCTCAGGTACAGCTCAGGTACAGCTCAGATGCTGCCCTACTGCTGAAGGGCCAAGCCCCTGCTGCTTGAAGATGTGCAAATGTCTCACAAATGTGATAACATTCAGGTGCTTTTATGCATTTATCAGTGAGTTCTGCTGCTTGGAGAGGTTTCACTGCCTGGAAGTTTCCTAGGGTGGAGCAGGGCTGGTGAAAGGTTCGAGGTTCTCCTGCAGAGCCACGTTCATGGTGTGGCTGTCACTTGTCACAGGCCAGGCTGTCCTGCAGCACTGTGTGTCCCATCCACGTCCTGGATGGTTCTGCCAGCCTGTCCTCACTGCAGACTGTCCTGCTGCCTCTGCACTGGCAGCCCCAGCCCCACCTGAGCACTGCCAGCCCAGCACAGCTGTGTGCTGGTCACTGTCAGGCAGTGCAGGGCATGGAGGGACAGAGCTGAGCTTCTGCCTCAGGAAACAAACAGAGGCAGGAGCAGCACTGAGGAGATCCACACCTCCCCTCAGGCTGGGTGTCCCTTACCCTGACAAAGCCTGAGAGGGGCTGGCAGTGACAAACCATGCCTGTGCCTGTTCCCCTCAGCACCAGAGCCCTGATAAATGAAAGGGGCTGGAAGAGCAATGATTCAGGGAGGAAGGGCAGGTGTTGATAGCAGCAAGGGCTGGGGTTTTACTGCTTGGTGAGGACATGCACAGAAATGTGCCCATGGCCAGAGAAGGGGCCACACACCAGCAGGTCCCATCCTGTTCACATCTCTCTGAGCAGAGAAGCCAAAGATTTCACCAGAGTTTCCTTTGCAAAGCCTGCGCTCAATAAACTTATGAAAAGCCCTTTTCCATGCCAGGCACAGCTTGTCCTGGACTCTTATTTCAGCTACTGCCCCACCCAGGCTTACCTTGACTTCCCTGTGCTCCTTACCTCCCATTCCTCCTCCTGCCTCACCCATTTAACCCAAATCTGTCCTGGCCACCTTCCCTTTCCCACCACCCATCCCTCCACCTCTCCTGAAGAGCTCCATCCCTGGGTGAGGTGTTTCTGTGATGTTTGCACCTCTCAGCGACAGAACTGCAGCAGAATTGTGTCTCCTCTGAAGCACCTGGAGTCAAGGAGGTGCTGCTCTGCTCCTGAGACCCTGCAGAGCCCAGAGATTTGCAGGTGCCCAGGTTCAGCTCTCCCCACACCCCAGCAGAGGCACATCAAAGAGCACAGCCCTTTGTTTAGGTCCTGTTTGAAGTTTGCTGTTAATTTTTTGGTATGCACGGTGTGGTGTTTGGCTCCTCCTTGTTCCCAGAATAAATGCTCATTGCATTGCTCTTAAATGATTGGAGACCTCCAATTTTAATCTTTTATTCATAATCTCCTTCCAGCTCAGACACAGGAAAAACATGTAAATTCAAAACCTGCGAGAATTGAAAATTTCATAAGTGCTGCTGACCCTTTGCTGGCAGCTCTGAATGTGAGAGAAATAAAGGAATTGTAATGAGGAACTTCATTTTTTATAACAGGTTTAGAGAAGCCAGACATTAAATGGGGTTTCACACGTTCCTGCTGTGTGTCCATGAGAGATGCCATCAGTCCTGCTGCTCCTGCTTCTCCATCTCCTGCTTCTGCATCATCTCCTGCTTCTGCATCATCTCCTGCTTCTGCATCATCTCCTGCCTCTCCATCTCCTGCCTCTCCATCTCCTGCTCTCCATCATCTCCTGCCTCTCCATCTCCTGCTCTGCATCATCTCCTGCCTCTCCATCATCTCCTGCCTCTCCATCTCCTCCTGCCTCTCCATCTCCTGCTTCATCTCCTGCTCTCCATCATCTCCTGCCTCTCCATATTCTCCTGCTCTCCATCTCCTGCTCTCCATTATCTCCTGCTCTCCATAATCTCCTGCCTTTCCATCTCCTGCTTCTCTGCCACCTCCTGCCTCTCTGTCATCTGCCTCTCCCTGCAAGGACCACTTTTCAGGACAGCTTTGTGAGAGGAGCTTTGGAAGGCAGGGAGGAAATGAGACATATGATGAGTGATAAGAAATCTTTAAAAGACTCAGGGGTCAGGCAGACAACAGTGAGTGCTGGAAACAATTTCACCTTCTTCCATCATTAGCAAAATAAAACAACTTGTCATGGCTGGGATTCGAGATCAACAAGTTCCAAAGCTCTTTTCACAAGTTTCCCATGTGGTGTTGTCCTTTAAACTCAATTAAAAAATTCTTGCTTTTTAAATTTTTTCTCGCTGCAGTAAGCAGGACAGTGTGTAGGGAAATACCTGCAGCTCTGGATCCAGAAACTTTTCTGGCATTTGCAGGCTGCCTGCAATTCTATTCTGGAAGGACCATCATAAGCAGGAGATTTGCACTGGGATTTCCCAAAACACACCTGCCAGGAGATTTTACTCAGGGAATTTAAGAGGCTTTGTTGTTTGACTGGACATTGGGGATTTTTGGCAGCCTGTTCAGAAGAGGTTGCTCTGTGTGGGCCCAACAAACTGCTGAGGGTGCAGAGATGAGGATCCTGCTCAAACCCTCCCATCCCAGGCCCAAGGGCTGGGAATGATCCGTGAGGAGCTGGCTGTCCCCTGGCACTCCCCTTGGCGTGGGATGCTTCAGGGTGCATCCCATGGACCAGTGTGCTGCACATCTCATGACTGGAGGTTCTGATGGGCTGCTTAGTGCAGATTTACACCCAGAGGAGAGAGGGAGTCCCCCACAGGCAGGGATGAAGTGCCTTTGCCTTCCTCCCCTTTCCTGTCACAGCAGGTGACAGCTCTGACAGCCTGACAGAGTGGGACCTGCCTCTCTGCCCTGAGCCCTGCCCTGTATTCCCAGCCCTGCATTAGCCAGGGCAGCTCCAGTCCTGGCTCATCTCTCCCCAGTCCTGGCTGGCCTGAGGTGGGGAGACATTGGGCACTTCTGTCACCTGGGATGAGCTGTGCTGTTATCTCAATCCTGGATGGTGGATTTCAAGACATGACCTATGGGACACTTCAAAGGCCATGCAGAACTTAACCCATAATCCTTCCAAGAGTTAAAGCAGCAGCTGAGGCTGATATTTCTATCTTACATCAGATTATCCTAAGTCATTTACTTGGACATGATTCTAAACAACTGTGCTAAAAGCAAGGAGAGTAGGTGGTGTGGGAATACAGCCTTCCTTGGCAGACTGGGCTGTGTGTGATCAGACAGGAATCATAGCAGGAAATCCAGAGCCGAGTTCACCATCTGTTCCTGCCAGCCCGGGGATGGATCTGACCCCTGAAACCTGCTCAGGGCTGGCACAGCCAGGGTGTGGGGGGAGCTCAGGCAGGGCTCTGCAGGTGCTCTGCAGGTCCAGACTGCCACCTCCAGGCACACAGAGCTCACAGAGCATCATTCCTGATAACACAGCACACACAAAGCTCACAGAGCATCATTCCTAATGACACAGCACACAGAGCTCACAGAGCTCACACAGCACACAGCACACAGAGCAGACACAGAGCACACAGAGCATCATTCCTAATGACACAGAGCTCACACAGCACACACAGCACACACAGCATACAGCACACAGAGCACACAGAGCACACAGAGCACACACAGAGCTCACAGAGCATCAATCCTGATGGCACAGCACACAGAGCAGACACAGAGCACACAGAGCATCATTCCTAATGACACAGAGCACACACAGCTCACACAGAGCAGACACAGAGCACACAGAGCACACAGAGCACACACAGAGCTCACAGAGCATCATTCCTAATCACACAGAGCTCACAGAGCATCATTCCTGATGGCACAGAGCTCACACACAGCACACAGAGCACACAGAGCTCACAGAGCTCACAGAGCATCATTCCTAATCACACAGAGCTCACAGAGCATCATTCCTGATGGCACAGAGCTCACACACAGCACACAGAGCACACAGAGCTCACAGAGCTCACAGAGCATCATTCCTAATCACACAGAGCTCACAGAGCATCATTCCTGATGGCACAGAGCTCACACACAGCACACAGAGCACACAGAGCTCACAGAGCTCACAGAGCATCATTCCTAATCACACAGAGCTCACAGAGCATCATTCCTAATGACACAGAGCTCACACAGAACACACAGAGCACACAGAGCACACAGAGCAGACACAGAGCTCACAGAGCATCATTCCTGATGACACAGAGCACACACAACACACACAGAGCTCACAGAGCATCATTCCTGATAGCACAGCACACACAGAGCACACAGAGCATCATTCCTAATGACACAGAGCTCACACAGCACACAGAGCTCACACAGCACACAGCACACAGAGCATCATTCCTAATGACACAGAGCTCACACAGCACACAGAGCTCACACACAGCACACACAGCACACAGAGCATCATTCCTAATGACACAGCTCACAGAGCTCACAGAGCTCACAGAGCTTTTCCTCACATCTGGGATGGGAGCAGGGCTGGGGTGAGAGCCCATCCACTCTATGCTTTTTGCTTTTATAGGGCATCTTCTGAAAACTGCTTTTTTGAGTCCTGCAACTCATTTGCTGGTAAATCCTTCACTGAACACAGCTGAACAATCCTTAGCTGGAACACTGCAGGAAGAGTTTTGCAAGCAGACCTACAACATACTTCAGCTCAGACTTTGGGGGATGAGGGCTGAGACTTTACTGGTTTGATTTGTTTTGGTGTTAATTTTTCTTCTTCCTAAAAAAACAACAACAACAAAAAAATCTGTATCTCCAGAAGGAGATAAGGCTGAGTCTGGGAAAACCTGCAAGACACCCCTGAGGTTCAGAGGAGCCTTGGCACACGAGATATCCTGTTCTTGCATGAGACACTCCTACACAGCAATGACCTGCTGGTTTTGGGGAGTCCTCTGCCAGCCCCCCTGCCCCAGGAGCTACAAAACCCTCTTGGCCCTTCCCTGTCCCTGCCATGGGTGATCCTGCTTTGCAGGGAAGCATCCTCCACTCGTGGGAGGCTTTCTGGGGCAAGAGAGGTGGTGACATTGGTGCTGCCCCCTGAAGCAGCTGGGGTGTCCCCTGTCCTCACTGCAGGTGGTGACAGCTCTGTGCAGCCCAGTGACAACAACAGGCAAGGAGATGGTCACAGAAAGAGGGATTTTTATTGTCCAGGAGGAAGTGCACACTCTGAACATAAAAGACAAACCCTGCCCCACCATCCCCAGAGCCAGGAGCAGCCCAGTGACCCCACGCTGCAGGGTCTGGCTCATGAACCACCCAGACAGGGGCAATCTGGCAGCTCCCAGCTCAGGTCCTGCAGCCCACCTGGCTGGGGCTGCCCAGCAAAGCCCAAGGACACAGGTGTGGCACTGCTCTGACCTCTGCTCTCACCAGTGTGTGCATGACAGAGTCCCAAATGTTGGGAAGAGAGGGCAGGGCCAGCACCCAGCCCCTGTGCTGCTGGCTGTGGGGGGGAGTGTGCCAGGGCTGGGTGCAGGACACAGGGTGCAATACAAATGAAACAACACATTGCTTCTGTCCCCTTTACAAAAAGCTTCCATAGGAAGAAGTAAAGTGCCCGCCATAGTCAGAGAATCCATCAGGACACGAGTGCCCTGCCTGGAAAGCCAAGCCAGCCCTGCACAGGCTGGTTCAGCCAGGATTATTGCAGCTGAGAAATGGCTTTAGCCCACCCCCCACCCCCCTGTGCCCAAGCAGGCCTGGCAGGGGCAGCTCAGGCTGCATCCCACCACACCTGCATTGCAGTGATGCTGGGTTGCTGTGCCCAGGACAGGGTGCTGAGGGCCAGGCTGGACCTGGCAGGGAGTGTGGCTCCCCTCCAGTCCCCCCTGTCACCCCCCACCCCAGCCATGCTCCCAGCAGATTTTTTTTTTTTTTTTTTTTTTTTTTTGCAGTGAGTTCAGCCCCACGACTGAGGCTTCTGTGCTTTGAGACCATTTTGTGTACTTAACATCCTACTTCAGTAACACAGTTCCCAAACCCATAGAAATCTGTATTTACAGCAAAAGGAGCTCCCAGCTCACAGCCTGCCCTGCTCCCCAGTTCATCTGCAGCTCAGCCTCTGGGCCAGCTGCCCACATCTCCAGAGGCCACTGCTCAGCAGCAGGCAAGCTCACCCAGAGAGATGCTCCTGGGGAGGACAGAGCACCCTCCCAGACACTGGGGTCACCAGCAGTGACATCATCTGTTCCCAGAGCCCCTGTCCCCAGCTACAGGATGCTGTGATTGCATCTGGAAATACTGCCAGGTGACCTGGCACAGCTCTTGGGCTTCTCTGGGATAACACAAGAACAAAGAATTGTTTCTCTGTCCCTATGGGAGCACACTCTCCCATTCCTCCCTGTTCTGGGGGAGACCAGGACGATTCTGCTGGCAGAGAAACCTGAGCTTGTGGCCACAGAAAATATGTCTGAGCTGCCTGGAGGGCTGTGCTGGATCCGTGGAGGAGCAGGGCTGGTGGGTTAAAGAGGTGGAGAGTGTCCTGCAGCACTCCAGAGCTCCTTGAGTCTCCAGGACAACTCTCCTCTGAGCTGGGAAGAACGGTCTGAAGGCAGAGCCAGCTGCTCCTGGCACTGCCACCTTGCACTCTGCCCCCTGCCCTCCTGCTCGTGCAGAGGTGCCCATGAAGTCACCTCTGGGCTGGTGCAGCTCAGGAGGCTGGAGCAGGCTGGGAGGGGAGCAGGGCTGTCCCTGCTGTGTGCAGTGTGTCCCTGCTCAGCTCAGACACCCAGGGAGCTCCTCAGCTGCCTGCTCCAAAGGAGCTGTGTGCCACAGCAAGCCCAGCCCGCTGCTCCTGGTTATTGCTGATGTGCCTCACCTGCAGGAGCAGCTGGACCATCCCACTGGGTGAAGGAGCTGTCTCCTGTCCTGCATGGCTGTGGGGAGACACCCAGTGCACAGGGGAATGGCAGAGTCATGATGTGACCCCTTGGAAGGCTGCTCCCCCCTTCAGGTGGGGCAAGGAGGCAACAGGACCACCAAGGTACCTGGAATACCAGTGCTGAAATCACAGAGATGCTGGCAGGGCTCCAGCTCCTGCTGCCCCTGTTCCTGCTCACCACCCTGCTGCCCCTTTGCAGGGTGAGTGTTGAGGGATGCCTGGTGCAGCTCTGCAGAGCCTGTGATCAGAGATGCCTCCTGGGGCCGTTTGTGTTCAGCAGCTGGGATCTCATGGCCTGGATGCTGTTCAAGATCTTCTTCTGGTGGCCCATCATGGTGATGCCCAGACTCCGAACATCCCTGGGAACAAGGACATGTCAGAGACCCCTGTGCCAGTCCCAGGAACCTGTGCCTGGCTCCTTTCACTGCCCAGCAGTCCATGGGTGTCCTCCCAGGCACAGAGAGGCTGCCATTCCCTTGGGCATGTCCTGCTGCCACAGCCACAGGGACAGCCTGGGGAGCAGGGCAGCGTCACTCCTGACAGCCTGGGAGGTGACAAGATCAATGCTGTGAAATTGGATTCAGTTGTAGTGAGATGCCCTCAGATAACCCAGTCAGACAGAAGGATGGATGATGAGCCTTCCCCATTCAAAGGACTCTCTGATGTGCATGAGAAGCAAGGATCAGTATCACTCAATCCCAGAGCAAAGGCCCCATGTGCAGCCCTGATCAATGCAATGACAACCCTCTGTCTGTGTCTCTGTGCCTCCTCTGTGCAGCAGCTCCATGCCCTGGGACAAGGAACAAGGCTGCTGCTGCCAGCCCTGCCACTACTGCTAACAGCAAGGGATGAGGGATGTAAGCAGGGATGAGGGCAGGAGCTGGCAGAGCTGCCTTCTTTTCTGGTACTGCTTGGGTGCTCCACCTTGGGAACTCCCTGGACAGGTGGGAGATCCAGTTCCTTACAGCAGGAGGGTGGTGGGACAGCTCTTCTCTGTCTCTCCTTGCTTAACCCAGCCCTGGCCATGTGTTAGTGACCTGCCAGGGGTGTTTCCCTCCTGGCTGCACTGAGCAGGGAGCAGGAGTGCACAAAAGGACACAGCTCCAAGGTAATGCCCAGCTATGGTTGTTTCCCAGAGATCCCAGAGAAGCTGTGCAGAATAGCACAGCCACACTGCAGTCCAGAGATGCCTTCTGCAGGGAAAACAAAGATGAGAAGCACCAGGAGACAGCAACCTCCTGCCTGACCCTGCTGAGACCAGGAGCTTGTGTTAGGTGACCCCTGGAGCACTTGGCAACCTGAATTACCTCCTGTGGGTCTATGGTGACATTGGGGAGCCACCACAGAGCTCACAGCCTCCCAGTATAACCCCCACACCTTCTCTCAAAGCTTAGCACAGCCTTGGACATTGTCCCAAGTCTCTAGACACTAGAGAGACACCTCTGGGTACACATCAGGGGCCAGCTGGAGGAAGCCAGCTGAGGCAGGATGGGCTGGGTTGGTGCAGGACAGGCAGCCAGAGCTGTTTGCTCCCTGCTACTCACTCGAGGTTCATGTGCATCACCATGCCCAGGGACGAGTAGCCAGCCATGGCAAAGTTGTCCCTGTAGTGCCCCAGGCGGATGGAGTCCAGCCAGTCCTCCACGGTCAGGCAGCTGCTCAGCTCCAGCACAGCCCTGTCCAGCCGTGGCTGGGTGAACCTGGGGGCAGAACACAAGGGGTTAAACGGCAGAGATGGACACTTCAAAGGGCTCTGAAGATGCTGTTTGTTGCACAGACCGGGTTACAGCAGTTGTGGGTGGGCCCAGAGCTGCTGGCTGTGTGTCCTTGTTTATGTTACAAAGCATTATATTTCTTTCTGTGCTGTGCATCTTATTGCATAACAACCAATCAACACCTTTACCATTACCTACAGCCTGTCCTAACTACCAGCATAACCATATTGATGTTACTATTTGTCACTGGACGCTGAGAGTGGTGTATAATAACAACAAATTTCTAAAGCAAGAGAAATAAAAGCAGCATTTTATTGAAAAACCAAACCATATTTATAGAGTGGTTTGCAAACCTCAAAGGGGACAGTAGTTCATTGGACAAGAGGAGAAAACATCTCCTGTCATGAACATCAGACTGTCCCTCAGTCAACACCAGGTGCTAATCTCTGTTTATTAATTCTTTTCTGTTTACAAGAAAGCTATCATCCTGGGAAAGGCACAGGCCAGAGCTGAGAAACTGTCTCAGCCTAGAAACATCCTCCCAGCCTGAGAAAAATAACTCAGAACCTGAGAAAAGGCCTGGCAAAAATCTGCCTAAGCCTTCAGCAGTGTCCACAACTATTTTCCAATCACCAAAATTAGTGTGATACAATTTAAGCTAGAAGTCGTTTTTCAGTTCTCTTGCAGTGGAAAATTCTGAGATCTTTTCTCTTCTTGCAACATGGCATTTTTGTTTGTCTGTGAAAATCCTTCTGCTTGGTAAAAACATCTTTTGTTTGAGGTGGATTTATGCTTTGCTCAGAGTCATACGTGCATGCAGAAGAAAGAACAATTTATTGAAGACAACCATTGCTTTAAAGAAGAGAGTTCATGCAAACAAAATACAAAAGATTCATTGGTCAGAGAAGGAAACACCTCTTGTCCCAGGTTTTCTCACAGATCCAACAGGTGCTTATATTTTGTTATAATTCTTTTTCTTATGTTTACCTTAGAGAAAGGTCTCTAGCTTGGGAAAAACCCTGAGAAAGTCAGACTGGAAAAATCCTAAGATTTTCCCTGGGCCTGTAACAACCACACTGAAGTGCAGTGTGCCTTTTGTGTGCCACACAAGTGACACTAGTGTAGTGACAGTGCTGCACCCACATGCTCTGACCAGCACCAAGCCACTGTTACATATGTGATTCGTGCCAATTAAAGTGTAACTATATTAGCAAAATCTTTGCTTTATAATCAATAGAAAAATGTTACTTAATTGCTACAAAGCAAAAAGGATAAAGGAAATGGTTAAACCAAGCAGATGGAATAATTCTCCAGATGTTTGGTGGGAGTGAGGATAGTAAGGGTATAGGTCTAAGAACTGCATTTAGAAATAAAACTTTCAACCTTGAATTGGGCCAACTGAGACCATCCCAGGCATAAGCCACTGGACTAAGGCCTGTTGTGGGAACATATATTTATTTATTAATATATATATATATTAATTTATATAACTTATATATATTTAATTATATAACTTTAAGTTTAGTGTGCCTGCGCTACCTGCAAGGTCAAACAGCGAACACTGAGGAAGACCCAGAGCCTTCATCAGAAACAGGACCCCCAGAAGGAGGAGAGACCCTGACCACTGGTGCAGCATGAGCAACACATAGTGGCGTAGATTTTAGGAATAGAAATGAGGGGGAGCTTTCCAGAAGATTCTGTATTAATATGTATTAGTGAACAGTATGTAAGCGAGATTTTAGCTTGGCAGATTTGGTACGGTGTGAGAGGAATGGCCCTGCCTGTACCCATGGTCAGGGTATCCCTGATCAGTTTTGCTTATGCTTTATTCTAATCAAACCTCAATTATAGTAAATTACTCACTGCTAAATTTTGCATTCACTTAAATCCATGTAAACAATACATTATGACTGTATTTACATACAATAGTTGTTACTAATAAATCGCTGCGAAATTTACCCTTGTTCTGATTAATCAGACAAAACAAACACACCCAAACATCCATTTCCAACAGCAGCACCCCCTGCCCAGCAGCCTGACCTGTGTGTGGTGCCCGTGCTCTTGAGGCTGTCGGGGTTGCGGAGCAGCTTGTCCAGGATGCCGACGATGTGGGCGAAGCGCGGCCGCTCGCCGCGCTCCTTGTGCCAGCAGTCCAGCATCAGCTGGTGCAGGCTGCTGGGGCAGCCCATGGGGGCAGGCAGGCGGTACCCTTCCTCCACAGAGTTTATCACCTGCAGGGAACACACCAGCTGCTGGCTGGATGGAGATGCACCCCACTGCTGCTCCCAGACCCACCCCTGTTCCTTCCTTCTTCACAGGAAGGTCTGTGTGTCTTGAAATGCTGAAATGTGTATTCTGTCACCATCTGTTGAAGCTGGTGGGGTAATAATTTCCTTATCTCCTGGCACACATTATCTGCTCATGGGCCATCTTTAAACCAGCTGGGCAATCATCTTTATCTTCCCACAGCCCATCCTCCCTCCAGGAGATATCTCCTGTTAATGGCCAGTGAGTCCCAGGGCATGACTGATAAAATTCCATCATCCCATGGGAGATGCTCCAGCCAGGGGAGCAGCCAAGCCTTTCCTACCCAGATAAAAACTGAGATTTGGACACCAAGGAACCTTCTTTCCACTGGATTCCAGAGGAAAGCCAGACCTTTCCACATCATCCCTGGAGCTCCAGAGGAAACTGCACCTTCTCCAGGAGCACTGCTCCAGCTGAACCACATCTGCCCCTGCAGGAGGATGCAGCCACCATTGAATGGGACTGTGCCAACACCCTGACTGACTGACGGGTGTCAGCTTGGATTCTGACTCTGGCAGGGTTTGGGATTGTTCTGTGTAATACTGCATTGCTATTTTAATTTTCCTAGTAAAGAACTGTTATTCCTATTCGCATATCTTTGCCTGAGAGCTCCTTAATTTCAAAATTATAATAATTTGGAAGGAGGGGGTTTACATTCTCTATTTCAAAGAGAAAATTCTGCCTTTACTGGCAGATAACTGTCGTCCAAACCAGGACAGCGTGGCAGCACTCACGTCGCGGTTGGTCATGTTCCAGTAGGGCCTCTCTCCGTAGGCCAGCACCTCCCACATGACAATTCCGTAGCTCCAGACGTCGCTGGCCGAGGAGAACTTGCGGTAGGCGATGGCCTCGGGCGCCGTCCAGCGGATCGGGATCTTCCCTCCCTGCAAACACCAGCAGGCAGGGCTCAGCATCCCCAGCTCTGCAGCTGCACAGCTGCTGCACAAGGGAAAAGCTGGCCTGGCATCTCCTAAAAAAGACTGAGGAGGTAATCTGCACGAGGTAAGCCCAGAGGTGTACGAGAAGGACACTGCAAGGAGAGCACTGTGCTCTTTTACAAGGTCTTCATGCACAATTTGGTCCCCCAGTGCTGAAGAGATGAGGAATTCACAGTGAAGAGGATGAGCCCTGGGCTGCACAAGCACAGAGCTGACTGTGTGTGCAAGCAGAGAGCCTGACCTGAGCAGACAGGGAGAGTGATGGGGTGTGCTCCCTGTCCCTCCCTGCTTGCACAGGCAAGGACTGAAAAGGCAGATGCATTCAATTAAAGGACCATGCTGACAAAAATCAGCAATATATGCACTAAGAGTGCTTTTAAGCTGGAAAGGTGGTTGCCAGCCTTCTGAAGAGGGAAGTTGCAGTGTAGGGGACATCAGGTGTGCACCTGGGGCAGGAATGGTGTGCCACCACCATTCAAGGAAACCTGTATAGGGAGAGCTGCCTCTACTCAGCTGAGTCCTGCCTGCTCTGGCATGTGCCTTGATAAGGACTGAGGATGAACAATCTGTCTTTTGGGAGAGTTCCTTGGGGGAAACAATCTCCTGAGCAGGAGGAACACAAGTTTCTGAACACAAAAGAAATCTCACTTGCAGGATACCCTGACTGAGACCTCACCAGAGATCCTGACTGTTCACATCTCTGAACCACATCCTTGTGGTTCAGCTCTACCCACACTATGCTCTATCCAACCTTCACTGCACCAAGGTACCTCAAAGCACCAGAAACCAAGCAGTAGGAACCTTGCCCAGAGTTACATTCTCTGGAATGACAGGCTATTTCTTGAGTTGCCAGAAGGAGCAGATGAATGCACAGACACACACACACACACACACTGAGCTCTTCTGGCTCAGCTGCTCCACTTTGCTGAAGCCAAGCAAAGACCATGAAGGCCACGGGCCATGGTGCACTCATCCCCCAGAGCTGCAGTTCTGCTGGGACAGCACCAGCCACCCCAAAGGAGCCTGAAGCTCTTTCTGCTTCTGTAGTCTTGGTCTTTCTGAGGAATGATGCTCAGACTCCTCTACAGCCCCAAACTGGCCTCCATCAGGAACAGTCTGTCCACCAGATGTGTTCCAGGGGAGCTCACTAATTCTTCTCATGGCCAGAGAAAGCAAAGAGAGCTCATTTTATTTAACATATTCTATGTATTTCATGGAAATGTATTTAATTTTGCTTCTGATGACCTCCCATGGAGGAGGATGTCAAGAAACAGAACTTCCAGGTTGGCCAGAAAATCATGTGGCTTCACGAACAAGTGTCTTGCATGAAATAAAACCATAGGTTGCAGAATGAATTCCCACTTTTCCCACAACCATGAATGAGGCAGAAAATGGAAAAACCAGTGTGCATCCACAATGCTAGAGGGTGGAGCAGAACACCCTGCTATGGATTGATGGCTCCAAGACAGCTGAGGAGTGGCTGAAGCCACACAGCCTAGGGAAGGACTCCAGTGGAGACAGAAGCCACACACCCCCATGGGAACAGCTGGCTGGGGATGTTTGACAACTCCCTGCCCTCCCACTTTGTCCACTGCACGCTCAGCTCTGTGTGAAGGACAAGGCATTAAGGCTCAGCAGCAATTTGGGTTCGAGCTGCTGGCCCAGATATCAGCAAGAACTGACAGCACCATTCCTGCCCTACCCTATTTGGGCTTGAGACTCTCTGACTTTTCCACGTGTCAGTGGCCTGGGGCAACAAGCACCAGCAGAGCTGATGGGAGCCACCCACCGTGGTGGTGTATGCAGCGTCGGGGTCGTCCTCCAGGATGCGGGAGAGGCCGAAATCCGACACCTTGCACACCAGGTTGCTGTTGACCAGGATGTTTCTGGCTGCCAGGTCCCTGTGCACGTAGCCCAGGTCAGACAGGTACCTCATGCCAGCCCCAATGCCCCTCAGCATCCCCACCAGCTGGGTGATGGTGAATTGCCCGTCGTGTTTCTGCAAAGGAAACACCCCAGAGTTTGTTTGCGGTGCTCAGCACCCTCCTGTTGGTGCTGCTGTCATTAAATCAGCCCCCCCAGTGCCTCTCATCTTTGGCTTAGTTACCTCCTCTGACCCCAGTGCCTCCTGCTGGTGCCCCTGCCCACGTCCTGCCCTCTGACATGTGCTCAGGCAGTGTCCCTGCAGGGAGCCAGACGTGATGCCTGGAGCTGGGTCTGTTGGAGAGCTGAGAGCCCAGCACCCACAGCTCTCTCTGACACAGGGGTTTCAGTGGCTGCGAGGCTGAGGAGCAGCAACCAGCCCCAGGGGACGTGCAGTGAATGAAAACACAAACTCCTTACCCTGAGGAAGGTGTCTAGCGAGCCGTTCTCCATGTATTCAGTAACAATCATTACCAATTTGCCTGCAGAAGACAAGGGAGGTCAAGTTAGCAGAGAAGTCACCTTCTTCCAGGAAGCCCAGTGCCAGGTTTTTACTGGGAGAGACATGGATTCAGGTCTGTGGGTCTTCTGCAGCCCCTCAGACTGGTGTCACCCAGCACTGGGCAGGCCTGGCCCAAGGATGGGGACGTGGCAACAATCCAGACTGGAGCCCCTCCCTCCAGGTGCTGTTGATATGGCTGGGACAGTTTTGTTACCCTGCTGGAATCTGCATGCCATTAGTGTAAGGCTTTGCATCAGAATGTGCCTTTTTGGAGGAAGACTTCAAATTATGATTCAATACAGGCAGCCCTTAAAATAAATGCCTTTGAGTAGGACACCTCCCAAACCAACAGAGATCTGGGGCACGCTGCAGAGCATGACATGGAACTGCCACAGGGAAGTTTGTCCTGGAAGTGAAGGCAAGGTGGCTGCTCCAGGTAAATTCACAAATCTGAAGAGCCACTGGGACAGTGCAGGATGGAGATTGCCCAAAGTGAGCCCTGACCCCCATATCCCACAGGGAGATGCATCCCAGCAAACACCCCCCTCCCTGCCAGCCACATACTCCTGGTGACCACCCCCTCCAGGTGGATGACGTTGGGGTGGTCAAACTGTGCCATGATGCTGGCCTCACTCAGGAAATCCCTCCTCTGCTTCTCTGTGTAGCCAGACTTCAGTGCTTTGATGGCCACAGGGATCTCCCTCTTCCCTGGCAGCTTCAGGCGGCCGTAGCACACCTCTCCAGACTCCCCTGCAAGGCAAGGGAAAGTGGGAGCGTGGAGAAGGGAAATGGGAGTGTGGAGAAGGGAAATGGGAGTGTGGAGAAGGGAAAGTGGGAGTGTGGAGAAGGGAAATGGGAGTGTGGAGAAGGGAAATGGGAGCGTGGAGAAGGGAAAGTGGGAGTGTGGAGAAGGGAAATACGAGCATGGAAAAGGGAAATGGGAGTGTGGAGAAGGGAAAGTGGGAGCGTGGAGAAGGGAAATGGGAGCGTGAACTCCTCAGCTGCTTGCACTCACCCACCAACACCACGAATCATCCAGTCTGTCAGCACACCCACTGCATGCCCCAGCCCCTCTGCTTTTCAGTCTGGGTTTCAAGCCCCTCCAACCCCTCCAGGATTCAATCCCCTGAAAGGATTGCTCAGCTCTGGTTTCCAGTTCAGGAAGAGTGGGAACATCAAACCCCACCTCTCTCTGGTGGCTGTCACTGCAGGCAGTGGGCCAAGTGCAGTGATTACAGTGGCACTTGCTTTATTGCTTTTAATGAACAAACCTGAGAGTCTCAGAGCAGGCAGGATGACCCTCATCATCCCTCTGGGTTAAGCCCTCAGGGTGCTGCTGGTGAAGCTCCAGCTCTGCGCTGTGCTTCCCCAAAATCCCCCATTCCTATGCAAAATTCCCTTTTGTTCTGAAAATGTACCATTTCACTTGCAATTCCATTTGCATCATGTCACCCTGGGTTTTTTCATGGGTGCACGTAGGAACACCAGGGTTTATTTCACTCCCCAGACCCCACTCTACCCAAGGATCAGGAGCAGATGACACCCTGCTCTGATCCAGGGGCACAGCACACCCTCAGATCACGGATTCCCCTGAGCAGACACGATGCCAAGAGGGCCCCAGGACTCACCAGACCCAATGACCTTCTCAATCTTGATGCGGGAGGCCTCTATCTCACGGGTGAACTCGTGCACAGCCTGACAGGGGTCCTCATACGTGTGTGGGTCCACGTAGAACTTGGACTCAGGGAACTTCACTGCCAGGTTTCGAAGAGGAGAGAGGAGATCAGCACTCTGAGGCAGCCCTGCTGGGAGCAGGGACACCCAGCAGCAGGGCAGAGGATGGGCAAGGGTAGCACAGGCTGAGGAGCCACAGCACAAGGAGAACTGGGTCACTCTTGGACCAGCAGTGTGCTCAGAGCAGTTCAGGACCTGCTGCCCAGGTGGTCTCCACATGATTGTCCCACTCCATCCTACCCTGCCCTGGCCTGCTGCTCTCTGGGGTGATCCTGCTGCACTCTCAGTGCACACTGTGAAACCTTTCAGCCCCATTTCCTGGGATCAGGTCACCCACTCAAGTCTCTTAAGACACATTCCCAGAAGGAGGCAAAACCCTTCCCCCTGGAAACCACAGAAGTCAGGGGGTAACAGCCCATCTCTGCCCACCCATGGGGCTGGGGTCCCTCCCAGAGGGTGTCCTACCTTGTCCATTCTGGTAATGCATCTTCTCCTCATCAGAGTCCTGGAAAGCCTTGCTGTACCCACAGTGCCTGTCACGGGAGGACAAGGGTCAGAAAGAAGCACCCATCCCTCACTCCCACAAACATTCCAAAAGCAGGGCAGAAGGCAGTGTGTGCTGGGGCTGTGGGCTGCCACAGAAAACACTTGGCCATCCACCAGCTCACCCCTGCATCTCACTGGCCTGACACTTTGGTGTGGATCAAAGCACTCTCCAGGCTCTCCCCAAGGCTTGGCAGTGCTAACAGCATGTGTGCTAACAGCACGTGCCTGGCTCAGCCATGCTCATGCAGAGCACACAGCCTCCCCTGGATCTCTCTGCTGTAGAAAAGATCCCTCCACTCCTGACCTACCCACCAGTCCATCCAGTCAGCTCTTGTACTGGTAGTGGTTTTGGTACTGGTATTGCTCATGCTACTGATATTGCATATATTACAGTATATATTCTGATTTATTGCTATTCTGCCTGCTGGCATGAGGTGAAGATCTGGAGACTGGCTCTGCCTCAGGGAAACTGAAGTCTTAAATGAAGTCTCTTGGCTACTTATTAATCCTCGACCTACAGATGCTCTGGACAAACTGAAAGGAGAAAAGTTGTGCCCAAGTTCTCTCATCCTTCCTGTCCCTGATGGAGACCTCCAGAAAACCCCAGTAGCCTCCACAAAACCCTTACCTCTTCTTGCAGATCAGAACCACCAGCAAGGCAACGAGGCCAGTGATGAGAGTCAGGCAGATCCAGACAATGGTCATCGTGTCGTACCGGAGAGACACTGGGAAAAGCAGGTGGGAGGGCTGAGCTGGGGTGGGAATGCACTGCCCAGCTCAGGATGTACCTACCCCGTGCTCTTCAAAGATACAGCCTTGGCTGACAGTGGGGGCATGGTATTCAAAGATGAAGCACTGTCCTACCTATTCCCAGTTTTGAGGCTCCCCCAGTGCACAGGGACCATTTGCATGTGGGGAAACCAGGGAGAGATCTGAGAAAGCCATGGTGACACAGAAAACCAGTACAGAGAGAAGACTGGAGCCTCAGGACCTCTCCAGGTCCTCCCTGCCCTAACTGCTACATCCTTCCTCCCTCTTCTTTCTAATGTATAAGAATAAAATCATGGAATCATTGGGGTTGGAAAAGACCTCTAAGACCACAGAGTGCAACCATTAACCCAGCATGGCCAAGGCCATCACTTAAACATGTCCCCAAGTGCCACATCAACAGATTCATTGAGCACTTCCAGGCATGGTGACTCTACCACTGTCCTGGGCAGCCACTTCTTTCACTGAAGAAATATTTCCTATTACCCCAAACTCTGTTTTAACTTGAGTCTGTTTCCTCTTGTTCCAACCTCAAGCAATCCCTGCAGGCTGAAACCACAGGGGATGTGCCTCCAGACCCCCTCCCTGCGTGGCAGAGGGACAGTGGCCACGGAGAAGGGCATCACCAGCTCCATGCTCCCTGCTGTTGGGAAGGATGGATCAGGAAAACCTTATAAATAGGATTGCCTCGCAAAAGATTTTGAGAATTTGGGAGCCATAAGGGAGATTGAAATGAAAGCCATCTTTGAGATACCAAACCTTAGTTACTAAATAACTAGAAGTAGGATGGCCAGGAAAGTAATCCCCTCTTGATAGAACAATTCCTTCTACTGGAGAGCAGCTCCAAAAGTCAGAGAAGACCCTGCTAGCTTAGCAGAAGGGGTCCAAAGTATAAGTTTTTAAAGTATAACACACTATAGTAATGTAATGATTCTTATAGGCTGTATGTAAATGCTATAGGATTTCTATCTTGTGTTAGATTGGTTAGAGGAAATTAGAATAGATTAGAATAGAAGAAGATTTATTGTATTGCAAACAGGAAAATCATTTTCTTACTTCTCTCTCTTAGTTCCTTCTCTTCCTTCCCTCTCTTCCCACTCTCTTACCTCTCAGAACTCTCACTACCCCCACTCTCTTTCTGCCCTGCTCCCAGCCCTGCCCTTTCTACCCACGCCCTGTGCAACAAACCACAAGTTTCAAGACCAGAATACAGAGAGCGCCTGAGTTTCTCCTGACCACCGTCCCATTGTACAGTCTCCTACACCCTGCCCCGCCCTTCCCACACCCCTCACCTGCACACACCCACCTGGCTTCCCCGTTTCCACCTCCACAGTCTGGCTGAACCTCCCGCAGCCCGCCGAGGTGCGAGCCCGCACCTGGAAGATGTAGCGGGTTGCAGGCTTGAGCCCAGAGATGGTGGCAGTGGTGCTCTTGGATTTCAGAGTCGAGTAGCTCTGCATTTCCTTGTCCTGGGGAAAATCAGCAACAAAACCTTCTCTGCTTCAGCACAAAGCCTCCCACAGAAGCACCTGGTGCGAGGCTGGCTGACAGAGGGGCCTCTCTGAGAAATAAGTGTTAAAGTAAGCGTTACCTTCTCGTAGTACTTGATCTCGTACTCCAGGATGATGCCATTGGGCTGGTCTGGCTCTTGCCACAGCAAGGTGACACTGTTCTGGCCCGTGCTCTCCTGATGCACCACCACCACCTGTGACGGGGCTGGGGACCAGACACAGAGGGTTAGGTGCCTGCTGAGGGGGGCAGCTGGAGACAGCAGCAGGGAAAGGTGGAAACAGAGCCCCAGGCAGGACTCCTGGCTTAAACCAGGTTTCTGGTTTAATTAGAGCCCACGTGGAGATGAGTGATGGGGATTGCAAACAGGCTTTTCCTTGTTTGGGCTGCATCAGTCTGTTTGCCATGGAGTAAAGCAGCTCTGGGTGGATGAGAGAGGAGGGTGTCGTTGGATGCTGCTGGGAATCTGGGAAAAAGCAGCCTTGAAGCCTTGGGTTTCTCTGACTGTTCAAGGACAAGAAATTATAACAATAATTAAACACCTGGAGAAGATGTGATGTTTTGCAGAAGGCATGTTTTCAAAGAGGTGTTGCCTTCTTAGACCAATGAGTCTTTTATATTTTTTTCTTTTTTTCTTTTTTTTCTTTTTTTTAATTTTTTTTTTTTTTTAATTTTTTCTATTTTTTTTCTATTTCTGTTTTGCACGAACTACCCTATATATATGTAGTGTTTCGTTAAATAAAGCTCTCTTTTGCTTCTCCATTACACCAAGAACTGTGTTGCATTGTCCTTTTTGCTGCTCTCCTGCAGCTCAAATGCAACAGGAGGGCACTGTCCCAGCACAGGCAGCAGGGGACACTGGGGATTTGCTGTGATCTGGAGCCAGAAAGGAGAAGGACCAGTGAGGCTGCAGGTCATGGAGATCCCTCTGTCCCCTCTTGTTCCACCTGGGGTAAAGGGGAAGAGGGAAAGGGGAGATCATAAGGGTGGTCAGGGTCTGAGCACCAGTCTAAGAGTATCCTGGGAATACCCTACTGCCCTGGGACATTTGTCATCTTCCAGTCCTGAGCTGGGAGCCTGTGAATCAATTCTTGTACCTGTAGCTGTCACTGAACTGTAGCTGTCACAGCTGGAGGAACAAACTCACCAGTCCCTTTTCCTGCTGGGAAAATATCCACTGGAAGTTCCCCAGAGTGCAGTGAGTGCTGGGATGGCCATGTGCAGCCACTGGGTCTGGCTCATGGGAAGGTTCCAGGCCCCACTTGTGAACTTCACTCTCAGGTGAAAATTGGGATGTGGCAGCTCTGGGGAAGACAGAGCTGCTGCGGCCATGGATGCAGTGCAGGGATGTCACCAGAGCAGCACAGTGACCAAAAGAGGCCAGAGGGGCTGCAGCAGCAGTGGGGCACCCAGGGACTGAAAGGCAGCAGCTTTAGCTCCTCTGAGAAGCAGAAAATTCTGCTGGCACAGAGCACCCTGGGGAGATGGGACAGGGTGGGATGGTGGGAATCAGTTAAAACTGCATGAGCATGGGCAATACCTTCACTCCAAACAATCCAGGGAATCTGTGCTGTATCTGCCTTACCATGCTCAGCCATTGGGGCTGGGGGGACAAGGATGAGCAGCAGGTCCCCCCATGCAGGGTCAGGGTCCCTCAGCCTCCTGGAGCAGGGGCTCTGCCACGTGCAGCAGCTGGAGCACAGTAGCTGAACTACCAAATTCCCAACCCCGCTGCTCTCACAGCACCTGCTCAGAATCCATTTTACAGCTGAGTGGCTAAAACAGGAATATTCAGCACTTCCTGAGAGCATCTCCATCTGAGGCATCAGGCTGAGGCAGCTCATCAGCACTTGGAGGGATTGTGAGGGGTCAGGCCAGCAGGACTGAGCCATTTCCTCATGCTGCAGAAGTGCTCCAGGCTGGCATCAGTGACAGAGGGACCTGTTCTCATGCCAGCCATGAGCTATCCAGCAAGGCTGCCAGGTTTCTGCCACTGGTGCCCCTGCCACGAGAGCAGAAGGGGCTCAGCATCACGGGAAGTTCTTGTGGGCTCATTCCATACTGGGAGGACTGACAAGGAGGGGCAGTCCCTGCTCTGATCTCTCTCCCCACAGAGTGCTCCATGGAAAAGTGTCATGGAGCAGAGTCCTGTCCTACCTGGGTAGAGCACTGCTCAGAGCAATTCCCTGGGGAAAGGTCATTTTGCAGTGAGGAATTTGCAAAGGTGAGACATGCACAGGAGAGATTCTTCCCAGCAAACATTGCTGACACTTGCCAAGGCCTGGCATGGGTGTGAGATAAAAGCAGAGTATGAATTGCTGCCTGGCCCTTTGGGAAGGGACAAAAGGCTGGAGAATCAGCCTGAAACATTCAGGCTCCACTTAGTGTTCCTGTCAATAAACAAGTGCTCTCCGTGCCCCCTGTCTCCTGCAGAAAAGGAGCCTCCAAAGGTGGCTGCAAGCTGAATGAAGGGAACAGAGAAGGGAAAAGGACACCATGAAGCAGAAGCAGAGAAAAGCAAGAGTTACCTTGGGCACAAACTTGTCCCCAGCCCATCCCAGCTCCAGCAGCAGAGAGGACAGGGGTCCCATTTCTCAGCCATCCCAACCCATCACCAAACCAGCCTTGTGGACACCACTGAAGGCCCAGGCAGGGTTTGCCAGGCCTTTTTCAGGCTCTGAGCTCTTTCTCTCTTTCTCACGCTGGGAAATCTTTTTCCTAGGCTGAGACAGTTTCTCAGCTCCGGCCTGAGCCTTTTCCCAAGATAATAACTTTGGGGAAAAACAGAAAGGAATTAATAACAGAGATTAGCACCTGGTGCTGACTGAGAAACAGTTCTCGTGCTACGTGACAGAACATGTTTTCTCCTATTGTCCAATAGACTGCTGTCCTGTTTAAACTTGTGAACCACACTATAAATATAGTTTGGACTTTCAATAAAATGCTTGTTTAGCCTCACAGCTCAGTAAGTCTTTGCCGTTATTGTACGTGTAGCTATATTATATACTCCTAGCGATACTGCGACAAGTCTTTGCCTACTAGAGCAGGTTCTGCCTCTCTCAGACCCCATCTGGAGCAACATCCGCATGCCAAGCCCAGCCTGGAGGGTGTGTCAGCTCCTCCTACCTGCCTGGTTCGTGGTGATGTTGGCCACCGCGGCTCTGCGGGACTCCAGGCTGAGGTCGGAGACGCCGTTGACGGCCTCCACCCAGAAGGAGTAGTTGGTGTGGGCCAGCAGGTTGGTGACGGTGAGCGCGCCCCGCACCAGGCTCATCTGCTGGGGCACGAAGCGGATGCTGCTGCCGCAGGCCTGGCACGGCCCCGCCTCGCCCGCGCAGCGCCGGCAGCGCACGTTGTACACCACGTCCGCCCGGCCGCCCTTGTCCAGCGGCGGGCCCCACTCCAGGGACACCGAGGTGCCGTTCACGCTGGAGATCAGGTTCACCGGGGCAGAGGGAGGCCCTGGAAGGGAACGGGGAGGGTTGCTGCTGAGTGTCGGGAATGGTGGAGCGCGGGTGTATAGGCGGAAAATATTTTATAGCTCGTGAGAAGTAAGAGTTATAAAGTAGTGTGTTGGGTTGATGTGGCCAGAAATGTGAATTCTGTCACCATCTATTGCAGCTGGGTGGGGCAGTGACCCTGATCTCCTGGCACACATTATCTGCTCATGGGCCATCTTTAAACCAGCTGGGGCAATCATCTTTATCTTCCCACAGCCCATCCTACCTCCAGGAGATATCTCCTGTTAATGGGCCATCTTTAAACCAGCTGGGCAATCATCTTTATCTTCCCACAGCCCATCCTCCCTCCAGGAGATATCTCCTGTTAATGGGCCATCTTTAAACCAGCTGGGGCAATCGTCTTTATCTTTCCCACAGCCCATCCTACCTCCAGGAGATATCTCCTGTTAATGGGCCATCTTTAAACCAGCTGGGCAATCATCTTTATCTTCCCACAGCCCATCCTCCCTCCAGGAGATATCTCCTGTTCATGGCCAGTGAGTCCCAGGGCATGACTGATAAAATTACATCATCCCACTGGGAGTTTGTACTAAACAAACTGGGAAAGATGGTACAGGAGAGGCGAGTTCCATCCATGAGGGCAAGTGGACAAAATCAGGTGTTAGGCAAGTCAGGGGTGTTTATAAACTAGAAGGAGGGGTGGAATTAGGGTGGAGTTTAGGGAGGAGGTCCAATAGGTGCTCAGGGGATTCTCTGGGGGTACTCTGGGGGTGCTCAGGGGATACTCAGGGGGTACTCAGGGGGTACTCAGAGGATACTCAGAGGGTACTCAGGGGATTCTCAGAGGATATTCAGGGGGTGCTCAAGGGATACTCATACTCAAGGGGTACTCAGGGGATACTCAGGGGATACTCAGGGATTACTCAGAGGATACTCAGAGGGTGCTCAGGGGATACTCAGGGGGTACTCAGGGGGTACTCAGAGGGTGCTCAGGGGATACTCAGGGGGTACTCAGAGGGTGCTCAGGGGATACTCAGGGGATACTCAGGGGGTGCTCACGCGTGCAGGCGGCCGAGGGAGGGTCCTGCACGGCGCGGTAGAAGCTGCTGTCACAGCGGCACACGCGAGCTGCCCGGCTCTCCGAGTGGCTGTGCAGGGGACACTTGGCACACAGCTGGTCCCCAGGGGCTGATTTGTAAAATCCCAGCTGGCAGGCTGCAGAGAGAAGGGCACAGGTCAGAGGGATGTGGATCCCTGGGTGAGGATCATCCCACCAGCACAAAGCTCTGCTGTGTTCTCGTGTAGTGCACAGGAAACCTGCACCTGGGTGAGTCCCCTCCAGCTGTTCACCTGGAAACTGGGCTCTGTGGAAAATTCTGTTCCCCCAGCTGCATTAATGCCATCCTGACACCCATTCCCCACCAATTCACCACCAAACTTGGGTGTCTCTGCTGTCTAGGAGCTGCCTGCAAAGCTCCAGGTGTTCTTGTACCTGTGCCTGCTGCCCAGCCCCTGTCTGCCCACAGGACAGAGAGTAGTGCAAGGAAATTAATGCAGCACTGGAAATCTATTGGCAGCTATTCAAATATGCCATTTATGGGGCAAATCTACAACACAGTCCTCACTTCATAGTGGTTGCCACAAACACTGGCTTCACCCAAGTTCCCAAAAGCATCTGTGTGGGAGGTCTCAGAAATTAAATCTCCACATCTGGGACATGGTACATGTCCCTCTGCAGGACCCTGGGGTGCTGCCACACAGAGCAACAAAGCACAAAACAATAGAGAAGAGCCTCTCTCGTTGCATAGTACAGCAAAAAGGCTCTGCACATCCCCTGCCCTCTCTCTAGAACATTCAGTCCAAATCACACAGCCTTCTAAAAAAGTTTTTTTTTCTGACAATACAACCTGCCTTCAGTTCCTCTGCCTCCTCCTGCTGCAGGAGCTCATCCCACGCCAGGTCTGGCATTGCTGTGCTCCATCCTACCCCCTTCTCCCTGCAGCCCCTCGGGTGGATCATTTGTCACACAAACAAACAGCTCGTCTCTCGTTAAAAAATCGATTTGCTCAAGAGTGACATGTGGCATGTCAGGTGTCTGTCTGGGGGTGGGAGGATCTGCCCTCTCCTGCAGACTTAGATTCTAAATAAGGGAAAGCAGGCTCTGTCTGGGTCCCTGTACCCATGAGGTACTTCTATGACCAGTTCCAGTATTTCAATGATTACTCCAGACTCTGACTCATCTCTTTTTTTCCCACTGAGGTAGTAATACCTTCATTTTCTCATCTTTACCTCCAGTGGCCAGATCTGCATACAGCATCAATCTTTGCTTTCAGGCATGTAAAAGGGTTTTTCTTGTGATCCAGCATCCTCAGTGGGCTGGGTCCCTCCATGCTGTTTGTTCTGTTTCAAGGTGCTGATTTGTTTTTGCATTAATAACACTCCTTTCCTTGCCACAGATCTCCCAGGACTGATGCTGCCAGCACACTGCACACTGCACAGTGACACAGGGGCTTTTCATAACTGAGCTACTCCAGCAATGGCAGCTGAAGACAGTGCTCCAGTCACACATCCCTGTGTGGGGAGCCCTTGCTGGTCCCTCTCCAGGCTCTGTCACCAGTTTCTGTGGCACTTTTGCACCAAATGCCCTGTTAACAGCAGGGGACTGAGATCACTGTCAGGACAGACCCAGCTGCATGTGCCAGAGGTGGTACCACAGGCTGCTGGCACAGGCTGGGCTCAAATCTTGGTACAGCAAAGACCAACAGTTCTAGACCTTGTTCCTAAATTTCTGCTCCTCCATTTCCCAAAGGACATCAGGGCAAGGAGCAGAAACACCCAAACTTGGGGATGCAAGGGAAGGCAGATGTGAAATTGCAGTAGCTTGGGGCTGGTGCTGACTGGTCCTGATGATACCAAGAGATTCAGAGACTCAACCCTTGCCAAGCACCCTCCAGTCTGGTTTTTGAGTGAGATGAGCACAGACACACCCTGTTCTCAGGTGGGAACAAATCTGGGAGGCAGCCAGCTGGTGGAAAAAAAACCCAATCAAACTCCAAAATAAACCAGAAGAAAGAAGATTTTCCAGCTTTTCTGTGTGGGAAGGGATGAAGACACTGCATGAGCAGGGATGGGAGCTGAGCAATGGAGCAGCCCCAGTCAGTGCTGGGCAGGAACAGCTGCCTCTAACTTGTGTTAATGTCCCCTGGAGCTGCCACCATCATCTCCACCCATGCAGCAACCAGAGGCACTGGAGTGGTTCCCTCCACCACTATTTAATTAAGGGCAGAGAAATCAGTGCTACCTCAGGTACAGAGAGACAGGCAACAGGAAGGATGGGAACACAGCACAGCAGATTTGCATGGAGCAATTGTAATCACTTAGCATTTAATGCTGTAAAAATCCCATTAATTACCTGTAGCAATGAGTCACAATTATTTTAGATGCACTCAAGGGGAAAATTACACTAAATGACAAATTACAGGTGAATTTGTGCACCAGGGCAGAGCCATGGGGAGCCAGCTCCTGGCATGGGGACAGCATGGGCAGGCAGGGAGGGCTGGGGAGCACCTGGGGCTGGGACAGGCACTGATCTGGGGGTCAGGCACCCCTGAGTGTCTCAGTGCCCACTGCAGAGGGGAGCAGGACACACAGAGCAGTGCAAAGCCTTCCACAGCACGGGAGAGGCACCAGCTGGAACCTGCACATGGTGTGAAATACTTCAGTACAGCATGCCAGGCATGGGCTGCTCTGGGATTGAGCTCTCTCATGCCACACCAGTGGCATGGCCAGGACCTCCCAGGCCAGCTCTGGGAACAGCAAACAGCAGAGAAGTGACCAGCAGGAAAAATTCAATCAAATGCACCAGGTCTAAACACACTGGGCTCCTGTGGCACACACAGAAACCTCCCAAACCCAGCAGAGAGCTGCAGGGTGGTTTGTTCTGCTGTCCTCACGGCAGTCAGCTACAGCCACCTGCCTGGAGCCCTGGGGAGGTGAGGGTTTCTTTTATCCCCGTTATTTTTGTGATTGACACCCTTGCTCTAAGCCTGAGGATCTCAGGCCCTGCCTCTCTGTGCTGCTGTGTCCCCAGTGCCAGCCCTGGCTGCCTGTCCCTGCAGCTGGGTCTCACACACACACAGGGGTTCTGCAGTGCACCTGGGACAGGAGCAGCTCAACACCTGCACTCAGCTCAACACCTGCACACCCACACTGACCCCAGTGCCACCAGCAGAGCCTACAGAACCCAGCCCTGCACCTGGCCAGAGCACACCTCTGGCCCTGTGTCACCCCCAGTGATCACCCCAGGCTCTGTCCCATGGGGCTTCACCCTGCACTGTGACACCTTCCCTGTTTTCCAGCCCCACTCTCACACCCAAAGGAGCCTGGAGCAGGGTTTGTCTCATGTTTGTCTCAGGAACAGTGAACTGGAGGGATCTGCCAGCCACCAGGAGTTTGGTCCATTTGTTTCACTCCCTCTCCATCCTCTGGGGACAGGACAACATCTGCTAACAAGCTGGCAGGGCTCAGGGATGATGGATGGACCTGTCAAGGAAACACCAGCAGGGAAGGAGCTGCTCCTGTCCCTCTCCAGGCTGCCTGGGAGCAGGATCTGCAGGTGGGACCACCAAGGGCAGCTCCAGTGGGGCTGCAAATGCCAGAACTGCCCCCATGTCACTCTTTCCTGGCTCTGTGCTCAGCCCAGGAGGTCTGGGCAGGGTGAGGCATGGCTGGGGTGACATGGGGCAGCTCTGTGACAGTGGTGCTCCCCTCCTGACCCTTCAACAGACCTGGGCATCTGCAGGCAGCAGAAGAGCAGTCACACTCCCTTTGGCCGTGCTGGGAGGAGATAGAGATGGAAATAAAGGTGTCACAGCCACTGTGACAGCCAGAGACAGGCACCAGTCCCAGAGCCCCCAGGCTGCACAAGCCAGCACAGAAAATCCTCCTCCTTTCAATCCAGCTCCAGCATGATGCCTCAAATCTCAGCTCCCATCTGACACAGACACTGAAACACAAGCAGGCTGTTCTCAGGCACGTCTTGAAATGAGGCATTTGCCTCACTGCCCAAAAATCTCCTGTTTTAGCAGGGCTGTGCTCCCCTTTCCCTGCAACCCCGGGTCAGCCCAGGCTCTGGGCTGCTGCTCTCATTAATCTGCTCCTGAGGTCATGCCTCACCCCACAGCCCTGCTGGCACTCACACACCCTCCCTGTGCTGCTTGTGCTGCCCTGCCTCAGCCCTGCTCACCTCTGGCCCCTGAGCAGCTCACCAGCCTGTCCTCAGCCCCACTCCCACCCTGCAGCCCTTCTGCACAGCTCACAGCTCTTCCCACCCCCAACACAACCCAGCACACCACCACACACCCCTGAACCTGTCTCCTACCACCCACACTCCTCCTCACATCACTTCCTCACCTCTTGGCCCTTCTTCCCACAATTAACCCACCTCACACCCCACTGTACCCCTGAGTCTTTCAGAGGGGGGAGCAGGAGGAGTTTTTTACCCATGAAGGAGTTTTTTACCCATGAAGGCTTTGCAAAACCAACAGGACCCTGTTCCTGGGGCTCCCAGCAAATGGCACACACAGCAAAGGACACCCTGATCCCTCCTGGTGACACCCAGATTTCACTGCCACCAGAACAAGTTGGATTTGTATACTCCCTCCCAAGTGGAGTAATTCCACTTGCAGTGCTGGGAAAACTGGAACCAAAGTTGTACTGGCTGCATCCCAAAAATCTGCATGATGCTGCCACAGAAAAATCAGCAGGTCTTAGAGTCACAGTTTCACTTAGAGTCACAGATTCACTCAGAGTCACACCTCCAGCCTGAGAATTCCAGAATCCCAGAACAGTTGGTTTGGTTTGGTTTGGTTTGGTTTGGTTTGGTTTGGTTTGGTTTGGTTTGGTTTGGTTTGGTTTGGTTTGGAAGGGACCTCAAAGATCATCCAGCTCCTCCCATTAGACCAGGCTGATCACATCCCCATTCAGTCTGATTTCAGTACTGCTGGACACCCACTCAACTCCCTTTTGCACTTCCCCACACCTAAAAAAAAAACAACGAAAAAATAAAAGGAAACACCCAAATCCCAGTTTGGTACAAGTGCTGCTCTGCTGCCTGGCACAGACATCCCTCTGTGGGAGTGGAGGTGATGCTGTGCAGACTTGTGTAGGTGAGACAGCCTGGCAAGCTCAGAGCAAAGGCTTTTTGGAAAGCTGATCCAGGGGAATGCTACAGCTTGTTGGAGTGGGATGGAAACAGGCAGCCTAGAGCCAGAATTAGAAAAAAGCTGTTTCCCAAACTCAGTCTTGTCAAAGAGTTTTAGACAGAAGTATTGAAATCTTCTGGAAAAAACCCCAAAGATTTCATCAAGCCAAAACCAAACCCAGAAAACACAGCCTGGAGGAAGGGGTGGGGCTGAATGGGACACCCCTGAAGGAAGGGACCTTACAGCCCATTTCATTCATGGCAGGGACACGTTCCACTAGACCTGGCTGCTCCAGGTCTCATCCAGTGGCTTCAGCTGGGATGTTTTTGCCCAGGTGAGTGCAGGGTTTCCCTGCCCTGTGCCAGGCTCTGCCCCCAGCACAGCTCATGGGTGCAGCTGGATGGGGTCTCCCCTCCTCTCACACAGCCCTGGCTCCCCCCTTGCCCCACCAGCTGTGGGACTTTCTTCCTAAACCTCCATGGATGCAAAGCTGTATTCACAAGCACATAATTACCAAGCTGGGTATTTTCTCCTCTTAATTAGCAATGCTGTGGTGCTTTAATTGCTCGATTAAAGTTGCCCACGAGGAAGGTTTAAGGTACATTAAATCTGCTGATTGGTTCATCAGCATGAATCCCACCAACTGGAAAAAATTAACTGGCTTCCAGATTGCTAACCAGACTCTCCAGATCCCTTTCCACCAGCTGTGTCCCACAGGAGGCACGAGAGAGCTCAGCACTCCTTTGTCTATTCCCACCTCTCCTTCACTTTGGGGGCTGGAGGGGAAAGGGTCCCACAGTGGCAGTGTCCCTCTCTTCTCTTGCCCAAAAAAAAATTCCAGCATTTTCTTGCTGAAGTAGAGCTGGGTAAAGTCTAACCAGGGCCACACACAGCAGACCTGTTCTCACTCAGCTACAAACACCCATCCTGTACAAATGGGCTCCTGGAATTAGGAATTGCTCAGTTCCTGCTCCCTCATCACCCTTTTCCATCTAAAGAGAGCAGCCAACCTGAAGGTGCCAAGAGCAGCAGAGGGAGAGCAACCAGAACACCCAGAGGATCAGGGGTTCCCAAACTTCAGACAGAAATGTCTGAACAGCTCTTGAAAGCCAGGGATACTCAACAACACTCTTTGGGAGGGGCATTTCTGCCAAAAACAAAAGCCTTTCCTGGGAGATTCTGCTGGATGCTGGATGGGTTTGTGTCAGCTCCCACAGAGCAGCACCATGATCCATGGCACTGCTGCTCCAAACCAGCTCCCTCTCTGTGTACAACCAGCTGAACAGATTCCAGCCCAGCTTCAAGTTTTGCTCACTGATAGCTGGTGAGAGATGCACCCCTAGAAATTAATCAGACTTGACTCAAAAGGGGAGCCCTGATGCAAGGACTTTTACATGTCCAAAACCAAGGTCTGCCCACCAAGCACCACCATCAAAACCCAAGGTCTTGGTGGCTCAGGAGCCTGCAAGGGGGACTGAGTGGGGCTGGCAGGAGGGCTGTGGTTGAGGAGCCACTGTCCCCACCTGCCTGAGCCCCTGTGTCCATCCTTCCACACACAGGACAGGGTGCTCCTGTCCCAGCTCTCAGCCTTTGGGGAGGTGGATTAGGTGCCCTTCCCTGCCCACAGAAGCACAACTCTCCCCTTTCTCACATCCCCCTAATTGCACTGACCTTATTGAAATGGGTCTCTATTTGTCCTGCACAGCAGCTGCATATCAATAAGGTGAATTATGCTGATTGTCTCCTTATCTGATAAATTGCTGGGGCAGATCCCTTTCCCTCCTGCTCTTGCTTATTCTGCTGTTTAGGCAGAGCAGTTGCTATTTGCTGTGTGTAAGAGATGCTAATGTGTCATGTGTGGACTGTTGCATTTCAAGGAGGAAAGAGCAGTCAGAGGCTGTGGGTGAGGGAAGAAAAGTCCTTCAGAACCTTGAGAACAGAGGGGAAAACAAGTGGGGTGTGCTGTGCCACGAGGGGTTTTATCTTTGGGGTGGCTGTGGCACAAGGTGCTGTGGGACTAAAGGCTGGGAATGTTAGGAGTGGGCAGAACCCAGGATACCATCAACAGATGTAGGAATTCCAGCTGCAATCCCATTTCTCTGCCCAGTTAGGTACTGTAGCACGTGCCCAGCTGCAGAAGGGGGTTCTCTGGAGAGGAGTCAGGCACAGATATGGGGACAAATGTCTGGTGTGGGGGCTGTGACACAGTAGATACCAGCTGGCATCCTCAGATGATCCTGATCCCAGCGCCCCTGGGCTGAGATCTGCCCCCCTCAGTCCCATGGAACTGCCCCTCACATCCTTATGGCAAACAGCAGCACACCAGAGCAAGGCTAAAGGTGTGGATCCTGCTGGGATGAGTCAGACCCCAGCCACCACCCCCCTGCCCCAAAAAAGGGCCAAAAAGGATCCAACATGATGGATGACAGCAAAGCCCCATCCCTGAAGTGTCCAAGGCCAGGCTGGACAGGAGAAGGAGAACTGGTCAAGTGTCCCTGCCCATGGCAGAGGGTGGAACAGGATAAGCTTGAAGATCCCTTTCAACCCAAACCAGTCTGGGATTCTACAGCTTTGCAATGGGGATAAGAGGCAAAGAAGTTCCTGATGTTCCTACACATCTTCCAGCACATCCCACCTCACCCCTTCCTTCCCAGGGCTGTGGCACTGCCTTACTCCTCCTCTGCAGGGCTGGGAACAGCTCTGGCTGTGTTCTGGTTTCCTCAGCTGTCTTCCATCACTCTGGCAGGCCCTTAGAAAAATGAATGTTAAAGAGGAGGGGGAGAAACCTCCACTGTTCAAATATCTTTAGCTTTGACAAATAAGGCGTCCGGCTGTGAAAGGCAGAAGGAAATTAATTTGGAATCATATTTTAAACACTGCCATAGAGGCAAAGTATCTTCTCTAATTTCTCCCCCTCCACACCTCCTCTCCCCAAGCAAAAAAAAAAAAAGAATTTCCCTGATATTTATAGAAAGATTATTAGGGCCACAAGGAGTGATTTATATCATCTCATCCCTGTGACCGAGAATGAAAAATTGCTGGGGCAACAGCCACTGGAATCCTGCTTTTGTCTGCCTGACAATTAAAGCGGCTAATTTCCAACTCCAACAGATCCAGTGGGCTTATGAATCATCCCCAAAAGGCACTTCTCAGCCTGGAAAATGAACTCTGCCCCAATCAGGCACAAGATCAGAGATTTGCATCTGTTTGCCCTCCTGTGTGAATGAATGTCCTGCTGCCCCACCAGAGGAGAGGCAGGAGAGGAGGTGCTGCCCCTGTCAGGTCATCAAACTGTGCTGGAGCCAGAGAAACAGAGCAGGGAAGGCAGGAGGGTGAGACAACACTGAGGAATCCAGTGATGTTTGTGTCCTGTTTCTGATTCCACGAGGCTTGGAGAGTTTTACCAGAGAGCATTGCTGAGTGTGAGTCCACCTGTGGGGCCACCTGGGGACACTTCCCCCTGTGCCACGCCTGGGGCAGGAGCAATCCCACCAGAAACACACAGGAGGGCAGAGAAGGAGCTGTGCCAGGAGAGAGCACCTCTCCAAGGAATCACAGGAAAATGAGCCCAGCAGCAATGCCACAGCCCTGCTCAGCCTGCTGCCCTTGGGCTGGGGGTGTCCTGGGGCAGAGGACAGGAGCACAGTGCAGAGTCCTGTGCAGTACAGGATTGCTGGAATACAGGAAGGGCTGTTTGGTCTGTCTGAGCCAGCCTGCAGGTTCCCTGTAGTGGTGGGGCTGGCACAGCCAGCCAGGAGACACGTGCCAGTGCCCCTCCTGGCCTGGCCCCACATACAGCCTGCACCCACTCTTTAACATGATGCAAGGCCTTTTCTGAGTTATTAGATCTATCCCAGGACAACTTTCAGATTGACTGTCAGAGACAGGAGGAGTTTCAGATAAAAGCATTTACTCTGCCCGTCCTTCCCACTCTGCAGCTGGAGACCTGCAGGAGCCAGCCTGGTCCCAGCAGCCCCTGGATCCATCCCAGCCTGGTGCTGGACATCCTAACCTTGAGCAAAGTCTCCCTAAGACAAATGCTCCACTTGATGTCACCACAAAACTCAAACAAACTCGTATTTGTGCTCTCCCCCTCGACACGTCCCATGAAGGAACAGAGAGCAAACAAATGTGTGTGGAGGGTTCTCCTGGGGAGCCCGTGCTCTGTACACACACATCCTGTGCCTGCTGCTGGTCACCCCATTTCCTTATCACAGTTTGTTCAGTTGGCAGCTCCAAGCTGCCCAGTGGCACTGGGGGCCCCTGGGAGGGCTCCCCACACCCCCAGATGAGGAGGGGCTCTGCAGCAGCCCTGGGAGGTGAGGGATGGACACAATGACCTTGTTCCATGAAAGCCGTTTTCCTTTTTGCTTTCCTCCCTTCTAAATCCCTCCCAGCTGTGGGTGATTTGGAGAGGCCAAGCAGTGCCTTGCTGGAGCACACCAAAAATCAGAGCTGCTGGGGGCACTGAGCTGGCATCTCTGGGCCATGGCACAGAAAGGTGGAGCCAGAGCAGCCCCTGTCCTGGTGCCAGCCAGCCCCCATCCCAAATCCATGCCCTGTGCACAGGACCTGTCAGAGCCACAGGAACTCACAGGGCAGTTTGCCAGTGGAACCAGCCCCACATTTTGGAAGCATGAAGCCAGCCAGTGAAGGCAAGGACAGCTCTGGGCCTCCACAGAGACCGGCTGTCCCAATTTCAGCCCTTCCCCAAAGAGCCCCTTGCAGGCACTGCAGGCAAGCAGCGACTCACCCATGCAGGAATCGCGCTGCTCTTCGTAGCCAGCACTGCACACACACTTCCCAATGGGCACCAGCCACTCCCCCTCGGCGCTGCAGTACATTTTGGGGGTGTCCCTCTCCTCAGAATGGCCCACGCACTCTCCCCGCACTTCCACCAGCGAGGAGGAGTCGGCGCCGGTCACCGCCTCGGAGAAGGACGCCAGGTTCCTCACGGTGGCCGGGCACTTCTTGTAGTACACGCGCACGGAGACGATGGCAATGCAGGCCCCAATGTCCTGGAAGGCCAGGTAGAACCCCCTCTTGCTCAGGGGCCCCACGCCCCGCACCTCCGTGTTGAGCTTCAGCCGCCGCACGCCCAGGTCCGCGCTGGTGAAGCTCTCGTCCGCCGCGATGGTGTCGATCTTCAGGAACTGGCTCTCCCGCGTGCTGCTGCCCAGGTCCCGGTCTGACTCCATGTAGTAGAGGTTGAAGGTCTCCTTGCAGGTGCCCAGCACGCCTGGCATGCTGTTGCAGTCCCGCAGGGTGAATTTGATCTCGGCGTAGACGCGCCGCGCGCCGTCCCGCTGCACCCAGTTGGTGCGCAGCCAGTTGTTCTGGTTGGGGCTCATGACGTTGCACACCTGGTAGGTGTGGATGGGGCTGAAAAACTCATCCATTTCATTGATGGAATCCCACTGTGGGACAGAGGAAACAGGTCACCCCAGATGTAGGGAAAACAGGTGACTCCAGATGTTCCCAACCCCACTGTGGGACAGAGGAAACAGGTCACTCCAGATGTTCCCAACCCCACTGTGGGACAGAGGAAACAGGTCACTCCAGCTGTTTCCAACCCCACTGTGGGACAGAGAAAACAGGTCACCCCAAATGTTCCAAATCCCACAGTGATACAAAGAAAACAGGTCACCCCAGATGTTCCCATCCCATTGTGGCACAGGTCATGTCTGTGAGTCCCTTTTCTTGGTGCCCAGCCTGACATCTCCAGCAGCAGCAGGAACCACATGGACCTCCACTGGCTCATGCACTGCCCATGTACAAACTAAACTGGGCACTTTCCATCTGGAGAAGGAGTTTCAGGGTGTATTCCAGAGGGTGAAAGGGAAGCACATACTGAGCACAGGACTGTCAGCAAGAAATGTGGACCCATGGGGGCTCAGAGGTCCCTTCTTCCCTGCAAGGTGATGCCAGTGTGGCTCCCCAGGATGTACAGGGATGTCCTCAGGATGCACAGGGATGTCCCCAGGGTGCACAGGGATGTCCCCAGGGTGCCCAAGGATGTCCCCTGGATGTCCCCAGATGAACAGGGATGTCCCCAGATGTCCCCCAGCTCCCCTCAGTATTGCCTGTGTGCTCTGGGCTCTCCACCAGTTATTGTGAGCCCCAAAATGCTCTGGCTCCAGCTCATCCACTTTTTTCCCAGGGGGCTGGAAGGGTGTGCAGCCCCCCAGAGACACAGAGAGCAGAGCAGAGCAGAGCAGAGCAGAGCTGAGCAGCTCCTCACTCCCACACCCTCTGTGCCCTGGCGCTTCCGAGGGGTGGAAGTCGCTGTCGAAATTAATTGAGCACAAATTAACACAACAGCTGCTTCCTGCCTGTGCCCTGCTGAGCTTCCAGGGGAAGTGAAGCAGAGCTGTGCACGGGAGGAGAGGCAGGGGGCGAGGGCAGAGCTGTGGGGTGACAGGGATGTTCTCCAGGATGTCCCCCAGATGCATAGGGATGTCCCCAGGATGTCCCCAGGATGTCCCCAGGATGCAAAGGGACGTCCCCTGCATGCACAGGGATGTCCCCAGGGTGTCCCTCAGATGCACAGGGATGTCCCTCAGGATGTCCCCAGGATGCACAGGGATGTCCCCAGATGTCCCCAAGATGTCCCTCAGATGCATAGGGATGTCCCCAGGATGTCCCCCAGGGTGCCCAGGGATGTCCCCTGGATGTCCCCCAGATGCACAGGGATGTCCCCAGATGTCCCCCAGGATGTCCCCCAGCTCCCCTCAGCACTGCCTGTGTGCTCAGGGCTCTCCACCAGGTTCTGCCACCAGCTCATCCACTTCTCTCCCAAATCTGGAGGTCAGTGCTGCCATGTCCCCACTCACCTGTGGCAGTGCCAGAGCTGGAAGGATCCTCCCCACTGACAGAGCAGGAGACAAATCCCAGCTCCAAGCACCAGCAGCAGTCAGGATCAGCCACACATCCAGCCCCAGGGTGAATTTGGTGAGTTTGAACTTGCACCATCCCTCTTCCAAATTTGGTGCTTTTCTGCACAGCAGCTGCACTGTCAGCTCTGTCCCAGGGTCCCTGGGGATCCCAGTCTGGGACCAGCCCAAAATTCCACACCTGGCCTGCAGGGAAAGCTCTCAGCATGGGGCAGGCAGGTACCTGAGCTCCTGCTCAGATTGACCTTCCCAGTGTGTCACAGAGCTCAGGCCCTGCCAGGTCCCAGGAGCTGCAGGGACTTTGGGATCTCAGAACCCAAGAATGGTCTGGGCTGGAAGTGACCATCCTGTTCCAACCCCTGCCATGGGCAGGGACAATTTCCACTGTCCCAGGCTGCTCCAAGCCCCATCCAACCTGGCCTGGGGCACTGCCAGGGGTGGGGCAGCCACAGCTTCCCTGTGCCAGGGCCTCATCACCCTCACAGGGAAGAATTTTCCCAATATCCAATCCAAATATGCCTTCCTTCAGCTTAAAGCCATTATCTCTTATTCAATCACTCCCAAAAAGTCCCTCTCCAACCTTCCTGTGGGCTCTTTTAGGTAGCAGAAGGGGGATGGAAGGACCTGCTTCAGGAATCCCCACGACTGGAGGGGTTTTTCTGTCTCACTGTTTCTGTTTTCCAGGCCCTGTGGGCAGGAAGGGATGTCTGTGACACTGGGTACCACTGGCTCCAGAACACAGGCACTGCTGGCTCTCAGCTCACGGGCTGAAGTGGTTTTCTGAAGCACAGCTCAGCTCAGCCCCACCAGTGTGATAAGATCCCCCAGTGAGATGGAAATGAGGACATCATAATTAACGTGGTGAGCGCACGCACGGGGGGTGACATGATTGCATCTGCATTCAGGAGTTTGCCTAATAGTTTAAATTAAAGTCAACACCAGTTATAAAAAAAAAAAAAAAAAAAAACTGCCAGATTATGAAAGGCAAGAGATGCAAACACAAGATATATGGGCAGCTGACTAAAGTTTTAGAAGTCTCCCAGGGCCAGCAGAGGAGGAGGAGGAGGGACAGAGGAGGGACTGTGTCCCCTGGGGCAGCAGCTCAGCCTCCCACATCCCTGCAGAGCGAAGGAATGAGGGTCCCCAGCCCTGGCACAGCTGCCAGGAGGGATGCCAGGTCTGCCTGGCACAGCAGAGCTTTTGTGGCCACTGAGACATCCAGCACTTTCCTTGCCAGCCTGCCATGGCACCTCCTCACACCATTGTCACTGGGAGAGGAAAAAAAGAGAGGGCTGTTATTGCAGCTATAAATCATTAGATGGGAGGCCTTAATGGAGATAATCCCCATGAAATCAGTCACTGCTGGGGCTAAGGAGGGATTTGTCAGGCAGTTAACTACCCTGAGCTTCACTGCAGGTGATTAACTCCTGGTAGTGACCAGCATCTGGGGAATTAGCAATAACCCAGCATTTACTGAACAAGCACTAGGAGATGAGCTTTTATCTCAATTACCAGTCTAAATCTTTATTTTCCAATGTTCTGTTCCTACACATTTATTTTTTTTTTTTCAAAGAAAATTAATTTCACCACAGCTTGAGCTGTAACTTGCCTGGATCCAGGCAGAAAAACCCAAGAAATACAACAAGGACATCAAACTGAGGGAGAGCAGAGACATGGCCAAGCACATGGGAGAGCCCAAATATACCTTGGTGCTCTGAGAAGGAGAGATGAACACGAAGGGAGGTGCCCAGGAGTCTCAGGACACATCCCTGAGGAGCAAAGGGGCAGGGATGGAGAGCTCCAAACCCCTCTGAGGGTTTATCCTGCTTCCCACCAGCAAAGCCAGCATGGAGCATGCCAGGGGGATTGCTGGGGATGAACAGGACCCTTGTGGGTGCTCCAGCTCAGCACATTCCCTGACAGATGTTGGGGGGCAATGCCCAGGCATTGGTCTGGGCTGACCCCAGCCCCTGCAGCAAGGGGGAAACTGTGGGGCCAGCACAGAAGGTGCTGGTGGGGGTGGATGGGGGGTCATGGGCAGCATGGGGGGGCCTTCCTCCAGCTCTCCAGGGGCTCCCATCCTAATTACCTCTTATAAGGCATCATCCAAGCTCCTTAGATACCCCCTGTCTGAGCAGAACAATTTCCTGTTTGACTTTGTAAATCAAAGCAGATGATACAATAATTATTAATAATGTGTTGACTTATCTCATCAGTGTTTTAATTAGCCAGTAGAAAGGCAATTTGCAGAGGGGCTCCCTCTGATCCAGCAGGTCAGGTGCTGAGCAAGGAGAAGGGACAGAAGGGCACTGGGGTGTTGTGCTGGGGAGGACTGGGATACAAGCAAGGAAAGGGATTGACCACAGAGTTTAATTTTCAATGCAAAGGGAATTGTTCTGGGAAAGGAGCGAGCTGCAGAGCTCCTGGGAGCCCTTTGAAGTTCTAATTGAGAGGAGCCTGCAGGACAGGGATGCTCTGGTGACCCCTCTGCTTCCTGCACGTGTCTCTGGGCTGGAGCTGAGGGGGGATGCAATTAAACCCCTGAGCAGCAATTACAGGCAATTACCCTTTTGTTAATTGTCTGGCAAGAGAAAATGTCAAAACTGGCCAGGCACGGCTCCCTGATGGCCTGACAGTCCCCAGGGCTCACAGCACTGCTGACCCTCTGCTCCTCATGGCCAGCCCAGAGTGACCTCCAGGTGAGGCAAGCTCACCTTGCCCACAGGTGAGATGGAAATTGGGGATTTTGCAAGCTGTACCCATCCTGGCTGTGCAGGCAGCTCTGGCATCCCCCAGCCAGAGGAAGGAGCCTCTGAGGCTGCTGCCTTTGCCCAGGTGGGACAGGACCTGGCAGTGAGCCTGCACACACCTCCTGAAGCTCTCAGGCTGAGCTCTGTGCTGCTCAGTGCCATGAGAACACCCAGGCAGGGCCAGCTCCTACTGCCTGTCACCATGTGCTGCCCTGGGGGGAATGGAGGTGTGGGTAAAGCAGAACAAACATGATTTCAGCAGTGCTGCCCCTTGGCAGGAGGATGCTGCTGTGTCTGCCCAGGGGTGGGGCAGGCAGCAGGGATGGGGGGCACTGACACCAATCTTCCATCTAGAGCGTCTCAGTTAAAGAAATGGCAGCAAAAATAAATTTCCTCAATGGAAATCTGGCACAGTGCCTCTACACAACCCCAGTCCAAGATTCCCAAAGCCACAGCAGTGGGCAGGGACAGCCCCAGGCACACCCAAAGCAAAGGGAGCTCCTTCCTCAGAGCAGGGATCACACCAGAGCCACCCCAGCTGTGCCTGAAAACCTGCCCAGAGCAAACCAGGTAGCAAGAGCTGCACCCCAGCTCCCTGAGACACCCCATCCACCTCCTGGGACAGCAAACACACCCCAGGGCAAATTCACTGCTCAGAAAGGGGCTGGAGCTGCAGGAGCAGAGGGAGGTAAAGAAGGAGATGTGCTTTCTGCATTATGGGATACAGTGGCCCATGGAGGAAAAACCATGGTCCAGACAAGTGTTTAGAGGAGCTATTGAAACACCCAGCTGGAAAAAAAGATATGCAAAGCTGAGGGTGTTCAGGACAGTTTCCACACAGGTACACACCTGTCATCCTGTTGGTAACAGGGCCACAATTTGGGCAAAAGCACAGGGTAGGTGCACAGTGGAGTGACCCCACCACAGGGCCAGGACTCAGCAGCATGGCCAAGAGGTGGCTCTGGGGTTGGGTGTTACCTAATGTTGCCTTTTTGGTTTTCTTTCACTTTTTTGGCATCCAGTATTATAATTTCATTTTATTCTTTATTATACTTATTATTTACTCTTTAAAAATTGTTTACTGATTTATTTAATGCATTATATATTATTTTATTGCATAGATTTTTTATTGTTTTATTATATATTTTTAATAAGCATCACCAATAGAGAATATATGGAGAATATGGATGGAGAATATGGATGTAGAATATGGAGAATTCAGCTGGATTAGTGTTCAAGAGCTGTTGGTGAAGGACTGCTGGGCATCTGCTGTAGAAAACCCTGAGACTCCCAGTCCCTGTGGTCAGCTGAGAGTCACACTGACACTCCAGATGGGTTTGGGCTCTGGGTTCATGCCTGGATTTGTGCCTGCTGTGGTGAGAATGAGGCTCATCCCTTTTGTGTGCTTTGGGAGGGCAAGGCTCACCCAAGGACCCATCCCCAGCCAAGCACCCAGTGATGCCAGGGATCCCACCTGCATCCCTGCCAGGGAGCAGGGCTGGGGGCACCCACAGGGAGCAGCAGAAGGGCTGACCATGGGGAGAAACTGCCCAGGGAGGGATTAAGGACAGAGCACTGGATGTGGACAATGGAAACAGCCCAGGAACACCCTCCCTTGCAGGGGAGCAGAGGGAGCCCTGCTCCCTGACTCCGTGTCAGCTCCTCCAGGAGGGCAGGAGGTGGCAGCAGGGCTGGGATGAGGTGACAGCTGATTAGTGACAGCCAAGGGCAGAGGAGGAGGACAGCATCTGCCTCACCCAGGCAGAGGCACAGGAAGGTCCCTGGTGGAGGCTGGAGCCAGGCAAAGCTCCAGGGATGACTTTTTAACAGGGGCCTGTTAACAGCATCGCCACAGGACCTGAGGATTTACCAGCACCAGCAGTTTTGCAGCCAAGGATGTTTTTTCCTCAAAGCTGAGCTGCTCTGAGAGCTGAATTAATTGACAGGTCTGAAGGCCTGTATTTATGCAGGAGATCACATCACATTAGTTCCACAGTCCCCTCTGACCTTGTACCTCTCAATCTCCTACATTCCCAAGATACTCATCATTGCAACAACTAACTGCTAAAATTAGAGCTGAGTTAACGATTTAATATATTTACATATTTGATAAAGTCTGATAGAAATCTGATCATTGCTATTATTATGAATTCACTGTTCTGATCACTCCTGCTCAAGCAGTGCAGGGACTGAAAGTCTCAAGCAACAGATCAATGAAAATTATTAGAGGCCTGGGAAGATTTCTGTGGGAGGTGGAATTGAAAAGATTAGGACCATTTAGTTCAGAGAGAGGATAAAAAGAATGGACATGAAAAATCAACACAGCAGCAAAAGCCAGGTAGGCACCCCAATTTTGCACGTTTTGTGCCTGCAGAAAGCCCCACTGTGCCTTGCAGTTGGTCCTGTGGGTATTTATGGGATTGTTTCTGTTCACTAAATGAATGAGCAAAATCCTTCCAGCCAGGTCACCCTGACATCTGAAACTCAGTATTTCCAGAAAGCTACTGTGTTGGGAAAACCTGGGCATGGAAATGCAGGTGAAGGGAGGGTGTGGGAAGGATGCAGGCAGTGGGAAAGATCCAGGCAGTGGGAAGGATCCAGGCAGAGGGAAAGATCCAGGCAGTGGGAAGGATCCAGGCAGAGGGAAAGATCCAGGCAGTGGGAAGGATGCAGGCAGTGAAAAGGATGCAGGCAGTGAAAAGGATGCAGGCAGTGGGAAGGATCCAGGCAGTGGGAAAGATCCAGGCAGTGAAAAGGATCCAGGCAGAGGGAAGGATGCAGGCAGAGGGAAGGATCCAGGCAGTGGGAAGGATGCAGGCAGTGGGAAGGATGCAGGCAGTGAAAAGGATGCAGGCAGTGGGAAGGATCCAGGCAGTGGGAAAGATCCAGGCAGTGAAAAGGATCCAGGCAGAGGGAAGGATGCAGGCAGAGGGAAGGATCCAGGCAGTGGGAAGGATGCAGGCAGTGGGAAGGATCCAGGCAGAGGGAAGGATGCAGGCAGAGGGAAGGATGCAGGCAGTGAAAAGGATCCAGGCAGTGAAAAGGATCCAGGCAGTGGGAAGGATGCAGGCAGAGGGAAGGATCCAGGCAGTGAAAAGGATGCAGGCAGTGAAAAGGATGCAGGCAGTGGGAAAGATCCAGGCAGAGGGAAGGATGCAGGCAGAGGGAAGGATCCAGGCAGTGAAAAGGATCCAGGCAGAGGGAAGGATGCAGGCAGAGGGAAGGATGCAGGCAGAGGGAAGGATCCAGGCAGAGGGAAGGATGCAGGCAGTGAAAAGGATGCAGGCAGTGGAGCTGACAGGCTCACATGGGTCTGTGGGATAATGACTGCAAAAATGGGGATCCCCCCCATTCTCCTGGACACATCACAGGGCTCTGAGTTTGCACCCCCACTCCCACAGGTGTGATCCACAGGGGAGGCTGCCCTGCCCCTCTTGCCCAGTTCCCACAGAAATTCCTTGGATTACAGGTGGTTGGGAGCTTCCTGCTCCTTTGGGGCTGTTCTCCCAATGCTCACCCAGTGCAGTGAGGACTCAGACATTCTTAGTGTGTCCCAGTAACTGAGTCCCATCAAAGTTCAGGACCTGGTGACAGCTGGGCCCTTCCAGGGGACATAGAGGGTTAAATGGCATTTCCAAACCAGCTGTATCCCTCTGCCAGGCTGGCATTCTCCCAAGTGACATGGTCTGTTTGCCTCACCACTGACTTGGGGCTGAGATGTCCATTCCCCAGCCACCCCCTGACCCTGCCACAGTGACCCACAGTGACCCTTCCCTGTGCCAGCAGCCACTTCATACTCACCCCATGGGAGGGGTAAGTCATCCAGCCCCAGTCTCCCAGGATTGTTGACGTGTCCAGCAGGTTCACTGAAAACACAGGAGCAGAAAGCTGAGTTAGAAAGCTTTGTCCCCATCCCCAAGGGGTGAGGAACCAGGAAGCACCCTCCTCACATGCCTTGAAAATGCCCCTCACCCATCAATCCTTCACCAGGGACTGCCTGGCTGGATGTGAGGCAGGGATGGCAACAGTGATGCTCCCAGAGCTGCTGGTTCAGGTAGAGGTGATCCTGGCCCCAGCACTGAGAGCAGTGTGACCTTTGGGAGGAGAGGAGGCTGCAAACAGCAGCTTGGAGGGAAGGCAAAGCAAGGAAACAAACTCCCACCAGTCCCAGTGTGGGCAAGGACTGGTGCAACTGGAGCATCCTTGCTCAGCTGGACACTTCTCCTCTGGAAGCCCTTTAGGCTCAGCCCCCTCCCAGCATCACAGGTCTGCAGTCTGCACTCCAGCAGCTGCTGTAATTGCACAGTGCAGTGCCAGCTCCAGCACAAAGACTCCCCGTGCTCCTGGCTGACACCCCACTGGAGAAACCCATCAAAGCCAGCCCCTCCAAATCCCTGCCACCACCAGGAGCCCGGCTTAAAGAGGAGACAGAGGCAAACACTGCAGCAGAGGGGAGCAGATTGCTGGGGGGAGAGGTGGGGATGCCTTCAACGTGCTCAGAAGCTTCCTGAGGAAAGCAGGATGCCATGGCACTGAGCCATCTGAGCCCACAGCAGAGCCCACAGCCCTGCCCTGCCTGATAACCCCGAGCCAAGTGCTCCTTCCAGCCCCGTGGTGCAGATTCCAGAGGGATGGAGGCGTGTGGGAGCTGCCAACAAGGTGCCCTGACCCCTGGGAATGAGTGCAGGGGGCACCAGGGCCCTGATGCCTCAAGACCCCCACAGGGACCCCCAGTGCCTCCAGCTCTCCCCCTTCCCTTTCTCCTGAAGCCACCCATTGAGGTCAATGCTTCAGGAGGTTTCACCCTCGAGCAGCACCAGGCTGGACCTGGAGGCACCTTGTCACAGCATCCCTCTGCCACCAGGGCTGGTCCCTGGGCTCAGGAGGGACCGTGGGCTGGTGGCCAGCAGCAGCTTGTCACAGTTTCCTTGTTCGCAGGGCAGGGCATATCAGGACAGCAGCTCCAGGCTGGCAGAGCCTGGGCTCAGCGTGAGGCTGGTCCCTGCAGCCCCAGGAAGGGGTGCCACTTTCATTTACTATTACCAGGCAGGGAAGGAGAGGGAGGGAGAGAGGAGCGGGGACGTGAGCTGGCTGTGAAACACCCGGACGTCATGCTCCTGACAGAGCAGATTAGGAGCTTTTGAGGCATTTATTAATGTTAGCAGAACAATTTGAAAGAATTTCCAGGGTTTCTTGTGTGGTTCCATTGGCCCAACAGCAGGCCAAGCCCCTCCACTCCCTGCTCCCACTGCTAAAGAGGCCCCTTGCCCTCAGCACGCAGTAATTACCTCGGAGATCTCAAATCCATTTTTATTTGTTATTGTTAATCTGAAGATTTTCTGCCTATTTTCCCTGGGTAATTCACCCAGCAGGAGCCCAGGCTTGGGAGTTTCCCTGTTGCCAGTGCAGGAGCACAGTGGCAGTGACCCTCAGCAGGCAGGCTGCAGGGAGGGGACAGCCCCCACAGCCCCTGGCTCCCCCCCAGCAGGGGCTCTGCACCCTCTTTCCCACGCTGGGATGCTCAGCAAGGCTCTGCAGGCAGCAGGAGGAGCCAGCAGGACCATGGCACTATGAGCAGTGGTGCTGAGAGCACTCAGTGTGGGGCACCCCAACGGGGTGTGGGACCTGCAGCCAGCTTGCTACACCCCATCCCACCCCCCTGACCATGGGCTCATCACCCAGGCTCACAGAGATGTTGTCACAACCTGAAGGACTCTGCTCCTTTTGGTTGCTTTGGTTCCCAGTATGTTTCAACCTTCACTAGAACTCGCTCTGCTACTCTGCAATCTAAACCCTTTCACTTACTAAAAGCATTAGAACTCACCCTAAAACTTACTAACTTACTTCTACTTAAATCTCTATGTGTGAGTGGCTTAATATACTTGAATCCATCCAAAGGCTTTAATTCAATCCCTGAAGCATTCAGAGACACCCCTGACTCTGACTCCAACACCCAGACACCCTACATCACTTTGCATCCCACCCATGGTCAGATTCCTCCTTGCAGGAAGAGGGAGAAGTTCCTTTTATCCCCTCACTCCAGCCAAGCAGCCCACACAGCACAGACACAAAGGCTTTGTGTGCCTGAGAGCTCTGTTAACTCATGGCACAGCTCGTACCCCCGTGGGTCCCAGTGCCCGTCCAGCAGCAGTGCCACCCACCCCGATGTGGGGACACCAGCAGTGTCCCCAGACGCAGCTGGTGGCAGCCCAGCCCCACGGGGAAGGTGCCACACCCCGTGTGACAGGTGCAGTGCAGGTGAGCTGCTGCCTGTGCTGCTCCTCCGGGGTGATGCTCAGAGCCCGCTGCAGGGTGAGCAGGACCACCACAAAGGACTCCTTTCAGCTGGAACACTTTTTTCAGAAAACGTGCCTGGCGATTCTCTTTGATGCCATGGACTGTCTGCACGTATCAGTCTCAAAGCCTGAGCTCCATTTTGTTTCCCTTAGCACCATTTTGTCCTTCCCCTATTCTGTGCCTTGGCCTTGCCTCGGCGTATTGAGCCAAAACACCAGGAGGTGTCGGGGGGAATTCTCACCCTGGTGGAGGAGCTGTCAAGCCTGATTGCCCCTTCAATGTGAGCACCTAGGAGCGAGCAGGTCGTTTCCCAGCACCACTGGGGTCTGCAGGCACAGCCCCACGGCGGGCAGAGCCTCCTGCTGCACTGTGAGATGCTGGGCACATTGCAGAGACAGACTAGGACATGAAATATGTGTGTATTGTATTTATACCTGTATCTCTATATATGTAGCTGTATCCATTTCCATGGCCAAATTCTAAACCCTGCTTGGGATGAGTGAGGGAGCTGAGGCTGGGACTAGCATCCAGAGGATGTGCATTTTTCTGGGGACCCTGTATCTCTTGTCATATATCTCTATCTATATCTGTAGATCTCAATCTTATTTATTTATTTATTTATATTGATATGTATCTGTATCATATATATTTATCTATACATCTATATCTATAAATCTATATCTATATAATTTTATATATATCTCATATCTATGTATATATCTATGTATATATCTATATCTATATCTATATCTATATCTATATCTATATCTATATCTATATCTATATCTATATCTATATAATTTTATATATATCTCATATCTATGTATATATCTATGTATATATCTATGTATATATCTATATCTATATCTATATCTATATCTATATCTATATCTATATCTATATCTATATCTATATATCTATATATCTATATATCTATATATCTGTATCTATATCTCTATATATCTATATCTATATCTATATCTATATCTATATCTATATCTATATATCTATATCATCTATAAAGAGTGAGTGCTTCTCACCCTTCCCAACACGTGCACTGGTGGCCACAGCTCCTGCAGGGATGCACTGCATCCCTACAAACAGATGTGGGAGCACATCCAAGCCCCCGGGCTCAGGAATGGGCTCGTGGCATTCCGGGGAGCCTGTGCATGCTCAGCCCAGCCCAGGTCCATGGAGCAGGCCTGGGGGTGACACACTGGTGGATGCAGAGTCCCAGCCTCTGGAAGAGCAGTGGGGGACCACAGAGGGCTCTGAGCACCCTCACTAATTGTTAACCCGCTGTGGTCCTTCCTCTAATTACTCCTCCATCTCCCTCTGAGGCAGGGGCTTTGTAGCACAGGCGTGGGGAGGAAGGGTCAGTGGGAGCAGCCCTGTTCCCTTGGGCTTCACTCCTCTCCATCACAACTTCAAAGCCCTCCCAAGATTCACAGCAAGGCTCGCCCCCATGCAACGCCTTTTGCATGGATAATTAAACCCTTCCCGGCACAGTTGGGCTGCTCCCTGCTACCCGAAGAGCAGCAGCTCTTCCACAGCTCCAGGCAGGTCTGCACAGCCCCTCTGCACGGGGGAACGGCAGGGAGGGTTATCCACAGCAGGAAGAGGGGCAGCAAGAGGGGAACAAGAGCCAGTTTCATTAATTTCCCATCATCTGGGGCAGAACTTGGAAGGGGCAGTGGGGCCGGGGCGGATCAGCTATTTGTGCCCATCACTTAATCCAAGGGCTGGCTGGACAGGCAGCTTGACCTTCCCAGCTCGGGAGGCAGAGCTGACACACAGATCGTGCCTTGCTGGCACTGCAGCACGGTGAGGACAGGATGGGAAGCTTCACTTCCAGCCTCCTGATCCCCGGGACAGAATTTACCTTTAAGGAATGAAAAATGGGCGTTTATTGCCCGGGTGGGGTCAGAGGGAGGAGGGAATGCCTGGAGAGCAGCTCAGCTCTCCCCTTTCCATGCAGGGATGTTCCCATGGATCCAGGTCAGCGGTGGGTGATGCTCTGCCAGACCAGGATTTGATTTGTCCAGCTGCTCATCCACAGGGCTGCAAAACAGGGATGGGGCTGCCCTGGGCACCCCCAGGCACCCCAAAGGAGGAGTGCAGAAAAGCACTGAAGGTACACCCAGGAAATATCAAATCCGGCAGGAATTTTGGATTTCCACGCTTCTGGAAACGCCAGAATCGGGCTGGAAAACAAAACAAAACCAAATAAAACCAAAAAAAAAAAGGAAAAAAAAAAAATCAGAGAAGAAAAATACCAACTGACCAAAGGGGAAAAAAAAAAAAACCAAAAACAAAAAAAGCAAAAAAACCAAGCTAAAAAGAAACGTTTTCAAACGAAAGCAGTGCTGCTTTTTGGCTGTGCCCTAATTCCCATTTCAGGATTTCTTCTCAGACCTCCAGATTGTTGCTGTGAACTTTCTGTATTTAATTTTATATCATTTTGTAATGCATCAGGAGCGGCAATGCCCACAAGGACTGCCCAGAGGGTCACCCCTTTTCACTATACCCAGAGCAGGAAATACTTTGATGTAGGAAGAAAGCTTGTTTGTTCAATCAGTGCTAACAAAAAGCCTCAGTTCAGGTTTTAAAAATAAAATTATCAACCTGATCCTTCCAGCCCCTGCATTATATCAGGTAAGATAATGTGCAGCACAAGAGCATAACCTGTGGTAGGAATGAGCTGTTGTGAAATAATGCAAAAAAATGAAACAAAACAAAACAAAACAAAACACCCTGAATAAAGTATTTCTAAGGCTAAAAACCTTGAAATTATAGGGCAGGTTTTTCTTCCCAGGAAAAAAAAAAAAAAAAGCACATCAAAAGCCAAACAACAAAAAGATGTTCCCTCTCAAAACTACAGGTGAGATAATAGAGATGTAAAATGGTCGTTTTGAGACTCCCAGTACTGGTGTGCACCATCCCCAGCACAGGTGCATGTCCCAGTACAGGTGTATGTCCCAGTATAGGTGTATGTCCCAGTACTGGTGTGCACCCATTCCCAGTACAGGTGTGCACCATCCCCAGTACAGGTGCATGTCCCAGTACAGGTGTATGTGTCAGTACAGGTGTATGTCCCAGTATAGGTGCATGTCCCAGTACAGGTGTATGTCCCAGTACAGGTGCATGTCCCAGTACAGGTGCATGTCTCAGTACAGGTGTATGTCTCAGTACAGGTGTATGTCTCAGTACAGGTGTATGTCCCAGTACAGGTGTATGTCCCAGTATAGGTGCATGTCCCAGTACAGGTGCATGTCTCAGTACAGGTGTATGTCCCAGTACAGGTGTGCACCATCCCCAGCACAGGTGCTCAGCCCAGCACTGCAGCACTCACTGCAGTCAGACCCCCTGGGCTGTGCCAGGGCTCAAGGATGAGTGTGCAGGGCTGGGCAGGGTCAGAGGCAGGGTGAGCCCTCACTGCCATGCCCTGGTCCCACAGCCAGTGGGAAAGGAACTGTTTCAGGCTCTAGGGGGGACTGGGCTCATTGGAATTCAGGGCAGGAGCCAGAGCAGGAGGTGGGAGGGCTCTGGGGATGGGGGGCAAGAAAGGTCAGGAATTCAAGAAATTCCATGGAAACATCCAGTGTGAGCAGAGGAAGGACTGCAGTGGGGCTGGGGAAGGTGCCCTGGGGTCCCTGTGGCCCCTGGGGGAGGCACAGCTGGTGCCCCAGGTCTGGATTTGGCCATCTGGGAGTCCCACCATGTCCCCACAATGTCCCCAGGCTGAGGGATGGATGGCACAAGGACACAGCCCTGTCCACCAGCAGAGAGGAGCCACGCCTGGCACAGCCACCCCTTGGTACCTCACCTGGCTAAAGCCCTGGGAGAACAGATCCCTTCACCTCCCACAGCACCCAAGGGCAGCCCCTGGCATCCCTGAGCTCTGGCCACAGCCAGGGGCTGGAGGAGCAGGTAATGCACCTGCACCCACCTGGGGATTTCCTGCAGTCCAGGGACAGCCTAAACACCCCATGTACCAGCAATGCAACCCATGACAGCCTTTAAAAATCACACAAACCTTTCCTAACACAAAATAAATGTCTTCTGCTTGCAGTCTGTGGTACAGACTCCAAGAAACGGGAGGGGTTTGTCCCGGTGTCCTCACACTAGTCCTGACTCCCTCTTCTTTTTTCCCACATCTGTTTGGGTATAATAAAACAGACACAAATGCATTTTCACCTTTAGTCACCCAGGTTTCCAACCTCTGCTGCGTTTTTTGGACACTGAAGCCCAAGCCAGGTAAGCTGCTAACACTGTCCCAAGTCCTTTTCCCAGAGTGTCTCAATCCCCACAGAAGCTGCATGCCCATTCTGTTATCTCCTGCCTGTTTAGGATTTGGGAGGTTTCTTACCCCACACTGCCACATCCCATGTCACCCACAGTGACTCACTGGCACTGGAGATCTGTGCCTGTATCAGAGCCAAGGCAAACCTTGCACACCCTGAAAATGCCACTCTGCCATCCCCACCCTGCTGGCAAAGCTTGGACTGTTATCCTCTGCAATCCTCACTAGGGAAACATGGGTTTATAAATGTGTTGCTTATCTGGATTATCTGGAGGGGCTTTGCATGACAATTTTTCAGGCTGTCATATGCTTTTTCCCTAATTTCTCTGAGGACATCTTTGCTCTCACACCAGTTGGCCACCCTAAACTGTGCTGAGCTGTTTGTACCCTGGTGACATTTTTAAAGCAAGGTAATTTCTTTTAAAGGCTTTTGCCTTTGCTCTCTTAAAAATAGCTTTCTAAAACTGAACATTTTCACAGACAAAAATACCAATACTAACCATGTTTGAGGGGACAGGCTGAATATCTCATACCACTGGTAATTAAATATCACAGAAGTCCTTAATAATTGCATGGAAGGTGCATAACACAGAAGGTATTTCATCCAAGGAAAGACCCAGGAACTTGATGCTGGGATGGAGCTGGGATAGAACTCATTTATCCAGCTGCAGCCAGCACTGCTGCCACTCACTAATGTGGTTAAATAAGCAGTTTAAAAATGAGAAACTCAACACAGAGCAGGAGATACCACAGGCACGACCATGATAACCACAGCTGGAGGTAAAGAAAAATCACAGAAGCGAACCTGCAGAGCCAAATCTGCCACGAGGGCTGCAAGGTGCACAGGCTGGATTCACCACTTGCACAGCCGAAAAATATGGGCTCTGTAATCCTGCAGGAAAAGCCTAACAAGAACAAATGGCTGGAAGGTGAAGCCAGGGAAAATTTTATTAGGGAAAAATTTTTAAAGGCTGGGGCTGATGAGCTCTTGGAAGGGATTATTAAGAACAGCACTGCCTTTGCCAGTATCTTCAGATAAATGACAAATACTTTTGTGGACACTATCCCTGGGCCAAAAACACTTCATTAGGCTTTATTGGTGTGCCTGGATCTGATCCATTAAGGAATTAGATCCTTTAATTGTTTAAAAACAATCCACAGTTGTTGATGGCACCGAGGATCGCGCATAGACACGGGCAGGACGGACGGACGGGTTTTATTTCATTTTTAGGTAAAACAAGTCCATTATCAAAGCTCTCCCTTTGGGACTGGCAAGGCTGAAGGGGTTAATCATCTCTGTGACAGAGGAATCATTTTGAGTGCTGGCCAGGCAAACAGGCTGGGTTAGAAGAATGAACTATCAAAAACTGTCAGGGTATGAATAGAGTTATCATATGAATGGATGTGCCCCTGGAGATAAAGGCAGCACCAAAGGCTGCCAGTGAGGCCAGCAGGGACAGGCAAAACACAGAACAAAGAGCAGAGGTGTCAGGATGGCTCCACAAAATCTGTGCTCCCCAAGTCCTGCCAGGGATGTCTGGGATGAGCTTCCACCCTTCCTGAGCATCCTTTGGGACTGGGGTTCACTACTGGGTTTTTTTTTTAATTTTTGTTTTGTTTTGTTGTTTGGGTTTTTCTTTAAATTTTTTTAATAAAATATTTTTCTAACTATCTTTCAGCAATCAAAAAGAAAAAAAAAAAAAAAAAAAACCAAGAAAAAAAAAGGAATCTTTTCCTCCCCGCAAAACCCGTCGGGTTTTTCAGTTGTGCTTAAATTCGGTTTCGTCAGATGTTTCCACCATCACCAAAATGGGTGCTCATTTATTGTCACTAGAAACAACCCCTTGCAATTTCAGGAAACGAGAATTCAAGGAGAATGAAAACCCTGCCAAAGTAGGTGTGTTTTGTGCACAGGTGTGTTATTTTCCTGCAAATTTTGGAGGTTGATTTTCCGGAAGTTTTACAAGCTATTAACACAAGAGGGATGAAAACGAAGATGGCACCAGAAACACATCCCCATGAGCCTAGCTAAAATCATGCAAATATTTGCTTTATATCAGCATTTGGGGAGCAATCAAAAAAATTAAACACCCCCCCAATTTATTATTTTTTTCACTAATGTAGCCTAAATCAGCTCCCTGTTTTAAACCAACGCTTCTCCATTCCCCATCACCAAAAGGGCACAAGCTGAAACGCTCTTGTTCCCTGTCCTTAGGAGGAACACACACCCCCAGAGCCTTTTGAAATGGGAAAAGGCGATTTCCTCTCCCTCCCAGCGCTCCTCCCGCAGCCCCGACTTCGGCACTGCTGCACAGAAGTAGGAAAGGAGCATTGAATAAAAACGCAGATTAGTTTTTACCTTTTTTTTTTCTGCTTCAGCAGAGGGGCAATTAATGAGATTACAACGAGAGATTAGCGGGGGGACCCTTCCTGTGCCCCCGTTTCAGCCAGCAGCTGGTTTGCCCAAGGATTCCGGTGTTTTCCTGCACCCCATCGCTGCTGAGTGGAGGAACAAACCCACCAACCGTGCAAGAGGAAAAGATGAGCATCCTGCATCCTGCCCTGGACATCACCCCATCCCCATCACCCCCCTAAATGTGGGGGAAATGCCCCCAAATTTCCCTTCCCTGCTTCACCAGGTCCCCACGTGGATCCCTCCAAGCTCACCCGTGGGGACAACGCTGTGATGGGGAGGAAGCTCACCCACCTCATGGACCGAGGGCATCACTGGGAGGGAGCAGACCCCCGGCAGCAGCGTTTGCAGTGCCATTTTTGACAGAAAATACAATTTTGTTACCCCCACCCGAGCTCCAAATGCGGTAATTTCTGCTCGTCTGATTTTCTTTCAATTTAACAAAGATATTTTGTATTTTATTATTTAACTTCAATTTGTGCGATAATATAAAATATATAAAATATAAAATCTAAAAAATATAAAACATAAAATCTAAAATAAAAAAATAAATCTAAAATCTAAAATAAATCTAAAATCTAAAATCTAAAATAAATCTAAAATAAAATTAAAAATAAAAAATAAAAATAAAAAATAAAATATAAAATATATATTTTATATATATATAAAATTTATATAAAATATATTTTTATATATGAAATATATATAAAATATGTATAAAATATAAAATATCCGCTTCAATATTTTCACCTATGCAACCCGGTCTGCAATAGTGTAAATATTTTTAGTCTCTCTTACTTCATATTATTGAAGATAACTTTTCTACCTCCCTGCTCTAAAGCAATTTAATAATTTCAGATAATTCTGTTTTCAATGTTCCAAATAAAAAATCGTCCACATCCTGCAAATTTTTACCCCTCTTAAAAAAAAAAAAATTTAAAAATCTGAGTTTTGGTTTTCAGTGCATTTGGCAATGGCTGCTGCGCTGAAATGGGAGATTTCCCATGGAATGGCGATTCCCTTTTCCTCCTATTTCTCGGGCACGCCTGCACACAAAACTGAAAGGAATAAAAAATATAAGCTTAAAACTTCTTGGAACAAATATTTCAGGAAAGAGAAAGGCACTGCGAGCTCGTGGAAAGAAAAAAAAAACCCAGGGGTTGAAGTTGTTTTTTTGGTTAATAAGCGCAGCACACCCTGGCCTGAAATTTGCTTTGCGGGTGGAATTTCTGCCTTGCAGTTCCCAAAGCAGCTCTGGGAACGCAGGGCACAGAGAGGCCGTGGGCACACCCCGACACCGTGCCCGCGGGCACCAGTGCTCTGGGAACGGGCAGCCAAGGCTGGCAAACGGGAGGGTGGCACAGCGGGAGGGTGACACAGCGGGAGGGTGACACAACGGGAGGGTGGCACAACAGGAAGGCACAACGGGAAGGTGACACAACGGGAGTGTGGCACAATGAGAAGGTGACACAACGGGAAGGTCACACAACGGGAAGGTGGCACAACGAGAGGGTGACACAACGGGAGGGTGGCACAACCGGAGGGTGGCACAACCGGAGGGTGGCACATTGGGAAGGTGACACAATGGGAGGGTGGCACAACGGGAGGGTGGCACAACAGGAACGTGGCACAACAGGAACGTGGCACAACGGGAAGGTGACACAACGGGAAGGTGGCAAAATGGGAGGATGGCACAACGGGAAGGTGGCACAACGGGAAGGTGGCAAACGGGAGCGTGGCACAACGGGAAGGTGACACAACGAGAAGGTGGCACAACGGGAGGATGACACAACGGGAAGGTGGCAAACGGGAGCGTGGCACAACGGGAAGGTGGCAAACGGGAGGGTGGCAAAATGGGAGGGTGACACAACGGGAAGGCACAACGGGAAGGTGGCACGCACCAGGGCCAGGCTGTGCTCTGCACCGTGTCCCACATTCCCAATCCCATCCCGTGCCAGGGTGCTCAGGGACTGGCACCACAGCCCATCCCAGCGTGGGTGCTGCTCCCAGCCCATCCCAGCACACTGGGCACATCCCAGTGCCACCGCTGGTGCTGGGGACGGGCTGGCACCGAGTGCCCCGTGCCAGGGCACAGCAGAGCCCCAGGACCCGCAGCGCCATGAGCACCAGCAGCTCTCTGCAGCTCCCACACCTCCTTCCTTGGTGCCTCTCCTGTCTGGTCTAGTCGAGATCCGCCCGCTTGGTTTGCCCCGAGTCCCCACCGAGGCTGTGATGGAGGACAGCTTTCTTTTCTGAAAAGCAGGAAACCAGGTGTCTCCCAGCTGGCAACAGGCGGGCTGTCAGTGCAGACGCCATGAAACCCAACCCAGCACCCAGGGATCTCCTCTGCAGAGGACAGCAAGGGCCTCGCTCCTCAATGCCCAGGTGCACCAAGCCCAGGCAGGGCTGCTTGGCTTTGTGGGGCTGCACCACACCCTGCCCAAGGCACGGGGCAAAGGGCAGCTACTGCACCCCAGAGCAAAGACCGAGCTAGGGCTGGGGGTGTCGGGGTGCTGGGGCCCCATTCTGCACCCTCAGAGCCCATCCCCAGCCCTGAGACCCCAACGCATCCCATTGCTGCACGGGCAGCACAGCAGATGGGAAAGGAGCAGGAAGAGGGCCGGGAAATAGGCACTGGGCAGAAAACAGGGCTAGGACAGCAAATAGCTGGGAATTGGGAAGAGAAGCGAGGGAGATGCTGGTGCGTGTTGGACGATGGCTGTAAGCACAGGGACACAGCCCGGCAGGGTGCAGCCCTTGGGCCTCAGCGGGTGGAAGGATGGCAGAGACGCAGGAGCGAGAAGGGAGCGATGCCACGGCCTGCATGGGGCAGGGACACCGGCCCGGGGCTCGCCGCAGAGGCTGGGCTGTGCTGGCCATGGCTCCGAAGCACAGCAGAAGGGAGGAAGGATGCTGCTGCCGTGCCAAGGACACGCTGGGGAGCGGCAGCGGGAGCGGCGGGGCTGGCGATGGAGATCAGCAGCCCCGGGAAGCAGCCGCGCTGCCGCTGCCAGCACGCAGGGACACGGGCGAGGCCGGGTGGCAGGAGCAGGAGCAGCACTGCCAAAACAGAGAGCGGCCTGAGGCACCGGGGTAGGGACACGGACCGGGGATGAGGGCAGCTGGGCAGGGCGGCTGGAGAGAACAGGCCTGGCGCGGCTGACACCAACGTGTCCGGAGAGCATCCTCAGCTGCAGCCCTGCTTCCTACTTCAGAAGTTTCCAGCCCTTTCCCTCACGAGGAGTTTCCCAGCTGAGTGCCCTTCCCAGCCGCCCCGATGCCCTGCACACCTTGCTGCGCCCACCCACCGGCTCCATCGCAGCCCCGCTGCCCGGCCACCGAGCAGGCTCCGGGGATGGGGAGCACGGCTGAGCCGCTGCCGGTGTCCCTGTCCCCTCTGCAGCCACCCCTGCGTGCTGCAGCACAGCAGGGCAGCGGAGGGAGGCAGAGCTGCCGCTACTGCTGCAGAGCCAGGTTCTCCTGGCTAGCTCCGAAGTTTTGCCTCTGGTGCAAAAGCTCCAGGATTAGCAAACTCAGGCAGGCAGGAACCTGGAGCTGCGCTCCCCTGGGAGCACGGAGGAGCAAAGGCCGGCAGGGCAGAGCCCGTGCAGACACATCCGAGCACCACAGCCACCCCAAGGGTGCCCCCAGCACTGCCCCGTCACTCCGGGGCCACCCGCTCCCTACCTTCGCTGGTGGTGGCCGACAGGCAGGCAGCCAAGCTGATGACGATGGAGAGCGAGGATGTCAGACCCCGCTGTGCCCATGCCATGGTCCGGCGGGGGCCACCAGCCGCAGGACGGGGCCACCTGGGTTGTCCCGGCACGTCTGCGAGCTGGCTGGCTGTGCCCAGAGCTCCGGCAGCGGCCGGCGAGCGCAGAGGCACTTAGCGCACATTGCTCGCACACACGGGCTGCGAGCAGGGAGGGACAGCCCGCCCGTCACCGCCCGCAAGCCAATGGGCTGGGTGGGCTCTGCAGCGAGCCCCCCTCTCCGCGCTCACACGCTGTACCCAGAGCCGGCGGCATCGGGCTCCCGCTGCCCCTGTCCCCCAGCCACGGCCGGCTCCAGCCGTGCCCGCTGCACCCTGTGCCACCAGCACCCTGTGCCACGCTGCTACCTGTGCCCCCCAGCACCCTGTGCTCCGCTGCACCCTGTGCCCCCCAGCACCCTGTGCCCCCCAGCACCCTGTGCTCCACTGCACCCTGTGCCCCCCAGCACCCTGTGCCACCCAGCATCCTGTGTCACCCAGCCCGCTCCACTGCACCCTGTGCTCCGCTGCACCTTATGCCACTCAGCACCCTGTGCCCCCAGCACCCTGTGCTGCTCCCTGTGCCCCCCAGCACACTGTGCCCCCCAGCATTCTGTGCCCCCAGCACTCTGTGCTGCACCGTGTGTCCCCCAGCATCCTGTCCCCCAGCACCCTGTGCCCCCATCCCTCTGTGCCTCCGGCACCCTGTGTCCCCAGCACCCTGTGCCCCCCAGCACCCTGTGCTGCACCCTGTGCCCCGCTGCACTCTGTGCCCCCCTCCCCTCTGTGCCCCCAGCACTCTGTGCCCCCCAGCACTCTGTGCCCCCAGCCCTCTGTGCCCCCAGCACCCTGTGCCCCCCAGCACCCTGTGCCCCCCAGCCCTCTGTGCCCCCCAGCCCTCTGTGCCCCCAGCACCCTGTGCCCCCAGCCTCTGTGCCCCCAGCACCCTGTGCCCCCCAGCCCTCTGTGCCCCCAGCCCTCTGTGCCCCCAGCACCCTGTGCCCCCCAGCCCTCTGTGCCCCCAGCACCCTGTGCCCCCCAGCACCCTGTGCCCCCAGCACCCTGTGCCCCCCAGCACCCTGTGCCCCCAGCACCCTGTGCCCCCCAGCACCCTGTGCCCCCAGCACCCTGTGCCCCCCAGCACCCTGTGCCCCCAGCACCCTGTGCCCCCCAGCCCGCCCCGCTGCTCTGCGGACACGGAGAAACTTGGAGCCCTGCCGGAGCTCTGCGCTCGGTCAGGGTCAGCTGTGGAGGGGATGGGGTTACCTGTCCCTCCTGGTGTGCAAAAACAGAAAAAAAACCCTTGCAAGGAGGCAGGACACCCCCATCGCGATGCTTTCCACTCCACTCATCCTGCTCACAACTGAGCTGTGGCACTGGGAGCAGGGACGGCACAGCCAGGGCTCACAGCGCCCTGTTTAGTGCCACCTTGTCACCTGGCAGAGGGTCAGCCCGTCCCAGAGCGGTTTGGGAGGACACAGCAGCTGTGCCAAGGCAGAAAGGCTGGGCACTGGGCAAGGGTGTCCTGTCACAGGGGCCTGGGGAGCACAGAGCATCCTTCCCACAGCCTCTGCATCCCTCCTGCTCGGAGCCACCAGGATCACCGAGCCAGGTGAGCGCCTTGCTCAGCATTAAACACTCGACAGCTGTCAACAGACCCCCTACAGCCACTGCTGCTTCCCCATCTAAATGCTGAACAATCACTAATACCTGCCCGTGCTTACCACAGATGCTGACTCCCATCTACACCACGTGCAGTGACTTATTCACTCTCTCGTCTGTCAGGCCATCCCTTGGAAAACGCTCAGAGGGGACAGGGAGGGAGAGGGGGTGCAGCACACCCTCCATTCCACCCTGTGCTCCCTGGAGATGCTGAACCCCGTGCTGGGGCACCCCACAGTGCCTCCAGCAGCTCTCTGCCTGCAGGGGTGAGAGGAGCTCCCTGCCCAGCTCCCAGCACGCAGCAGCAACAATTCCTCATTCAGCAGGGCTGAGCACTGTACCTGCAGGGAAATGTCTGCAGCACTCATCACCAGGACCTGGGAACAGCACAGAGCCCCGGGTCCCTCCAGGATCTTCCCCCTGGCTGCCTGGGGAGCTGTCAGTCAGGGCTGGAGAGATCCTGTCATCAGAGCTATCACAGGATGGGCTGGCAGGGAGGCTGAGGCAGGGGCACAGCTGGGGCTCAGGAGGACACCAGACACTCCAAGGCAGCTGGCAGAGCCTGAGCAGTGCTGTTGGATGGGGGTGCAGCTACACAGTGACCTTTGCAGCAGATCTTGGAGCACAGGGGTCAGGGATTCTGGTCTCCAAAATCACAGCAAGCCACCAGGAAGGCTCAGATGATGCCACAGGAGCTGCACCCCTGCAGCTGGTGGGAAAGCAAATTTTCAGCCAGCTATCACATTGCTAGTCTGACCCAGACACTTCCATTTGCTGAAAGGGCTTGTCACAGCTCAGAGCTGGATCCCTCAGCTCTGTGTCCCCAGTTCCCAAGCAGAGACAGGCATTCCAGAGGGACACTGCTACACTCCACCATCATCTGTTGGCTCTTGTGGAACACCCTGCAGAGCTCCCTCCAGCTCTGGTGTCCACCTGGAGAGGAAAAGGCTCTGGGGAGACCTTAGAGCCCCTTCCAGGAGCTAAAGGGGCTCCAGGAGAAGGACTTGGGACAAGGGATGGAGTGACAGGATAAGGGGAAATGGCTTCACACTCATACAGGGCAGGGATGGATGGAATATTGGGAAGGAATTCTTCCCTGTGAGGGTGGGCAGCCCTGGCACAGGATGCTCAGAAAAGCTGTGGCTGCTCCTGGATCCCTGAGTGTTCAAGGCCAGGCTGGACAGGGCTTGAAGCAAACTGGTTGGTTGGATATGGGGTGGAACAAGAAGGTCCCTTCCAACACAAACAATTCAATGATTCTGTGATACTCTGGAAAAATCTCTGGGGAGGCAGAAGCCAGCTTTGGTCTCCCAGCACTGAGTGATTCCATCCCAGTGCTGTGCCCCTAACCCCGCAGACCAGCACAGCCCAGCTGCCTACACGGGCTCTCCAGTGCCCTGGTGCCATCCCAGCCCCTGTGTGACACCACTGTGGGTCCTCTGGGTCTTGCAGAGGTGCCCAGAGTACCAGCTAGTGCATGTCCCACAGGTTTTGGCTTTGCTGGGCTCCAGGATGGCAGAGAACTGGAGCAGCCCCCTGTGCTGGCTGAGCACTGCTACCCACTGTGCAGCAGCTTTGCAGGAGCCACTCCAGAAACACCCCAAAATCCCTCCCAGGGAAGGGGAGGCCCCTCAGGTACCCTGGGAGAGGGGATGGTGTTGTCTTGGGTTGCAATACAGGATGTGACCAGAAATGTGAATTCTGTCCCCACCTGCTGCAGCCGGGTGGGGCAGTGACCCTGATCTCCTGGCACACATTATCTGCTCATGGGCCATCTTTAAACCAGCTGGGCAATCATCTTTATCTTCCCACAGCCCATCCTCCCTCCAGGAGATATCTCCTGTTAATGGCCACTGAGTCCCAGGGCATGACTGATAAAATTCCATCATCCCATGGGAGATGCTCCAGCCAGGGGAGGAGCCAAGCCTTTCCTACCCAGATAAAAACTGAGATTTGGGACACCAAGGAACCTTCTTTCCACTGGATTCCAGAGGAAAGCCAGACCTTTCCACTGTCACTGTGTCACCAAGGGAATTCCTATCTCCACACCAGGTGGGATGGATCTACACTTCCACACTTCCAGGGGCTGTGGCATCCCCCAGCAAAGTTTGCATTTGGAGCCTGAGCTGCCAGCAGGACTTCTCAGGGAGCTGCAGTGTGCCCCACTGGCTGCCCATGGACAGCCCTCTGCAGTGACATCTGCCACATAAACATGCTGACAAGCTATCTCCATCCACACAACAACCCACCTGGAGCAATCTGGCTGCTAAATCACTGCAACTCCTTGTGCTGTGTCAGGGCTGGCACAGACTGCTCAGCTCAGGGTTGCAGGGACCACATCACCTCCTCCCTGCCTCCTGGGCAGACTGGCAGCATTTTTCCCTCTCCAGTGCCTTGGGGTTGTTCTTTTCCCCATGTGCCAAGACCCTTTTTCATCCAAGACCCTTTCCTGCTTGCCCAGTCCTCCTGGGGCTCAGTATTCCCATCATTGCCTCTTACCCAGGGTAATCCAGCCAGGATCTTCCATGAGCTGCCACAGCTGAAAATCTCCCTCCTCATTATCCCAAGCAGGTGGCCAGGCTGTGCCATGAGTGCCAGCCAAGAGGGACAGCCCTTGGCATCACTGGTGATGAGGTACAACTGTGGGAACCACGGGGCAGCTGAGCAATCAGCACCCAATTAATTCAGGTCAAGGCTGGCCATGCCTCTCCTCCTTGTCATTATCACAAATGCTGTGTATTAATATCCTTCATATTAAAAAAATAATCTTATCATAATTTTTCCCCATTGAAAGAAACAGTTTGGAGCTGGAATTGAGACAAACACAAGCCAGTAGAACCTGCTGCAGAAGGGGAGAGTTTAAGAAAGGTCTTTTGGTAATATCCATCGTTCCCTTATCAGTGAGGATATTAAATGTATTGAAATGCTAAGCAGCTCTTTAAGGGCTGTCTCTGATTTTCATTAAACAAGCAGGGGATGAGCAGGAGGGAAGGGGATGCAGCACTGTTCTCTAAGAAATTCTGATTGCTGGATATTAACAGCATTAATGTGCTTTTATCCAGGAGTGCCAGGGTTGCACTTGCCTTCTTGCCTGTTCTGTGTCTTGCTGAAGTGGAACTGAGTCTCTGCTGTCTAACAGTGGCTTTGGAGCTGTTGGGGACCAGGGCTGCACAGCAGGGCTGAGCTGGGTCCCACCACGTTCCTGCTGCCCAAAACTAGATGTTAACTTGTGCTTTGGCAGGGCAGCCTGGTCCTGGGAGGAGATGGGGATGAGCAGTCACAAGTTCCAACCAAGTGAAATGGCCCCAACAGCCCCAGGCCCAAGGCTGAGGGATGGTGAGGGAATGGGGTACACCCTGGAAAGGTGTCTGGTATTGAGTCCTGGGGATCCCCAGACATCTCCAGATGGAGGAAAATGCTTCTGTGCCTGAAGAGAGGCCTGGGGAACACACACAGTGCTGCAATGACCTCAGAGACCATCCCCATCCCAAATGGGGACACTGCTGGAGGGATTCCCCACAGCTCCAGCAGGGCTGGGGCCACACAGGTTCCCAGCAGAGGGTTTGGGGTGCTCTGCAGAAGGTTTGGGGTGCTCTGCAGAGGGTGTGGGGTGCTCTGCAGAGGGTTTGGGGTGCTCTGCAGAGGGTGTGGGGTGCTCTGCAGAGGGTGTGGGGTGCTCTACAGAGGATTTGGGGCGCTCTGCCGAGGATTTGGGGTGCTCTGCAGAAGGTTTGGGGTGCTCTGCAGAAGGTTTGGGGTGCTCTGCAGAGGGTGTGGGGTGCTCTGCAGAGGCTCTGGGGTGCTCTGCAGAGGGTGTGGGGCGCTCTGCAGAGGGTCTCAAGCCTCTCACAGCAGCTCCAGCCAGCTCTCCAGCCCTGACACCCAGGCAGGGCTGTGACAGCCCCTGCAATTCTCTGCCCACAGCCCAAAGATGCTTTGCTGGCTGACAAAGCAGAGGTGCAACACGGCCAAGTCCAACCACATCAAAGGCACTTCAGCAAACAAAAGCCACGAATTAGGTGCTAAAGCGGCACAGGAGCCACAAGCACACCTCAGTGCTCCACACCTTTTCTTTGCCCACCGGTTTCCAGCCTTGGCATGGCCCTGGCTGTGCTCTGGGTGGTCAGAGAAGGTTCTGCTGCTGTAACCACAGCCCTCCAGGAGCTGTGCAAGCACCTCAGAATGACCAGGCTGCCCGTGGAACTGGGAGAGACAGCAGCTGTGGAGGAAGGCAGGCAACCCCCACTCAGTGCACATGCACTTGGAAAAGAAAGGGACACAGGGACAGCCCCGGAGCTCTCCAGAGAAGAGCAAACAAACAGAAATCAGCCGGAGCTGATAAAACAGAGGCTGCCACAAGCCCAGGCATGTGTTTAACCCCAGTCTCCAGAGCCCAGCAGCTCGGATGTTGCCGAAGGGAATGGCTTTGTGGGCTGGGCAGGTGGTTTGAAACGCTCAGGCTTTGGGGAAACGCGGGGTCCCTGCAGGACAGCTGAGTCAGCAACCAGCTCACACCCCTCCCAACAGGACCCTGGCATCACCCTGCCCTGGGCATCCCTCCTGTGTCTCTGGACCCAGCTCGTGCATCTTTCCTCCCAATTTATTCATTTTCTTCACTCCCTTCTGTCCTTGCTCTTTCCTTTCCTGTGCATGGTTTGTTCTGCCCTGTCTCTGGGGCTTTATGCCACATGGGCAGCTGAGCAGCTTTGTGCCTGCCAGATGGCTGTGGCACCTCCATCCCCACCCTGCCACCCACCACTGCCTCCTCTGCTCACAGAGCTGCTCACAGACAATCCCACAATAGTTGGGCTTGGGAGGGACCTCACAGCTCATCCCAGGGACACCTTCCCCTAGACTGGGGTGCTCAGGGGTTGCTTTTCTCCCAGCTCAAGCTCACCCTGCCTGCACCACCAGGATTCTCAAAGGGCAAGGGCTCTCCAGGACACCCAAACCCCTGATATTTGTGCTGTGGGATACAAATTCTCCTCTGGATCAAACGGGGCACTTCATGGTTTTTTCTCCTTGTGGTTTCTCCACCAAAATAATCGAGGCAGACCCTGCCATGAGATGGGAAGGGAAGCAGGACAACCTCACCTGCAGGGTCCTGCAGCCTTGCTTTGGAAGTACACTGCAGCAAGAGTCACCCTGTGGCATTCCCAGCCACTGCCATCCCGAGCTAAAGGTCTCTGTTTGATCCCAATTCACTGGTGCTAAGGGGCAAAGACACAAACCAGGCAGAAAACACCTCCAGCCCCATCTCAGGCAGCCCTTGCACAGCCCAGTGAGTGCTCTGCTGCTGTTGAAACTGTCAGCTTCACTTCAAGCACATTGCTCCTGCTGCAAGTGGAAATCTCAAAGAGACTTAATTACAGAGCTGGGCAGACCCAGACATAATCCCTTTGAAAGCTGACAATGAGATGCTGTCCAAAAATAATTTTGATGCTGTAAAAACAACCAAACAAAGCTGCATTTAAAATGGGATGAGTAATGGGGGAACGAGAGCAAAACCTATGGGAGCACCCAGAGGCACTTCAGAGGCCAGGCAGGGTTTCCCTGAGCACAGGGAGGTCCCACAGGGTGGTGCCCAGTCCTGCTCACCTGGGCTGTGCTTTCCCAGAGCTCTGTCTGTGCTGTCTGCCACTTTAGGGAATTTGGGAAGAGGCCATCAGTGTGCAAAGGTGGGGCTGGCCATGGTAAAGGACAAGATTTTCTCCTCTATTTTGGTTACACATCCTGGGATCCCCAGCTACAGCTTCAGGTTTAATATTTGCTCTGTCCAGTGACAAAGTTCAGCTGTAGCATGGACCATGCCACCAGCTGGGCCTATTTATTACCCTATATTTATATTCTAGGTCTCTGTGTACACAGTGTGGAGCCAGCCTCCTGCCCAGGAGCATTTCTTCATGTGGGATAATGGATGCAGAAATATTTAGGAAGTTCTGGAGCTATTCACCCAGCCCTGGCTATTGCAGAAAGTTATAAATAACCAGGTTACCTTGGGTAACCTTTCAGAATTGCAGCCTAATTTCTTCAAACATCCACCCCTCCACCTCATGTCACTGAGATTTAACTCCCTGTGGGGTGTGAGGGGTCAGTGAAAAGCCTTTCATCAGTTCAAGGGTCAGAAGAAGATGATAAAACAAATTGAAATTCCTTTAAAAAGTGTATTCAATTAATTCTGTCTCAGGAAATAATTAACAGATTCACTTGGAAATTGTCCAGAATACAACCTGAGCTTTAAGAGAAAGTGGGAAAGGGTCAGGGAGGACACATGGATTTCACACAGAGAGGGCTCAGGTGTAGACAAAGCCCAGCCTTTGGCCTGGAGCTGGGGCTTTGTTTGCTCGTGGAAGCACCAGGTGTCCCAGAGGAGAAGCACCCATCACTTGTGGAACCTCCCTGCAGTGGTGGGTGCAGGGTCAGTGAGCTCTGTGCACACACACTGGGCACAGAAGGGCTGTGGGTAGGGGCAGACACTCTGGTTTTGTGGTCAGGATGTGCCTTGAGTGCATAAGCAATGTGTGTGCACCAAAGCTGGGCACTGTCAGAGCTGTGGAGCTGGGTCAAACACTCCTGGGATGCTCCTGTCCCAGAGGAGAAGCACCCATCTCCTGTGGAACCTCCCTGCTCAGCCCAGCAGGATGCTGCTGGCTGCTCCAAAGCTCAGGCACTCCCAGAGCACCAGGAGAATCTGCCAGAATTTACCACCCCACAGCTCCTCCCTGCTCAGCCTGCCCCATGCTCACTCACAGCTGCAGGATGAGATCCCAGCCTTGCCCCTGGAGAGGCTGCCAGAGCTTTTGCTGTGTTTTGTTGTGTTGTGTTGTATTTGTTGTGTTTGTTGTGTTGTGCCTGCTCAGCTGAGGACAGCCAAGGAACAGGGGTCACATTGCCAGATTCTGGCAGCACTTTTCCCCTTGCCTTGTTCTCAAACATCCTGAGATTTTCCTGGCCTGCAGCATGGGGGAAGCTTATTTCTCCCCTGGTTTGGGGAATTGGGGCTAAATTGAAGTCAAGTGGCTTCAGATGAGGATGTCATCAAACTCCAGATATTGCAAGGCCTGAGATGAATGCCCAGAATAGGCAGGACAGACACTCCCCAGCCATCTTCCTCTTGCTCTGACTGACAGCAAGCTGTCTCTAATTTTTAAACACATACATTTTTTTTCCCCCCATTCTATCTTTGGATCTCCATAAGGCAAAGTAAACAGAGCTCCAAGCAGGGTTGATTCAGTCACTCCAGCTTCCCCGTGGCTGTTTCTCCTCTCCAGTGCCCATCCTGGGGATGAGCAGCAGAGCTCCTCAGTCCTGCCAGCATTCCTGGCACAGGGGCTGTGCTGTGCCAGGTCCCACAGGGCACCAAGAGCCACCCAAGGCTTTGTTCTACTACTAGGCAAGATTTTCTCCAGCTTAGGCAGCTCAGCCCACCAGGGCAGCACCCCTGGCTCCGTATCTTCTTTCTAAGCTCTCATGGCAAATACTCCTCAGCAATTCTATAGCAATATAACAATTCTCCTTCCCAGCAGTGTGCCCAGGGTCCTGAGGTGCCTGATTCAGGCAATAGGCTCCCTTTGAAGGCAGCTCTGCTGTGAGTGGCTCTTCTGACTGTGTCATGCCCTGAGGGTCTCTTATCCCAGCCCAGCCACTGAAAGCTTTGCACAGGCTCCATGCCCTGTGTTTCTGTCATCTGGCTGTGCAGGAGGACATTCCCTAGCACATCTCATTCCTTTGGTCCTCCAGCTACAGCACTCAGGTGCTGATGTTAGCAGAAACAGGTTCTTATCTGGTCAGTGGCACACTCAGGTGATGCTCACACAGAGCACAGACAAGTCTCTTCACCCCTCTCAGAGGCTGCTCTTTTTGTAGAGATATTTTCTGTTTCCTCTCAAATATCTCAGAGTAAAGCAAGTTGCCTTGACCTGGATCTTTAGAGTCCATTTACCTTGTGCAGCAGCTCTTTCCTCCCCTGCTTTGAAGAACACACCTGAGCTAATAGCATGGGCAATCTCATCTTTATCCTGCCTGTGCATCTGCTGGTGCTTGCAGGCTGCTGCATTTGCTGCCCCTCCCAGGTGCAGGTGCTTTGCTCTCAGCTTATCAGAGCAGCACTCAGCGGCTGTGCTGGCTTCACCCTGCCCTCAGATCTGCTCTCATCCCTGCCACGGGTCACTCTGCTGCTCTCAAGTACTTTCAGGGGTTTATGAAGGTTCCACACTGCTCACCCTTCAAAGGTGTCGCTCTGGACAGGGTGAGTCCTGCCTGGCAAATTCTAATTGCTGTGCCCAGCGTTAGTTCTGCAACCAGCCCTTGCTCAGTGCCTCTGCCTCTCTCTCAGCTGCCTGTTCTCCAGCCACACATCAGTCACCAGCTCTTCTGAGATTTCCCTTTCTTCCTGTCCTCTTTGATTAAAGCATGTCTTTTATATGTTTCGTTTTTTCCCATGGTGTTCCCACATGCCTCGGGTTTCTGAGCCACACTCCCATAATTAGCCTCAGTCAGCTGAGTGCTACCAGAGAAATCAAATGCTGCAGAACCACACAGTGTCAAAAATAAGGCCTTGACACCTTTGTTTTTTTACCACAACTTACTACTTCCAGTGAGAAAGCTGCTTGGAGCTTTCTGCCCATGCCAGGGAGCTCCAGCATCCTCCCACAACCAGGAGCCAGAGAAGGAGGTCAGGAGAATAAACACTGCAGGCACAGGTGACCAGCAAACTCAGCTGTGCTGTGGGGCAGGAGTGCCACACCTCCCTGTGCCCAAGAGGATCCCACCCCCTCCTTTTTGCTCCCCAGACTGTCCCCCAGCCTGTGCAGGTGGCTGAGCCCCGTGGGGAGATGTGAGCCTGGAGCACAGAGCCCGTGCAGCAGCTCACCCTTCTGCAAGGCTTGGACAGACAGATTGTGTCCCAACAAGGTCCCTGGAGGGTCAGGTGTGGAAAACAAACTCAAAAGAACACTCTGGAGTTAGGATCAGGCCTTAGGAAGAGTAGAATTTTTGGCTTCTCTGCTTTTCCCAAGCTCCAGAAGACACCAGGCTGTCTTGGCACTATTGCAGGTGTCTTGGGCTGGGAAGGTGGGTTACACCTGGCAGGCTGGTTTTGTGGGGCCAAAATCCCATTAAAGATGTTCCCTCCAGAGCTGAGGCACACTTGAGTGTGCTGTACCAGGCTCCAACCAGCCAAGTAAAAATCTTATCTCCCTGCTTGACCAGGAAGCTGAGTCCTGCACAGCAGACCATCCATAACATGATCAAGGCTGAAGGCCCAGGGCATGACTGATAAAATTCCATCATCCCACTGGGAGATGCTCCAGCCAGGGGAGCAGCCAAGCCTTTCCTACCCAGATAAAAACTGACATTTTGGACACCAAGGCACCTTCTTTCCACTGGATTCCAGAGGAAAGCCAGACCTTTCCACATCATCCCTGGAGCTTCAGAGGAAACTGCACCTTCTCCAGGAGCACTGCTTCAGCTGAACCACATCTGCCCCTGCAGGAGGATGCAGCCACCATTGAATGGGACTGTGCCAACACCCTGACTGACTGACGGGTGTCAGCTTGGATTCTGACTCTGGCAGGGGTTGGGATTGTTCTGTGTAATACTGTATTTCTATTTTAATTTTCCTAGTGAAGAACTGTTATTCCTAATTCTCTTTGCCTGAGAGCCCCTTAATTTCAAATTTATAATAATCTGGGGGGAGGGGGTTTACATTCTCCATTTCAAAGAGAAGCTCCTGCCTTTATTGGCAGATACCTTTCCTCCAAAGCAGGACACACCTACCTGGGGTGTGATGCCACCTGCCCTGCCCCTGCCCTTTGCCACAGGTGCTGCAGTGCAGCTCAGCACTCACCTGTAACTGGGTTAGCTGCACTTAGTTAGGGGCTTGTCTTCATTGTCTTCTGTCTTCACTCAGAGTCAGAACTGAAAACACAAAGGAGATTAATTTTCTCGTGTTCAGACTTGGTTGTTTATTAAATCTTATTTAAAGTACAGAGAGTTCTGCAACACTTCTAGCTACCAGCTAAAAGTGAGCAAAATGGAGATGAATCCAGGTGCTACAAGGTCTTTTAAAGCTAAGCAGTCCAATAGAGAATTAACACCTAAATTATTTATACTTTTGACCCAATAACCAAACTCCTGTGACCCTCAGTGCAGCACTGACTGTCCAACCAGAAACTAATGCCTGAAAGCATGGAGGAGGAAGAAGAAAAAGACAGAAAGGAGGCAACACCCAAAATCCTCCATCTTGTCCCATTCCTATTACTATATTCTAAAAACCTCAAATTCCAAACCCTTCACCATGTGATATTGCACATTTCTATTCAACTACACACCAGTGACTCCAACTCCACCACCCAAATCTGGAAAACTTCTCCAAGGCCTCAGGTCAAAAGCAGTGTCCTTTTGAGGGTCAGTGCCAGAAAGCACAGGAAGTTCAGCACTCCCAGCCTTCAGGGTTCCAACTCTCACCCACTGGCAGGTTTGCCCACCCCTGGGGCAGCCCAGCAGCTGGAAGCTTTGCTGGAGCTCCCTGGAAGGTGTCAGGTCTCCAGCTTGGGTCCCTTGTGCTCCACCCAGCAATGGAGGAGTTTAACTGGGTTTAAACAGAGAGGGAAGGATTGGATTAGATAATCTGAAGAAATCCTTCCCTGTGAGGGTGGTGAGGCCCTGGCAAAGGTTGCCCAGAGCAGCTGTGGCTGCCCCTGGATCCCTGGAAGTGTCCAAGGCCAGGCTGGATAGATTTTGGGATAGTGGAAGGTGTCTCTGCACATGGCAGGGGATGGAACTGGATGGGCTTTTAGGTCCCTTCCATTCCCAACATTGTTGGGAAGTTCTGGGTGTTCATTCTGGAGTTCTATAATAATTACAAGTGATAATTTATTCATTACTGCTTTATCTGCTTGCTCTGTCTAAGCCTGGTCCCCCTGAGCAGGAAGACAGGGGACAGAATGACACCCCCATAATGAAAGGGTTAATGGTCAGCAAACCACACCAGAGAGACACAGGTGTGTCTGTGGGGTCAGATGGGGTCTGAGGGACTGGTGGGAGTGCTCACAGAGCCACCTTCCATCATTTATCACAGTCCTGTGCAGCTGGGAGCTCCCCAGGGCTCAGCACTGGGTCCAGTCCTGTCTCACATCTTCATTTGGATGAGCAGACTGAGTGCACCTCAATGACTTCACAGCCAGCAGCAGGCTGGGTGGGAGTGTGGATGTGCTGCAGGGCAGGAGGAACCTGCAGAGGGATCAGGACTCACTGCATTGATGGGCCAAGGCCAATTGCACAAGGTTCAGCAAAGCCAAGTGCCAGGTCCTGAACTTGGGGGACACCTTCCTCTATCCCAGGTTGCTCCAAGCCCCATCCAGCCTTGGGCACTGCCAGGAGTGTGGCTACAGCTTCTCTGGGCAACTCCCCATGCTCTGCCACTGTCTGCCTGTGCAAAAACTCTGTTTTCCTCCTTTTTATGAGATCAGCATCAAAGCTGCAGCTGCTTTGGGATTAGCAAACAGGAGAGGCTGAGACAGACCCTCCCCATCAGCAACAGGGTCAGTGGCTGGCACAACGGGGGTCCTGAGCCCCTGTGTCAGGGCAGGAAAGCAACCAGAGCCCGAATGGAATGGAATGGAATGGAATGGAATAGAATAGAATAGAATAGAATAGAATAGAATAGAATAGAATAGAATAGAATAGAATAGAATAGAATAGAATAGAATAGAATAGAATAGAATAGAATAGAATAGAATAGAATAGAATAGAATAGAATAGAATAGAATAGAATAGAATAGAATAGAATAGAATAGAATAGAATATCCTGAGGTGAGAGGGGCCCACAAGGATCATGGAAGTCTCCTGGCCCTGCACAGACAATACCATCTCCCTCTCCATGAACAAAGAGCTGTTCCAAAACAGTGATGCCTGGGACAATGCTAAGATTCCCTCCTTCTTCTCCTTCTCCTTCTCCTTCTCCTTCTCCTTCTCCTTCTCCTTCTCCTTCTCCTTCTCCTTCTCCTTCTCCTTCTCCTTCTCCTTCTCCTTCTCCTTCTCCTTCTCCTTCTCCTTCTCCTTCTCCTTCTCCTTCTCCTTCTCCTTCTCCTTCTCCTTCCCCTTCTCCTTCTCCTTCTCCACCTCTTGTCTGCTCACCTGCAGGAGAGGAAGAGGAGGGAGATCTGGCTGCAGCAGAGCCTCGGGGCAGGGCTCAGGGCAGCTGCCTGTGCCTGCAGCTTCTGCCAGGGCACTGCAGTGGAGCCTGGCCTGCAGCTGCTGCACTGCCAGCCCTCCTGCTGGGCACCAATCTTCATCTCTTTGAAATCCACATTAAAATACATGAGCCACACTCTCTGGCCAGGACTCCCAGCACTGGATAATTGCCTTTTAAGTGCTTTCTAAATGCAAACTGCATGTCATTCTCACCACCATTGCCACCTCCCCTGCACTAAGTCTTTGATCTGCTTCATGTCATGACAATATTGCAATTACCCTGTCAGAGCCCTCCCTGTGGAAAGCACAGGGATGTGCTGGACACTGGGATCTGCCTCCCCCCGACCCTGGGGCAGGAGTCCTGCACACTGGCTGAGCCCCAGCCTCTGTGGGTCCAGAGGAGCATCTGGGGGTCACCAGTGATAAATCCCCTCAGGTGAGGGGGTGACCTGCTGCAGGCTGAGCTGGAAATGCAGTGTGTCCCTGATCATGCAATGGTGATGTGGTGAATCCCCTTGCAACAACTGCTGTGTGCAACTTCTGGCTGTGTGCTCTGCTTCCTCTGCAGGGCACCTGCAAAATCCATGGCTTTTAAAACTCAGCCACATCCCTGCCTATGCATCCTCTTTCCTCAGGCCCATGCTGCATGCTGAAACAGCAAAAATCACCCAATTCACCCCAAAACCAACTACAGTCACAAAAAATAGAATTACTGGGGTTGGGAAAGCCCTCTAAGGTCATCAAGTCCAGCTGTTAACCCAGCACTGCCAGATCCACCACTAACCCATGGCCCTATGCACCACATCTACACATTTTTTAACCCTTCCAGAGACTTTTTATGACTTCTTGATTTGTGGGGAATGCTGAAGGAGAGAAAGAGAAAAAAAAAAAAAAAAGGAAAGGGGAAAATAAGCCAGTACCATTCTGGACTGGTCCCAGGTGTTGATTTAAAGGTGCTATTTCCAGACCTGGCAGCAAAGCTGAACTCTGACCCACCCACCTCATGCTGGGAGGACACAGCTCTGAAGGCAGCAGCACTCAGGCTTCTCCACAGCTCACTCCAGATTCTGTGCCAGCACCATTGCAGGGGCAGGGCAGATCCTCTGCACTGAGGTGAGACAAGGCAGTGCTGTGGCTCAGAAAACCTCCAGGGATGCCATGCAGGTGCAGTGAGGAGCCCTGAGCTCTTTTCCTTCCCCACCTGCTCCATCTGGCCCAGACAGGGTGAGGTGGGACACAGGTGATCCCCAGCAGGGGACACTGACTGGGATGGAAACACTTTGGGAAGCAGAGCCCTTTGGAAAAATGCCCAAAATGATCCTAATGCAGCTCAGTGGGAGCAAGCACCCTGTCACTGTGCACAGGGCCAGGGGGACAGGGCTTGCCCTGGCTCCAGCAGCTCCCAGCACAGCCTGGCAGAGCAGTGCCCAGGCAGAGGCACAGGGAGCTGGCAGCTCCCCTCTCACAGGACAGGGCAGAGCAGCTCCTCATCCATCGTTGCTGTCTGACCCTGCAGAAAGGGAAAAGCAACAACAAAGACAAAAGTGTTAATGCTGCTTTGCTTCCCCTTTCACTCTGGATGGGTAACTCCCTTCTGACTGTTCCTAAATCCCACAGGGACACTCTGAATATCAATTTCCACATCACATGCACCTCTGAGCCTCAGTGCAATGCTGCTCCCCCACAGCTGGCTCCCCCTCACCCACCCCCTTTACTTGAAGTGCCCAACTACATCTCAGGCAGGGTTTCCCAATCTCCAGAGCCCCTTCCCCAGTCATACCTGAGTCACACTGAGGGGCCAGGGCTCAGCAGGGAGCTGTCTTTGAGCTCACCCCACCTTGCATTCACTGCCCTGGGGTGCAGCACAGCTGGGACATGGGCATCCAACCCCCATGGATGTGCCCACTGTGCCTGAGTGCCATTTCAGGAGCATTTGGTGCTCAGCACTGGCTGGGAGCTGCTGCATTCCACACCTGCCTGACTTGTCTGCAGTGTGCCAGGGCCCTGTGGCCACCACCAAAGTCTTTGTGCCTGTGAGTGGCCACAGCCACTATCTGCTTGGTGTGACACCAGGGGGAAACACCACACTGGGCATCTCTCCTTTGGGGAAGAGCAGAGCAGATCCTGCCTTGCTCAGTGCTGGTGGGAAGGTGGAGAGATGTGGAGACCCTGCAGGCAGAAAGGAGATGAAACTCTGTCCTCTTTCCTGCTGCCTTGGATCCCACCTGAACCCTTCTGCCCCAGATTCCACAGACAGATCACTTGAACCCCAAGAAACCTCTTTCCTGCCTCCATTTTCAAGAAGGGCCCTTTCAGCTCCCCAGGTGCCTCTTGCTGTGTTGAGGATGGCTGGTGGATGCATCTCCCCTGTCCCACTCATTATTCCATCCATCTCACCCCTTCATTCATCCCTCCTCAAACTAAATAGCTCCTTTCTCCTCTCTTCTCATGTGGAAATTGCTCTCCACCCATTATCATTTTCATGATTTCCCTTTCTGCTGTATCCACTGTGATGAGACATGAGGACGCAGCAGCGCTCGGTGCATTTCTGTGTGCATGGAACATCTGCCTTCACACCAGCCTGTCTTGCCTTAATGCAAGTGGAAAAACTCATTTCCTCCCTTTTAGCAGCAATACCATCCCCTGGTGAGAGCTCATTGTTCTCTGTTCCCAGGCCCTGTCCCCGTGCAGGGGCATTGGAAGCACATCTGAGGGTTCCCAGCTTCAGATGATCTTCCTCTCTGCACTGCTGTCTTTAATTTCCTTCTTTCCACCCTCTAATGCTGCTCTAGGAGGATCCACCATGTGCCTCTCCATGATTCCTCACCAGTTTGCTCCTGGATTTCAGGGGCATGGCCCCATGGCCACCCCTTGAGAGGGGGGCAGTGCCTTGGAGGCATTTCCAGCTGTGGGCCATGGGTGCTGTGGTCCTGTCCCAGCCACCAGAGAGCTGCCAGCACTGTGCAAAGAGCAGCTGGTCAGGCCAGCTCACACTGCTTGGCCCAGCCTCTCTGTTCCACTGTCTTGGGTTGCAATGCAGGATGTGACCAGAAATGTGAATTCTGTCCCCACCTGCTGCAGCCGGGTGGGGCAGTGCCCCTGATCTCCTGGCACACATTATCTGCTCATGGGCCATCTTTAAACCAGCTGGGCAATCATCTTTATCTTCCCACAGCCCATCCTCCCTCCAGGAGATATCTCCTGTTAATAGCTATTGAGTCCCAGGGCATGACTGATAAAATTCCATCATCCCACTGGGAGATGCTCCAGCCAGGGGAGGAGCCAAGCCTTTCCTACCCAGATAAAAACTGACATTTTGGACACCAAGGAACCTTCTTTCCACTGGATTCCAGAGGAAAACCAGACCTTTCCACATCATCCCTGCAGCTTCAGAGGAAACTGCACCTTCTCCAGGAGCACTGCTCCAGCTGAACCACATCTGCCCCTGCAGGAGGATGCAGCCACCATTGAATGGGACTGTGCCAACACCCTGACTGACTGACGGGTGTCAGCTTGGATTCTGACTCTGGCAGGGTTGGGATTGTTCTGTGTAATACTGCATTTCTATTTTAATTTTCCTAGTAAAGAACTGTTATTCCTAATTCCCATATCTTTGCCTGAGAGCCCCTTAATTTCAAAACTATAATAATTTGGGGGGAGGGGGTTTACATTCTCCATTTCAAAGAGAAGCTCCTGCCTTTATTGGCAGATACCTGTCCTGCAAACCAGGAATACACCCAACAGAGCAGTGCTGGGACCAGTGCAGGCATCCAGCATCCAGCCCTCCCAGCCTGGCCACTCCCAGAGTCAGCTGCTCAGAGAGCTGAACAAACACTTGGGCTGGTACATCCCTGATAAGCCTCTTTTTTTATTCTGCAAAACAATGTCACACTTCTTATCTGACACAAATCCGCAGTGTTGCTCCTGTAGCTCTCCAAAGCAGCAATTTAACCCCAGACACATTGGTGAGGACTCGGGTAATTACAGCTGGAGCTGCCTCCAGCTCTGCCAGGGCTGTGGGTGTTACAGGTGCTCTGTCTCAGCAAAGTGAGCAGGATTAGAGACATCATCCTCCCGGGATATGGTAGCCTGGAATATAAATCAGCCTCCTCTCCAGGCTGGTGTGTCATTTTGCTGACCCCCAGAGCACGGTGCAATGCTTTACACCAGTTCCCCAAAGCATCAGCAGTGGCAGCTGGGCTCTGCAGCCTGCCCATTCATGGCCAAGTGGGTTTTGGGTGGTTTCCAGATGATGACCAGGTGTCACACCAAGCCTGACCAGCACCACCAGCACAGCCTGGAATGGAGTGGCTCAGGGTGGCTTCTCCTGCCACTCCCCTACTCTCAGCAAAATTCAAGACTGAAAGCACAGGTGAACCCTTCCCACCCTGCCCATTTCGTGTAGAGCCAGGCCAGGCAAGGAAAGGCCACCCCAAGGACCAGCACAGAGAAGTGCCAGCCTTGAGGACAGCCCAGGGAGATGCTGCCCTCCCCTGTGCTGGCTGGGCAGGGGATGAAGGGCACACCTTACAGTGAGGAGCATCCTGGCACTTCACAGCCGGGCAGAGAGCCTAGTGCTGCTCCACAAGGTGGGAACAACCTTTGTGCTGCTTGTCCCCAGTGCCTGGGGCTACAATCACCATGGGCTGGGCACCGCGAGGAAGGGGATTCACCCCATGGTCCTTGCGGTGAGTGACATCTGCAGGGACATCCGCAGTGGCACTGCCCCACTTGAGCCCTGGGTGACCGGAGTGGGGCCACACTGGCTCTGCCCAGAGTCCCAAGGCCACCTGGGCAGGAAGGACAGGATGACCATGACCCCACAGTGACATTTGCACCCGATCCCAGGACGTTCTCAAACCCTGACACATCCCACAGCCACCGTCTGGTGGCAGACCTTGCTGCTGGAAAGAAAACCCGCTCATCCCCCGGGCTGTGGGAGAGAAGTGGGAATTTCCCAGGGTCGAGAACAAAAGGATGCGTAAGTACCGGAGCATCAGCATTGTGCACAGGGCTGGGACAAATTTCAGGTCTGATCTCTGCATGTCTAATGGAAGAGAAGCCTCCCCGCACAGGCTGTTCCTCTGCAGCAGGGACAGGCTCAGATGCACGCCGAGGGAGGCACGCAGATGCCAGCATAATTAGCCACAAAATAGACTTTTCAGTATCACACAATGACAAAGGGGAAAAAAAAAAAAAAAAAAAAAAAAAAAAAAGCTCTGCGTGTTGATAATTCCTCAATGCGCCTCGGTGACAAGGAACTGGGACAGACCTGAGCTTCCACTGAGCCAGAGGAAAAGGTATTTTTAAAAAGCAGATTATCTGGTTAAACAGAGGGCAGGGGGCTGAGCCGGGAGATAATGGGGGTGTCTGTGACAGCTTTATTAGGAAGTGCCTAACGTCGGAGTGATTTCACAGAGCCTTTCAGAGCAGAGGCTGACTCGAGAGCTGGGTCCCCACCAGGGAGCCTTGGCAGCGCTGTCACACCAGCTCAGATGGCAACTGGCCCCTGTGTGTCAGGGGACAATGGGAGTGGCAGGGATGGAGGGGTCCCCACCTGCCTGTCCCCCTGAGGGTGGCAATGGGTGAGTGCCCATCAGCAGCAGGAGTAGCTCTACTGAGGTGAAGGAGGGGAATGCCCAGAAACACTGGGAATGCCATTGCCTCCACCATCAGGAGTGGCAGTCCTGGTCCAAACCCTCCCAGGGTGAACAGGGGCAGGATAAAACCCTTCCTTGGCCTTGCAGCTGCCACTCTGGACACGTTCAGCTCCCCTTTGCAGGGTTTCCTTGCTGCCTCTGCCTCGTTCCTGGCTGTGTCATGTTCCCACATGATGCAAAGACCCCTCAAAGCTGCACTCGTGCAGCTGACCCCACCCAAGGACAGTCCTCAAGGGTGGTGGGGCACTGAACAGGGAATGGTCACAGCCCCAAGGCTGCCAGAGCTCCAGGAGTGTTTGGACAATGCTCTCAGGCAAGGTTGGGATTGTTGGGGTTTTCATGCAGGGCCACAATTTGGACTCAGTGATCTTTCTGGGTCCCTTCCACCTCAGGATATTCCACAATTCTATGATTCTCATCACATCTGCAGCACCTTTTGCACCCAGGACCTGCAGAGAGTTACTGTCTGCAGCTCTCAGGGTCCTGCTGCCCACCCTGGCAGCTCCCCATGTCCCACACACACACCTCCTGGCACTGGCCCCTGCAGTGCTGGGCTCCCAGAGTGGAATGCACAGCTCCAGAGTGCATGGGCAGGACATTGATGGGATGTGCATGGGGATGGGGCACATCCTTTCCTTCTCCAGACTCTTCTAGCTCTTCTCACCACTGAGAAACCCAAGCTGTGATCATCCCATTGCCAGGGACCAGCCAACAATGCAGGGTACCAGAGAAAAACAAAAACAAGGCTTTGCTAGCGTGACTCCTGGCCTGGGTCTGTGGGAGCAGCTGTAGCTGGGACCAGGGCACTTGACCCTGTCTCTAATACCAGATTTTACATGAGCTGAACAGGTCCTGCCACTTGCCTGGGGCTTACAGTGGGATTGACAGCTGCTCCCGTGCTGCCCACATGCCCTGGCCAGCCAGAGCTGCCCCAAGTGGCTCCTGTCACCCAGGCCAGGGCTTCCCTGTGAGAGAGGGGCAAGCTCAGACGCTGGGACATGCCCGGCCATGGCTCTGTCCACAGGCATCAGAGGGAAGATGTAAATCCGGGTCCCTGGGAACAAAAGGCTGAGGAGCCTCTGCCCCCAGAGCTGCCAGCTCAGCATGAGAGGACTCCAGGGCTCAGGGGAGGCAGCAATGAAGCTGTCTCTGACAAGGAAAGCTAAAGATGTAAGAGGCAGCATGAAATCGGGGGTGACAACCATGGCAGGCGTGTGGGGGGAGCAGGAGCTGTGCTGCATCCACCCAGAGGCACAGCAGGACAGGGACACAGCCCTGCACTGCCCCATGGCCTGGTGATGCTCTGTCCTGTCTCACCAGCACAGGTGACAGCATGTCCCAGCCTGGCCATGATTGCAGCTGCTGGGTGCTGCTGCCCAGTGCTGCAGCCCTGGATGAAATGTGTTTAACACAAAGGGGATGGCAGCACCCAGGGTGCTCCACTGGGCCAGCCTGAGAGCCAGCTAGCACAGGAAACAGCTGCTGATTTCCTGTGACAGTAGTTCTGTTCCATCAGCAGTTGAACCCAGAATGCCCGAGCCAGTGCACCAAACCCTGGGCTGCAGAACACACTGCCTGTGCTGGGGTGTTACCTGTGCTGGGGTGTTACCTGTGCTGGGATGTCACCTGTGCTAGGGTGTCAGCTGTCCTGAGGTGTCACCTGTGCTCTGATGTCACCTGTGCTGGGATGTCACCTGTGCTGGGGTGTCATCTGTGCTGGGGTGTCACCTGGCCTGGAGTGTCACCTGTGCTCAGGTGTCACCTGTGCTGGGATGTCACCTGTGCTGGGGTGTCACCTGTGCTCTGATGTCACCTGTCCTGGGGTGTCACCTGTGCTGGGATGTCACCCGTCCTGGGGTGTCACCTGGCCTGGGGTGTCACCTGTGCTCAGGTGTCACCTGTGCTGGGGTGTCACCTGTGCTCGGGTGTCACCTGTGCTCTGATGTCACCTGTCCTGGGGTGTCACCTGTGCTCTGATGTCACCTGTGCTCTGATGTCACCTATCCTGGGTGCTGCCTGGTGTCCAGCTGCTCCCATCACCTCCTCCCACCACCAGCCCCACATTTCCCCTCTGTTTGCCCCTGCACAAGGACACCAGAATTTAGCCACCCTCTCTTTCAACTTTCCCCCTTCCTCCTTTCCCCCACTCTGTAACAAATCAGTGAAAAGAGGGAAGAGAAGAGGCTCCAATGACAGATGGAGCTGGCACTATCATCTCTCTTAACTGTCACGGAGAAAATCACACGGCAGCCACTGAAATTCAAATTAGAGTTTTGCTGAAGCTGCTAAAACTCATCAAAAGATATCTTTGAAGTCCACTGGCAGGCTGGTCATTTCTTTTAAATTAGTCCCTGTTGAAAATGAAATTGCAGGGAGTTGGTGTATTAGCATATTGGAGTGAGAGAGGCAGCATAATGCTGCCTTTCCAGGGAGCAGAGGCAGCTCAAAGCCGCACTCAGACCGGGCTCTTACTGCATTAGTTTAAATGAGCGACTCGTTTCAGAGCTCCCATTAACGGGGCCGGGCTGGCGCTCACAGGGAAGGAGCAAAGACAGGTCAGGGCTGTTCCTGTCTGTGCCCTGGGGCCGAGCTGCGGCCACAGCATCGCTGCCCGTGCTCACGAGGAGCTGCCAAATTCATAGCCGGGGGAGAGGAGCCCCATGTCAATGAGGATAGAGGGACCCCCATGCCAGTGAGGATAGAGGGACCCCCATGCCAAAGAGGAGCTGCCAAATTCATACCTGGGGGAGAGGAGCCCCCCATGCCAGTGAGGATAGAGGAGCCCCCCATGCCAAAGAGGAGCTGCCAAATTCATACCTGGGGGAGAGGAGCCTCCCATGCCAGTGAGGAGCTGCCAAACTAAAATCCAGGGCAGAGGAGCCCCCATGTCAATGAGGATAGAGGAGCCCCCCATGCCAATGAGGAGCTGCCAAACTGAAATCCAGGGCAGAGGAGCCCCCCATGCCCATGAGGAGCTGCCAAATTGATACCCAGGATAGAGGAGCACCCCCATACCCATGAGGAGCTGCCAAATTCATACCCAGGATAGAGGGACCCCACCCCCATGTCAATCGGGAGCTGCCAAATTCATACCCAGGGGAGAGGAGTCCCCAGTGCCCACGAGGAGCTGCCAAACTGAAATCCAGGGCAGAGGAGCCCCCCATGCCAATAAGGAGCTGCCAAAGTGATACCCAGGATAGAGGAGCCCCCCATGCCAATGAGGATAGATAAGCCCCCCATGCCAATGAGGAGCTGCCAAATTGACACCCAGGGGAGAGGGACCCTCCTCAGCCCCAGTAGCTGATGTGGTGTTCAGGACATGCAGCTCATCACAGCCCTCTGGGGGGGATGCAGAGCCAGGATCAGTCCCACAAAAGCAGGGACAGTCCCCTCCCCTGGCTTCTTCCACATTGTGCTTTATTCCAGCACCTTCCAGACAGACCAGAGTCAGCATCCTGCTGTCCCAGAGGTAGCTGAGCCCCAAGGAAGGGCCCTGGAAAACCCCAGACCACCCTTGGAAAGCTGCAGCAGCAGGAGCCCCAGGCAGATCTCTGAAAATCTGGCCCTGAAAAAGAGGATCAGTTCCAGCAGTGGCTTCTCTCACCTGAGCCTTGCATCCCAAAGGTGCCTGTCAGGCACTCATGTTCCTTGTGAGCCACTGATGGTGGTGGGACTCCCCTGGGACACTGGAATCCAGTTACTGGACACAGTGGGATGGTAGGCAGCAGCCCCAGGAACAGCTGCACAATCTCCCATTAGCATATTTTTTTCAACACAGACAAAATTGGTCTGTCAATCTGCTCCAGCTAAGTCCAACAAGGATTTTCCCAGAAATACTGATTTTTAGGATGAGTACCAGCCCCCTTCTCACCTCCCAGGCCCTGCACCACACCACCCTCCCCTCTCCTGGGAGGCTGAGCACAGCATCCCTGCTCTTCAGGAGGGACCTTCCCTCCTGAACAGGGACACTGCTCCTTCTTCCCCCAGCTCCAGCCCAGGACATATCATTTCCTTTGCCTGCCCTGGATCTGTGAGCAGAGGTTTCCCTGCCAGCCTGAATCCTTAGGCAGACAGCTGCAGTTGGATAGAGCTGTTTCATTCATTCCCTGGCTGATGTGATGGGATTTAGAGTGGCACTAGTCACACTCTGGTGTCTTGACACAGAATGTCTTCGAGCCAAGAGCTACTGGCTGCAGATTTCACAGGGCTTGAGAGGGGCTGGGAGCAGGTCAGAGGCAGAGAGTGTGCCCAATTCCCCCTGAGCTGCAGGAGACAGAGCAGAACTTGCCTCAGAGCATGTAACCTGTGACATTTTCCTAAGCAAATGCAAATTGCTCCAACGCAGGCAGAGGAGCTCCTGCTGTCACCAGCACACTTGGCACAGGCTGAGCAGAGGCTTTTGCTGAGGGTTTTGTCAGAAAGGTCACACAGTCCAGGGCTGAGCCTGTCCTCCAAATTGTTAGCTCCTTACTGTGATTTTCCCTGGATTTCTGACAAAGCAGCACAAGGAGGCACAGATCCAATCTAGCAAATGCACCATCAGAGTGCACAGTGAGAAGGTTTTTCTCCACCACCTTGGCTAGTTCATGGCATTTAACTGCATTTCCCAGCCCTGGCTGGGCTGAACACCAAAGTGTTGGGTGGGTTTGGGGCTGTCTGAAGGTCATGCAGCCTGTGCTGTGCTACAGCCCAGCACTCCAACATGCCAGGCAGGAGCAGCAGGCAGGGAAGACAGTGCCAGGGCTCTGAGTGTGTGTTTCTGACATGTAACCCCAAGTCCCCTGCATGGGAGGAGGCTTGAAGCACCAACTGCAGTTTGGCCAAGGTCACCAACCTCCAACGTGCAAGGAAAAGCTGCTTCTCATAGTAACATAGAATCATGGAATCAGAATATCCTGAGCTGGAAGGAATCCACAAGGATCATCAAAGTCAAACCCACAGGACACCCCAACAATCCCACCCTGTCCCTGAGAGGATTGTTTAAATGCTCCTGGAGCTCTGGCAGCCTTGAGGCTGTGACCATTCCCTGGGGAACCTGTTCAGTGTCTGATCACCATCTGGAGGAAGAACCTTTTCCTGATACCCAGCCAAAGCCTCCCAAGCTTTGATAATCAGGTGGCCAGTTGGTCTGCAACTGGTGGGATCACATCCTGGCCATCTCCTGCAGGGCACTGCTTGTGCTGGAAATTCAGCTCCAATCCTAGTTTTCAGGGTCTCAACTCGACCTCATGCACTTCTCCAGAAATCCTGTAACTTGGCTACCAGGGAAAGTAGTAGGATGGCCAGAAAGCCATGACAGAAACAAAACTTCTTCAGCTCTGGGCTGTTAATTGTACCCTCTCTAAAATAATGCCAGAATCTGGGATGTTGTAGGCTCCAACTGCTTTGCTTTCCCCCAGCAGCTCTTCATCCCCCCACAGGCACCAGCAGTGGCAAGGGGAGCAGCCTCCTGCCCACCTGAGCCAGTGCCTCCATCACTCACCCCAGCACCAAACCCCATCAGTACCTGCTTGTTGTTGGGTACTGCTGGGGGCCAGGGAAAAAGCAGCCTTGAAGTTTCTCAGGCTGCACAGGGACAAGAAATTATAACAATGATTAAGCACCTGCAGGGTGTGTGAGAGATGTGATGTTTTGCATAAAGCATGTTTTCAAAGAGGTGTTGCCTTCTTGGACCAATGAGTTTTTTCTATTCTGTTTTGCACAAACTACCCTATATATAAGTTCCTTTAAATGAACAGGGCCTGACCCAACAATCCAGATGTGACATTAACAGGGAGCAGGGAGGATGGCAGGGAAGGGCAGAGCCTGCAGAGCATGGCCACCATCATTAACTTCTCATTGTGGCTGTTCCCAGGGCTGGGTTTGCAGGATGGCTACAGGGGGACAAGTCCAGGTCATGAGCTGTTTCCAGGGCAGAGATCTGCTCTGTGCTCTGTGGGGAAGGAAGAACTAACCTGAATTTCTGCAGGTCGGTGAGGATTTATCTGCTGCTCCAAGGGGACCTTCACACCAACACACACAAACTGCAGAGCATCCCCTCAAATCCTGCCCAAAGGAAAGATCTGTCAGAGAGGCAAACACAGTTTCAAGTGTTCATCAACAGCTTTATCATCCTTTTGGATTTGTCATCAGCCTTTATGCCTGGTGGTGAATAATCCCAGGTCCACTGAGGCAGCTGGAGAGACAGAAATGGAGTGACTGCCCCAGGAATGCAGGTAAGTGGGAAACCAAGATCTTTTTAATGCTGTGATTACAGGAGTTGCAGGGAACCTTAAAGCTCATCCAGTGCCACTCCCTGCCATGGGCAGGGACACCTTCCACTGTCCCAGCTGCTCCCAGCCCCTCCAGCCTGGCCTTGGACACTGCCAGGGATCCAGGGGCAGCCACAGCTTCTCTGGACACCCTGTGCCAGGGCCTCCCCACCCTCCCAGTGAGGAATTCCTTCCTCTATCTATCCTAAATCTGCCCTCTTTCAATTTAAGGCCATTGTGAAAGAAAGGAGCCACATTCTCTGGAAGGATTAATGGCAGGAGCAGCTCAGTCTGTGCTGGGCTGAGGGAATCACTCTCTCCTCTTTCTGCTGGGCTCTGGCATTCTGTCTGCACAGGGACAGTTGGGTCTGGGTGATGGATGGCCTCACAGTGAGCTTCCAGAGCTACGTGCTCTTTGGGCTGGATCCCTGTAATGAGGTCTGGCAGCACTGCTCAGGTCTGCTCTGCTGCTCAGAATTATCTTAATGAGGGGACAGATGAAAGAGAAAACTACATATATCTTATTTTCCCATTCAAGAGATAAACAACACACAAATGTGAGTGAGTAGAGTTTGGAGAGGCTGGAGCAGAGTTTGGAAACACTGGTGCAGAGCTGGTGCTGCACACACTGGTGCAGAACATCCCAATTCTTCTCACTGGAACTGGGTCACTGTTCTCCTTCCAGAAACAGAAACAACATCTGCAAAGACCCTGGGCCCAGAAACAGAAACAACATCTGCAAAGACCCTGGGCCCAGCAAACACCACAGTCCCCACAGGCACATGAATGACTGTGAAGGAGTTTTGCATCTCCAGGCAGGAGCAGAGGAATCAGTTTTACTTTTTGAATCTCTGAACAAAGAGATTCTGATCTTCTCCAATCCTATGGCTTCCAAAGTGGTCACGTTAGAAATCCGGAACCTCATGAATCCCACATTTTTTTCCAAAGAAGTGTTTTTACCTAAGAAAATTTTAAATGTCTTCAAGATTAGCAAAACAATATTTCCTGTGGGGAAAAAAACCCCAAACTGTCCAGCCCCAGTCACCTCTTGCATCCTTGATCCCTCTAAAGACACCATCAAATCCAGCAGACACAAAGCTTGAGGTGGAGGTTTCCACACCGGTACCATGTGCCAGTCCAGAGTTCACCAGATGTGTCACCAAGCATCTCCTCATCTCCTGAAGCCCAGGACTCAACACTATCTGGGACATCTCCTTCCCACTCCTGCACTGCTGAGGGCCCCCTCAGACCCTTGGGGTGTGGCTTTCTGGAACAATGTCTTAGGCTGAAAGAGAGGATGTGACCAAAAATCTGAATTCTGTCACCATCTGCTGAAACCAGGTGGAGCAGTGATTCTTATCTCCATGTGAGATATCCTCTGTTAATGGGCCATCTTTAAACCAGCTGGGCAATCATCTTTATCTTCCCAAAGCCCATCCTCCCTCCAGGAGATATCTCCTGTTAATGGCCAGTGAGTCCCAGGGCATGACTGATAAAATTCCATCATCCCACTGGGAGATGCTCCAGCCAGGGGAGGAGCCAAGCCTTTCCTACCCAGATAAAAACTGAGATTTTGGACACCAAGGTACCTTCTTTCCACTGGATTCCAGAGGAAAGCCAGACCTTTCCACATCATCCCTGGAGCTTCAGAGGAAAACTGCACAAACTGCAAATAACCAAAGTAATGTATATATGTAACCTTAGGTAGAATCTTATGGATAATGCCCATTATGAAAAGTCAATGAATTCACACTATGGCATCAACAACAAATTCAGAATCATTAATACATCGACAGCAATCATCCTAAGAAGTCAAGATTATGTTTTTCCACACATCTATGACAATAAAGCAAAATAAAAGCAAGAAAGAAAGCACTAACCAGTTTACAATTAATAACAGCCATAATTTGGAGTTGTTACTCATTCCTCTGTGCTATCTGTGGAAGATAAAACAGCAAAGATTGTTATGAATAATTATGTTAATTGATCAATGTAGAATGTTTGTATCCATAGAATTTTTTTATAAAATTAAGGATCTAATAAACTTCATCCTCACATATTTTTACACAATTTATTATCTTATATTCTTAAACAGTTGGTTGCCAAATTCTTCATAATTGTTTCAGTTGGTTCCATCTTATCTCTATAACGAAAGAACTATCTTGTAAATTAAATGAGCATATTTCAACAGATCTCAAACTTAATGTCACTCAAACATAATTTAAACATAACAACTTAACACAAACATAACCAAAAGTACACCTAACAAAACTTAAAGTTAACATTACTGAAACTGAGCAGAAATTAATAGAACTTAAATTTAATAGAGCTTAAAATAAGACTTAAACTGAACAACACTTAAGCTTAACTTCACTTAAACTTTACAACACTTGATCTTGGCAGAAATTCAATTTAACAGAACTTAAGCTTAACAGAACTTAAAATTAACAGAACATAAACCTGACATCCCTTAAATTTAACAAACCTTAAGCCAGAGTTGAGAGTGTTCCTTTAAAAGTTTCAGATACAACAGAATTTAACTCATTTTGACTCCATCATTACAAGAAAACTCTAGGAAATTTGTCATACAACAGTCAAACATCAAGGAACAATATCAGACAAACAACTGATTTGTAACTGAAATAGCAGCAACATGGATTTTCTGGAGAGATTGTAAAGGTGTGGCAAATGCATTGTGATTTTCTACAATTTAGTTTTTAGAATAGCTCATGGTAAGTGCAAATATTATTGAAAATACTGTTCATAGTCAGGACTTTACTGGTGTAAGTTTGTCAGGGTTTGTTCAAGTGCAGCTTTACTCAGAAAAAATGACAACAGTGTTGAGAGAAAATAGAATTAGATGGGACAGGTAAACTGCACCTACAGGAAAAGCCTGGAATGGACTTTCCCCAGCACCTATGAGCAGCCAGAAGCAAAATGTGTTGATTCTGATTAAATTGCAGAAAATAGTTTAAATTCAACAGAAGTCCTTTGCACTATCCAAAACGTAAAAAACAATTTTGGATACCAGGTTTCCTTCTGCTGGAGAAGCAGAGGCATCTTCCAGCTCCAGAAGATCCTCAGCTGCAGGGAAGGGACCTGGGAGCCTGTGATGCTGGATCTCAGCCCCTCTGGGCTGGCTGCAGAGTGAGGAAGAGGGAGAGCAAGATGTAATTAGCAGATTAACTTTGTGCCAGAGCAGAAAAACCCCTGAAGCAGCTGCTGGGCCACAGCTGGAGCAGAAACCCTGCCCTGAGCAAGGCAGACCTTGCTGCTGTGCAGGACATCATTTGACACTCGCTGTGTCTGCCCCCCTCATTTCAGGAGACAAAAAGAGGAGATGGTTTCTTCCTCCTGAGAGATAAATGCCTCCAGATTGTAGCCACTCAACAGGTCCACTGAAATTCATCAGTTCTGACTTGAAATGAAAGCTGTAATAAATCTCCCTGTTGAATGGGAGATCAAAGGCAGATCATTAGAGCTCTTGGATTACCCAGTGAGAGTGCACTTCCATCAGCCACTATGCTGCCAGCTCCCCGTGCCCAGAATGACCCCTTTGACAGTGCAGCTCTGGCTCTCAAGGAAAGGACAGTTTTCCTGTGAGAAGGTCTGGGTTGTGCCCCTGTCCTGTGCCCAGACAGCTCTGTGAGGCTCCTTGGCAGACACAAGAAGGGAATGGGTTATTGCTCCACCCCACAGGCACAGCAGAAGGATTCAGTGCTGGCCCAGCCCTCAGGGAAAACCCTTCCCCACATAAAAAACCTCCTGCAACTTCTTCCCAGGGAGGGGAAGTGTTCCACAAGGTTTGGGAGCTATCCCAGCTCAGCTGCTCTCCTCTAAAGACAGACCTCAAAAGTGCAAGGTGGAGCCCTGCAGCCCTTCAGTGGGACCAGGTGTCCATGTCACTCTGTTTCTGGAGGGATGCAGGATGCTGTACTGATCTTCCACTCTGTTCTGTGCATTCCCAGCAGGAATCAAGAGCAATCTCTATCTCAGCCTCTCAAATCATATTTTTTGGCAGCAGCCTATGATATGGCCTCGGTCTCAGGGAAAATGTCTCCCTTTCCCAAATCTGTGTGGGTTAACCCCTTCTCTCTGCTTGGGCCATGAGATCCCAAACTCAGCCAGTCCCCTGGGCTTCCTGCCTTCTCATTTCACCTCAGTGGCCATGGTCACACACCCAGGCTGGCATCTGCACGTGGGTGCAGGGCAAGGGTGTGCAGGAGGAGCAGAAGGTGAGGAGGCTTCAAGCTGCAGGTGGTGGCCTCCTATCAGCAATTCAGCTGCTGGTCCCCCTTGCTGGCTCCTTGGCCCTGCTGGGCAGGATCTTCTCCCAGCCTAACGCTGATCTGGTGAGACAGTTGTGCCTAAGCCAGCTGGAGGATGCTGGAGAGCGAATTCTCTAAATAGTTTATTTCTCTAACAGCATAAGGCAAGGAGGTCTTTTCCAACACCCTGGCCTGTGGATTGCTAGATTTTCACCAGAAAAAGCTGGCAGACATCATCTGACATCCCTGGCTCAGCACAGCTGGGACACAGCCCTTATTCCAGGTGCAGCAGAGCTGGATCTGGGCTGTGGGCTGCACACCCAGCAGTGCCTGGGGACAGGGAGGGGACCAGGCCCTGCAGAAGCCACACAGAGGGAACTTTATCTCCATGCAAAACGTGTTGCACGTGACAGAGTGAATTTCATCCCTGGAGGGATTTTTTTGTCCCCCTGAGACCAGGTTTGCTGAGCTTAGGTCTGAAGTGAGGGACCATAATAAGTCCATTAGCTTCAGAGGAGTTATCCTGAGCACACAGTTCAGCCTGTGATCCCTCATTTTACAAAGGGCTAAACACGGAGAGGATTCAGCAGTGGAAGGGAGAGACCCTCTGCCATTTTGCACGGCTGTGATGTGCAAATCAGTGCTGGGGTGAAAGTGGGGTTATGTGGGACTTACTTCACTGACTGAAAGGTGTGATCCTGGTAACCAAGCTTCTCATGCTGCAGCTGCTCTTGTGTTCTGCAGGATGGGGCGTGGGGTGTCTGGGGACACGGGGTGTGTGTGCTGGGGGTGTCCTGTGACATGGGGAGCCCTGCAGCTGGGTGTCCTGTGACACACCCAGCCACACAAGGTACCCTCAGCTGCAGGGTATCCCAGAGAATGGAAAGTCCTGACGACACAGGTAGTGATACAAGGCACTGCAGGTGGATTTTTACTGGGATTTTTACCAGCCTGGCTGGCTGCAGGGAAATGTCTGCAGCTGGGCAGAAAGCAACAACAAAATGTCCCAGCACTGGGGCTCTGATAATAAAGAAACAACCCTGCCATTTGTAGCTGAGCCCAGAGTTTTGGAAGCCCATCTTGTGGCTTTTGAAGTGCAAACCAGCACAAAACCCCCATTACCCAGCTCATCCTAGGAGCAGCCCTTCATGTCACCTCCAGCACAGAAGGTTTCCTGGACCCCCGAGCACAGCCCCCGCTGGACACTGCTGCAGATGAAACTGCTGAGCAAGATCAAACACAAACCATTCCCCAGGCTCCCCCCGCCTGCTCCAGCTGCCTGATAATCCCTCCACTGAAAGGGAACCTGAACCCTGAGTGGTTTCGTGCACTGGGAAATGGAGCTGAGCCCCCAAACCCTCTTTGTGCTGGTGCCTTCCATTCCCACACTGTCCCAATCCCCACTGGCACTGCCCTGCTGGGAAGATGAGCTCTGGAGCTGTCACCACTCTGAGCTTCAATCCAGCATAAACCAAACTTTTTGTTTAAGGTAGTAGTTTAACAAAATAATAAAAAAAAAAAAATTAAAAAAAAAAGAAAAAAAAAAAAAAAAAAAAAAGCAGCATATGTCTTTGATCTTGAATAAAGCTTTTATCACAGTGCCTTCAATCCCGGTGAGCAGAGGGGATTATCTTTCTCTAGCACAAAAGTTCACCTCCTGGAGCAGGTCACAGGAGGAAGATTTCGCTGGAGTGGGAGGCGTGTCCTCCGGGGCATTCACCTCGAGTCCGGCAGGCAGCTGCTCCCAGGGAAACCTTTTTATGAGCTAACCTACTGCCTCGAATCCTTTCACATGCAAAGGGAACAAAAATAACAACCCTCCAAAAGAAAGACGAAGATACAAACTCCCCGGCAATCACTGCCAGCCTCATTTAGCAGCAAAGACCTCAGCTCAGCATCCTGCCAGCTCTCCTGAGTGCCAGGGACCAGCCAGGACTCAGGGTGTCACCTGAGGCTGTGTCCTGGCCCAAACCCAGCCCCAGACTGGGTTTAGCCCTGTGCAGGGCCTGCTCTGGGCCTGGCCAGGGTGTCCCTGTGATGCTGCTCCCCATGTCAGGCAGGCTGGATCCACGAGGATCATCCCTTTACCACGGCAGGTTAATGCCAGAGGTGTTTGCAGTGACACTCATTCATCACCTGTGCTCTGGGCAGCCTCCCTGCCCTCACCTGCCCTGCCTGCACACCGAGCAGGCAGTGCCAGGTAATGGGATTTACTGAGAGTAAATCAGAACTGCTGCCTGTTCCTGGGGTCTGGCAGGAACTGGGGCAGGAGGCAGCACCAGCAGCACTCTGTGTCCTGACCTGGGGGACCCTGGGGGCTCTGTGCTCTGACCTGGGGGACCCTGGAGGCTCTGTGCTCTGCCCTGGGGGACCCTGGGGGCTCTGTGCTCTGCCCTGGGGGACCCTGGGGCTCTGTGTCCTGCCCTGGGGCTCTGTGCTCTGCCCTGGGGGCTCTGTGCCCTGCCCTGGGGTCTCTGTGCCCTATCCTGGGGGCTCTGTGCCCTGCCCTGGGGGCTCTGTGCCCTATCCTGGGGGCTCTATGCCCTGCCCTGGGGGCTCTGTGCTCTGCCCTGGGGGCTCTGTGCTCTGCCCTGGGGGCTCTGTGCTCTGCCCTGGGGGCTCTGTGCCCTGCCCTGGGGGCTCTGTGCTCTGCCCTGGGGCTCTGTGCTCTGCCCTGGGGCTCTGTGCCCTGCCCTGGGGGCTCTATGCCCTGCCCTGGGGGCTCTGTGCTCTGCCCTGGGGCTCTGTGTCCTGCCCTGTGGGCTCTATGCCCTGCCCTGGGGGCTCTGTGCCTTGCCCTGGGGGCTCTGTGCCCTGCCCTGGGGGCTCTGTGCTCTGCCCTGGGGGCTCTATGCCCTGCCCTGTGGGCTCTATGCCCTGCCCTGGGGGCTCTGTGCCCTGCCCTGGGGGCTCTATGCCCTGCCCTGGGGGCTCTGTGCCCTGCCCTGGGGCTCTGTGTCCTGCCCTGGGGGCTCTGTGCCCTGCCCTGGGGGCTCTGTGCTCTGCCCTGGGGCTCTGTGTCCTGCCCTGTGGGCTCTATGCCCTGCCCTGGGGCTCTGTGCTCTGCCCTGGGGGCTCTGTGCCCTACCCTGGGGGTTCTGTGCCCTACCCTGGGGGCTCTGTGCCCTGCCCTGGGGGACCCTGGGGGCTCTGTGCCCTGCCCTGGGGGCTCTGTGCCCTGCCCTGGGGGCTCTGTGCCCTGCCCTGGGGGCTCTGTGCTCTGCCCTGGGGGCTCTGTGCCCTGCCCTGGGGGCTCTGTGTCCTGCCCTGGGGGACCCTGGGGGCTCTGTGCCCTGCCCTGGGGGCTCTGTGCTCTGCCCTGGGGGCTCTGTGCCCTACCCTGGGGCTCTGTGCTCTGCCCTGGGGGCTCTGTGCCCTGCCCTGGGGGCTCTGTGCTGTGCCCTGGGGGCTCTGTGCCCTGCCCTGGGGGCTCTGTGTCCTGCCCTGGGGGACCCTGGGGGCTCTGTGCCCTGCCCTGGGGCTCTGTGTCCTGCCCTGGGGGCTCTGTGCCCTGCCCTGGGGGCTCTGTGCTCTGCCCTGGGGGCTCTGTGCTGTGCCCTGGGGCTCTGTGCCCTGCCCTGGGGGCTCTGTGCTCTGCCCTGGGGGCTCTGTGCCCTGCCCTGGGGGCTCTGTGCCCTGTGCCCTGCCCTCTCCTACAGCTGCTGGGAGCCTGCTGCTGGCCTCCTGCTCAGGGAAGGGTGCTGTGGTGGTTGAGGCCCGAGTCCTGCCTCTCCCAGGGCATTAATGGAAGTGACAAATATGCTTTGACATCAATTATGTTGCTTTCTTGTTCAGCAAAGAAGTAATTCGCTTAAGTGGAGCAATTAGGTAAACTTATCAAGAGAAGTTTGCAGTGCCTTAAACAAGCAGCTAATCAGGCTGGGATGGAGTGGAGATAAAAAGGGGATGGGATGAAACTCCCAAAAGGGGTCTGGGGGTCCCCAGGGGCTGAGGCTGCTGCAGGCATCAGTTCAAGGGGGAAATTCTGCAATGGGGATGTCTGGAGTGAAACATCCCTCCTTCCATTTGTAGCCCTGAAATTGTCCCTCCTGCTCTCCTCAGGACACAGGCAAGAGGAAAAGTCACAGCCCCAGGGGTCTGCTAAGAGCAGTGGTGAGAGATGAAGTTTTCAGTGAGGGCTCCCACTGTGTACAAGATTCTGTACAAGCAGGTCTCAAAGCATTTGCTGATAATAACAAGTGGGGCAGAGGATGGACATGGACATTCAGTGATGGATTCCCTGCAGGGACAGAAAAGACACAAGTGGCTGTGCCTCATTCTCAGCCTTCTCCACTGGAGGAGCAACAAGGGCTGGGGTGTTCTGTGGGACAGAGAAAAGTGGGAAGGTGGGACACAGGCATGGAGAGAAGTGCCATGGCCCAGAAATACCCCTGTGCTCCCAGGACCCCAACACTTTATAAAGCTCTGAAAAAGGTCCCTCAAGAATGGCAGAGTGAGCACAGCATGGCAGGTGTGAGTGGATGGTGTGTCCCCCAGGCAGTGCCACCAGCCCTGGGGCACAGCCACTGTTCAAAGAGACTTTCAGATTATTTCCTCAATGGTGCTAAATTTTGAGATCTGCAAATTTCGAGATTTAATTTCCAGATTTCATAAGAATCCATGGCACAATCCACTTTTTAAAGGCTGCTAAGGAGTTGAATCAAAATGCAATAGTATAAATCATTAATGCACCCCTGTGCTGCAATGAAGCTGGAATATTTTAATCACTGAATAATGAAGTCAATACTCACAAGTCTCAGCTGTCATTACAAGACTCACATGCCTCTGTGCACCCTGCTGGAGAGGAAATTTTGCAAGTGGAGTGGATTTGCCCAGAGGAAGGGCAGCAGGAGCAGTGCAGCAGCGCTGGGACACGAGTGGGTGGGTTTTGCAGCTCAGTTTTGTGACCAGCAGTGAGTCAGCATGCTCAAGGGCATGTAGTGATAGGACAAGGAGGAATAACTTTAAACTGAGAGACAGAAAATCTAGATTAGCTGTTAGGAAGAAATTCTTCCCTGGGAGGGTGGGGAGGCCCTGGCACAGGTTGCCAGAGCAGCTGTGGCTGCCCCATCCCTGGAAGTGTCCAAGCCAGGTTGGACAGGGCTTGGAACAACGTGGGATAGTGGAAGGTGAAGGCAGAGGGTGGAATGGGATGAGCTTCAAGGTCCTTCCAGCCCTAACTTCTTTGGGATTTTGTGATTCCTAAAAGAAAGAAGCTCGACCTAACCCATGATGTGGCTCCTGGTAGGAATAGCATTTAGAGCTTGGGTGAGCACTGGGGTTTTGAAGTGAACACACTCACCTTGGTAGTGCTCAGAGAGTTTTGTCCATTCCCAGTGAGAACAGCCCAGAGTGGAAATGTCCTGACACCATCCTAGAGCTGGAAAAGTCCTGGAGCCAACAGTGTGGCGAGAGCCAGATCTGGGAGCTGGTGAGCAGAAGGCAGAAGGGCAAAGTTAGAACAGCTCAGTGAGTGCTGGGACATGCCTGCAGGCAGCAGGAGCCACTGTGTCCCTGGCACAGACGGAGCATGTGGCTGGGAGCTGCAGCAGCCACACGGGTGGGAGGAGGGCTGGCCCTGCCAGGGAAAAGGGGAGCAGGCACCAGGCACTACGAGTAACTCTGGCTTCCTCAGAGAAAGGAAACCCTGGGAGCACAGACAGCAGCAGGATGGCAAACAGCCACAGCCAGCAGGGAGGCTGAGCACAGAGACAAGTGCTGGTGTCTCTGCCTGAAGGTTGGGAGGTTCACAGTGCTGCACTGCTGAGCTGTGTCCCACCACTTCGAGGACATTCCTCGTGGTGTCTGGCACTGTGACAACCAGCCTGAGGCCCCAGCACTGCAATCATGCCATGGAACCTGCATGGTCAGATGGACATCACCAGGACAAGAGGGTGAGTTGGGTTGATGTGGCCAGCAATGTGAATTCTGTCCCCACCTGCTGCAGCCGGGTGGGGCAGTGCCCCTGATCTCCTGGCACACATTATCTGCTCATGGGCCATCTTTAAACCAGCTGGGCAATCATCTTTATCTTCCCACAGCCCATCCTCCCTCCAGGAGATATCTCCTGTTAATGGCCAGTGAGTCCCAGGGCATGACTGATAAAATTCCATCATCCCACTGGGAGATGCTCCAGCCAGGGGAGGAGCCAAGCCTTTCCTACCCAGATAAAAACTGACATTTTGGACACCAAGGAACCTTCTTTCCACTGGATTCCAGAGGAAAGCCAGACCTTTCCACATCATCCCTGGAGCTTCAGAGGAAACTGCACCTTCTCCAGGAGCACTGCTCCAGCTGAACCACATCTGCCCCTGCAGGAGGATGCAGCTACCATTGAATGGGACTGTGCCAACACCCTGACTGACTGACGGGTGTCAGCTTGGATTCTGACTCTGGCAGGGTTTGGGATTGTTCTGTGTAATACTGCATTTCTATTTTAATTTTCCTAGTAAAGAACTGTTATTCCTAATTCCCATATCTTTGCCTGAGAGCCCCTTAATTTCAAAACTATAATAATTTGGTGGGAGGGGGTTTACATTCTCCATTTCAAAGAGAAACTTCTGCCCTTATTGGCAGACACCTGTCCTTCAAACCAGGGACAGTGGGACAGAAGGACCCAGCTGGGTCCAGACCACATTAAGACAGAGCTGGTGGGACCAGTGGGAGGTAGAACAGGTGAGAAACTGCCTCTTTGTTTCATGATGAAAGGAGGAGCACTCATAGCAGTGCTCTCACAGGGCTATTGCAGTGGGTACAGGGCTGTCAAATGGTCACCTGAGCCACAGGAATCCTCCCTGGCTCTGCACAGAGCAGACTGAAGCTGCACACCCTGGATAAGTGGCAGGACTTTGAGTCACATACACCTCCCTCAGGAACCTGGTGAGACAAATTGTCCCCCTTGAGTTGTCCTGCTCTAGGATTGCACTGGATCCCACACTTAAAAGTATTTAGCCAAAATATTTACTTAAAATCTGAGGGTGTACAGCGCTCCTCCTCAGATTTCTTTCTGCAGAAGTGTTCATGTGGGTGGCAGAGGATTTTCACCTTTAGTGTACAAGTCTGGTCACCTCTGAAGAGGGGACCCCGAGGGAGCTGGACCAGCACAGCAAATCCCATTTCCTCATCGATTTTCTCCAGGGATGCTCTGGAAGTAGCTGAGTGTATGTATCTGTGTGAGCAGGGGATATTAGAGACTCATGCAGTGAGATTATAACCAACACCAAAGGCTGTTCTCTCTAAACCCCTCTTTTAAGGCGTTAATGACTTTTAAAAAACCCAACTCTTTGTGCTGGAGATGTCTCAATCTTCATCACAGATGAAAGGTTTTTTTGGGGGGAATCTGAGCCAAAATCTCTGTGGCTGTGTTCTGCATTATCAGAAAAAAAAAAAAAAAAAAAAAAAAAGTAAGGCAGGGGAAGAGCTCCCTGGTAATACTGTTTGTCATAATCCTCTTCTTCCATCATCCTGCCCAGCAACAGCTGCCTGGGTCTGGCCCTGCTCCTGCTGTGAGAACAGCCTTGTTGTGCACCTTCCTGCTCCCCCTTTCCCACTGCAGCCACCCTGTGCCCTGACCCACCTGTGCCTGGGTATAGATGCTCTCCTAGACCATCCCTTGGGCAGCAGCTGGGAAATTCTGGTGTCTCCATCACCTCCCTGCTGGCTCCATCCCTCAGGGCCATCAGCAGTGCCAGGACAAGGCAGGAAGCAAGGAGGCTCAGCAGGCAGTGGGATCATGCAGTAAAGAGTGTGGGGGAACCCTCAGCAGGAGAGGGAACTGGAGGCAGGGAGGGAGAGGGCAGAGAAAACTGAGCAACCCCTCAATGAGCTGAACCTGCCCCAAACACACAAGAGCTCCCCTCAGAGCAGGGAGGGAGGCTGAGCCCTCATCACTGCCCCAAGTTAAACAGCTTCTGGAGCTGCCAAAGGTTTTTCCAGGGTCCCCAGGAGTGTGGTGCCCTGCAAGGAACCTGCTGGGGCTCAGCAGGGCACGGGGCAGGGCAGCAGAGGTACTCTGAGCATCAGAGATCGATGTGATGCCAATGTCTGAGCCCCCAGGGCTCAGCCAGAGTCCCCAGGGGATGAGAAGGTCCTACAGTCCCTGTTGAAGCCTGTCACCACCTTGGGGCTCCATTCATCCCCCTGACCTGCAGCTGTTGATTCCAGCTGCTTTTGGATTTTTTTTTTTTGCTTCCCATCACGGCAGACAGAAGTTTCCATATTTAAACCAACACCAGTTAGCCCCCACTCAAATTACTAATCTGAATAATCCCCCCAGCCCAGGGGAAGGGATTGCTCCCAGGAGGAGACCTCTCCCTGCAAGCACCTGGCCTGAGCACAGCCCCAGGGATGAGCCTGTGACACAGAAAAAGGAAATTGTGTTGGATGGCTCTGGCAGGATGAGCTGCCTGCTCCCTGAGGGGAAGGGGAGCCACAGGATCCCTGCTGCTGATGAGGGGTTTTGGGAGGGGGACAGCATCAGGGCAAGCTCAGGGACAGAAGCACACACAGGGGGTGTGGGGCTGTCCCAGGGCTGGGTCCCACAGCCCTGCATGGCCAGGTCTGGCACATGGAGCAGTGCAGGACCCTGAGCACCCTGTCCCTTCCCAGAGCTGCTCCAACACACAAAATAATCTCTGAAGCATCTGCAATTCTTTGCCAAGTGCTGAATCATCCTCCTGCAATGCTTGCATTAGGAATGCAGGAGTGGTAGAGCCCTTTGCAGAGAGCCAGGAGGAGGGGACAGGTAAGGCACAGAGCAGGGAGAGGATCACAGCAATGTGCTCTGTGGCCCTGCTGGGTGCCCAACACCTGGGCACATCCCTGGGGGCTGAGGGTTTGCTTTCATCACCATGAAATGAGGCACTGTGAGCCCCCAGAGCAATCCTCATCCTCCACTAGAGCAATAGGGAGACCCAACCTCACTTGTGCAAAGCTCCTGGAATCCCAAATCCAGTCCCCTGCCATGGGCTCCCATCAGCTGCATCAGCTCCTGGAATCCCAAATCCAGTCCCCTGCCATGGGCTCCCATCAGCTGCATCAGCTCCTGGAATCCCAAATCCAATCCCCTGCCATGGGCTCCCATCAGCTGCATCAGCACCTGGCCAGCTGTACCAGCAATGGTCTGAACCAGCTCATCAGGGGAACAGAGAAAAACCCTTGGAGCCACATGGAAATGGATGAGTAAAAGGGGTGTATTTATTTAGACTTTGAGAGAAACTTTGATAGAAGCTTAGACTGGGGGATTTGAAATCTTTCAGCATATGCTGGTTACACACAAGGACACAAGAACTCGTGTGTGTTTAACAGATCTATGAGATGTGGCAGATAGCAAAGGATTACCTGGGTTAGTCTGTGTGAGAGGCTGGAGGGAGCTGTGGAGGGAATTCACAGCTCACAGAGACTGGCTGTGTGGCAAGGGGAATGCAGTGTTGATAACTGGGAGTTCATTCACCATGGGGATCATCTGACCTGCTCCTGGGTGCCACCAAACTCACCATCATCTATAACCCTGAGACAGCTCAGTAATAACAGCTTTACATGCTCAGAGACAGAAGAAACAGGTCTGAAATGCAATGTACTGAACCAAGGTGGTGTTAGTATGGCACTAAGGATCAACTGATGGGGCACCTCCACTCTAAGCAATGTCTCACTGGACCCTCTGAGCTGGGAATAATAAAAAGAACACAAATTGGGTAAAGGGAACAATACCCACACTTTTAATTGCCAAGGGGCCCCTCCAGCCATCCCAACCATCTTTACCCAGCACAGAGCCCTCCTTGTGGCTCCTGCAGAAAGCCAGAGTGGGAACTGCTTACCTGCAGCTGCAGACTTTCCAGATGTGCCTGCATGTCTACAGAGAGCAGAGCATGGGCAGACACAGGCAGAGAGGGGCCAGCTCTGCTGTGGGATGCAGGTCTGGGTGATGGCAGGGAGGGGAAGGTGGATGCAGGGCTGGGGTGAGCAGGCAGAGTGAAGGACCTGGGCCAGGTGAAGGACAGCAGAGTGGGGGGACAGGGGGGCTGGCAAGGGCTGGAGTTTAACTCTTCCTTACCAAAGTGGTGGCCAGAAGGCCAAGGTCATCAGGAAGGTGACATATGGCCTTGGCCTCCTCGGGCAGAGAAAGCCAGATTCACCTGTCAGGGGCAGACATCATCACAGCCATCAGCAGGTTCAGCACAGCTGGAGGGACACGGATTATCTCCCCAGGCAGCCTGAAACCTGAGGCAGGGCTCTGCTTACCTTATTTCAGCCAAAAGGAGGAGGGCACACTCCATCTCCAGTGGGTGGAAAACCTGAGACCATTCTGCACAACCCTAAACGAGATCTAATCTATCCAGACAGACCCATTTGCTGGCAGCTCCTTTGTCTGCTGGATTTGCACACCAGACCATCCTGGCCAGCCCTCCCCAGCAGCAGGAGGCTCTGGGGCCAGCAGGAAAGGTCTGAGAGGCACAGATTGGACTTGTTCTCCACAGAAGACATTGTTCTATCAAGAGGGGATTACTTTCAGCTGCCCATCCTATTGTCTTCTAGTTATTCAGTAACTGAGGTTTGGTATCTCAAAAGTGGCTTTCATTTCAATCTCACTCATGGTTTCCATATTCTCAGAATCTGAGCATTCATATTTGTAAGGTCTTCCTGGTTCACTTTTTCCAACAGCTCAGGTTTGCTGAGCTGGATGGAGGCCACTGGAGACATCACTTCCCTTTTCCAGGGCCCAAACTCACTGGGGACATGCTGGCAGCCTGCCACATCAACAACAAAATTTGCCAAGGTGTCAGCATCAGCTGGGGCTGCCAGGGCTTGTCCAAATCACAAGGAGGGTTTTCAGAGCACTGGTATCCATTCTCCTCCTCCTCTCCTCTACAAGAGGCTTCAAGGATCATCCAAACCACCACCACCCCTCACTTCTGGGCAAGCAGCAGATCTTCACACCTAATTACACACAGGTTGGATTTTAAAATAATAAAAACTTTCACCCCAAAACGAAGCCTAGAGCACTGAATTTGCATATCCTGTGTTAAAATAACACCTGGGGGCTGTGAATTTATTTTCACTTTGCCTGGGAAATGTCAAGTGATGGCTGCTCAGGGCTGCTACTTACCCAGGGCACTCTGCCTTCTTCCAGAGCATCCCACAGCAACAGGACAGACACTGGGTCAGAAATGGGAGTTGTGCAGAAAACAGATATTTCCTCATGGTCACAGGCTTTGTCCTGCACCCTAAATAAAAGGAGATTGTGCTGGTTTTGGCTGGGGTGGAGTTAACTGTCCTCACAGTGGCTGATGTGGGGCTGTGTTCTGAATTTTGCTGAATGCAGGGTTGATAATATAGAGATGTTTTTGTTCCTGCTGCATGGGGCTCACACAGGGCCAAGGCCTTTCTGCTTTTCCTAAGGCTGAGCTGGGGAAGAGGCTGGGAGGAGGCACAGCCAGGACAGGTGACTCAAACTGACCAGAGGGACATTCCAGCCCACAGGACATCATGCTCAGTGTGCAAAGCTGGAGGGAAGAAGGAGGAAAGGGGATATTTAGGGTGATGGTGCTTGTCTCCCAAGTTGCTGTTCCATGGGATGGGGCCCTGCCCTTCTGGAGGTGCTGAGTACCTGCCTGCCCATGGAGAGCAGTGAATTCATTCTGCTTTTCTTTGCCTGTGTGTGTGGCTTTTGGTTTCCCTGTTGAACTGTCTTTACCCACGAGTTCTCCAGCTTTTACCTTCCAGTTCCCTCTCTGATACCACTGGTGGGGAGTGAGTGAGTGGCTGCTGGCTGGGGTTAAACCAGGACAGAGCTATTTAAATAATAGAATTATAGGATGGTTTGGGTTGGAAAGGACCTCGAAGCTCACCCAGTCCCACCCCCTGCCATAGGCAGGGACACTCTCCACTGTCCCAGGTTGGTCCAAGCCCCATCCAGCCTGGCCTTGGGCACTGCCAGGGATGAGGCAGCCACAGCTGCTCTGATTAACTTCCCCCACAGGGAAGAATTCCATCCTAATATCCATTCCAAATCGACCTTCTTTCAGCTTAAAGCCATTCCCCTTTGTCCTGTTACTCCACCATTACCTATCTGACATCCTCCATGGGATGTCACTTCCCAGTTTGTTGCAGGCACTCTGCCATTTCCCCAAAAGCATCTGGCAGCTGCAGCAGGAGGACACAGTGAAGGGCAGGAGGGGCTCATGGTCCAGCCTGATGTTAAACAGCTGCTCTGCTTCCTTAGAGGATGGCACCAAGGTCAAGAGGGGCACAGGACTCCCCCAAAACCCAACAGGTCACCCAGTACCCAGGACAAGACTTGAAAAAAAATCATGTTTTCAAAAATGAAGGATTTTTCCTTCCAGAGAACTGCTTCACATTCCACAGCTACATCTCTCCTTTTCCATATTTTGTTTTTACAGAGCAAAGAAAACAAAAATAAATTGCAGCATAACAAGAAATCACCAGCAATCAGTATTTCCAGTGTGGTAACACCAGACCAGGACGTGTCCTGGGAAATTCATCTCCCTCCTGGGTAAACCAGAGGTGCTGCTAAGGCTGCAATTTGCTCTGCTGTGTGTATCTCATCCATCAAGGAGGAACTGGGGTGGGGGGATGTGAGTTATTATCTCCTCATAATGATATGGGACGTGCTCAATGGGCTCTGTAGAGCTGCAGAGCCCTTGCTGGGTGTGTGCTGCTGGCAGGACTCTGCTGAGGGTTCATCCACGAGAGAGATGGTCCCAAACAGCACAGCCAGCCTGAACCACCCCTGATGTTGGGGAGGGAATAGAAAAATCTTATGAGTGCCTAGCAAGTAGTTCTGAAACAACAGATGAAATAGAGATGTTGGCAATCTTTGATATAGATTCTGAAAACAGTCATGTTGAGGTTTGAGGCCTCTCCCTTTGTTTAGATGATGCCAAATGCCACAAACACCAAAGAACCAACAGACACCCTGTCCCAAGCCTGGCAAGAAAGGTCTGAAGACAAGGGTCACAGATAAGAAAGCCAGAAAACATGGTAATTTAGTAGTTCCTATAAGTTGCATGCAAATATTAGGAAATTGGTATATTGTATTAGATTGGTTATTGGAAATTAGAATAGTCATCATAGAAGAATAATTATTGTATTGTGAAGGGGAAACCTCTCTCTTACCTCTTACCCCCTTGCTCTTATCTCTTATCTCTTACTCTCCATGCTCTGCACTCTCTCTTACACGCTTATAATAAACTGCAAACCTGAAGAACAGAAAATAGAGAGCTCCTGAGTCTGTCCAACCCACAATACAACCCCCACCTCTGCTGTAACACCTCTTCAGCTGTGACAGCAGCAAGGAGCAAAGGGACCACAGCCCACAGGCCCCACACTCATGTTCTGCCCTGCCTGAGCTACCTCTGCCCCAGGACAGGGCTAGGAAAAAAGCAAGTTCTCCTCAAGCCCTGCTGAACCTTTTTCTCCCCTCCGCAGTTTTTCAGGAGCAAAGAGAGATCAGCTTCACTCTGGTGCTCCCTGCAGATACTGGCTCAAAGTAAAGGCCAGGACACCTGCAAAGCATTGTCTGGACAATCCATCCCCACCCCAGAGCACTCCCACAGCTTCTGCAGGATTTTCACAGGTTCCAGCCCCAACAAGGTCAGAAAACAGGAAACAGCTTCCAGCCTCACCAGCCTGTGGGACAAAAACCACTGCTTTCCTCCCAGCACATCCCAGCACCAAGACAGATCTGCTCGTCCTGTCATTGTCCCACTGCTCACCCAAGGTGTCCAGGCAGGCAGGAGATGGCTCCAGCAGCTCCTGGCCAAGGGGCATCCCAGGGTTCACCCCTTCACCTCGTTCACAGGGGCATTCACACCTCCACAGGTGGCCAAGGCCCAGCTTCAGGCTCTTTAAGCAGTGACACTCAGCTTGGGAGGTGACCTGCCCAGGGCTTGGAGTTTTCTTTCCAGCCTGGCAGTGGGTGTGGGGTTCTCCAGGAGCTGGGGAAGGGCTGGGGGGGCTCAGAGGAGCTTTCCACAAAGGTGCCGAGGCACCTGGGCACCAGCACTAATCCTCAAGGCCTTGAGCACCATCTCCTGGTCATTCATGGATTTGGTGGCAGCTTAACCTCTTTGCTTCCTCCACGCCACCATCCCCACAGAGCTGGAGGGGACAAACGTGTGTGGGAGCCGTGCAGCACCTCAGCAGGGTCACCTGCTGCCACACACACAGAGTGCCACCAGCTCTGCCAGCCTCTGTCCTGAGAGCTCTGCTGCTCTCTCCCCCTTCCAGGTTTTAACAGGAACAAACTCTCCCACTAGCACAGCCACGCTCCTGTGCCACCTCCCTGCCTGGTGGCACTCAGCAGCTGGCACAAGACACTTCTGGAAGGCTCCAACCTGTCCCCCTGCCGTGGCTCTGGGCAGCAGGCACTGCTCCCAGGGTGTTCCCAGGCTCTGTGTGTAAATGTCTCAGTGCCACAGCTCAGCCTTTTGGCATGAGGAAAAGGAAGATAAATGCTGCCAGCCCCCTCAGAGCCACAGGAACTCTGCATCTATCTAATTGCACTTCATAATGGATTCAGCAAGCCATTAATTATCAGATTATATTTTAGGAAGCTGCAGATAAAAAAGCTTTAGGAAATTTAATCTCAAAGGAACTGGTGTGGACAATGCTGTTGCATCAGGCCAGGACCAGAGAAGCAAACTTTACAGCAGTTACAAGGCTTGGCCTGTGTGCCAGGGGAAGGTTCACGTAAAAAAGACACTGGCACACAGACACAGCTCCTTCCCTTTTTTCAGCATGCCCCAGGGGAATTAGAGGGTGGTGGCAGTCTCAGGTTTGCTTGCAGAGAAGATGGATACACCCAGACCTGCCTGGGACCCTCCTTCCTACCAGACCCACAGCAAAAACAAGGATGGGATCAGAGCTGTGTGGCACAAGGTGCCATCCATATAACCCTGAAGTCATTTAGCAAACTCTACAGGAGAAGGGAGGCCCAAAGGTCAGCTCTTCAGCTCTGTGCTGGAACAGTTCTCCAGCTGCACAACAATACAGGTGAGAGCAGAAGGAACAAAGCAGCCCTTACACCCTGCAGAAGAAATACCTGTGAGCACATCACTGGTTCAGCCATGAAAATCTCCAATCTAAATTCTCAGGACAGCTTTTTCTGGTTTCCTGTATCCCTGAGCCCCAGCTTTGTCCTGTTCCAGTCCTCTGCTCTCTGTTCACAGCAGTGGAGGATCACACCTGACTCCCATCTTTTCCTCTGCTGCTTTATTTCTCCTGTGCTGGGGGAGATGAGTGTTCTCCCAGCAGCTGACTGCAGGGAGACATCCCAGGCAGTGAATTCTGTGAACCCCTCCTGCCTGTGGATTGCTTTCCCAAAAAAGCCCCAAATCTCCCAGGTGGGGCAGAACACTGAGGTCCTGAACCAGCCTGGTGATACCCAGTGCCAGGCACAGGCTCCCTCCCCTGTCCCTCACTGGATTTCTTCACAAATCAGAGTGACTGCCACCAAACAAATCCTCCAGAGTCACTGTCACCAGCTCAGAGCCAGCTTGGCTCACTTGGGATTTGGGCAGCACCACAAGTTTGGCATCATCCAAAGAGATGATGTTCTCTGTCTGAGCCACCTGTGTGGAAGGAAGATGACCCAGAGTCAGACAGGTACAGCACCACTTTCCCCTGGATCCCTTTGCTGCTCACACCTTTTCCAGCCCCAGCTCAGGTAATAATTCAGCTTCACACCACAGGTCTGAAATTACAGCAGGCATGAGACTAATAGGAAACACCAAACCACACACACCAGTGATGCAAAAGGAGACAGGAGAGTAATTTAAATATTTCTCTCCACAAATTGCTATAATTTAGCTCCACAAGGAGCTGTAGACAGGAAACACTCTGTGATTATCCACTGGAGGAATGCCATCCCAGGGAATCTTGCACACTGGGCACCCAAAGGTACCACCAGTTAATCCATCAGTTGCCAGAAAACTCAAATCATCCCCTGTGGGAAACAGAAAAAGTATAAAACTCTCAGAAAGCAAATCCCAAGATGGGGAAATGCAAGAATGCTGAAGATGCAAGGACAAGAAACAATAGGGCAATGAGCTGTGGAGAGATAGGCCCATCCTATTGTTTGTATATATATTACATATGTAAATACAAAATTTTAAAAAAAATTCCCAAACCAACAATCCCCCCCCTCCCTCTTCATTTTCATCACAAGAAATATTTACACCCTGTTTGTTCAAGCTGCAATTTGAGGAAATTCAGTTCTGTGTAATTAAGGAATGCCCCTCCTTGGAATGGGTATTACCAGGAGATAATTACCCATGCTGGGAATCTGGTGTTTTGAGAAAGCAATCGTGCTGAACAAATGACAAAGCCAAGTGCCTGTCGGGAATGTTTGCTACACAGGAAATTATCAGCACTATGAGCACAGTGTTGCTTTCTATTAAATCCTCATTTACATTTAACTGCATGTTAATTTTGGTTTAAATTTTATGTGACTTCAGAGTCTCTTGATCTGAATTGTTCAGGGTGGGTCTAAACACACCTGAATTTGGAAGGTTGTCCCACCAGGCAAAAGATGGAGGTTCCTGAGTCTCTGAGACATCACAGGCAGGCAGCAAACAGTAAAATCCCACCAAATAAGCATGAGGAGTGGCTTGGCCACCCAACAGATGGTGTGTGATGGGGACACTCAGTGCAGGACACAGGACACCAATGACCAACACAAGCAGAAGTGTTACCTAGATCAGGGAAAGAAGCACAGCCCCCCAAAATTTCCCCCATCTCCCTCAATCAGAAGGAATTCCAAGTAAGACACTGTTTGTATTTAATGTCATCTCCAGCTTAGGGAAATTTTAGATATTTGTTTTCAAAGGCAGTCACTAGTTTAGTTTGCTCATACCTTTATCATCAGAGAGGTTTGCTGTTGCCACCACATTGTCTGGCAGAAGCTGGAGTCCAGGGAAAGATGATTTCACAGCTCCCAGGAGTTTCCACTCTCAGGGTTTTCTCTTCATCCACCTTCCTGAGCAGAGTGCCCATGGCTCCCCTCTGAGAGCTGCCTTCTCAGCAATCCAAAACTGAGACAGCTTCCTACAAACTCCTGGATCTGAGCAGATGAGAACAGCAGGAACAGCATCACAGCACTGCACTAGACCCCTGCCCACTGCTCACACAATTTAACAGAAGGGGTTGTGGGGTGGCAGCCACAGAACACCCAAATACAGCTGAGGTGACAGACATGTCACCTTGAAAACAAACCTGCTGGGTTTTCCACCAAGTGTCTGATGAGCAAAAGCTGCTCTTTTAAAAAAGACAGAAGTAGACTTAAAGTGCCCAAAACAATATTTCATGTGATATTTTTAGTGAATACTTTTAAAACTGTCTCATTTCCCTTGTCACTGCAATTTTTCTGCTTGCCATCAAAAAACTGATGGCCAGAAGAAAATACTCTTATTATTTAAATAAGCACCTATTAACTGAATTATTATTTCTGTGATGAGGCCACGTGAAACATCTCTTATGTGAGATGCAACCATGGTAGCTTGGAAAAGCTCAAGTATTCCAGTAAAACATCTCCAAGGCTCCTACAAGAGAGAGGACCTTGGCAAATACAGGCCAAATACTCCTTTCCACCAACACTGAGCAGAACCTCTGCAGGGCACCAGCCCAGTTCCCTGATGACAAAGCACTACATAATCCTATCAATAAAATTATTAAGATCTGTCCTAAAACTAGTTACATTTTTGCTCCCTTTCCCTGGTTGGTAAGCTCTTCCACACCTCATTCCCCTGCTGATTCTTCTAATTTCCAGCTGAAATTTATTCATGGCCAGTGTATGTCTGTTTGTTCATGTGCCAGCATTATCTTGTAGCTTTAAAAGCCTTTCAAACTCTCTGAGGTGTTTATCCTACTCTTCCTCTCTGATTTCATTATAAGAGCATGATCATTTCCCCTCTCAGACTTCATTTTCTGTCTGAATAAGGCAGCTCCTCTCATAAAACAGCTTCTACACTCCCCTGGACTTCCCACTGCAGATCTGTCAAGTTCCAGTATGAATTCACCTTTTTTTGAAATAGAAATTTTGGATGAGGTCTTAACTCATTACTGCACCCAGTGCACACCCTTCACTTCATACCACCACACCAGCCAGTTCTCACTACTCAGTTATCCAGCCATGGAACTCTCAGAGAATCATAGAATCATTTAGGAAAAGCCCCCTAGGACCATCAAAATCCCCCATCAGCCAGCACCACCACCCATGTCCTCAAGTACCACACATCTTTTAAATCTCTCCAGGGATTGTGACTCCACAACTGCCTTGGGCAGCCTATGCCAGGGGTTGAAAACCCTTCACAGTGAATAAAATTTTCCTAATACCCAATGTAAGCCTGTTCTGGCACAACTTGAGGCTATTTCATCTTATCCTGTTACTTGTCACATGGGAGAAGAAATGTGATTTTCCTTCAGCTACAGGAAATTTCTGTTTCTGTGTTTTCTGTGGATCAGGCTCCAGGCTAAGCCATGAATTTGCAGGTCATCTCTTCTCCTTATTCTTTTTCTTGGTCAGACAATATCTGCTGTGATGCCAGCAGTACATTGGTTTGCCTGTCAGACATTTCAGCCATTCCCTGAACATCCTAAAGCTCTTCCTCAAGTTATTCACTCACTCAGGTCTGTAATCTCTCATACAAGATCTTCTTCCTCATTCAAAATGCAAACTTCAGACAGTTCCCCTACCTTTAACATAAAAGGAACTAATCCAACAGCTCCTCCTGCACTCTAATGAGCACCTGAATTCCTTAATTAGCTTATCTAATTTCTAAAGATCTGTCCTTTTAAAACCCAAACTGTTAGTGAACCTGCTGATGTATTCTCCCCTTCAATTCACACTGAACTGACTCCAGATCCCTTAGTCTGACGTCCTCTTCTGAGAAAACACAAAAAGAGGTGCAAGAGCAGCATCCTTTGGGGAGCTCCTGCTGTAACCTACCACTGCTCCCAGGCAGAAATGTCCCAGGCAGTGGAAAATACAGTGGTGAACTTTTAAGACTTATTTTGACACCACCAGGTGAGACATTAGAAAATAACCCCCAATTCTGCTTGCAGTAGGATTTTTCCTTCCCCAGTTGTCCTGGTTTGAAGGACAGGTGTCTGCCAATAAAGGCAGAAGCTTCTCTTTGAAATGGAGAATGTAAACCCCCTCCCACCAAATTATTATAGTTTTGAAATTAAGGGACTCTCAGCCAGAGATATGGGAATTAGGAATAACAGTTCTTCACTAGGAAAATTAAAATAGAAATGCAGTATTACACAGAACAATCCCAAACCCTGCCAGAGTCAGAATCCAAGCTGACACCCGTCAGTCAGTCAGGGTGTTGGCACAGTCCCATTCAATGGTGGCTGCATCCTCCTGCAGGGGCAGATGTGGTTCAGCTGGAGCAGTGCTCCTGGAGAAGGTGCAGTTTCCTCTGGAGCTCCAGGGATGATGTGGAAAGGTCTGGCTTTCCTCTGGAATCCAGTGGAAAGAAGGTTCCTTGGTGTCCCAAATCTCAGTTTTTATCTGGGTAGGAAAGGCTTGGCTCCTCCCCTGGCTGGAGCATCTCCCATGGGATGATGGAATTTTATCAGTCATGCCCTGGGACTCACTGGCCATTAACAGGAGATATCTCCTGGAGGAAGGATGGGCTGTGGGAAGATAAAGATGATTGCCCAGCTGGTTTAAAGATGGCCCATGAGCAGATAATGTGTGCCAGGAGATCAGGGTCACTGCCCCACCCGGCTGCAGCAGGTGGGGACAGAATTCACATTTCTGGCCACATCCTGCATGGCAAACCAAGACACCAGTACACCCAGTTAAGATTCCTGCAGTGCCCAACAACCTGCTTGTTCCATCCCTGGTACCTGAGCTCTGAAGCAGTTTGGTTTGAGCATCGAGGGCTGCAGGCACTGCAGTCAAAGGGGAGAGGAACCACACAGCTCAGAACACCCAAGACAGCCTGAACAGAAGGAAAGGGCTGGTGTTTCTACTGCCTACTCTGATTTTCTTTGTCACTCTGAACTCTGCAAAACCTAAGCAGTGTGGGTACCATGCAGAAGTTGCCCACTCTTCCTTTGTATCCACTTCTCTTAAGTGATAACCTGTACCCAAATCCTCCACCTCTTCCCAATTACAGAAACACCAAAAAAGCCACAGAAGTTAAGCACTCAAAAAAGAGAAAGGCTAGATTCAAAAGTTACCCAGAATAAAACAGATTTACAAAGACACTTCATGAAACATCATGTACTGGTTTTCCAGCAAAGAAAATACAACTTGCTCCATTGCACATCTTGGACCACGAACAGAAATAACCCAGATGCCAAGAAAAAAGGCTGTTCCATGAGAAACTCATGCTTGCTGAATAAGTGTGCAGTAATGAGGCAGTGACAGAGAAAAGAAAAAGGAAAGCCTCATCTTCATGAACCTTTGGAGAGCTAGATCACACCCCTGCCAGCCCAGAGCTCCAGTGCAGCACTGGATGAACCAGGTAAGATGAAACCTTCAGAGGTGGCTGCTAATTCCATGTTTGTTTTCCCAGTCCTACACCTGAGACACCAGAGATCCCACCTGCACACATACCATGGGTACAGCATTTTAATCAGTTTTACTTCTGGAATAATTAAACACTTTCCCACTTGTATGTGGAGGAGGAATTAAATAAACCTCCCCAAGGTCAGTCGACACTTGGCAACTTCTGTTTTCTTGTGCCACAGCAGCACAGAGCTCTGCCCACAGCCCCAAATAGATTTGTCATTTGAAGGAAACTGTGGCTGAAACAAGGGCACAAAGGGATCCCATAGAGAGGAGCAGGATTTCATATTTGGAGTAGGGTTTGGAGGCACAGAGCACACAGTGATGGTGAGGATAAAAAGAAATTCTGTTCCTCCAGCAAACGAGGCAGGAGCCCTGCAGTACATAATGCTGCAGTTACAGGCTGTATCCTGTGCCCAAGGAGCAGAATTGTGATGGAAGAATGGTTTGGGTTTATTATTGAAGAGTTGTGTTTGTCTTTTTCAATGTGAAGGGAGATTTAAAAAAATCGCTGAGTTTTAACCACCTAATTCTATGAAGACAAAGAGAGGAGAGCAGGGAAAAGGTGAAGCCTTTAAAAGAAAAGCTGCACTGCAACACAAACAGGCACATGTGAAAATCCTCATCTCCCCACTGCTGATGGAGCTCCAGCTCCAGGCTCCCCACACGAGTCTCTGCTGACACCCTCAGTGTCCCCAGCAGGTGCCAAGTCCTTTGCTGTGCTCATGCTCTGCTCTCTGCACTCACATCTCCATTCCAGGCTCAGTGCTTTGGGAGGCAAAAATTCATCAGTCACCAGTCACACCAGTCTCACCAGTCACACCCCAGCCCAAGAGGACAGGACAGATGCCTCTGTGGGCAATACTGTTTTAGGTCCCTATTCCAACCTGTGTGCTCTCAGGGATGCTCCATGCTGGATGTGGGACCATGAGACCTTAATTGAGGGTCTTGTGAGCTGGGCAGAGGTTCCCAGCCCACCTGTTGTGGCCCTGGCCAGGCTTACTCAGGCAGAAAGCAGAGATCATTCATGCCACTGAGCACAACTTTCCATTCACTATAATCCTGTGTCAGGGGAGCCTAATGATGTGACAAACTAGGACAGGGGGTCAAGCTGTGTCCTGATCACAGCATGTGAGGACACCCTGGAAGTTCCAGCTGCCAGCTCCCCTCAAAGACAAAGGAAAGCAGCTCATAAACTGCATTTTGTCCTTCTGCAAATCAGCATACAAGTGCAGTTGCTTATAGGAAAGTTATAGGAACTGTCCTCCTCATCAACTGCTGCCTGCAACACATAAAAAATAAAACCAAATTATTTAGTGGATGTCCTAGTCTTGCAGGCAACTCTGTGGTCAGAGTTGCAAAAATGACCTAAAGCTGGGAGACAGCTGAAAGGGAAGTGATGACCAGGAACTGACAGGCAAGCAGCAGAGAGGTGTTGGTGGTTCTGCTCAAACTCCCCTCTAGAGCCTTGTCCCCATTCCCAAAAAGGCTTTTTCAGGGTATGAGGAGTAGCAGGCACCTCCTGTGGCTAGTCTGACACTGATCCTGCTCTCCAGGTTGCTTCTCTGCCCAGTTTTCACTAATCCCACAGTTCAGCCCAGAAGGACCTGAGACCTCACCCATGTGCAGGGTGTAGGGGGCAGGTGGAAGTGCCAGCCAGGCTTGCCCATCACCTGGTAAAACGTGTGTGATGTTACCTTGAACACACACCCCACCCTGGCCACACAGTTTGCCTGCTTCAGATGTTTTTATCTGCTTGTCTGAGGCAGTGAGGAATCCCTCTTGTAGCAGCTCCAGAGCTCTGTGGTGGGGCTCAGCCCTGGACCAGCTCCTCCCTGCAGCACAGCCAGCGGTCAGCGCCTCTTCCTCGGCTCTGCCCTCTGGGGGGAAAAAGATTCAGGAGCACAAGAGAAGAAATAAGTCAGTCTGAAGAGACTGACAGGTTCCTGAAGCGAGGGAGACTCTCTGAAAGATCTAAGTGAATAGCAAAGCTCATCCCAAGCACAAGCAGCAGAGGAAAAATCACTTTACTATTCTCTTTAAACTCTGTGAAAGGAAAACATCTCATTTATCTAACAGAGCACAAAGCCATAAAGCAAGCTGGAGGTTAACACAAGGTTTGAAAGGCCACTGTTTCGTGTCAAACTCGAGTAAAAAAACAAGTTTTCAATCCCAAGCCTCAGCTGTGCTCATGCTGGCTGCCAGCCATTGATGCAGCAGTGGGGAGAGCCCTGCACAGCTACCCCTCCTGCTGCAGGCAGAGATGCTCCAGGATCTTGGCCAGCACGTGATAAACCTCTCACATCACTCACTTTGCCAGAGGTTGCACCCAGTTTCCTACCTGCTTGCTGTGGGGCTTCTCCACTGCCCTGTTCAGGATTCGTGTCTTGAAGCAGCTTCAGGAAAGACACAAGGCTCTGAGTGTCACTATCCTGGGTGTGAGCATCCTTCACCTGGCCCAGCAGCTTCCTGAGCACTGGCTGCTCCTCTGCCTTGGCCAGGCAGGCAGGCAGAGCCTACAGCAGAACAGAAATGCAGAAAGAACAGAGTCAACTCCCCTGTACAGACAGACACAGCAAGCAGAGCTTAGGTCAGGGGAAAAAATGAAACAGAACAAAAAAATAACCACACAGACACACGCCACAGAACCCAAGCTCTGGCCAGTGGCCACCACCCTGGAAAGAAGGGCAACAAGCCCTGCTGCCAGCCCTTATCCATACAGCAAATCCCACAGACTGGAGCTGTTCCAGCACCAAGCATTTCTGCATGCCCAAATAGCCAAAAACCACTAAAGACCTGCTAACACGTGAATTTAACATTGCTGCTTTGGGAGGCAATGCTAAGGCAAGAGATACTGAACCTCACTGCAGAACAAGGAGGGATCACTTGCACAGCAAGCAGAGAGCATTTCAAGTGGAGATTTAGGAACCTCCATTCACAATTACAATGGAATTCTGTCTCCTAGAGAAACCCTGGAGAGGAGGCACAAACTCTGAGTGCTGTGGGCTCTCAGCACACCTGGCAACCAAACCCAGAGGCCCAAAATCTACTTCAGTGACCTCAAACAGCAACCAAGGCAGACGTGCCTGTACAGTTATGGAAATAAAAGCAAAGAAATAAGCTGGAACTGTTACTCCCATTTCCCCAGAGCCTTTTAATGCTGTAAATATTGCCCCTGAAGACATAAGCTCCCAGCTCTCCAGGAGAGATGCCAGCCTTTCAGAGCAGGCAGCCTTTACTGGAGACTCCAAGGATTGGATAAAGGCACCTTTGAAGTGGGAAGTTCAGCTCAGCTCCAGGGAGAACGGCCACTTTCTGCTGTCATTGTCATTTTTTATTCTGATGATAAAAAGGCAGAATGCAACTGCTTGGGGCCAAACCAGGGGCTGGTGGACTGGCTTTTCCTAGCAGGTGTAAATGCTCACACATCAGGGCAGTGTGGCAGTGCCATGACCTATTGCAGAGGGGAAACTGCATCAGTCCCAGCTCTTCCCACTCACAGCAGAGTTTGTGGACATGAAGGGGCTCTGGTGTCAAGAAAACACAGATGTGCTGAAGAACAAAGTAAAGGTAATTTTTAATGGAAACATTAATTTGTACTGAGACTTGGTAACCAGATCGTGTTTGTTCTCAAGGTTTACATGCCTGGCCCCTTCCAGATCAAAATGAGTATATAAAACACAAAATATCTCCTCTCTCACCACCCTAAAAGTGCTCAGATCCTGCCAAATCCATTGCTCTAATATGGATGAAAATTTTAATTAAAATCAGCACAGCATTCCTGCCCAGAGCCCCAGGTAACAGCCCTTCATCAGTGCATGGATTTGGTAATAAGAATGAATTTTCAGTAACTGAAATATTCTGCTATTTATAGGCTCTTTCCAGAAGACATTTCCTTGGATGTGTTGCTCAGTGGGAACAACAGCCTTTTAGCATTGTTGTGAAAGAGCACACAGAGTATTTCAGACCTATTTCAAAGCACTAATAATTCCCAAAGATCCTGGAAAAAATGGAGAAATACTGATAAACAGCAGGAATCCCAGCTTCCACTTAGTCATAATGTGTCCCCACACCTCAGCCTGATCCACCAGGCTCTCACTGGCTGGGACACTGCAAAACCCTTCACGGCCAAGTTTGCTCAAATTAGCACATCTCCAGTTTCCACTTGGGAGGAAGAGATTGCCCCTCTGCACCAGGAAACTGCATCACCAAGACCTGGCCTGAGTGTGGTCAGTGCCACCAGACTCCATGGCACCCCAGAGGTCTGGTCCCAAAACACTCCCACCTCAGCACCATGGAACACATTACACATGGAACAGCCAATTCTCAAACATCCCCATGTCCACAGCAGCCCCCAGGCAAGCTGTCTTGGGTTGCAATGCAGGATGTGGCCAGAAATGTGAATTCTGTCCCCACCTGCTGCAGCCGGGTGGGGCAGTGCCCCTGATCTCCTGGCACACATTATCTGCTCATGGGCCAGCTTTAAACCAGCTGGGCAATCATCTTTATCTTCCCACAGCCCATCCTCCCTCCAGGAGATATCTCCTGTTAATGGCCACTGAGTCCCAGGGCATGACTGATAAAATTCCATCATCCCACTGGGAGATGCTCCAGCCAGGGGAGGAGCCAAGCCTTTCCTACCCAGATAAAAACTGAGATTTGGGACACCAAGGAACCTTCTTTCCACTGGATTCCAGAGGAAAGCCAGACCTTTCCACATCATCCCTGGAGCTTCAGAGGAAACTGCACCTTCTCCAGGAGCACTGCTCCAGCTGAACCACATCTGCCCCTGCAGGAGGATGCAGCCACCATTGAATGGGACTGTGCCAACACCCTGACTGACTGACGGGTGTCAGCTTGGATTCTGACTCTGGCAGGGGTTGGGATTGTTCTGTGTAATGCTGCATTTCTATTTTAATTTTCCTAGTGAAGAACTGTTATTCCTAATTCCCACATCTTTGCTGAGAGCCTGCACTGTGCATAACTCATGAGGGACACCCCAGGAAGGCTCTGTGGAAAGCGCTGCCCCCCTGCTTGATCCACACAACAAGAGCAAAAGCTCAGCCCAAACTTCTACAAAAATACACCAGAACAGAGGAAAAAAAGTTCTCTAGCTCTGTCACCATGAAAAAAACTGCCAAACCCTCACAAGCTCTCTCTCCTAATCAGGATGCAGAAGATAACAGGAAACTTCTTTCTTCTGCCTCATCCAGAAATCCCTGCAGCTGCAAATGAAGGGAGACAATGACTGGACAGGCCCACAGGCAATGGAAATGATCCACAAACACAGTGACATTTATTCTAGGTGGGAGAATCAATGCTCCCCCACTTCATCTGAACCTGGTAGTAGAGGGAACAAATGAGCTGTGCAATAATTTGAATTGAGTTTCTCTAAGAGAGCACAGGAAGATAAGACTTGACATTGGCAAAGCTCTTCTACGCTTTCCTAAATTACTGCAATTTCAGTCTTGTTCTCGTTTCCAAGCAGGTTTCATCCAAGCCAAAACCAAATTAGATAGGAATAGTTTATGTGAAATATACAGAGAAACTATAAAACAGAAACAACCCCAAAAATCACATCTCCCTATCCTGAAAAGCAATTCATCTGCATTTTTCAGTCTGGGGAGCAGAACAGAACATCAAACTCAGAGAGAAGCAATATCTCTCACAAAAACCAGCCCTGCACCACAAACCTTGCTGGGGAAAAACCCCACAAACAAATGAGTCTCCCCTGGAGGTAGGAGTAAATCGGCAGGAACAGTAGAGGGGAGCAGACAGATACCACGCAGGGGTGAGTTCACCAGCAAAGGGAAAGAATCAGAGAGGCATCCAAGGCCAAATTCCACTGAAACCACAGGAGCCTGAGCACCAGGACAGCCTTGGTGCCAATAGGCAGGCTGGAAAAACTCCCCATAACTCCTGTGCTGCCCAGAACAACCCCTGCTTTCCTAAAGAGACCAGCTGCTTCCAAAAGGCTCCCGAGGAACGGGACACCCCCTGCAGCAGGGCAAGCACACCCAGCAAAAATGCTTTCTACAAAGGAACAGCTCACCGGCTGCCAGACACACTTCTACTTGCCCCGAGGCACTCGAGACTTCAAATGACTAGCAAAAAAATACAAAGAAAGGGAGGGGGGAAAAAAAAACGAGGGGAAAAAAAAAATCCATTGACATCTACCACTGGCACAACCTTAGCCCGAGTTACACATCCCAGCTCGGCTCTTTGGAGCTGAACTTGCACTTCAAGCATGACTTTAAAAATACACCACTGTGTTTCCCCCCACCCTCAAAGGAAACACCAGGCTCCTGTGGGGAAAAGCTGCTCTGTGTGCTGGAAACAGGCTCAGTGCTGAGGGGCACAGGTCCTGCTGGTCCCAGAGGGGAGCAGGTCTGGCTGAGCCCTTGCTTATAACAGGCTGCAGCCTGTTCTCCCACTGCCCTGGGGCTGACACTTTTCATGCCTGTCACAGCTGAAAAGTGATTTTTCAGGAAGGCTTAAAGAAAATCCATTTCTCATTTATTCAGCATTTATTTATAGCTGCAGAAAAAAAGTTGTCCAGCCACCACTTTGCAGTCAGACACCCAAACTGGCTCCGAGCTCCACAGCCTCTCCCTTGGCTCCTGCTGGAACAGCTCATTTGGGAGCACAGAAGGCAGGAATGGATCTGTGAACCTTCCCTACAGGGTCTGAAGTTATATGTTCTATTCCACATTCCACAACATCAGGAGAACCAGCTGCTAATGGAACACGAGCTTCCCTCCATGAACATTTAAGGGCTCAGCAGAAAACAATCCTGCACTCCCCAGCCCAAGGGAATTCTCCTCCCTGCTGTCACAGGTTTGGTCTTTTTCTACAAAGATGTGGTCTTGGGCTTTTATAAGCAGAATGCCACAATGGCCAAAATGTACAGTGTTCTGTGATTATTACACTGCTGCTGGAGGGACTTGGATCCAGCAGCTGCATGGGGACCTAGAGAGCATGGCAGCCCCCAGCCCATGGAACTGCTCAGTTCCCACAGCCTGGAAAATGAAGCACTGAAGAGAAGCAGTGGAACAGGAATACCTTTTCCCCTCCAGAAAGGCAGGCAGGGCAGTTCATGCAGCTTGCTATGGAAAATGCTCCACCAGAACAGGCTGGGCTGAGGGCAGCAAGCACAGTCCCCTCCTTGCCCTACACCGGCCACAGCAGTGTGCAGCCAGCTCAAGCACCCTCCTAGACCCACCACAACCATCCACAAGCTGTGTGTCCTCCTGCTCCAGTGTCACACCAGTGTCACACCAGTGTCACACCAGCACAGACACCACGTTCTGTTTCTGTGCTGCCCTCAAGCTGGCACAATGGGTGGCACCTGGCTACCCCAGCCCAGCAGCACTCAGTTACCCCTCCAGCAGGAAAACAGGAATTGAGCATCGTTCACCAGCTCCAACTGCTCTTGAAGCAGCCCATGGGCAGGAGAAGCAGCAGGGAGCAGCACCCAGCTCCCCTGGCAGCCCTGCCCCACTCCTGCCCTACGGAGAGCAGCGGATGCTCCACAGCAAGGCAGTGCCCCAGGGCTCGGGAAATCTATTCTGGGATCTCATATGTCAGTCGTTTACAAGTCGATACAACTCCTGAAGCAAATGCCATGAGCAGGAGGAGAAAAATCTGTGCTGGAGCTCTCCTACAACACAAGGATGTCTTCAGGGCAGGACATCCTTCTCTCCCTGCATGCCTGAGCAACTTGCACTTACAGATACAGGCACCAGTTTCTCATGAAACAATTTCCTAAGCAAGGCACAAACTAGTACAGCCCTTAGCAGGGTGAAGAAAAAACTTGATGATTTATGGAAGTAAGCACACCTACCTCCTTTTGAGAGGCATCAATTTCTCTGCACTCTTCCAGTCATTTCAGCACAGCCTGGGCATCAGGAAGAGCCTCAGAGAAAACACTTTCATATTGAACAAAGAAATCCAGTTTACAGCTTTTGCTCTCTGCTGCTGTGTGAGAGAAACAAGATGAGTTATTTGCTAATTGAATGGATTCACAGAAATCAGGATGTGATTGAAAGGCATCAGTTTGTAACCAGCACATTGGCTATAATGGGAAAACTGTGACTTATCAATCTCTTCTGAAGACGTCACACAGCCTGGAGGGAAAACCAACAGTTTATTTAACACCAGTCATAAATGGAACATTTATTTTAAAGCCAGTACAGCCTCTGTTTTCCTCCCATGCTGAACAGGAGTTTAAAGGATAAAGTAGCATTAGCAAACAACTCTGTTCACTTGCTGTTCTACAGATTGTCTAATCAGCCCCACATCCTGCAGTAACACAGCTCCCACTGCATGGCAATCACATGCCTGGGCAGTAAAAGTTTTGCTCACTACAGCTCTGGCAAAGCAATGAGCATGGAGCAATTACAAAAGCCAGAGTTAAAAAATCTCTGCAGAACAGGGGGATATGTTGCTCCCAACCCAGGGCAAACTAAAAAGATCAAACACAGAGTAAAAATACCCCAAAACAGGCAAAGGTGAGCCAAGGTGTTGCACATAAGAGGCAATGCTGTGCCCAGACCTGTAAGGTCTCACCTCCATCCCTCAAGTGCCCTTTCCCTTTCCCCTCTGGAGGATCAGCAAGCTCCTCTTCCCTCCAGCCATGGGCAGGCTGGTCAGGGCCAGAGCCTGAACCCTCCTGGCAGGACCTGGAGTCACCTGGCACTGTGTCCTGGTGAGCCCAGGTGTGATTCACAGGACGTTCCTGGCCAGGAGGAGAAACACTGCTTTCATTTCTGCTTCTGCAGGGCCAGGTGAAGGAGAAACTCTCTGAGTGAGGATGATAAATGTTTTTTCTTCATCAGGTCCTCCAGACTGGGGCAGGTAATTAGCTGCAGCTTGGTTTCCAGATGAATCTGCTTCCTGGTGGAGACTCCTCTCACTACCTGGTCCTGAGCAGAACAACTTATGAGATCCCTGAGGAGGTTTTTGCAGCTAACAGCCACATCAAACATCTGCAGACTATCTGCCACAGAGATAAGTGGTGAAATTGTGTTTCCCCAGTGGGAGTTTGCCACTGTACATCATCTCAAGCAGGAGTGCAAACTCCTCAGGTGTCAGCACAGGAGCATCAGTGGGAGGTGGTGTCTGTGCTGTCCAGCAGGGATTCAAACAGCAGGCTGGCAGCAGCCTGAAAAACACCTTGTGTGCTCTAAAATGCACATTCCCAAAGAGGATGGTGCAGTCACAGAGGTGCTGCTCCTTGCAGAGAGTGCACAGCTGGGGCAGCAGCTGCCAGCCATAGCTCATGGCACCTGCTGACCTCCTCCTGCCTTGGTCCCCACACTGCTCCCACAAAGCCCAGATAATGAAAAGGAAATGGATCCTGGTAGCATTTCTCTCTACAAGAAAGAAAAAGAAAATGACTTTTCAGTTTACATGTTTTAGTAGTTTACTGTGCTTCATTTCTTTGGTTACAGCAAGATCCTCATTCTGAACTCACCCTCCTCAAATTCAGCAACTTATTCTGAGACCTGAAGAGTCCAGACAGTGTTCAAACCTGAATGAGTAGATGAGTACTGAAAGCAGAGGAGCTAAAAGGGGATTAGAGACTTCCTGCTGTGCCACACATCTCACAGAGGAGCAGAGCAGGCACTGCAGTGCCAGGCTGTGCCTGCAGCCAGGGCTGGAGGGGATGCTGAGCTCAGCAGCTGGTTTCTGAAAGGGCAGGTGGGGAAGAAGGGCATGAAGACCTGGTCAGACCACCTAGCAAACACAGAGGAGAATCTGAGGTGTCAGTTTGGGCATGCAAAGCATTAAATTATTAGGGACCAGGTCATTTTCTCCCCCAAATCACTGGTAAGATGAGCAGGGCTATGTGAACCTCAGAGACAGGGGTCTGCTGGCAGCCCAGGGCCTTCAGCACCCTCTTCCCAGCACACCATGGTCTCAGCTCATCAATTTATGAGTCTTTTCCCCTAAAATGTAATTTCTGGCAGAAGTCCATAACCCTAATCCCATCTACCAGAACCTCCCTTTAACTTCCCCCCCCTCCCCACCCCATTACAGGAGGGAGAACAGAGAGAACATCTGCTAACAGAATTTTTACCAGTGGGACAGCTGGAGTTTTTATCTAAGATAAGATAAAGATGTTAGTACCTTGTCCACACACCAGGCTGCCTGGCACTGCTGTGGGCCACCAAGAAGTGTGAGCATTAAAGAGCACCTGGATGGACATGAATTACATGACCTTCAACACTTTTAACATCTTTGCACTCAGCTTCCTGCTCTCTAACAAGCCAGTGCACACACACCAATCTCAGAGCTCTGCCTTGCATGAAACCAGGCTCAGAGCAGCTCCCAGCTTGCACCAAACCACATCACAAGCAGGTGCTGGTGCAGGCTGAGCTGGCATCTCACTTCTCCAAGGCACCAACCCCTCTGCAGCTCAGCTTCTGTGGGAAGCAGAATTCCTGTCCCCAGCTGCCCTTCTGTGTGGCACTGCTGAGGGAAGACAGGAGAACAGAAGAGACATCACTTCATCCCAGAGCTACAGAAAGCTCAACAACAGGTTGGTGGATCCCAGAAATGCAGGAGAGCTCTCCTGTGCAGCCAAGGGCTCCCTCAGGTTTTAAGGTGAAGTGCTATGGAACTTGTTTTTCAAGCCCCAGGGGAAGATCACAGATGGTTTTGACATCACCTCAGAGCAGAGGTGCTACACTCCTCAGTCCTTCTGAAGAAAGGGCACAGGGCTGGTGGGTCCTTCTGTGGAAGGCAGAAAAACCTGAGTGGGCTCATGTCACATCCCAAGGTGTCTCCTTAGACCTGGGATCACCTCAGGAGGACATGCAGGTGGTTTGGAGCCCAGCTCTTTCCAATGCCCACCAATGAGAGCCTGCAGGAGCTGTTCTTAGAGCTTTTCATGGTTCTTTATTGTTCCTTACCTCAGGAATGCTTTGCCCAGCTAACAGTCTGCTCACCAGACACCCAGGGCAGAATCTGCCTGGCAGAGGCAGGACTGATCTTTTATAGTCTAAATTACCTACTAGATCTTCTCTCAATGTTGGTAAATTGCTCCAAGCAGCTAAATCCAGCCCCTGAGACACCTGGGTCTCATTCGAGGGTCTCTGGGGACCCCGCCAGGGAGGTCTTAAACCTCCCAGGGAAGCCAGAGGAACACTCTGGGCTCCCACAGGCTCACAGCCACCCTCTGCTCCCCAGAGCCAGAGTTTCTGCAGGCACATCACCACCAAGGGCTGGCTGATCTGCAGCTCACCTCTCTGAGGATCAGATCCCTCCCTCCCTCCAGCCACCTGCACTTCCAGTCGATCCAGCAGGCAGGCTCTGCTCCCCTCCCACTCCATCTGAACCACAAGGAAGCAAGCTGCCATCAGCAGAGCTGCTGCTGGTCATGGCAGCAGAGACAGACCCAGTTCTTCTGCCAGACTCCATGAAATTGCAGTTTTAGTCCACCCACTCCTTCCCTGGAGCTGAAGGACTTCCAGTATCTGAGTTGAAATTGGGTCTGCTGGTTAAATAATAATAATAGCTATTCCTAAAAGGGTAGGCAGGAAACATCCATGTCCTGGAAGAGATGTCTGCTCACTTTTTCATAGCCTCCTGCACGAAACCTATTTCTTGCACCGTCTGCTCCCTCCACTCCTGGCAGGAATACAGAAGATATGTTTGCTCATGAGAGCTCAAAGCAGCCTGCCAGCATGTCCCCTTCTTCATTGCAGCAACTCAGAGCACTGGAAAATGTTTCCTGAGTAATAGCACAGACATATTTGTTTAAATACATTTTATTTCTGTAATTACAGGGACCCAAACCATCCAGTGCCACCAGGCATTTATAACAAGGGGTGTTGGCCAAGACCAGCCTCAAGGCAATTGCACCTGCTCAGAGGAACTTCTTTTATTTGAGCCTAGAGCCAGAATTTCATCAGCAATCTGACTGCTCATCCATCATGCCTCCCAGATTTCCAGGCTCAGTAACCTGGGTTTGGCTAAAGTCTCTCTCCCAACCACGATAACTGATTTTCAGGTGGAGGACCCTCCAGCACCACACTGTTAAATTACATCTCCTTTCTCAGCTGAGTTTGTGTGACTGTGTCTCCCAGCCATCCTCTAGATGACTTTTGGGAGGTTTGGCTGAGGGTTTGGGCAGAACTGGAATCTCTGGGAGCAGGTAACTGATCCAGCAGTGATGAGTGCTGGCAGAGCCTGCACTGCCTGCCTCTGCCAGCACCTCTGGTGGGAAAAAGCCAGTTGTCACTTCTTAAAGCTGCTTCTCTGACTCCTCTCAGCAGCCAGGCCCACTGGGGACTTCAAACTTAAGGAAAACCATGGTTTGAGCAGACTGCTCCTGGGACATCTGACACCTGAGCAATGTGAGAACTGCCCTCTTCAAAACGCCCCTCACTGGAGTCAGCAAGGGGACGAGGGGGATGGCATCTGCCCAACCAACAAACAGGCCTTGCAGAATCAATCCTTTGAGGGGACAGCTTCCAGGGGAAGCACCAGGATGGCTGAGGAGTTTTCCTTCCACTGACTTCCCAGGAAATTGTAGATCAATCCATTTAAGCCAAATTTTCAACAGTGCCTACAATTTCTAAGGCTCTACTCAACAGCATGTTGCTAAATGTCCCTGTGACTGCTCTCAGGACACCCACTTCAGCAAAGATGATCCTTTTTCTTCTGAATTTATGAAGAATAGGAGGTCCAGAACATGTCTGCAGAAAACATCACCCTCCACTGTCTAGTTTCAGCTCTTAATGCCTTTTTTTCCACTTATTTCTGTCCTCCCACACATCCAGTTTGAGACTGTCATATTGCTTTCTTTAAGCTACATTAAAACAGGAAAAAGATCTCTTGATAGCAACATCCTTTCTTGGGGGAAGTTGAAGGAAGAATAAAGGAGGAAAGGGGATACCCAGTTCCATCCACAGAACTGAAAAGTGTGCCCAAATTAAATCACTTCTCTTCATTATTCACATAATTACTTCCATCTAGATGCAACAGACTCAAAAGCCATGCACACCACCAGGTTCATCAAAAGATAATGGAAATTTAGGACTGAGCACTTTAGCAGTCAGACTCTACAGAGACAGGAGCTCCAAAGGATGAGACCATCCCTCCCCTGCAGTTCCTGTGCCACAGTACCCTCACCTACAGAACATCCATCACTAGGCACAGAAAGAATTGTAATGCCTCTAAAGTTTAAGAAAAAGGATTTTGTATATTCCTTGCTATATAATTAGGGACTTGTACAAGGTGTGGTCAACACAGATGCTGCCATTAATATCATTAATATTAATATCACAAAAGCTCTTCCTGTATCCATCCCAGTGGCTGGCTTGAGGAAGTGTTCCATGCCTGAAATTCTCATCAGAGATGCACATGGAGCAGGCTTTTTGTAGCTTGAAAAAAAATAGCACAAAAAAAAAAAAATAAAAAAAAAATAAAAAATATATATATATATATATATATATATATATATATATAGCCACATTGCCAATGGATGAAGCCCTCCAAGCATAGAAAAAATGAAGTCCTATGCAAGCTCTGGAAAGGTGAAACTGAGAAGGCAGAGGGGGGAAAGTAGACAGAAAGAGATAAGCAAAATGGAAGAATCCAATTTTTCTGTCCTCAGTTAGTGCCACTCCTGTTGGACTGAGCAGAGGAGCTCACCCAGCCCATTTGCACCAACCAAAGGCTCATTTCACAATCCTCACAGAAATGAGTGAACCAAGCAGGGCAGAAAGCTGGATCCCTCTCTTGTGCTGCTCAGCCCTGCAGTCCCCTGGGCATGGCAGTGGCCTCTGAGAGAGGAGCAATGTTCTGTTTTTAGCTCTGGGTAGTTAGAGCACTGACAGCCTTAAATCACAATCTGAATACATTCTGAGCCTGTTCACCAGTTTCCTGTTTTCTTGTTACCAAGATGATGATCTTACACTGGGGGTTATTGGAAAGCCAGAAAAATCAAGGACTGCAATTCCATTTTCTTACCTCTCCCACAAAAAGTAATTCAGCCTTTGAAGTGCTGAGAGAGGCTGAGGGGTCATTACTTGTCTCTGGGGTGCTTCAAAGGGGCAGAGCAGGCAGAGGATGATGTGAAATCCAGCACAAGGAAGCAGGGCACACCAATTTGTTTTTCAATCTATTTTGCTGCAGTTCAGAGCATCAGTGCAGACTGGTAACAGAGGAAAATAAGCAACACTTTGACTAAATTCAGCACTCCACAGGCTCTAAAGGCAGCACTCAAACCCCACACATTTTGGCTGCCTGTCTGCACTGATGCTCTGAATAGAAATACAACAGATCAAAAAACAAACAGCTCTGCTACAACTCTTTAAGCAAGTTTTCTTCAAACCAAGAGCTGTCCCAAAAAGCAAGCACAATCATGCAGTGGAAAACCTGCACAAACCCAAAGAAACAGCCAAAGTTTGCTCCAGTCACTGCTCAGCCATGGATCACTGTGCCCAACAGCAAAAATGCTAATTATATTCTGCATGTTTCCTTAACATCCTCAAAAAAAAAAAAAAAAAAAAGCTGGGAATCTGAACTGCTTTTTGTCAGGTAGCTTTGCATCACAGAGGGCAGTTTGTTGCAATGTCTTATTGACTTGTTAAAGAAAAAAGAAACTACACTGCTTTGACCATTTTTTGTGACCAACTTTGCATCAGCAAAAGGACAGGAGCCATTTGTTCCCACAGCCAAGGCTCTGTGTTTCAGGCACTGCACAAGGTCACATAACAAATAAATTTGCATTAGGCAGGGGGAGAATATGTGTTAGGTGGGCAGGTTGGTGTGAATAAAAGATTCACATTTTTACCCCTTGGTGAACTTGGTGGAAACCTCCCCCTTACCATACACAGATTAAATGATGTTTCTTTTCTGAACTAGATGTTGTGTCTGTGTTTTGGGAGCTCCTAAAATGGGTAACACCTCTGAGGGATTGTCTTGGGCTGCAATACAGAAGTGCTAATGGCAGGACAGGTGTGCAGGGGTGCAGGGTGACACCTGGGCTCTGTGTGACCTGGTGGCCAGAGCAGGCAGTGGGGCTGGGCTGTGGCTCCTGTGGCTGCCAAGCCCTGTCCCCAGGGGAGAAGATGAAATTCTGGGGCTGGCATGTGGTCAGGCAGATCAGCTTGCAGACAAATTGGTATTAATTAGAAACCCATAATTTCGTGATGAGACCTGTTCTGCCAGGGAAATGTGTCTTGGCCAGGCCTGTTGGCCCAGAGCTGCTGGCAGCTATTCTGCCATCACTACAGTGATGCAGTCACAGGTTTCAAGGTCACTTTTGGGGAATGCAACAGGAGCAGGACAGGCTGTTTTCTGTGGAGGAGGTTCATGGGGACCTGCTCAGGCTGTGCCTCCTGCACTGAGTTGTCTTTGCCACAGCTGTCATCACCCCTCCACCAGTTTCCCCCTGAGTGCTCCTATTTTACGTGTTGAAGGGATCCCTGTGGGAGATTTTTTTTTTTTTTTTTTACCCCCAGGCTGGCAATCACAGCAAGGTGACACTGCAGGTCAGCAGTGGCTCTGTGGCTGCTGACATCCAGCTGTGGGAATGACCTGCCCAGGCTGCTGGGGGACAGGGGGCATTTGCTGAGGAGTACTGGGGAGATGAGGGCAGTGGCTGCTGCATCCCCATCACTGCCACACCTACACCTGCTGCAGGGCCAGCTCCAGCTGTCTGAGCAGAGCAGGAGGAGCTGTGTGCTGCAGCAGATGCTTTTCTGCAGGAGCAAAACCTTTCCTGCAAGGCCATCCTTGATGGCAAGGAGTCCTGATGTCTCTGATGCCTTGAGAATTGTTCATTGTTCAAGCAACTTGCAGCTCTGGCACTAAAACAGGTGAGGTTCTATGGGTTTGTGAGCCTGCCTGTTTGGCATTGTGATAGCAATGGGAGCACCTGGAGAGGCACCTCTGGGTGGCTTTTGGCCAGAATTAGGGAGAAGAAGCAGCTGAATGTCCCTGCCCAGATCAAGGCAGTGCAGCAGAAGGCCATGAGGGGGTGGCTCTTTGCTGAAAGCAGCTCTGGAACTGAAATTGGTGTTTGCTGGGTGGTGTCTGTGATTCAGGGGGGCCTCATGGGATGACAGCACCTGCTGGAAGACACCTGTGGTCTCTGCCTTGGAGGGGATGGAGGGGGGTGTGTGAAGGTGACAGGACAGTGGCATGATGAGCAGTGATGGAAGAGAACACACACAGACTTTTCTGCAAAGGCTGAGGTGGTCAGAGGCACCATGGCACTCTGGCTAAGGGAGAAAAACAGACTTGGAAGTTCCTGTCCCCATCTCTCTCTTTCTGTCCCCTCTCCTGTTTAACTCACTGGGATTTGTGTCCATGCCATGTAAATGAAACCAATGCCATCATCCAGGAGTAGCTCCCCAGATAAGAGAAAGGGTGAGGGAACAGGGGACCTGAGGAGGTTCCCAGTGTAGCTTTGTCAGTTCCCCGCACAGTAACACTCAACTGTCCCTTGAAAACATCTTAATTCTTGTACAGCAGGTCCTGCTGTGAGTGGAGCTGTACCATTGAGTGCTTCCCTTTCCCAAAGTGCAGGACTGCAGGATAAAGCTTTACCAAGGAACCCACAGGAAAGACCTGAGTGAGGTGAGCTGGTTTTGAGTTCAGCATCCTGCCAGGCATCACCTGAGTGTCCCACAAAGGAGTCCAGGTGACCCTGTACCACATCTCCAGCCACCATTCTCACTGGGAGCAGGCAGAAGTCCCACAGATCCGAAAAAACCTTATCTCCTGTCCCTTGGAAGAGCCCCTGTTGCAGACACCCAGCTCACTGAGAGCAGCCCTGGGAAGCTCTGCCAGAGCACAGCTTGGAAAGCTCACTGCAGGGAGCCAGATGGGCTGGAACCCACCCTCCCCTCTGCAGCTGGACACTGGGAGGCAGCCCTCTCCTCTCCACAGGTCATGTCTTCTGAAGGAATGGATCCAGGCTGGGTGGGATCCCTCCAGGGGCCAAATCCAAACTGTGCTGTTTCCACAAGCTTGTGACACATGCAGTTTTCCAGGCAGCACAGACTTTAAATCTGTTTGTGATGCTCTTGGAGCATCTCTCCATGACAGACAGGCTATCTGCACAGATCTGCCCGTTTTAGGCAAAGACATTTCACCTTAGCTCGGGCAGGGACAGCAGAGAGTCACACCTAAGGCCATGCAGCCACCTCTGCCCCACGTTCTCCAGCCTCCCCTGCCTCCATCCCTGCTTGTGGCTTCTCCTTCGAGCACTTGAGGGCACTGTTGGAGTTTGGAAAGAGGCAGATTCCCGGGATGAAAGATCTGCTTGCTGCTGTACCGTGCACAGGCACATCAGTTTTGTGGCTCCTGTTCTCGGGGGTTTGTAGCTTTGGCCTGAATGCTCCATCCTGGGGAAAACCTTTCAGGTAAAACATCAGGTCATGAGGACTTTTTTATCTTCATTTTTTCCTGCAAACATTTTTAACAGCAAGGTTTCTCTCATGAGGGTCAGATCTTAGGAAAAAGGCTGGGCTGCACAAGGGGAAGCAGAGAGTTTGATCACATGGAATTATGCTTCACCTGCACAGATGTTTTAATTTTCCAAGGACGTGCAGCCTGTTTGTGTGAACACAGATCTCCCACTGCTGCACAGCCAGTGCTGCACTGGCTCCAAGGGGCTGCACTCAGCTCTCAGTGGGAACCTGTGCCAGAATAATTATTTACATGTGCTGGCATAAAGTAATTGCTAATGGAGCAGAACACCATGCACGACCCCTCTGGGCTGTCCCCAGGACACACTGGGAGTTACCAAGCACACTCTCCATGTCCCAAACAGATTTCCTCCCACCTCAGTCCTCCTCCCTCCTGCCACTGCAGCAGCCAGCTCATGCCACAGGAGTTTCTGCCCCCCTTTGCCAGCACGTTCCAGGCTGGCACTCACAGGCTGTAAGCTGCCATGTTATTCCATCCCAATTGCCCTCAAAACTGAGTTGGATGGGGTCTTGGGGAAGCCCCTCTCCCATGAAGAAGCAGAGACTGTAAATGGGTTTGAAATGTCTCACTTCTGTGTTTCTCCAGCTAAAGTGAAGTTTCCCTCAAGAGGAGGACTGCTGACTTTGTAATGCCCTCTTGTAGCTCCTGGTCTATCAGCTTCCTTGGCTTTTGACCTGATTATTTTTGTTGCAGTGATTCCCAGGAGAGGCCCTCTCCATGGCATTTGCCATTCCTGCATCTTTCTGTGGGATATGTGGGGAAATAAGTTTTTATTGAGCTTCTCACAGGATACTGAGCTGTGTTCACTCTGTTGCTGAGTGTGGTGGTCCAATCTGAGCAGAACACGTTGAGATCAGGCTTTCCAAAGGCCATCTTCTGCTTCTCCATCACATTCTGACTTCTGTGGCCTCCACAAAGTCCAGTTCCCAGGCTCTGTGGTTGCTATTGCAGCTATCACATATCTGTGATCCCTTACTAAATGTGATCAGGTTTCCTCCAGTCTTTCCACAGACAGGTTGGAGTTTCAGAAGGCTGCAGAGATTCGTTTCAGGATGGGGCACAGCACTTGTCTTCAGCTGAGCATCAATATCCAGCCTTGGCACCACTCCAGGCATGCCTTCATCCTCCTCTCAGCATGCCTAGGCATCTGTCCATGATGTCAGCTCTCCAGTCCCCTGCTAGTAGTGCCTGGCCTCCTTTAAGCAAAACCCCACCTTAAATGTGGCACAGAGTTCACCTCTTATCTGCTAGTGGCAGGTGGGAGCTATTGGTGCCTGTCATGTTGTTGTTTTTGTGATCTCACCAGCCAATTATTGTCCTGCCTCAGCACCTGTGTCTGTTGGGATCTTTCAGACATCCCTTGGGCCTCTCCTTCCAGCCACACCAGTGCTAGCACAAGCCAGCAGACTGAAGATCCATCTGCACATGAAAAGGATGCCCAGCTCAGCTTGAACTCTTTCTGCTCCCCAAGGCTCCTCAGAAGGGGATTATAGTGAGCAGGGATGGCTCAGCATCTGTGCTGCAGTGAGCTGGGCAGCTCTCCCCTCCAGGGCAGAGTCAGCAGCTCTGTGCTGTGTGAGCACAGCTCCCTCCTCTCTGTCACTGCTGCTAGCAGAGCCCAAACTCCTGGCTGGGCAGGATCCCTGCTCCAGGGTCTGCAAGCTGCACACTGCCCTGGGCACTGGGCACATGCACTTCTCCCACTGCTTTATTATTCCCTTTGCAGGCCCTTGCTGCTGCAGAGCTCCTGCTTCAGAACCAAGTATCTATTTCTCCTCCCGTGCCTTGGCTTTAGGTAAAAAACAGGATCTCCATACTCTCATTTTTTCTGGTGACAGCCCCCATCAACACCTCTCTCAGCTGTTCTAGTGCTTCAAACACCATTCCTGGGCTGAAGAGTCTGTTCTTCCAGAAATCGTATCCCCATTCAGATAATAAAGTGTTTTCATTTCCCTGCCTTTGCTCTGGGTGGCCAGCTCTTCCCTCAGCCTGTTTCCTTCCATGCATGTGCCTGGGTTTGTCTGGGATCCAGCATCCCTGGTGGTCTGGATCCCTGTGTGTTGTCCATTTGCTCTGTTTCTAGGTGCTGATTTGTTTTCCTATTAATCTCCCTCCCTGCCTTGCTCAGCTCTGCCTAGACTGGCTGCTGCCAACATGTTTCATGTATCCTGTGCTGCGTAATAGCCCGAGGGAAGGGGACTCCATGCCTGGGCCCTGGGGCTCTGTCAGAGCTATTTCCAGAGGTGGCAGGTGCTGGCAGGGCTCCAGCCAAGTGTTCCCTCTCTGATTTAGCTGCTCTCCCTCCAAACTGCCCCCATGGCACATGTCCTCCTGCACGTCCCAGCCTAGCTTTGCATGGACCATGTTCCTCCTGGGCCACAGCACTGCCAGCCCCTTTTTGGCCCTCAGCACAGGGAGGCAGCTGCACACCAGTGCCTGCTGCTGGCTGGGACTGGGCAGCATGCTCAGCTTGCCTGTGCCTGTGCTTTGCTTTTTCTGCTGCAGGAGCAGAGGGTGGAATCACCTGCAGTCCCCTGATGGCTCCAAGGCAGTGATCAGAAGCTCCTCTCTGGGCAGCAGTGTTGAGCTGCAGAAGAGACAAGGGCTGGATCATGTAATCACAGAATGGGCTGGGTTGGAAGGGACCTTAAAGCTCATTCTGATCCACCCCACTTCCATGGGCAGGAACTATCCCAACTCCATCTAGCCTTGCCTTGAACTCTTCCAGGGATGGGACAGCCACAGCTTCTCTGGGCACCCTGTGCCACCCTCATAGGGAAGAATCTCTTCCTAACATCCCACCTAAATCTATCTTCCTTCAGCTCAAAGCTATTCCCTCTTGTCCTGTCTAGGGGGATGTTCTCCATCACTCAGCCCACAGGTAAATCTGTGCCCATCACAGAGGAGTAGTGCCTCAAACCCTTCACAAGGGCCCTTTCTTGTGGACTGGGACCTGTCCTGTTACAGGATGAAGGAGGCCAAGTGGGAGAGGTGCCAATGGGTGGCAAAGTGAGATCCAGCAAAGTGAGATCCATCCTTAGCTGCTGCAGGCAGGGCAGCATGCACCCTGTGTATCATCCCTTGGCTATCCCAGCCCAAATGCCAGGCCAGGCATTTTGGGAAGTGGTGCTGCAGAGCAAGCTTTATTTAAGAATCAGTTTGCTGGATTGCTGATGATCCTCTCTCCATCCTCAACCACCGTCCCTGCTGTCTGCTGACTCCTTTGTTTGGGCTAAAGGTTGAGTCCTGGGGATGACTGGAGGGCAGGGAAGGGTAAATATAACCCCTGTCTGCTTTCTACAGCAGTCACAGTCAGCTGGATGGGAACTGTGCAGGGGATGCAAGGCATGAGAGAGAGGAGAGAAATTAGTAAAATCATCTTTGTCCCCCAAGAAAACTTCTCCTGGTAAGGGGAAAGCTGAGCTGAAAGCTGGATGTGGGAGGATGGGGTCAGTCTCCTGTGTCCACAGTTACCACATACTCCTTCTGCTATCACAGAGGAGCCCCCAGCTCTTCCTGGTGTGGGAAACCAGCCATCCTCCCTGGGCACCTTCATCCTGACTGCACTGGCACTGCATTCCCTCAGAAGTTCACAGTGTTTTCCTATGGGAAATTCAGGCTCTCTGTGAGCTACTGCTGCCCAGCAGCCTCCCTGAGCAGCCCAAACCTCCTCCTCAGTGCCTGCTGCTCCCTGGGAACAGCCAAAATGAGGGACACTGTCCCTGCCCACAGCAGCCCTGCCCAACCTGGGTCCCAGATAAATCACCAGGGCATGGAAGTCACAGCGTTTAAAATATTGATCCTGTCTTTGGGGAAGTTCACCATTTTGGAGAGGGAGGTTTTTCTAAATAGCATTAAATAGAGTTGCTGGAATTATTCTTGGCTCTGTCAACAGCACAGATCTGTGTGGCTGCCCTGTGTGTGGGGCTGAGTGCTCTGCCCTGGGCCCACTCCCTGCTCCTGCTTGTCTCCCTTGGGGCTTCAGGCCTCTTGGTTATTTATTTTGGGATCTCTCCCAGCAGGGCAGACATGGAAAAGGTTTGTCTGTCGCAGGGCTCTTTGCAAGGGAAGTGTTTTAGGCTGTTTTAGCTCTGTCCCCACACACTGGGGACAGGTTGTGCATGACCACCCACCCCTTCACAGCTGGCACAGGGCAGCTCTAACCCTGTCCTGTCTGATACATGGGACCCAGCAACTGCCATCCTCTGGGAAAAACCCCATTGGCACCTCCTCTGTACCTCACAGGCACCTGCAGCACCTGGAGAAATGGAGACTCAGAAATAGGATGGTGAAAGGTTTCCAGCAAGCTTGCAAGGCTCCAGGTGGGTTTTGTGGATTAAGCATTTCTTATCAAGCCTCAGGAGGACAAAGAATGGCACATTCTGGTGGGCTGGAACATTGCTCTTGGATGTGAAAGGTCAAAAGCAGAGACCTTGATTTAGCCTAAATTCCTGGGATGGGAACATCCAGAAAGAGAAAGTGGTGCAGTCATGGGAAAATGATTTCAAATTCAACTGGATTTCAACATTTCAAATTCATGTAACCTCTCAGCAAGCAGTGCTGGACATCTCTCTAGCAGCAATTCCTTAACTATGTGGGTAAGGCTGCCCTGTCTGGGGCACAGTAGAGATCAGACAGATAACAATAATGGGGCAGCAGAAGAAACCAAACCTGAGCTCCTTTATCTGGGCAGCTTGGGAGGGTGCTGTGCACCAGAGGTCATCCTCTCTACAGATGTTGAGAGGTGTTTTGCTCTTTGCCCTGACCAGCTGAGGACATTTCCTCCTGAGACTGACCTACAGGAGAGGGCAGGCATGGGGACAACAGACCAGATGGATGGGGAGCATTTGGCCATCCTGCCAGGAGAGCCTCCAGCCCAGCCAGCCCCAGGGGCAGCACAGAGCTCCTCCATGTTGCTGCATGTTACTGCTGAGGATTTGGGGCAGTAAAGGCTCAGGCAGAATGGGCTGGAAGGTGCCAGGACAGCACAGGGGGCTGCAGGAATCCCAGAGATCCCAGTGCTGATCAAACAGGTCAGTATTAGCCAGCCTGTCCTCCCTCCTCAGCACACTGGGTTTGCTGCTCCAACAAAGCTGGAACTCAGCTGGGCTGAAGAGACCCCATTCCTGAGACCAGCAGGACAAATGAAGGGCCAACCCTGCACTCTCTTGACTTGGAGTGGATCCTCTGCTTTCATCCCAAGGGAAAAACAGTTTCTCACAACAAGCACAGGGGCCTGTTGGAAGGACACCTTCCTGGGTAACTGCATCTCTTGAGGGATGAGAGATCCTGAGATCATCTCTTGAGATCTCTGCTGAGATGGGTTTTGGAGCACAGGGTGCACTGGAAATCCTAAGGCAAGGTGAGCCACACCTGCCAGGCAGCCAGAGCAAGTTCTGGGCTGGCACACACCTGTCCTGGGCACTCCTCTGCTCCTGAGATCTGCCTTTCACCACCTGGGAAAGGCTCTGCATCCCTCCCTGAGGAGGAAGGCAAATTGCTCTGTTCTACACATCAGCAGCCAAACCATGAACCCATTTGTAATTTGTCAGACACTTCTGTGATCCTTGTGCAGCTGCTGCTCCCCTGTGCAGGGCTGAGCCTCCTGCCCCAGGGAGAGGATCCCCGTGCCTGGGGATCTTTTGAGCTGGCAGAACACATTGACTCGTGGCAATGGAAATTCAGCCTTGGGGTGAGTCAGATTCATGAGTCAGCAGGTCCCAGAGTACAGGCTGCACCCAGCCTGGTGCAGGGAGAGGTCAGCATCCTGCTGGGGCAGGCAGGGTCTGTGGGAGCAGCCAGGGCAGGCCTGGGTCTGTGCACAGGGAGCACAGAGGTGTCTGAGCAGGGGAACAGGCCAGGTGGGCACCTGCTCACCCACCATGATCTGCTCCATGGGATCTGTGGCTGTGTCCTGGTTGGAAGGACAGGTGTCTGCCAATGAAGGCAGGAGCTTCTCTTTGAAATGGAGAATGTAAACCCCCTCCCTCCAAATTATTATTATAATTTTGAAATTAAAGGGCTCTCATGCAAAGATATGGGAATTAGGAATAACAGTTCTTCACTAGGAAAATTAAAATAGAAATGCACTATTACACAGAACAATCCCAAACCCTGCCAGAGTCAGAATCCAAGCTGACACCCGTCAGTCAGTCAGGGTGTTGGCACAGTCCCATTCAATGGTGGCTGCATCCTCCTGCAGGGGCAGATGTGGTTCAGCTGGAGCAGTGCTCCTGGAGAAGGTGCAGTTTCCTCTGAAGCTCCAGGGATGATGTGGAAAGGTCTGGCTTTCCTCTGGAATCCAGTGGAAAGAAGGTTCCTTGGTGTCCCAAATCTCAGTTTTTATCTGGGTAGGAAAGGCTTGGCTCCTCCCCTGGCTGGAGCATCTCCCAGTGGGATGATGGAATTTTATCAGTCATGCCCTGGGACTCACTGGCCATTAACAGGAGATATCTCCTGGAGGGAGGATGGGCTGTGGGAAGATAAAGATGATTGCCCAGCTGGTTTAAAGATGGCCCATGAGCAGATAATGTGTGCCAGGAGATCAGGGGCACTGCCCCACCCGGCTGCAGCAGGTGGGGACAGAATTCACATTTCTGGCCACATCCTGTACTGCAACCTAACACACTGTGGCAAAGGGGATCTGTTATGGCCCTGGTGAACAAGAACCTTCTGCCCTGGGAGGGGAGAGCCCCAGGTCCTTGCTTACCTGCCATGGCTGAGCGTGGAGAACAGAGCACTTGAGGGGACAGTCCCTTCACTGCAGTCCCTGAGCCCTGGTCCCTGCACTCTGCAGCTCCTCTCTGCTGCTTGCACTCTTGTTTTTGTGCAAAGAGCAGCAGCTGACCTGCCCCCTCTGCCCCACGGTGTCCTGCACTGTGCTGGGTGCAGGGGACAGGGGCAGGATGTCACCTGTGTCCAGCCACCAGAATCCTCACTGGAGAGCTGCCCCTGTGGACACCAGGAGCCAAGTGCAAGCTCTAGCTGGTTTTGCTGGGGGGAACCACACTAGCATGAGACCAGGAGGGGTTGTGGGATGAACATAAAGCTAGGGAGATGCTTAGCTTGATGCCATTCTCAGGATGACCTTACCCCACCATCTGTGCCTTTGCAGAAGTTGAAGCAGATGTAACATGAGAATTGGGTTTTATTCATTCTCTTGGCACTGAGCATTTCAGGAAAACAGAAACTTCACAAATAAATGTCCACCTTCTCAGCCCCAAAGCCCTTCTTATGGACCATGACAACCACAGTTCCAGTTCTGGTGAACCAGAGCTCTGTTCTTTAACCCTGACCCTGGAAAAGCATCTTCCTTTGACACAGCTTAACCTTTGTAGTGAGCCTTGAGAATCCTAACCACAGCAGTGCTTCTGCAGAGCAAAGTCTTGGGACCTTCAGACAGCCCTGGAGGCAGAGTGAGACACATCAACCATTCTCCTGCAGCCCAGGGTTAAATAAATGCATGTTTATGGTAAACCACCAGGGACATTGGCCTGTGAGATGTTTGATCTAAGGTTGCCATCACAATTTTGCTGTTCCTCACCTTGAGGTTAAACCACAAAAGCCTTTTCTTTCTGCAGAGCTGAGAGAATTCCTGACATTTGCTGTAGCAGTGGGTCACTTGCATCTGCAACTACTAATGCAGGTTGCTGGAGCAGGAGCAAAACCCTATAAAGAAACTATAAATTCAGGACTGTAGCCAACCCCATGAACAAGGCATTTGATATTTTTAGGATATATTTTCACGGAACTGAATGTGCACTCATCACAGTTAGAGCCCCAAGAGAGGATCCTCCAGATCTCCTCTGAAATTAAACAGAGGATAGAAACAAACCTGAAGGCTCTAATTTTCATATACTAAGGGTGGTTCAGTTAATAATTAAAATGATCAAGAGGCTGGAGGGGTTGTCTTGTGAAAAGCACTGGGATTCATCAGTTTGAAGAGAAGAAAACTGGGAGGGATGTGACTGAAGTGTCAGAAGAGAGTGAATCAGGTGAAATCAATCCCAAGAGCTAGGGGCAGCCAGTGGCACTGGCAGGATATCACTCTGAAACAGAGAAAAGGAAAGATTTCTTCATGCAGTGAGTAAAACCTCAAGAATTTGCTGCCACAAGAGGCTGTCAGCATGGGTGGAAAGGGATTAGAGCAGCTGATGAAGGGCAGGTCCATAGGGGAATATCACAGACATGTCCTTCTGCTGTCCCAAGCCCAGTGACCATGGATGCTGAAGCAGGAGCTGCTTAGGCTGCAGGAGGCTCCCCAGAGCAGCATCTCCTGCTGCCTTTGCTAGCTGCAGGCAGCACCAGCTGTAGCTCTGACCCAGCAAGGTTCCTATTCCCTTTCCTGTTCCAATTTTCTTTTGCAGGATTTTTCCATTAATTAGCAGTCAGCAGCAGGACTGAGCCCATGGGGATAACCTCCACCCTCCTCATGGTGAGGACAAGCTCCTATTGATAGGGATGGAACAGATGGGAAGCATGTGCTGTGCCATGTCCAGGCAGTGAGACCATCCACTCTCAGCTACAAACACGTAATGCCCTTGGCAGCTCAGCCCCCAGCTGCCTTCATGCTGAAGCCAGAGCCTTGCTGTGCTTCTCTTCTGGAGATGCAAGCCCAGGGTGGGCCCCAAGCACATCCTGAAAAAGAAAATGCAGGCACTGGTTGAAGTTGGCCTGGCCCAGACAAGATCTGTTCCAGTATGGTCCATACCATTGTTGCACAAATCCTGCACACCCATCAGCACCCTACACACCCTACAGACTCATGCAGGTTTAAATTTTTCTCTTCAGGGTCTTTGCAGAAGCAAATATGTGTTTTTCCAACATATTTCTCCTAAATTATTTGGACTATTTTGGACGGGGCTTGGAGCAACTTGGTCTAGTAGAAGGTGTTCCTGTCCATGGCAGAGGGTGGAAATAAGAGGGTCTTTAAAGTTTCATCCAGAATAAACCATTCCTGTGACTCTGTGAGTCTCCTGAACAGCAGGCATGGTGAGATGTGCAGACAGACCTAGGGCATCATCATAATGAACCTTCTTCCCAGCCAAGATCCATGACAGGAAAGTGCTCATAAGGTTATGTGGGAAGCAACTAGGGATGGGTAAAATGGGTTTGGTTTGATTAGGAGGAAGGCTCTGTCTTCATCTCTCAGTTTCCAACATATTCCTAATTCCAACATATAGTTCCAACATATATCCTACAGAGAAAGTAATTTTTAGATTTGTAAGTCCTTCCCAGGGCACAGAAACTTGTGTGTAAGGACACAGCTGTGTTTCTTCACATCTGTATCAGGATTCAGGACTCCTCACAGCCTCAGTAACATGTCTGGGGGAAACTTGTCTGCAGCACTGAGCTGAGGGGTGCAGTTCAAGCCCAGGATTCCAGTTTGACCAAGGTACCCACTCTGCTTTCAAAACATGATTGGTCAGGGATAAAAGCTGCCATTGTTCAGTGAGACAAAGCTGCTGATGGATTGCCCTCTTCTGAATCCTTCCCAGGTTATCTCAGTTCCTGGCAGTGACTCCCTCAGTCTGGAGTCTTGGCCAAGTAACTTCCAGGAGCTTTCTCCTGATGAAAATACATTTCCAAAATATATTTTCAAAATGTCAGTCAGCTGCAGAAAGGTGTTCATTCACATTTGAGCAAGCACTGATGGACACTGCATTGATGAACAGAAGAAAGGATTCCAAGGAGGGTTCAGTAGCAAACATCTTGCAGGCTCAGGCAGGGCTTGGTGCCTTTGCCTGGCCCTGCCACCATCTCAGCAGGATGGAGGTGGGATATCTCTCTCACACCACCACGGGTCATTCCAGGTTTTCTTAGCTGAAAATTCACATTTTTAACTTCACCAAGAGCAGCAGCTTGTGATTCAGTTGACATCCACAGGAAAGTGGCCAGCCTACGTTCCAAGGCTGTATGGGATGAAGAGTTTACCACGTCTCTGGCCTCCTTGTTCCAATGGTCAGTTATTCCCACTGTTAAAAATAGTTCCTTTATCTCAAGCCCAACAACCACCGGCTTTGCTTTCCAATCCCTGGATCTTTTTCTGTCTTTGTCTGCCCTCTTAAAGAGCCTTTGCACTCCAAGTATTCCCCCAGATCAGTTCTCACAGACCACGATTAAATCACCTCTTAAAAACCAGATAAACTAAACAGATCATATTCCATTTGTCTCTCACTGAGAATGATTTCTAGCCCTGGGATAATTTTCTCTTTCTTTCCTGAGTCTTTTCCAAGTTTTCAGTGTCACTCTCAAGCATAAGCACCAGACCTTGAACGTGCCATTTCATGATGATGTCACTAAAATCACATGCAGGAGCAGTGATATTCCATGATATTTTAGTTGGTGCATGTCAGGGTCCTGTCCAGCCTTGCAGGGCAGTGTCTGTTCTTGGGTTTCAGCTGAAGCCTGAACCCCCCTAGGAGTCCCATTCTCCCTGTTCCATCATGGCAGAGTGGCTGCACATCTCATATCAAGCCATCATTAAATGTTGACTGAAGTGTCCCTGATTTTCTGTATTCCACTGCCTGTGAGCCCCTCATCCCTCCAGCTTGAGTTCTTCCTGTGCCACCAAGTCTGTGTTTTTCTTTAGATAAGGTTTTATCCCATCCCAGACAACCATTCTGTGCTGTCAGTAATCCCATAAACAAGATTTTCCCATGATGTTCTGTTCTTGCAGCATACCAGTCGCTTCCAAGAGGGAAAGAAAATCCCTTTGCAGTACAGACCAGGTGATTTCTATAGCATTAAGTTAGGTATTTCTAAAATGAGAAATTTTAGGAAGCATCACAGGCAATCCAATGTTTACATTCTGGGAAGGGTATCATGGGCTTGACAGTGCATCCCACTCTGAAAAAGCATCTGAACTACTGAAAGGAGTTTCCATTTGGGAGGATCCACGTTTCTTCTCCAGCTGCAGAGAATCCCAGAGAACTCCTAGGTTAGACAGCAAAGTGACACAAAGCCAAATGACAAAGTCCAAACAGGAGTAACAGAATTAGAGAATCACAGAATATCCTGAGCTGGAAGGGAGCCACAGGGACCATCCTGGCCCTGCACAGACACCCCAACAATCCCACACAGATGCTCCTGGAGCTCTGGCAGCCCTGGGGCTGTGACCCTTCCCTGGGCAGTGCCAGCCCCCTCTGGGGGAAGGTCCTGTCACCAGGGAGCAGAGATCAGCACTGGCCACACCACTGACCCTTGTGGGAGATGCAGATTGTTTCCTCAGGAAGCTGTAGGAGTCAATGAAGTGCAGCCTTGCAATCCCATGGAATTCTTGGTGCAGCATTCATGGATGTACCTTTGAGGGGAGCTCAGGACCCTCCTGCAGCCCCAGGATAGGTGCAGCCAGGGCAGCAGCATCACTGTGCACCCATCCTGGGCACTGTGACCTTGGCTGTCCCTCCTTTGGGTTCTCACACTCCCCTCACTGCACATCTCTCTCCTTCCCATCTCCCTCTCAAGGCTCTTAGTTAACAAAGCATTTAAGAGGTTTTGGTGCCTCTTAATAATGCACTTAGAAATATCTTTGATGTTAAGAGGTGAACTTCAGTGAAGCACTTTGCCCTGGGAGGAGCATGGAAAGGTCAGATGGGCTGTACCTGTTTGAGCTCTGTTGCTGAGGGGACAGTGTCAAACCCAAGCTCTGGGGAGCCAGAGACAACCTGCAAGATGTCAGCAGAGAAGCTGGATCTGCATGTGGGCAGGAGAGGGGTGAGGCTGTGTGAACTGAGGCTGTGTGAATTGAGGTTGTGTGAATTAAGGCTGTGGGAACTGTTGGCTGCACCATAAATTGCCCTGGACGTGTCTCAGCCATGAGCAGCACAGGGCAGCCTGTGCCCCGTGTCCTCCCATGGGCAGCCTGGGCACAGGCTGGTGCATTTCTGATAAAATAGTTTAAAAGAGGATTTGAAGGAAGGAGAGAGTGAAACCAGCTGAGAAAAAGGAATTTTTTGTCCCAGGCATTAAGGATAATGGAATGGGGAGCTACACAGGCTGACAGGTCCCCACTGCAGAGCAAACCCAGACCTTCACCCCAGGGCAGAGAGGAGCACCCCAGGGTGGGTTCCTTGTTGCATTTGTGCTATAGGACAGCTGCAAAAAGGATAATGCAACACAGTTCTTGGTGTAATGGAGAAACCAAAGAGAGAGAGAGAGCTTTATTTAAACACTATACCATATAGGGTAGTATGTGCAGAACAGAATAGAAAAAATTAATTGGTCCAGGAAGGCAACACCTCTTTGAAAACATGCTTTCTGCAAAGCATCACATCTCTCACACACCCTGCAGGTGTGTAATCACTGTTATAATTCCTTGTCCTTGTGCAGCCTGAGAAACCCAAGGCTTCAAGGCTTTTTCCCTGGCTCCCAGCAGCACCCAATGCCAGTTCCATGTGGGTATCAGCTAAGGAGGTGGCAGCCTGCACTCCTCTGACCAGCTCAGACCAAGGGATGGGGTCTCAGGAGCTGGGAAAGGCTTTATTTTCAGAGGAACAGGCTCACAGAGGGGTCTCTTTGGAGACAAGATGAATCCCTGGTTCTCTCCTGGCACCATCTCATCAGAACTGTGCTTTCCCCAAGCACCAGGAAGATGCATCCAGCTCCTGCTGCTTGTTTGACTGTACCAAAACATCCTGCAGCTCTCCCTGCTCTCACCATCCACCCACAAGAACCCAGCAACTGAGAAACAATGAAATAACCAGCCCTGGAGCAGCTGTGTCTCTGATGGCAAAAGCTGGCAAGAAGCTTCTAGCTTTTCTGGATGGCTTTTGAAAAGTGAAAGAGGGTGAAAGAAAAGAAAATGTAAAGAAATAAAGTGTATTTCTTCCACTCCTTTGCAAAGTGCCCGTTCCTGACCCAGGACCTGACCTTTTGGACCCAGGCCATCCTGCAGCCCCCACACCAACTCACACAAGCCCTGCAAGGAGGAGAACCTGGCAAGAAGACTGGGAAATATTGTCACTTCAGCTGAGGTCACCCTGCAGCCCCTCTTGCACCCAAGAGACCTCGAATGAAGACACTGGAAAATAACACTGGAACAAATTCAGATGTTACTCTCCAGCCTGTCATTACCCTGAGTCAGACAGAGACAAGTGAAGAGCCTCTACCCAGGCTGGACTGGAACTGGAGTGATGGAAAAGACCATTAGGTCATCTGGGCCATCTACCCCCGCCTGCTCTCTGCCTGGTGTTATCTAGTGCTCAGCCTGGAGTGACTCAAGTGATGCAGCTCCCAGTTTCCCATGGGAGACTTCTCCTAATAAAACTAATAGCTGAGATGGAAACTTTTCACTGTATCCTGCTGTGGCTCACACTCATCCCATTACCCTGCTGATCCTCCCTCTGAAAGCACAGCTCTCCTTGGAGCTCATGCCCATCACCCTCTTGCTGACAGTTGCAGTCACATTTTCCATGGGTTGCCATCTAGACAAGCTGCATTTTACTGTTTGGTGGTAATGACTCCAGAGCCAAGGCTGCAAATAGCTTTCTTTGTCCTTGGAGCCTTTGGACCCCTCCTAAGAAGATAGATTCCCCAGATATTCTGCAAAGAAAAATATTTTTTGTAGAAAATTAAGGATGAGGCTTAGAGAGATGGGCCATTGAGTCAAGACTCTCGTGATAATTCTTCACCTTTTGTTCTGATCTAGTTTTTCTTCTTTAAAATTTATTCTCTGATTTCTCCAGGGCTCTCCATCCTGTTTCCACACTTAATTAGAGCTTGAAATCCCAGCAAGGCATTCCTGGAGGAACAAGTCCAGGTGACTTAAAGGTATTCAGTTTGTAAAGAGACTCTGGCATTTCCTTGCAAGCAGTGAAGGGTATGGAGAGGAAGAATATATGAATGAGTCAGAGACACACACAAGGTGTGTTATATCACATCTTTTTTCCCCAGAATTGGACCTGGCTTTCAAAACACTTCTTACCACTAGCTTCTGACAAAAAAAAATAAACTTGTCATGTAAAGTCCTGCCATTGCTGCCTCAGTGCCACCAGCCTGGAATGTCACTGTCCCTGAGAGGAGCAGGGTCTGGCAGTGAGCAGGATGAGCCACAATCCAAGATGGAGCCTCTGTGCAGAACAGATAAACAGAGCTGTGCCTGCAACAGGAAATTACCTTAAATTTAGAAGAAATAATTTTTTCCCTTGGTTGAATGAGATGGGAGATCCTCCTTCTGTTCTTCATTAAGCAACAAAGGGTGAAACCAACAGCAAATTGTATGCAAACCACCCAGCCACGGCCCTGAACTCCTGAAACATCTTTATTCACTTAATCTGGGATTCAGGAAATTCTCATCCAAGCCAGTTTTATTGGGTGGTTTGCATTGAGCTCTCAGCCTCCCAATCAGTAACAGATGAACAATTTTGCATAACATTTTTCTCCCGGATTTTTGGCTCTGCTCCTCCTTTCTAGAGGCTGAGCTGATGAAGCAGGCCTGTTGTTCACCCTTTCAGAGACATCAGCCTTGCTCTGGATTTGGGAATGGACACAGGCTGCCCTGGGTCCTGATCAAGGCCAAGTCCTACCTTTATTTCTGCACTCACCTCCACTGGTGGCTCATCTCCCCATCTCCTGCATCCCCTCCTGCTGCTTCCAGGGCTGCCATGGGTACTGAGCCCTTAGAGCACATCCCAAAGCAGGTCCCAGCTGCTGATAAAGAAGCTGATAAACTGCAGCAGCCTGTGTGGGCATCTGCTGAACAAACACAACAGGCACGGGTCCAGCTGTGGCTGGAGCGGCATGGGGGATGCTCAGGGGGATGATCTCCCCTCAGCCCTCCTCCAGGCAGGTGGCTGCTCCTCTCTTGTGGCTGGGAGCAGAGCACAGAGAGGGTTCTGTGCCACTGGGGTGTCCCCAGCCCTGGTGTCCCCAGCCCTGGTGTCCATCCTTGGCTTGGACACACCTGTGTGAGGACATTGCCAGAAGGGCTGGGGGTCCCTCAGTGTGTGCACCCCACTCACCCCTGTGGCTGAGGTGGTGCCAGTCCTCAGGGCTCCTCTGTCCCACAGCACCTGGGCCACTGAGAGAACAGCAAAAAGGAAAAAAGGGTCTGCAGAAATGCCAGCTGTGTGGCAAGGGGCTGTTGAGGTGTGCATGCCATGGTGTGTTACTGTGAGCATCTCTGCTGCACCCTGTGCCTTGGCTGCCCACAGGACTCAGCTAAGCCAGCCAGGAAATGGGAGAGGTGCTGTGTGCCTGCCTGGTGTCCCCCATGGGTGGGCTCCCTCACCCTGGCACCCACTGCACAGGAGGATGTTGCTGCCTGATGTTCCAGCCCTGCCAGTTCCCACAGTAACTGGGCCCAGGGGCTGGGGGAAAACACTCTGCTCAGCTGCTGTGTTTGCTCAGACACTTCAGCAGAGGGTTTTGGTATTATAAAGCCTCTGAGATCTGGGACTTAGAGGGGGATTTGCTGCCATGTGCCTGACAAGGAGGAGTGACCTCAGCCACATCACAGAGCAGAATGAGATGATACATAAACCTTGCTGGGCTCTGTGTAGGAGTGCTGCTTCCCTTTTTTGGCTGCTCTCAGCTCCATCTGCTCTCTCCACACGTGGATAGACCCTGATGGACCCTCTTGGGTGGAGAGACAGCCAGGCAGGAGATGAGTGCTCACACAAATGGGCTGCTTATTATTTGCAGAGCTCCTGCCCTGAATTTTAAGCACCAGAGTGATTCCCCTCATTCCATCAGGTCTCCATCCTCCAACCCATCTGCATGAACTGCTTTCCCCATGCACTGGCTCTCCAAGGGTGAAGGAGTTCCTTTCCCCCTCCCTCTGGTTGCCCACAGGGACCTGATTCTGCCTCTGTTTTTCACCCAGGTCTCTCCAGTGATCACCACTGTGTTGCAAAGTTGGAACTGTGTCAAATCAACATGTCAAAGATCGTATTAGACATTCCTTCACTCACCCTGTGAAATATTGGCCATTTTCTGCCACATGGAGAAAAGTAAGTTGCAAACCCAATGGGAAAGGCAGGAAAAACAGTCATTAATAACTGTACTTAATTACAAACTAATTTCTTGAAAAATGTGTTTGAAAGCAGCTGGCAACAAGTTGAACTGTGTGGAAAGTTTGAAGAACACCAGACCAGACATTAATAAGTCAACAGCCTCCAGAAAAGGTCAAGCTCTGGAAATATTTAAAGGCCCCTTAATAAAATGAATTTTAATTCCAATGCTGAATTAAAACTTCATTGCAAATCCCCAGAAAATAGACTCACTCCCCACAGACATGCTGCACGTGTTTGAAGGAGGTTTGCTTTCCACACACCACAAGCTCCCCATGGGGGATCCCAAACCATCTCTTCTAGTGGAAATGCCACAAAAGCACCTTCTTTCTATCAAGGGCTATTGTCAGCACGAGACCAACCTCTCTAAATTATCAACTGGCATCTGTAGTGCAGCAAAAAAAAAAAAAAAAAAATTAAATTTAAAAAAGCCACTGGTGATCTCTCATCTGAATCCCAGCCCTGGGCATGGAGAGAGAATCTCCTGGAAAGAACTGCAGAGAGGCTGTGGCCATGTGCAGCTGCTGCTTCTGAGGGGACACCAGAACCAGCTGGGTGATCCTGTGCTTGGAAATCCTGCCTTCAGATCCACTATCCCCTCATGCCAGACAGAGTTTGATCAGCTCATTGATCCATTTTGGGAGACATATTACAAGAAAAGGAGGAGAGAGAGAGAGAAGGAAAGGGAGAGAAAGGGAGAGAAAGGGAGAGAAAGGGAGAGAAAGGGAGAGAAAGGGAGAGAAAGGGAGAGAAAGGGAGAGAAAGGGAGAGAAAGGGAGAGAAAGGGAGAAACTCTCCTGTAAGCCAAGGAAAAGAGATGCTGGAAATACACAGGAGAAATTCTGGTAGTGAGGATGGGCTCAAGTCTCTGGGGATCCAAGACAACACAGTAGTGACAAGTTTTGTCCTTTTTGAGGTAATTTTTTGGATCAGGCTGGCATCTGGCCATCTTCAAATGAGCCCTAAGACCCAAGGGGCTTCACCAAAGCAGAGCAGAGCACACCCACAGGGAAACCTGTGCCTGATGACACAAGTGAAGGTGACTGCAGAAGAAACATGAAGTGTCTTACCAGGAATTGCTGTAGAATTCAACCCTTGGCCTCCATCATGTTTACAGCTAAGGTACATCTCACATCCACCTGGAGGAGAGCTGTGGAGAGGGAGAGGACAGGACAGGCACAAAATCCACCCTGCAGGGGTGTCCTGCTTTTCAGGTGCTCCAGGGAAAGTGTGGCTGCTCTAAGCCCACATCAGAGGCTTTATTCCCCTTAATGCTTTCCACCTGGAGGGATGAGGAGACAGCAGTGATCACCAGGTCCTGGGAAACCACCTCTTTGTCTTCCTCTGGCCTCACTAGGGGATGGAGGCAGGAATGGGACACATGGGCTGACAGAGGGTTAGGACATCCTGCCACATTGCCAGCTGTTTGTGTGATCTGTCCCTGACCCACAGCCAGGCACTGGTAGCCAGTGTTCTGCTGCCAGCCACTGTGATTATGAATCAACAGTTCAGTATTTAATGACTTGGGCTGAGGTGATCAGCCCCTGCAGCTGGGGTGAGTCACCTCCCTGCCCCTGGGTCCTGCTGGCTGCAGGGTGACAAATGGCAAAGATGCCCTGCAGTAACTGCCCTCCAGGGCTTCTTAGGCAAAGCCAGCTTGCTCAAGCCTTGCTCCAGAGTCCAAAACTCTGATGGGGAATGCTGCAGGAGCTCTGCAGCACCACAAACAGCCCAGGCTGCAAAAGGCATCACTGACTTCAGCTGAAATCAGGCAGAAAACCTCCCGGGCCCCACCTTCACCAGTGGGGAGTGAATCTGTGTTCTGGGAAAGGAGATGGTCTCTGGGCTGTGTCAGGAGCCTGCCCTTGACATCTTGGCATCAGCTGGGACAGCCCCAGCTCAGTCCTGTGGGCCAGTGTGCCATGTCCAAGGCCAGCACAGAGCATCCCTGGGGTGCCAAGCATCTCCCTCACCTTGACCCCAAATCCCTGCTCCCCACTGGGCAGTGAATGCTCTCAGCTGTCAGTGCAGCAGAACTGGGTGAGGAGTAAGTCAAGGGCTTGGAAGTTTTTCCTGTGTGCAGTGATTCATGGCTCATGCTTGTCAGTGGATGGGAGTGTTTGGAGAGGAGCCAAGTCATCATGAAACGTTTACAAATCCCAGACGTTTTGTGGATTTCACCACAAATTATCTCCTGTCCAACACAGCTAACCCACACGTTCATGGACAGTTCTGAGCTGCAGTTTATGAATTCTCTGTTTCCAGCAGTGGTGTGAAGACAGCAATGGCCAGCAAGAGGGGACACAGCACTGGAGCTGTGCCAGCTGCACTGGAGGGGCAGTGCTTGGAGCTCCTCTCTTCTCCATGGCTGCTCCACCTGGCCCAGCAGCCAAGGAAATATGGATCAAGACTTCCCTGGGGGAGAAAGAAGAAAAGATTGTTCCTAAGAGGGCAAAAGCAACGCCAGCTCCTTCAAAAGACCTGTCTGAGAGCATCTATGGAGAGGAGCAGTAGAAACACAAAGTCTAAATGAGGGGTCAAAGCCCAGGAAAAAGAGTAAAAATGGGACAGAAGAGTATCAGGCATTGATGGCACCAAGGCCATCCAGATTTCAGCACATCTGTGAGCAGCTTTATAGACCCATATCCTGGGAAAATAAGAGCAGCCCAAAACAAAGAACAGCATAAAATGAAGGGCAGACTGTGCTGAGGGAAAAGGAGTCTAAAGGAAAAAAATGAGGCAAAAGTGATACCCATGGGACCTCCATGAAAACACAGTTCAGCTCCTAAATGTCTCCAAAGCCAGGGCAGGGGCAGCTGAGAGCCCAGGAGATGTGAGGAGTCACCAGCTGACATCCCTTCTCCTCCCCAGTCTGAATGCTGGACATTTGTCCAGGTGGGTGTGAGACACTAAAAACAGTTCTGTTTGAAATAAAATAACTTTTTCCTTCACTTTGCCTCTCACAGATATGGGAAAATATGTGGGAATATGGGAAAACACACGAGGAGATCTGTGGAAACATTTGCAAGTGATGGGGGAAAGTCTCATCTTGCTATTCTGAAGAGGGCAAAAATCCTTTTTAATGGCATTTTGGGCTGATCCCTCAAGAAGGTACAGACCCCACTTAACCTGATATTTTGGGATGTAGCAGTAGATTTTTTTTCTCCCCCTGCTTTACAGTGCAGGCTGTCTCTCCATTCCAAGGTGGAAAGGAAATCTGGTGTGCTGGAGAATTCGTTGATGGCCTCTCCACTTACAGTGACTCTCTGGGACAGGACACAGCTCAGCTTTCCTGCCCACTGAGCATGGGAAACAGATCCAGGAAGGTCATGGGAAGCTGTTCATACCTCTCTGAGAAAGTGATGTCCTGGGGGCATCTCTCATTATTCACTGGAGGCAAGAAGGTGAACCCTGAGGAAGGTTCATCTGAGAGAGACAGACCCTTTCATTATGCTTGGAGTGCTCAGGGAGCAGCAGTCCCCAGTTTCACTGTGCCCAGGTGTCTCCAGTTGGTTCATTCTATCTGGTTCAGATTTTCCCTCTGGCAGCAGCTACAGCTAGCACTGCCAAGGTGCTGTGCTGTGCATCCTTGTGCAGCGGCTCCTGGCTGCCTCCAGCCTCCAGTTTTGGAGATGAAAGTGTATCTGTGACGTTTTAATGTCCATCAGCTCCTACACCTTGCCAGCATGGGGAGATTGTGAAGTACAGCAGGGAGACATTTACTGCCACCCTCCACAGGAGCCCAGGGGGAAGCCTGAAACCAGACAGCAGCACACCTGGTGGCAGGTGCAAAGCCTGGCCCACACCTGGACAGGCTGGCTTGCTTTGGCCATCCCTCCTCCCCATGCTGTGGCCATCCCCACCAGGCAATGCCAGGTTTTCCCCCTGTGCAGTGGAGTTGCTGCCAGGACCCAGCGGGCTGAGCCCAGGGTCACGAGCAGGCAGCAGGTCACACTGCACATTTTGGTGCCAAGCACTGGGAAATGTCCATGCCAGTGCCCAAGGTGTCCCCAGGTGTGTCACAGACACAGGGCTGGATCCCAGAGCTGCCATCCCATAGCTGAAAGCCAAGACCTCCAGACTGTGCCAGGACTCTCATAAGTTCATGCTGATTCCAGCTAATAAGACAGTGTAAATCATGAGAAAAATAGTAAATTACCTAATCCAACCTCCTGGGTATCTTAGGCCTTTGATATTTGCCTTGATTTTTCTATATTAGGGCTAATAATTTGGCTCAAGCTTCTCTTCCAGCTAGCAAAGCTACTGGATTGCACCAGCACTGCTTCATGCAAGGAAACCTTGCCTCGCTGCTCAGTCGGGATTTCGTGGTGCTGACAGCAGGGCCATTAATAATGAACCCATTTTTTGATGTATTTTTTAACTCAGAATGATTTACCAGGATTTTCACAAGTGTTTTGACAATGAGCTTCCCTCAGAGCAGTGTGGAAGTTGCAGGAACAGCTGAGTCCCAAAACTGGAGGAGGAGGAGATGGGACAACCCTGTCAAGCCCATCCAGGGCAGGGGACTGCCAGATCACAGGGGGACAGGGCAAGGTGGAAGGCACTCTCACCTCTTAAAAAAGGACAGTGTGGCTGAGAGAAAAATTTATATGACCATGTTCCCTCAGCACAAGTGCCAGGATGCCCTCAGTGAATGAAGGGCAGGGGCTGGATGCTTCCCTGGAGCACCCCCATTTATCAAGCAGAGTAACCACAGTAAAATTAGATAAGAAGTGTTGGCCAGGGGATCAAATCTCCTGATCCAGGCTTTCAAGTGGCTCTCTGGGGTTAGCAGGACAGCAGCTTGCTTGCATGAATGGATTTTGCTCAGCCACTCCCTGCCCAGCTCAGGGGAGACCAGTGCAGCCCCTCTGCCTCTCACAAGGGTGAGCCCAGCCCCACCTTGCCAGTGAATAAATTTGAAAAAAACTTAAAAGCTCAGTTATTTCTTTTCTCCCGTTCTCAGAGTCCTTCTGAGTATCTGCTCCAGCTCCTCAGGCTCCAGGGATTTGGCTCTGGCAAATAAGCTCAGGCAAGCAGGAGCTGACTGTTACATGACCCTTCTTGTAATTTTCTGGAAATCTCGTCTGTAGGATAAACAGACCAATGTTAACCTTTATATAGTAAATAAAACTCCAGTGAATATGGCCACTTAACATGTCTAAAAGATGCATTTTTTTACTCCTAATATTAACACATTTTTAAAGAAATCTTTCTTTGGCAAAAGCCAAAAAAATATTTGTTTCCTGTTTCAGTAAATAGTCACCATGGCAGAGCAATTCCATCTGATACTTACTCCCTGCTCCATACAGATGATCCCCCTTTATCTCTGTTTACTGCAGAGATACTATTAAATACCTTCAGCCACTCCTGCTTGCAGATTTCCAGAGAGCCCATATCCTGTTTATAGCATCTCTGCCAAGGCTGCTTATGGGGGAGCTCCAAATAGGAGAGAGGAAGGGTTCAGGGGGAGATGCTGAAAGGAGGAGGTGGAGAGATGTCTGCTGCCACCTCCCAGCACATTCCACTGAGAGCAGCAGCAACAGAGAGTCTCAGAATCAGAAAGCTTTGGGGTGGAAGGAACCTTAAAGCTCATCTTTCCACTGTCCCAGGTTGCTTCAGCCCCTGCCCAACCTGGCCGTGGACACTTCCAGGGATGGGGAATCCACAAATTCTCTAGGCAACCTGTGCCAGGGTTTCATCACCCTCACAGGGAAGAATTTATAGTACCAAGTATATCCTCCAATTGTCCTGAGTGCACTCAGGGAATCCCTGGATGATGCTCTGCTCTCCAGGGCTGCCCTGCTGATGGAGGGACCCACCCAGGCTGTGGCTGCTGCAGTGCTGCCCCTTCCCACTGCCATTCCTGCCCTGCTCACAGCTTTCCCTGAGCATCAGAAGGCCCTACAGCCCCACATGCAACCCCTGCTTAGAGCCTGGGGCTCAGCACATTCAGCAGACAAGCAGGGGAGTCTTTGCAGCCTGATTTATTTTGCTGTCCCAGCTGTTGTGTGCAGATGGAGCAAGGCTCTTCTGTTCCCTTGGGAAAGGACTGCACCCACTCAGCCATCTGCAGGCTGCTGCTGGGACCTGTGTGGCCGTGAGCTGGGCCAGGAACCTGCAGACACACCTCTGGGAAAGTCCTGTGGTACCTGCTGACTTCATCCCTTCATCAGAACTCACAGGGATTTCTCACCTCCCCTCAGCCTAGAATGGATCTGGGCTTTTTTAAGCCACGTGTTTTCTCTGCAAGAGAGTTTATGAGAGCAATAAAAGGCAGAATGATGATTAAGGAAGACAGGGAAGGGTTTGCACATCTTGCTGAGAGCAATCTTGGTTTTTGTTTTTGGGCAATCTGACTGACATGTGATGTTTCACGTCACATCTGGCTTGCATTCAGAAGGAATGCAAATGCTTCCAGCATCAGCTTGGTCTCCTAAAATGGGATGAGCCTCTATGGGCACCATCAGGGGCACCAGATATGGGGAGGATGACACTTGTCCTTGTGCTTTTGCAGCAGGATGACTGGGAAGCCTGAACCTCACAGAAGGGTTTGTCAGGAATTGGAAGAGGCTGCCCAGAGCAGCTGTAGAGTTATGTGGATGTGGATTTGGGGACATGGTTTAGCAGTGGGCCTGGCAGTGCTGGGTTCATGGCTGGAATTGGTGATCCTGCAGGGGTTTACCAGCCTGGATAATTCCACAATTCTGTGAAACAAGCTGCAGCCAACAAGCTCACTGGTTCCAGAGTCAAGGAGGGGGTTTGCTGCAATGCTCTGCAGGGTCTGGGTTCAGTTGTGTGCACCAAGAGATGGATTTACAAGGCTGGAATACCCCTGTGGTGGACAGGGATCCTGGGGAGGGGGCCAGGGCAGCTTCCCCATATCCTGCACTGGGAGGGCTGGACCTGAGCCCATTGATGGGCAAGGCAGGGTCTCCAAAGCACAGGCAGGGTTTGGGCAGGGAGGCCCTGGAGGCTTTGGCTCTCAGCTGAGGCATGGAAGCACTGACATGGGAAATCCTTTTTTCCTCTCCATGGAAGTCCTCTCCTCCTGGGTGGATTGCACATTGCATTTGACAGTCCCTGGCTGAAGAGCAGAAATGCTGTAGGGTCTCTGAGCTGAGTAATTTCCATCCTATGGGGAGTGTAACCTGCAGTCAGGCATTGCTGGGTGAGGGGAATTCTACAGACCACTTCCAGCTTGGGCTCTCCTGGGGAAAAAAGGAGCAAAGACAGTATGAAGACTAACAGCCTCTCCAGTGTTCCTCAGTGGAATGAGTTATCCTCCATCCCTCACAAACCCAGTGCTGAGACTCTCTCCCCTCCCAGCCCTGTCTGACCCAAAAGTCAGTCCTGGTGTGACCACCCTCTCCATCCCAGCTCAGGATTTGCTGTGGAGGAGCACAGACAGGCCTGGCCAGGCCAGAGAGCTGGTCCTAACCCCAGCCCAGTTCAAGCCCCACCATGGCACTGCAGGCAGAGAGAGCCATGGAGGCACGAGCAGGGCTGGCAGCCACCTGCCCAGAGCTGTGCTCCCCTCTGCCCCCCCAGACAAGTGGGTTTTGTTGGGGCTGCGTGCAGGATGTGGCTGGGTGACCCCTCTGGGCCAGAGCAGCTGCTCTGCCCAAGCAGAAAGCGCTCTTTGTGCTGGGAGAGGTGTCAGGTACTCGCCCTGCAGGAGCTGAATCGGGGCTTTTCATCGGCTCACAGGCTGCCTGCCTGAGGAATGCTGCCTGCAGCTGAGCTGGGTGCCACGGAGCCACAGCCTGCCCACCCTGAGCTGGGCTGTGGGGTGAGGGCAGCAGGAGCTGTGCCCCACCAGGGATGGGTTATTTATAAATGAGAACCCTCAGGGGGAGAAGCTGTTTTGGGGCAGAATGAGGCACTCTGGACATGCCAGCCCAGGCTGCACCAGGCTGGGGATGCACCACAAACACTCAGCAGACCTGTGTCACTGCCTGAGGAGTCTCCTTAGACCTGAGATCACCTCTGGAGGACACGCTGTGGTGGAAATCCTGATTTTTCCCAAAGCTGCTGATGAGAGATTGCAGGAGATGGTTTTCAGAGGCTTCAAGGATTGTTTATTGTTCCTTGTCTCAGGAACTCTTTGCCCAGCTAACAGTGCTCTGCTCAGCTGGGCATCCAGGATGGAATCTGCCTGGTGAAGGCAGGGCTGATCTTATATAGTCTAAATTACTATATGTTTATAACAACTCTCCAATACAATACAGTCTTGTTAAACGGTCCAGCTCTGACCCCATCCAATCTAAAAGTGCCAGCACATCACCCAGCATGGATGACACGCAGAAGAAGGAGGAAGAGGTATCCACACCCCCAAATTCTCCATCTTGGCCACGTGTCCCTTACCACAAACATCCCCAAAAGTCTATTTATCTACATTCTAACAACCTAATTTACATTTACTAATTTTGGTGGCTTGTTTCCATTCCCTCTGTGTTGGTAATTTCCCCCAGGGGGTTGAATTCAGCGCCTGAGACACCAGGGTCTGACTCAGGGGACTTTGAGACCCTCTCCAGGGAGGTTTTGGGACCCCCAGGGAGGCCAGGGGAACACCCTGGGCTCCCATAGACCTGCAGCATCCAGGCAGCCCAGAGAGAAATGCTTTAGGTTTAGTTTCTCACCACAGCACACACAGGACACTTTTGCTTTTAAGACACATTTCAGCCCAGGAGTATAACTGTGCTTTTTGACTCTGGTTTGAAAAGCTGGGGAATCTGCAGTTTTTGGGGGAATGTCTGCTGCTTCAAGCCTCATTTTCATGTCTATTTTGGAGGCAAGGAATGCACAACCCATCTGACAAAACAGCTTTGATTTCTAAATTAAGCTTCTGTGTGCCTCAAAACTGAATGTAATATCTGTTATTAAAATTGACATTTCCCCCACAATAACTGCAACTGCTGTACCAAGGATTTGGATGCTAGTTCAGACAGGGATGACTGATAAGAACCAGACAGCAACACACACAGTTATGGCTACTGCCCAGGTTGTTTATTTGGGTTTTTTTTAACAGGTATTTTGTCATTTCTGCCCCAAAGTCACATGGAGGTTTTACCCCAAGAAGCTGCCAGTGATGAGCCATTAACTTCCAGTGATCACCACACTATTAGCCAGAGTCACTGGGAAAAATGCTGCCTCCAAAAAACTGCTGGAGGCTGCTCAGTGTTAGAAAGTGGGAACTTGCTTCAAAATAAATAAATGAGGAGAGTTCATTTAAAGGGCCCTAAAGGCAAATTCATTTCAGGCCATAGCTTTGATATGGAAGCTGTGGATGTGCCCATCAGTGAGGGTCTGAAGGCTGCACAACTTAAGAGAAAAAGCAGAAAGGCCCATGTGGGAAAGAAAATCAACATTTGCTGAAATGACAGGGTTTCATTGAGTATTTGAGCTGAACAGGGCACCTCAGAAAAAGGAAATCCAGCCTTAGCACAGGCAATAGAGACAATATAAAGCATGCCAAGGATTACCTAACAAGGGAATTAGGATGGGATTTCATCAGAGCAAATGGCAAAAAATGTTATAAAGTAAAAAGGTACAAAAATAAGCAATGAAAAGACATAAGGATACATAAAATCTGATGTTTGTGAGTAGCAGAATCTTGGGAGGGAAGCAAAGAGTGATGGCAAAAAGTAGGAATGGGAAGCTGAGGGGTTTCTTTGGATTGTTCAGGCCCATGGAGGGTGGGGGTAGAAAGCTACTCTGGATCAGCTCATTTCAGGTTTTAAAATGAGCAGTGGGGGTATCAGAAGAAGATGCTGGAATAAATTGAGATGCTGAAGAGCAATAAGTCACCGAGCACCGATGAGGCATCCAAGACTTGTGTAGGAACATAAGAATGAAATGACTGAACTACTGACAGAAATATGCACAGCAAGGTCTGTGCTCAGCAGCAATCAAAAATAACCAGGGAAATGATAGGACACAGCAGGGATGGGGATGGGTGGAATCTGGAATCCATTATAAAGCCATCAGAGAGGCAGCAGGGTGCCCCCTCTCCTGCAGCCCTTCCTGCCCCACCCCGTGGGATGTGGGGCAGCAGAGGGGCAGAAAGGCTGGGAGGGAGCAGGGCGTGCTGCAGGGACCCCAGGAGGGAGGGTGGTTTGGTGGGGCCAGCAGGCAAGGAGGAGATGTTGGGATGGGGATACCCACACAACTCAGCATCCCCCACCTCACCCTCTTCTGGTCCCCAGAAATGAGGTGTCAGGGGGTCTCACACAGGGTGCTGTGGGACTCTCTGGTCTCACCCTCTCTGGTCCCCAGAAATGAGGTGTCAGGGGGTCTCACACAGGGTGCTGTGGGACTCTCTGGTCTCACCCTCTCTGGTCCCCAGAAATGAGGTGTCAGGGGGTCTCACACAGGGTGCTGTGGGACTCTCTGCTGGGCTGCAGGGAAGCAGCTCTTGTCTTGGCTGCACCAGCTCACCCACAGCCTGTCCAGTGCTCCGAGTGCAAGGGAAGGGAGTAAAGAATTTGAGCAAGGAGGATGATGTCCTCCTCACATGTCAGCTGCAAGTCCTGGAAGATCTCTTAAAGACACCACCAGGGCTCAGGGGAGGAGGAGGAGGGGAGTGAGCAGCAGGGGAGTGGGACCTGTGGGGCAGGAAACCTTCCCTTCCAGGGGGCAAAGACAGGAAGGCAGTAGGAGGGAGGAGAGGAATTCCCTTTGGCTCTGTCTTCTTTTGATGAGTGTTTTTACTCATGCCTGAACAGGCTGAAGGCCTTCCACAGCATTTTCCAGGATCTGTTCTTGGTGGTACCCCAGCATCATTGTCTTGGTCCTTTTGTGTCCCTATAGAAGCAGCAGGGGACAAAACAAGTAGACAGCATAATTCCTACCACCTGTTTGACATGGCCCTGTCAGGGCAGGAGGTGCCTTACCTCACGTGTCCTTGGAAGCAGCCAGCACAGCTTCCCTGGGAGCCAAGGCTCAGTGAGGGAGAGGGTCTCCAGCAGATGATGATTCATGGTTGATCACTTTTAGCCAGAGCTGGATTGAATCAACTCCTCTCTCCCATGGCTCTGCCAGGTCTCATGGCCCAGGGAGGGGAGGAGAGAGGAGAAATAATGAATTTTCCCATCCAGAATCGAGGGGATTTATAGCTGTTGTGATAACCTCGGCCATTAGCGAGGCTCGCACAAGAAACCATGCTGATTTCCAAATTCCTGATTTACTAAACAACAGAATGAAAAGTCAACATAAATCACTTCTGCTCACACAAGTGGCAGCTGTGGGGAGCCTGCCACAGGGACATCCAAGGGCTGTGCCCCGTTGTCCTGGCTCTGGGGTGTCTCTGAGCTCTGCCCAGCCCAGGCACCTCACCCTGCAAGGGAAGGTGGATCCTTCAGCAGCCACTCCTGGGCAGGAGCACAGAGCCAAACTGATGGTGTCAGGGCAGTGGCTCCATCCAGTAGCTCCAGGCAGGGCATTGAGAAACTCTGGGGCAGGATGGGATTTTCCAGGGTTTATCCAGGCAAAGCCATGGTCACACCAAGTGCTGGAGTCAGTCCTGCTGCTGATGAGAGGATGGTCTGGAGACCCTGTGTCCCCTTCACCAGCCTGCTGAGATCCTGGATTTACAGCAGGACATTTCCCCCAGCACTGCTGTACCAGCCCAGGACGTTCCTGCTCTCTCTTACATGCAGCCCCTTTAGTCTGAGGATCCTTCCCAAGAGGGTACACCTGCCTTCCCAAACCAGGTGGCAATGTTCTCATCCTGCAGAAATATCTGTGCTTCCAGTGCTGCTACTCAAAGTGACACAGTGATGGGAGTTTATTTAAAAACAAATAAAGTTAAAAACCCAATAACTTACATGGTAACAGGGTATGTGACAGTGTGTCCTATGGCAGCAGGGCGTGGATGGTGCTGGCTGCACCAAACCAGTGTCAGGCTGGTGTCAGAACCTGAACAGCTCTCAGGACATGCATGGAGTGAGTCAGGACAATGCTTGGTGCAACTGTGTGTTCCAGGATCACTTTCCAAGTGCAGGGGAGCAAATCATGAAAAATGCACATCCAATATCCTCAGGCTTCTGTTAGGGAAACCTGGACTTGTACTGCTCTGTCCTCCCATAAAAGACAACAGAAGGGCCCAAATTGTTTGAGCAACAGCCCTGAAAGTACCTGTAAGGTTGGAGGCAAATTCAAGTGGTGAGAAGGGAAGCAGGCAAGTTGAACACACTGATATGTATGTGTGGACATATCACATCATAGCAGAGAGAAGTCACTATCCTGGTAAGAGAAAGTGAAGAGAACCTGACACACTGCCACAGTGGAAGTTTCAAATAGCTGAATGTGCTCAGTACTAAGGATAGGAAGAAATAATATTCATTTGCAAAATGAAAACACACAGCAGACCTCTACAGAAATAAAAGGAGGTTTTGTTGGGGCAGAACTAGGCAGTAATCAGCTCAGGAAAATGCAGTATCTAAGGCAGAGAAGTAAATAGAAGGTGCTGGGCTCAGTACAATTCACTGACCTCTTGGAGATCCATCACTGCTGCAGGCAGCAGGAAGGGAGACTGGACATGGCTCCAGGGGGATTTGGTGTCCCAGGTCTGTGACTCCCTGAACTCCACAGCAGGGTCATGTTCCCAGCATCAGCCTCAACCTGGGAAACAAGCAAAAACTCTGGACAAAACCCCTAAAATATGACTTAATCATTTCTTTCCCCATCCCTGTCCCTGCAGCCATTGCTGGAAGAAGCTCATTCCCTGGTTTGCCAGGATCCTTTCTGTGTGCTGTGATTGCAGAGTGACATCTGTAAGATGAAAAACTGCATTGCACCAGGAGATTAGCTGGACTTACCTTACTGGCTACTCCTCCTGAGCAAACTAGCCTGCAGACCCCAGTATCACACAGAATCTGGTCCCACAAAATGTCCCCCTACAGAGACTTCCATAAAATTTAAATATTTCATCCTTATTCATGGGTGAGGCTGGAGGATGCGTTGCTCTTTGCTGAGCAGGGGAGTGCACACTGCACAGTGATGATTGCTTTGAGGCTTGCACAGAGGAAAATGTTGTTTCTGGATAAATGATCCCATCACATAACCCACAGCACATGTTCAGCATCCAATGAGCAGAGTTCCAGCAGCCAGCTCATTTTCATCAGCTCTATGCACAGCATTGGTTCATCCAAAGCTCTTGAGGCTCGAGATACATCAGTGCAGAGCTGGATTATTGGACCAGGGTCACTGACCATTGATTTCAGAGTTAATCTTACAGCTGTGGAGCTCAGCATGACAAAATGTACGGGGCAAAGCAGTGCCCCAAGGCACTGAGCAGGGCTCTGTGTTTGACACAAGTGCAGGACTCTCCAGGACTCAGACCCTCTGTGGTCCCTTGTCTGAGCTCCAGTGCAGGTTACACCTCCATCCCCACAGTCTGCCTGCACTAGTCACCAGCCCAGCCTTGCTGTCATCACAGGAGGAAAATTCCCCATGAGACAGAAAAATTTTAGCATTAAATTCTGCCCAGATATTCACTGCTCAGGACACAGGAACACAGGGGTGCTGCAGAGTCCTCCAGGACATCCAGGTCATCTGGGGGTCTGGCTGTACCTCACCAGGATTGTCTGCCCCAGGATAAGCCAAATCTTTCTGCCTGATGATTAAAGTCTGGTCAAAACAATCAAGACATTTTTGTCTCCCAGACAAACTCTCCTGCAACAGTTTGCTCTAGTGGGGACTCCCCAACTCTCACACAAAGCCCCAGGGCAGGAGGACTTTCCAAACCTGTATCCTTATCATTCTTGGCCAAATCCCTGAAATTTCTTCAGTAAATAGCTAAACTGTACCCAGGCTGTGTGTGACGTGGGCCATAAATACCATCTGGCCCCACAGATAATGTGCTGAGACCAGCTTGCTGCTGTACAGCTCTCATCAGCTGCCAGCATTTCACATTCTTTACAGAGTCACAGAGTGGTTTGTGTTGAAGGGACCTTAAAGTTCATCCCATTCCCACCCTCTGCCATGGCAGGGACACCTTCCACTGTCCCAGGTTGTTCCAAGCCCTGTCCAGCCTGGCCTTGGGCACTGCCAGGGCACCTGGGCACCCTGTGCCAGGGCACAGGAAAGAATTTCTGCATTCACTCCTTCATTCATATCTAATCTAAATCTCTCCTCTATAGTTTAAAACTTTTCACCCTTATCCTATCCCTGTCTGCTCATGTAAAAATATCTCTCCCTCTTTTCTATAACCCTCATTCTCAATTGTAAAAATTTAGATCAAGAGATTTTTTGACTGGATGGGATTCATTCTCCATGGAAGAGTCCCTACATTGACCTTAGGAACTAATTGCAAGCAAGGAATGAGGAGGCCAACACTGAGAAACAGGTGATGGGATAAGACAGGGCAGGATGGCATGGCAGGAAATTCCATGGGCAGGGATGGAGGGCAGAGGTGTCCTGCCAGTGATGAGACCTGCATGTCCCACCCTCACATGTGGGAGTTTCTTACAGCAGATACCAATGGGCACAATTTTTTGTGTGGTGTTTTTCTTTGCAGTAAAAGAAAAATGTTTTAACAGGTTTTGTACCTCACTGCCTCTTTGCTGCCATTTTCAGTCCACATTTTTGCACTGAATACCACTCCTCTAGGTTTTCCCTACTTGACACAAGGCTGAGAAATCTCAGATTCTCATTGAGGCTGCCTGTTTGTGGGGGCAGTAGAGGGGGAAAAAAAAATCACAAAAAAAAATGCAAAAGCTCTGGAGATGGAGCAGGGCCCATGCAGGGTCCCAAACCCACTGAGAAACCCTTGTTTGGCAATAAAAATATTCCAAGCCATTTAATAAAACTTGACAATTGGCATGAAAGTGTTTCACAGCTCTGGTCATTTTCCCATCTGTGACGACCCAGGAACCAAACAGAGCTGAGTTTGTAAAGGACTGGGGGGGAGCAGTGCTTATTAGATTACAAAGAACATGACTTGTTGTGAGAAAACCCAAAAAGTCATGTTTTTTGTCATGAAAGTCTAGGCTGTGACAAATTCAATGTGCTAATCATGATGGATTTTTACTGGGAATCGTCAGTGCAGAGCAGGGTCACTACAGCACAAGGCTCACACCCCACTGGAGCCCTCCTGGCTGTGGGTGAGCAGGGATAAAGCTGCACCCTGGATTATCCTTCTGAGAGCCAAACTGGGACAATCACCCCCAAACACAGGGACTGGGACTCCTCTGTCCCACACAGCCTCCCTTGTGTCCTCGCTGGGCCATGTTCTCTGGCCAGATCTGTGTTTCCCATCTCTGCCTGCCTGACCCATCCCTTGTTCCTGCAGATAAATCACCCTCTTGTCCTCCTTGGGAAGCATGGTCTGTGATCACAAACAAACCTTTCTCCACGGGGAAATCCACTTTTGTCAATTCCACAGCTTTATTTTTTCACTTCTTTCATTTTTTTCCCCCCTTTCTCCTGCCTTTGTGAGGCTCTTTCAAACAGATCCCCTTCCTGTTAAGCCCAGAGATTCCTTTTTTTGAATTTGCAAGCAGACAGCACACCTCATCCTGGGCTGGGAGGTGGAGTGAGAAATAACTGCAAGGGGGACCTGGGGAGTATCTGGGAGACACAAATTTAGCTGTTGTTGTCCCCCCACTGCCAAGACAGTGCTTGAACTGCAGCAACAGCTTTGGAGAGGGTGGTGCCATGGGAAGAAAGGTGATGAGCTGGTGTGCTCAGTGATGGGGATGGAGAATGGGCACTGCAGGAGGGGTGGGAAGAGAAGGTCAGGGGTTGGTAGGCTCACAGTGAAGGTCTGTGATGGGCTGGTGTGCAGGAGTCAGCACCTTGTTGGAAGAGTTTGAGGAACAAAAGAGGGAATCACACCTAGGATGAAACAAGAGAGGTGGTTGGAAGGGGAGAGAGAACATGAAGAAGGACTGCATCAGCAGTTCAGAGTCACAGAATAAAACAGGTTGGAAAAGATCTTTGAGATCAAGTCCAACCTATGACCTAACCCGGCACCTCCTCATCAATAAACCATGGCACTGTATGGCACATCCAGTCTTTTTCTGAGCACTGCCAGGATGGTGACTCTCTCTGGGCAGACCATTCCATTGCCCAGTCATTTCCCCTGTTTATTTTTCATGCTGGGTGCTGCATGGAGGAGGGAGGCAGAGCAGCCCATGCCAGTGGGATGTGAGTATTTTAAGCCAGCACAGGAGGATGCTGAGCCAAGCAAACCTGCAAACCACATTATCCTGCCCACAGCAAAGTGCTTCAGGGTTGCTCCACAGACTCCTTTAGAGCCATGGCATGGAGGAGCCATCCAGAGCCCCTTTCCCAGCAGAAGCATCCCAGCATCCTGCTGCCCAACAGAGGGTGCCACACACACCAGAAAAAAGGGCAATGAGAGCCCTCCCTCCTCCACCACAGCTCCCTCCTCTTTCTCTCTGTCCCTCCCTATCTTGGCTTTTCTCCCCTGCTCCTTTTCATGCTTGCTGGTCCCTTCCTTCTTATTAACTCTCCAACCTGCCTGAGGAAAGTGCTCCCCACTACAGATCTGCACAGAGGATTTATGAGCCCAGCTCTCAGGGGAAGGAGCCTGGGCATAAATCACAGAATATTTAAGAACGTGATCTGCATTTATTACACTTAATACTATATTTAGCATGTCCAAGAGGACCTTATAAATCAGAGACAGTGCAGATCTCAGCCCAGGGTCCTGGGGGAGCCCGTCCACTCGGTCAACATGTGCAAAGCCTGAAATCAGCAAGAGCAAATTTATGTTTGAATTCTTTACTAAGTTTATTCGCCTAATTAGGGCTGCATATCATGCTGATGGTTTCCTGAATTGGGCTGGGAATTTGGGGCCCAGGCTCACTGCTTCTCTCCACACACACACTGGCCACACTGGTCCATCCTCCAGGACCGTGCCAGCAAAATCTGTGAGCATCTGTCACTCTGAGGAATGACAGCACTGGTGGGTGATCATTACCCTTCTAATCCCAGCCTAATGCACTGTGCTCCTGCTGCAGGCCCTGAAAAGAGACAGAAAGTCCTCTTGTGTTTCATAGAGACCCCCAGCTCCCCTTGGGCCTGTCTCCTTTCCTGTTTGCTGGTATTTAATGCTCCATCATCCCAGAGCTGTGCCTCCTCACCAACTGTGCTGGACTTGCCTTCATCTACAAAATAGGCAGCTTGCTGGTCTCCTTTGTGGATCTCAGAGACTTTGCCAGAAGTTTGGACTCAGGCAAAGGATAAAGGATAGCCTGGAGATGGAGTGAAAGGAAAAGAGGGTGTGAAACAAGGACTTGGGTCCATAGAGCCTTGTTGTTGTCCAAAACTGATGCAATGGAGGTCAGTCAGGAAGTGAGAGTCTGGTCCCTTCAGCAGGAGGACAGAACTTCTCCAGCCATGCTGAAACAGTCATTCCCACTCTGCTTCTGTTTCCACACGCCTGAAATTCCCAGATTTCTGAACCTGGGCCTGAAATTCAAGCCAGCAGATAAAAATGAAAGAGAAGAGCATGATGCTTTTTTCCAGCTGGACAAGTGAGCACTTGGCAGGGCAAAGGCATGAACCAGCTCTCTGCAGCCCCAGCTGATCAGGACAGCCAGTCCCACAGGATCCAGGATGGAGGATCCAGGATCCTGTGCAGCTCCAGGGCTGGTGGTGGCAGCTCATCACAGTGACCAGTCTCCTTTCCTGTTTGCTGGTATTTAATGCTCACCAACTGTGCTGGACTTGCCTTCATCTCCTACAAAATTCAGCTCCCAGCTGAATCAGGCTGAGCATCCTTCCCAAAATAACTGAGGGAGAGGCATGGGCTGCTAACAGGAGCAGCTGTCTGTCCTCCTGGCACTCTGCTTAAACCCAGGTGGATGGAGTTCTTGTTCTCATGCTGTTCTCGTGGTGCTCAGGGGTTTATGCAGTGACCCCATAAAGCATCCCCACAGCCAGTGGGTCAGCCCTGGCTCCCCAAGGGGCCCTTCCAGCTTCAGGATATGCTGTGACAGCACCCACTGATGCAGAGCTGGGTCAGCAGAGACATTTCCTCACCTTGCTGATGCTGGTGGCCCCTGCAGAGGAAGGCTCCCCTCCTTCCCGCAGAGCTCCCGGGTGCGTGTGCCGCGCCGGTGCCGCCTCTGACGGGTTTCCAGGAAAGCCGCGGTGATTTACGAGCCGCGGACAGGGCTAGCTGAGTGCTCAGGAGGGCTTGATTACAGTTTCCCAGAGGAAGCTGTCTGTTTGGAGATGGCAAGGTGACAGGGTTTATACGGCGCAGCACAATGTGTCTGAGCGAAGCTGTCAGCCGGAGAAGGATGAAGTGACTGAGAAAGCCCATTACTTCATTCACACCTCAACGGGCAAACAATAAAACACTTACACACCCGGCAGAGCAGGGGGAGTGCTCCACCAGCCCCCGAAAAAATGCACCAAGCTGCTGCAGAGGCATTTGCTGCAGGCTCAGCAGGATGGGGCAAAGAGAGGGACAAGCAGCATGGAGGGAAAATGTGCCAGGCATTTGTCCCCAAGGTGACGTGTCAGGTCATAACAAACCCCTGACAAACCCTAACAACCCCTAACCCAGAACAGCAGCAGCAGCAAAGGCCAGGCCTGACCAAGGGGCCCATCCTGGATCCTGCAGCCCGTGAAACATCCACCAGCTGGCTGGAGCTCACGCTGCTGGGGACAGGAGGTGGCATGGCCTGGCTGGGGACCCACAGCACAGCATGGATAACGTGCTTTGCCGTTCAGCCCAGCTGTGAGCATCCCTGGGAGTGCACAGCAGCCAGGAGCACGAAGGCAGAGCTGTGCTGCCAGCCCCTCCCTGCTGACCTGCTGCCCCCAGCCAGCCCACCTGCACCAGGAGCTGCTCGGGGCACAGCCTGGCACTGAAGAGCAGTCAGCACAAAGAGACTTGGCTAAAACGTGTGTTTTCCTTTCATCAGATGGCCTCCCACAGCACTGCAGGTCAGTGATCCTAGCACGTGGAGAAAGCTGTGAGCCCAGTCCCTCGGGATGACTACTGCAACAAGGAGAGGGGCAGAAGGAGCCCCAGGCAGCAGCCCCGTGCTCAGGGCAATAACAGGACAATACAATCAGCAGGGCTCACGCTGGGACACACTCACTGCATGTCCTTGGCTGACACTCAAGTATCTGAAAGCAATGACTCAGGATGCAGTTCCTGTTAGGAAGCCTGTTTTGCTTTTACTGCTGAACGGGCCCCTAGGAAAGGTACATCCATCTCTCCCAGGGTTCAGCGGAAGCTGAGCTCTGCTAATGCTCCTGCCTTGAACTCCTTGCCAGACTAAGCTCTCCTCAAAAGCAGAAAATTAATTACCTGGCGGGTTTATGGGCTTTTCACAGGAAAGAGAAACCCCTGATGTTCTCACTTAGAGAGCTGGGGATGGAAAGCACCAGCACTGAGCTTATTTACCCCTGAGAGGTGCCAACACCAAGCTCACAGGCTGAAATCTTCCAGCAAACTTTGTAATGCCCAGCCAAATAACCCAGGCAAATTTGAAGTTCAGCCTTAAACCTGTGCCATGCAAAGCACAGGCAGGCAGCCACAGAGAGCCTGGCCATTGCCATGAGGCTGGGAAAGCAATCCCACACCAGTTTAGGAATTCTCCATGAGGCTGGGAAAGCAATCCCACACCAGTTTAATAATCCGTCCATGAGGTTGGGAAAGCAATCCCACCCAGTTTAAGAATCCCAGGGATCCAGGGGCACCCTGTGCCATGTCCTCATATAAATGAACCAAGGTTACTCATCACACCAACCCTGGGTGCACTATAGAAGACATATTGCTCTTTCCATTCTCTATGATGGAGTTTTCTGGCCCAGTTTCAGACTAAGAAAAAAAAAAAAAAGAAAAAAAAAAAAAAAAAAAAAAAAGAAAAAAAAAAAACTTAGAAAAAATCATAATTTTTTGGAAAAAATCCTAGTCAAACTTGGCCACAGAAAAAAAACAATATTTCATAAAAATGGGACATTCTGAAAGAAGGCCCTTTATTTCCAAGGAAAACAGCACTTGTTCATAATAATTGTGTGGGATTGCTCCTGGCCACATTAGACCAGGACAGCCCTGCCTGGGAATAGGAGCTGGCACAGCCAGCACAGCCCTCACTCCCCACCACAGCAGGGCCTTATGTGCACACACCACAGGTGCTTGATTAATGAAAATGTACTGAAAAATGAAAAATTATCCTTTCTCTCCCCATCCCTCCCTTTCCATGCCAGCATCCAACACTTCATACCCACAGTATCAGTGGCATTGCAGCAGCAGATTTTTCCCAATTTCAGTAGGAAATGAGGACTTTCCCAATTTGTTATCAGGTTTTGGAAAGCCTGGCAGCCCTGGCAAGTGGGGTCAGCTGTTGGGTGAGTGGCTGGAGAGTGACTGCCATGGACAGCTCTGTGTTTAACCCCACAGCTGGAGCTGTGGATTGTGCAACCTGTGTCCCAGCAGGGCACAGGGAGCAGCCAGCACACCCCTGCTGGGGCAGGGGGACACACCTGCACCTGCTGGGACCACCCAAGGTGCCTTTGCCTCACCTGCCTTTGCTGAAGTGTTCTGGAGTTCACAGCAAGGAGTGATAGCTTCCAACCAGATTTTTCTTTAAGCTGGTGTCATGCTATAAAGAGTAATGAAACCCACAGAGAAAGAAACCCACTCCAGAAATTCACTTTTTTACACCTCAGAACCCTTTTCAGACAAACCCCTCAACTGCAGACAGTGTTATTTTGCAGATGTGCAGAAATCCTCTCCTTAGCTGGCAATTGCTGCCCAGCTCTTCTACCTGCAAATGTTACAGAAAAACCTTCATGGGCTTTTCCTGCCTGGCCAGGTGGTTTTTTTCCACACCAGCAGTGCTTTGCAGAGCAAAAGTGTCTCCCTAAAAAGGTTCCTGCATTAATTTTGGGTCAGCTTCAGGGGAACACATCTCACCTGTGCCTTCAGCTCAGCTGCAGGTGAGAGTTGACCCTTTGCAGACCACTCTGACTCAATTTGCCCCAAGGTGAGATGTTTCTAATGTCTCTCTCTGTAGCAGCTTTACTTTTGGGGCAAATGGGTGGCAATTTGCCTTATTTCATAGTTTGTGACTAAATCCTGGCTCCCTGCTGGAAAAATATTTCTGGAGGGGCAAAGAAGAACTTTGAAGGAGTTGAAAGGCAGAGTTGCAGCCAGGGTCAAATCATGCTGCCCAATCCAAACATGCACCCTGGGGACAAGGAGTGAAGCTGGGACACATCCCACCATCTCTCACCTCTCAGTGACACTGGGGGAGCCCCCATTTCTGTGGGACATGAACATCTGGGGTGCTGCAGGACAGGCAACACCCCTCTGGCCTCATCTGACACCGAGGTTGAGGCAGGGAGGGTGTGGGATGTGCAGGCTCCATGCACTGCTGCAGAAATTAGTGTTACAAAACCTCCAGTGCCGTGTCCTGGTGCTGTTCCAGCAGGACATTTGGATAATGGGAAACTGCAGGAATAAATCTGAGTCTTGGCTCTGCAGAGCCTGGGCTCTGCCCAGCTGGATCCAAGATCTGGGCTGGCCTTACAGCACCCACAGCCCAATGGGACCAGGAGCAGGGCTAGCTGCTACCTTTTGCTTCTCTGCCCCATCTGCCTTCCCAAAAATAAACCCAGATTCTTGGAAGATAAAGCCCTTCAAGGCCCCTTGATCTTTAATTTTACAGTTGGGTTGTTTTTGTTGGTTTTTTTTTTTTTTTTTCTCCTTTTAAGTTTGCTGTTTCCAGAGGTTTCAGCTGTTTCTTTGGATCTGAAAGTGATGAAAGAAAGGAAGCAAACAGCGGACAGCACTTGCAGCCAGTGAAACACCAGTCTGGGTGCACAGAATAATCCAGCCCCAGTCCCCTGTACACACACACCCAGCTGCAGCTGAGCAAAAGCAGCAAGTGCTTTGGGGACTGTGCCCAAAGGAGCTGCCCAGGGGCAGAAGGGGTGCACACAGACACACACCCCTATAAATTGGTCAATAATGAGCAGATTCTTCCAGGCAGGATATTTATTTTTATCATGCCCTCCCTTACATAATTGGCTCAAGTGTGAAAACTCCCTTCCAGGGGGAGTGCTGGGGACATTCACATATAAACCTGAAGTTATTAATCCCTCAGCTAGGATGACAAGAGAAGCAGCTGTCATGTCTGAAAAGGTGCCACAAACCCCACAGACCCTCAAAGTTCCCCTGATCCTGTATGGCCTGTTAAATCATACAGCACAGAACTCTCTGCCCCAGGGGGAGATACCTGCCTGTTCCCACCCAGCCTGAGCATATATTAATTAATTAACCCATTCAATATTGCATTTTGCAGGCTTCCTCCATCCCAGAAATATCAACATCACTTTGACCAACTTACATCAAAATTGCAACAACCAGGTTTTGTCACTGGACTCACTGGTGGGTGATAACTATCCAGCCATTTGTTCTTATCCCTTCTTTCTCTTTCTTTTCCCTTGTACATCTCCTTAAGTGTTATTTTTATGTTTTTGTATTACTGTAGATAATAACCAAATTGGCTACATAGCCATTTTCCATTGAAACCAAACTGCTCTAAAATAAGCCCTACATATACATGTATTTATAAGCACAGATCATTCAGTGTTATTTCACTCTAATCCACCCCAAGGAATTTATTAATCTGGGTTACCTTCTCCTCCTGGGGTGGGTTGAAACAGAGCTGACATTCTGCTGTGAGAATGGGATGAAGGAAGAGGCAAATAAATCCCTTTTTCTCTGGCCAGGTGGTTTCCTTCTGACAAACCATGGCTGTGGTTCAGGCAGATCTGGTTTTACAGCCCCCCTGTGCCAGCCTGACATGCCCATAACTCTGTTATGGCAGATCACTGGAACAATTGCTCATTCTGCAAGGAAAGCCAGGGGCTAATTACAGTGAGGCATGTAACATGATTCCAGCACAGGAAGAGGTCTCCAGGGCTGGCTTTCCACACACTGCCCAAGGGTGCATCTCAGTGCCCTCTTTTAGAGCACACACTTCCCTTTGCACATCTCAGGTGGCCTGGGAAGAGCCTGAGACTGCCCCAGCATCCTGCACTCAGAATCTCTTGGGATGCACACACAGCTGGCTGGGGGATCTGGAGGATGCTGATGAGAGGAAAACTGCCCAGGTGATGGTGAGAGGTGGCCAAGGAGTGAGGAGGACATTGTCTCAAGTGCTGGAGCATCTCTCAGTGGCACCACAGCTCTCTGGTGCATCACAACGAGGGCCAGGGCAGAGCTCCTCGTTCAGAGGTGAGCTCTGGAGTGTGGTGGGGGTACTGGGAAAGGACTCATGGATGGAAAGCACCTCTGGGGTGTTGCAGATCTCAGACTGTGAGGAAAATGTTAAAGGATGGGCATGCAGAGCCCAGGCTGCCCCAGCCCATCCCCTGCCTGCTGCTTGCAAGCTGATTTTTGGATGCAGATCAAGGTGGCCCGTGCAGGGCAGGGAGAGAGATCTTCCATGTCAGGAATCCCAGATTGTTTCTTGGCATCTGGGAGCTCCCTATGGCAGAAGCAAGATCTCCTGAGGCCCAGCTGAGAGCCAAAGGAGGAAGGAGAGTCCCAGGGAATGGCCTGAGCCATCTCCACATCCCATCCCAGCTGAGCCAGGGAAGATCCCCAGGAATTGAAGCTGGACAGGACATTCAGCATTCAGGAGCTGTCTGCAGCCCAAGCAGGAGCAGTGAGGGGTGGTCTGACACTAACAGGGGCTCAGCCAGGCTCTCAGCTGTGGAACAGAGTGCTGGCTGGGCAGGGTGGGTTCCTGGAGCAGGGTGAGCAGCAGCACCTCTCCCTACCTTGCTGCTGGGGGGAGCAGGGCCAGCTCAGAGGCCACAGTGTCCCTGGCTGGTGGAGACAGATCTGTTCTCCACCACTGCTCAGGAATGCAGCTCGAGGTGGAGCAGCAGGTGCTGGAAGGAGGCTTGCAACCAGTCTCACCCTCCAAGAAAAATACCAGCCCTGCTCACCAAGGGGAAGGAGCAGAAGCAGCCCCTGCACAGCAAGATTTATGGGCCCCAGCAGGCTGGAAAAAATCCAGTGAACATTTCAGCAAATCCAGCCTCTGTCAGAAGTTACAGAGTGATAGGTGTAAGTCCCAGCCAGACCCACAGCTGCTGCCTCTCCTGAGCCAGCCCCAGGCTGCAGTGAAGTCACCCTTGCACCTCAGGCTGTGGGGATGGCAGTGGGGTCAGTGCAGGTGGCTGCACCTCTGGCACCACCCTGGAGGTGTTTCTGCAACAGGACAAGCACTGGGGGTCTGGCTGGGGGAAACCACACTGAATGCATGAGCCTGTTCTGGAGAAGCTCTGATGAGCACAGGGCTCATTTACAGAAAAAGACAGGGATGGGTTGGGGTTGATCCTTTTCCAGGTCCCAAGCTGGGTCACCTTCTCTGGTATCACCTTCCAGGACTCACTCTCTGCAAATATTTCCTGTTGCCTATCAAGGGTGCCCACAAGGACCCTGTCCACAAACCCTACACAGCTTTCCCCTTTGTACAGGTAATGCTGCTCCTTCCAAAGATCTGACATGGTCACCAAGCCTTGAACAGATGAGCAAGAGGAGACAAAAACAGAGGTGGTTCCCTTAGAAGTCATTAACATCTCTGTTAGTATTGACTAATGCCAGATCTCAGCCCTTGACATTCTCATGTCCTCACCTGCAGGTTTTCTGGGACACGGCCAGTCTCACTGAGTTTGGAAAATACCTGCCACACTGAGGGTGATAAATTCATCAGCTTTCTGCAGCTGGGAGGGGCAGTGCTTCTCATCCATCCTTCCATCAGCCCCATTCACCTGCTTCCTGCTGCATCCCTGGGAAACACCCACCACACTCCCCAAATTTCCAGGGCTTTTTGGACAGCAAAAACAGTCCTCATCTTGAGATAATGCCTCTGTCCCAGTATCCACACGGGAAGGGATGGAAGACAAACCTCCTTTGCAGAACCAGAACTGCTGTGTGCCCTTCCCACCTGCTCTGCTGCAGGGGAGGTGTCTGAATCCCCCAAAACCTCAGTGGTATCCAATGAGGGGATGAATCTGGACCCTCCTGCCAGACCTTTGTCATCTGAGACATGTAATAATCCAGCTGCTGCCCCCAGCTCCTCAGAACCTCCAGCAGTGTGTGGAGACAAGGCTCAGCATGCCAGGTGTCCTGGGTTACAATGCAAAGATGTGCCCCAAAGTCTGTATTCTATCACCATCTGTTAAACCAGGTGGGCAGTGATTCTTATCTCTGTGGGAGATATCCTCTGCTAATGGGCCAGCTGTTAAAAACCAGGTGGGGAAATGTTCTTTATCTTTCCCCATGACCCATCCTCCCTCCAGGAGATATCTCCTGTTAATGGCCATTGAGTCCCAGGGCATGACTGATAAAATTCCATTATCCCACTGGGAGATGCTCCAGCCAGGGGAGGAGCCAAGCCTTTCCTGGATAAAAACTGAGATTTGGAACACCAAAGCTGCCCTTACCCACTGGTTTCCAGGAGCTGCCAGACCTTTCTACAGGATCACTGCTTCAACAAGACCACTTCACCTGCACTGCTACCACCACCCTAACTGACAGGGTGTCAGGTTGGATTCTGACTCTGCCAGTGGTTTTTCATTTGTACTATTCCGTGTATTTTATTTTTTTCCTATTAAATTGTACTTCTGACTTGGAGTCTCTCACTGGTTTTGGTTTCAAAGCCATTACAGCAGGTTTTTCCTGTTCTTCCCATAGGCTGATTCTCCCTTCCAAAGGACACAATTCCCTAGGGAGGGACAGCTGCTGGGTTGGGTCTTGCATCAAAGCTTCCCTAGGAAGGGAGGCTGCTGCCCAGAGCCTTGTGTGCCAAAGGCAATGGTTCTGAGATAGATCATGGAAACATATTACAGGTGTAAAAATCCTCCTGATTTTCTATATCCTGAAACTTTCCACAGAGACAATCTGAATTTCTGCAGAATGTTTCTTTAGGAAAACACATTTCTGATCAACTGAGCAAAGAGGGAGAGTCATAAAGCTGATGGGAGATTGGCCCCATCTCACTGTCTTCCTGCTGACATTTCCCTGGGGTCAGGGAACCCAAGAGAATTCCCTAAAATGAACATGGATCCATGTGCAAGGGTCAGTGTTCAGTGGGATGTGGAGGGACAGCAGCAATGTGGGTACCTGCAGGAGTCAGGGGCTGCAGGCAAAGGTTGCACACTTCAAAATCATCATTGAAATTAGTGAAACAGCCAGGTGAAACAACAAGGCCTTGTTGCTTTTTTTTCTTTCCTTACAAAAATCTAATTTAAAAGCTCATTACCTTCTGTAAAAAAAGGGGGTTGAAGTCTTTGATTTCTCCCTCTGGGCAATCTGTAATCCCTCAGCTAAATCACGAGTCCTTTAATTAAGACCTCAAGTCATTTGAATTGTTAATGAAGATCCATTGGAGGACCATCATTCTCATTCCTGATTTCATCTTGTGCTCGTTAGGGACTCCTGATTAAAATTCATCATCTCAGAAGATATTTATAACTCTCTGACTATCCCTAGACCTCATTAATTCAAAGCCACCTGTTTGGAAAGAGATGAGGGGACCTAAATGGCACCTGTGGGATCTGGAGCTGAGGGAACACTGTGGACTGACAGATGACAGTGCTGGCCTCACTGTGCAGAAGAGAAGGGACAGAGGGGTGAGAGGAGAGGAGAGGAGAGGAGAGGAGAGGAGAGGAGAGGAGAGGAGAGGAGAGGAGAGGAGAGGAGAGGAGAGGAGAGGAGAGGAGAGGAGAGGAGAGGAGAGGAGAGGAGAGGAGAGGAGAGGAGAGGAGAGGAGAGGAGAGGAGAGGAGAGGAGAGGAGAGGAGAGGAGAGGAGAGGAGAGGAGAGGAGAGGAGAGGAGAGGAGAGGAGAGGAGAGGAGAGGAGAGGAGAGAGAAGAGAAGAGAAGAGAAGAGAAGAGAAGAGAAGAGAAGAGAAGAGAAGAGAAGAGAAGAGAAGAGAAGAGAAGAGAAGAGAAGAGAAGAGAAGAGAAGAGAAGAGAAGAGAAGAGAAGAGAAGAGAAGAGAAGAGAAGAGAAGAGAAGAGAAGAGAAGAGAGAAGAGAAGGAGCTTAGATCACCACCAAAGCTGGGACAGCAGTGTGCAGCTCTCCAGCTGTACTCTGATGTGTGAGGCTGAGGAGAGCCCAGTGGTATTTGCAGCAGTCACCACAACAAAAAGTAGGGAAAAATCCCTGGGATGCTGTGGACAACAAAAAAGGATGATAAATGCACTTTGAATCTCTTTGCCTCTAGACAGACCCATTTAACAGTGACCTGCAAGGGACCTTCCCCTTTTGGTCCCAAATAATAGAAGCTCTGAATGAATTTTAACACTGGGTTTATTGCCCTTATGCCTTTTTGTTCCTGTTAGAAATTCAGGTCCCTGTGCAGGCCCCTGGATGAGTGAGTGCAATGAGGATGCAACAGGAGGGAAGAGTGAACACAAGTGAATGAAAAATGGTTTTTAAACACTTTCCAAATTGCCCAGCTTTTATCCTGCTGGAGTGGGAGAGGACAGTGTTTAATGCAGTTTGCTTTGTGCTTGACAGATTTATTTAACTCCAACAATTGTGTGGCAGTTCAGAGAAAGGAAACCTTTGTTGGAGCCACAGCTCTCCATGGCAAGCAGCCTCCATGCCCTTGCTAGAGTGAGGCCACTTTGCATGGAAGAATGAACTGCTTATTTGGGATGGGTGACCCCAGAGCCCAGTGCTGGGGCACAGCCTGGGATGGTCCATCTGACAGCAGCTTCCAGCTTTGACTCTGTGTGTGTCCAGCCCAGAGAGCAGGGGCTCTTCTGAGCAACAGAAACATTCAGGGATAAAAATCCCTGGCTGCTCTGGAGTTATCCTGAACTTCCCAAAGGGGCTTGCTTGCATTTGAAGTTTTCCAGGCAGCATTTGAGTGAATTATGTGTGATGAACCTGTTGTTTTGCCATCAGAACAAAGGATGAACAGGGATAACCACACTACCTCAGGCCTGCAATCTTGGCAGGTTTCATGGGGACAAAGCTGTCCCTGGAGCCTGGAGTATTTGGAAGCAGAGCTGGTGTCTGGGAGCCATGGCTGTGGGACAGAGTTTCTGCACCTGCAGGACTCTTCTGCCTTCCCTATGTCCATGGAATGGCATCAGCTTGGTGCACATACAAAGGAGTCCCTTGGCCTTTCCCTTTGGTTCCATCTGCTCCACAACAGAGTGTCTGGAAGGATTTGGAGGTTTGGAGAGAGAGTCACAGGTTGGGTCAGGTTGAAAGGGACCAGTGCCACCTCCCTGTCCCAGCAGCTCATCCTAGAGCACATGGCAGGGGATTGTGTGAGATGCTTCTGGAATATTCCCAGTGAGGCTCCACAGCCTTTCTGGTCAAAGGGAAAGGGAAAAGGTTCTCAAGGACAGCAGCAACCAGCTCCCACCTTCTGCTGGCAACAGAACCACACAGGGAAGGAGGAGTCCTCTGCTAACAGCACAGCACCATGAGAAGCCTCTGCCAGCCCTAGCAGAGGACAGAAATCTCACTCAGGTCAAAAATATCTTTCACCAACACTTTTTGACACAAATAAATGCCATCAAGGCAAGACCATGCTATCCCCTGGCTCTTCCCTTGCAGGACAAGATGTGCCATGAATGTACCTCAGCCATCCCATCCCATCCCATCCCATCCCATCCCACCCTCCCATCCCATCCCATCCCATCCCATCCCATCCCATCCCATCCCATTATCCCATCCCATCCCATCCCATTATCCCATCCCATTATCCCATCCCATCCCATCCCATCCCATTATCCCATTATCCCATCCCATCCCATCCCATTATCCCATCCCATCCCACCCCACCCTGATCCTGCCACAGACCCTCATGGGGGCTCTTTCAGCCAAACCCAGTGGGCTCCCTCAGCCAGCTCCTGCTCTCTGTGTGACTGCACAGACTGGGACTGGGGTAAATGAGGGCAGAAAAGGACATGCAGTGGTGCCAGAACCTCAGTCTTGGGTCACCTGGCACAGGCTGCCTGAGCCTTGGGCTGGGGAAGAGCTGGATCTGTCACAGGCAGAGCAAGATCAGAGAATCCGAATATCCTGAGCTGGAAGGGATCCACAAGGACCATCCAGTCCCACTCCTGGCCCTGCACAGACACCCCAACAATCCCCCCTGTTGCTGAGAGCAGTGTCCAAACTCTCCTGAGCTCTGGGGCTGTGCCCATTCCCTGGGGAGCCTGGGCAGTGCCAGCACCCTGTATGGGAAGAATTGTTTCCTAACATCCAGCTTAAATCTTCCCAAATTCATACCATTCCCTATTCTGGGCACCAGAGAGCAGAGATTGGTGCTTGCCCCTTCACTGCCTGTGAACCCCCAGACCCTTGAGATTATTGAGAGCAGAGCAGCATCTCCACAGCATCCACTGCCTACCAGCACTGTGTTCCCATCTAAAAAAATCCAGGTTTCTCCAAGCCCTGGGAGCTTCCAAGCCTTTGGAAGAACATCAGAGTCCCCACATGGAACTGGAAGGAAAAAGGGAATGGAGGGCCAAGGGAGATATTAAAATCCCCTTCAGGGGCATGATGGGTGGCAGGATAATCCCAGCTGCTCCCAGAGACACTGAGATAGCCCCAAGGGATGTTTTAAGAGGCCTGAAGATAAAAAGAAAAAGGCTGAAAAGAAATAGCCAGGGGAACTGAATGAGAATATGCAAACTCAGCTAAGAACTGCAAGGAAATGATAAAGGCCAGGGAAAAACAGAGAAAAATAACACTGCCAAGAAGGCTACTGGGAATAAGAAGGAATTTTGCAAATTGCAGCAAAGGGAAAGCAAATACAGTGTGAGTCAGCCCATTAATAAATGAGAAGGGAACGCCAATTAATGAGAATTCAGAAGCAGCTGAGGTACTGACCTGCTTTCAGACTTTCTGTTTCATTCCCAGCACAGCTGAGTTCTGGGAGGCATTAACCCTTTCCTGTGCACCCTGCAGGACTGGGCACTGTGGGTTCACAAAGCCTGCAAGGCTCTTGCACTGCAGGGACCTGCTTCAAACTCCTTCATGCACTTGTGCAGAACTTCCTCCCAGCTGAAGCACAGCTCTGTGATGGACATGGGCACCTCAGCCATGGGCTGGGCTCAGACAGGACCCTGCAGAAGGTCTCTCACATGTCCCACCCCTCTCCCTCATTCTCCTGTTCTGTTTATTTTATTGATCCTGTTGGCAGTTTTTTGAACTTTTTTTCCCAGACAGTCAGAGTAGAGACCAGCTTTTCTTTTTATTCCTGCTGGGAACTGTGGATCTCAACCAGTATAAACCAATGCAGCTGCATTATGGCCATCAGAGGGGATCTCTGATCAGAGATCTTTCTTTGGCCAAAAGCAAGAGGGTCAAGGCACTGATCATCCATAACACAGACAGTCAGATGTCTGCTCCATTCTTCACTGTCTCTTTGGGAGGTCCCAGCACACTCTCTCTGCCAAGTGGCAGCAGTTTGTTTTATGGATCAGCTCCTGTTTGATGATGTATTGATGTGTCCATGATGTATTCACTGATCTTTGCCACCACCAACCTCTGAATTCCTCATTCCCAAGCTGAACTGCATCACTCCAGGATCCACCAGTGCCTCAGTCTGAGCCTTCCACTCCTGCTCCCAGCAGCATAATCTGCAGGGCAAGGTCCTGCAGCCTCTGAGTCACATTGGTTTTTGCCCTTCACAGCAATCATCCTGCCAGGAGACACTTTAGGATTTTCATGTCCTGATTTTGCAAGGAGAAGCAAAATCCAGGGTTAGGGAAGCCTGTAGTTAAAGCTCTTCTGGCCTGTGACAGACACTCACTGTCCCAGCTGCACTTTCCAGGCTGGATGCCTGCACACACTGAGGGGCTGAAGAGCATTTGCAGTTAAATAACCATTGCTGTCAGTCAGGGAATGAAAATCTGGCTTTGAAACCACTGAAGGGCTCTGCAATGCCAGAGTCAGAGCTGCCATGGAGATGTGCATGGTCTTCATGGGGGTTTTTCTTCTTGTCTACGTGCTTAAATAAATGTGCATTTATCTCCTGAAGGACCTGGGAGTTGCACTTTCAAATGACTTTTATAGGTCCCTCCTCCAACCCTCTCCAAACTGGAATATGGGCAGGCAGACACTGCACACAGGGTTCACCTTCCTGAGTGTCCCTCTTGTCATGTGCACTTTCACAAGCTCTTGACCTGCTGCTGGAATTAGTTGTCACTGGCTTAAGCCCGTCTTCAGAGCCTGAGCTCTGAGTAAATACTAAATGTCAAGGACCATGACCTAAAAAGGGGCAGATGGGGACACTCAGCTCAGTCCTCATCCCCTCTTCTCCCAGTTTTTCCAGTCCCAAGTACCCAGGAGGGTTTTTTGCCAGCTTCTCCCCAAGGTTTGTCTGTTCTGGATGTCCTATTTCAGCTCCTCATCACTGCAGCATCCAAGAGCTTCCTGTGCTGTCCTCAAGGCAGCTCCAGAGCTGCTGCTCTTCCTGCTGAGTCCTTCCCCTCCTCTTCCTCACTGAAATTCCACTGGGTTTTCATGTAAAAGTGTCTGGGGGGTACTGGAGGGGCAATGGATGCAAATACCTGGTCTGGGAGTGTGAAGGGATCTCCCTGAATAATCAGACTGTGCTGGTTTGGAGGACAGGTGTCTGCCAATAAAGGCAGAAATTTCTCTTTGAAATGGAGAATGTAAACCCCCTCCCTCCAAATTATTATAATTTTGAAATTAAGGGGCTCTCAGGCAAAGATATGGGAATTAGGGATAACAGTTCTTTCCTAGTAAAATTAAAATAGAAATGCAGTATTACAAAGAAGAGGGAGAAGATCCCCCTGAGCCTCCTTTTCTCCAGGCTGAGCCTCCCCAGCTCCCTGAGCTGCTCCTCACCAGATTTGTGCTCCAGACCTTTCCCCAGCTCTTGGTCCCTTTTGCTCCTTTAGGGTTTGCATTACACCAGCTAACCCCTCCATCCACACCTTCTACCTTGTGCATTTCACTACATACCCAAACTAAAATTTCCCTGACCTTTCCAAGAACACACTTGGCCCCCAATCCTGGAAAGCCCTTTAGAAATGTGCCCCAAAAGTGGTTTTTTTTAAATGTACAAGATGCAGAGGTGGAGTTAAGCTGCAGAGAAAATGATGGATTTTCCTTTGCTCATATCACCTTCACCCCAGCCATAGCCAAGTTAGACACAGAGCATGATTAGACTTCAAAATACTTGCAATCTTGTTTAAATATTATCTTTGTTAATCTCCTTTATAGACCTTCTGCTTTTGGGGTGCTTAAACTGCTTTCCAAACAGTCTGTCAACCCTTTTCCTCTGCAACTGGGAGGATTAGGAAAGAATTTTTATTTTCAAATAAAAGCTCAGAGTTGTAGGTATCACAAACTCCAGCATCTCATTTTATTGGGGAAACAACTCCTGGCTGGAATAATGTCCACTGGCAGCACCTCAGCACACCCAGCACTGGTGTGCTCATGTTTGGAGGTTTGTGTGAGCTTCCAGCTGTATTCTGGCACCTGCAGGATTGCCAAAGAGGGGAAACAATCCAACAACCTTCAAAACTTTAATCTTTAAAGTTTAGTTAAAAAACTAAAATCTTTAAAAATCATGAGGCTGCCTTAATAATCATAATTCTGTAATAGGTGCATTTGGCTGCAGCAGGCAAAGCTTTTTAAAAATACTGATTTTAGAGACACTTGCACTACTATCACACAGGTTGGCAGTGTTATATCTAACAGAGCCAGCAAGGCAGTCACAGCTCCATCCTTGGGTTTTAACACTTTTCACAGCCTCCAGAAAAATTAATCTTTGGATGAAAACTTTCCAGTTTCATCATATCTCCCGTTTCTGATGTTTCTACTTAATGTAAATGCAGAATATTTCTGGACAAAGCTGATTTTCTCCCATTCTTCTCATTTTCTCCTATTTTATCCCATTCTTCTCATTTTCTTCTATTTTTTTCCCATTCTTCTCATTTTCTCATATTTTCTTCCATTCTTCTAATTTTCTTCTATTTTCTTCTATTTTCTCCCATTCTGGTAATATTTTTTCCCATTTTCCCACACTAAGCAATGGGATGCAGTTGTCCAACAGAATTCCAACAGAATTCCAACAGAATTCTGCCCTTTCCCAGGCACTCTTGGGGATAGGATCCCTCAGATGTCCCCTAAGAACATCTCATTGTGGCCTGGGACACATCTTGCTTTCCCATTCTCCAAAATGACTTTGTCACTACCAGGGCAATTGGGAGATTTGTAAAAGTGCAGCTGAGCACCCAGAAATGCCCTGGGGATGTACCTGGGAGCTGCCCTGCCACAGGTGGGTCTCACAGCAGGCACGGGTGTTAAGGCAGTGTTTCCTCTCATAAAACACTGCTTTCAGTCAGATTTCACCAGACTTTAACCACTGGGCAATTTTCCACCTCAGCCTCCAGAGGGAAAGGGGGTTTTGGGGGAAAAGTCACATCATGCTGAGGCAGTTTCTTGGCATTATTGACACTTAAGGTGTCTCCACAATTTCCTCTCCCATGGGCACCTGGTGATGATCCAAAGCATCCCACCCCCAGTTTGGGCTGGATTGTCTGAAGGGAAATCTAGACCAGAAGGATCAGGCCAAAGACAAGCAGTGCTTGGTCTTTGCTGAAAGAATTTGTGTGTCTGTGTCTCAATGTCACCATGGCTTCTGCCAAGTCAGGAGCTTCATAAAAACTGGTGTTCCCACATAACTAGAGGGCACCCAAGGTTCTCTCTGAGAACCTGTGCTCTCCATTCTTCTTGCACAGTTCATGGAGATGGGATTTTAGCCAGTGAAGGGCATCTCAGAGTATTTTCAGCCACTGGCACTATGCCCCACAATACTCTAGAAAAATGCATCTGGGATTTATGCAAACACCCCATTTGCTCCACATAGTTCAGCAATGGGACAGTAGGAGGGAGAAGAAGCTGAAAGAAATGGACCAGAATAAAAAAAAAAAAAAAGCAAGTGAAGTGGGAGTTAAATTAATGTAGGTGATACAGCATGTATCCTGCTATCAGCACTGGGGTTTGGGAAGGGCCACAGCTGTAGGTTAAGCAGCAAAGGGCAGGAGGCAAAGGGGATTTCAGGGAGGGAAGGCTCCTGTGGATGTTCCTGGATGGTGATGGCAGCTGGAATCAAGATTTAGCTGAATAATGCTGTCAGGCATCCATAGCTGTACCAGGGCCTGACTGAAATCCTAATGAAATCCTGGTCCAGCCAGAAAAGGTTTTAAACGTCAGATAAGAGAAGAAGTGCACATTTCTCTCTCCATTCTATCCACTGGAGAGGGAAGGAAAAATGGCAGAGAGGAAGAAAGGAGAAATGGAGAACAGCACAGCCTAAGCCTTGCTAACTCCAGCTGTGAATTTCCCAAAGACAGGAGGGACTTGCCCTCCATGGGCACCAAGGACCAACACTCAGCACCAGCAAGACACAGTTTCCTCTCAAGTGAAATGCCACAGTGAAAGGGGACCCTGGCTGAAGCCAGGTGGAGGGCACAGCCTCTGGCTCCTGCTGCAGGTGTTCATGAGAAGGCTGTGCTGGAATAGAGGAGCTCAGCTTGCTGCCACCCCAGGCTCTCCAGCTGACCTGACACCTCTGATCTGTCTCCAGATTTGGATGTCAGAGCTGGAACTGAGATCTACAAGGTGGAGAAGGGAAATAATGGCCAGGAGCAGAAGAATTACTTGTGAAAATGGCTAAAACTACAAGTGCCTCTTGCTGTGCTTCTCACATCCATCAAGTGCAGGAGAGGAGAGGCACTGGAAACCCAACACACCAGCACCAAATGGAAGGGAGATACTGGGAGACACAGCTACCACCCTGGAGGTGACAGTGAAAAAACAGGACCACCAGTTCCAGCCCTAATTTTCACCAAAACGTCACTGTGTGAGCCAAGTTGGGTTGCTCAGGTACAAACCTCACCATGAGCTAAATGCAAAGATCTGAAAGCAGCACTCCCCTGGTGATGCTGGCCGGGCAGCAGCTGCTCCAGAGGGGATGGGAAAGGGGTGGCAGCTCCCGGAGGGGCAGTTTGGGGTGGGGCAGCTCTGTACTTCGGGCCAGCACGGCTAGATGGCACTGTGGACTCTTCCAGGAGTGCCACGTCCCACCAGCTCCCACGGCCAGCGATTCGACATGCCCCGAGCCTCCTGTGCTGCCGGAGCTCTCCTCTGGAACACAGCTAATCTAGCAGGGAGTGCGCTGGCGGGAGTTTTGTCATGGCCAGACCTTCTCAGGGAGGAAGCTGGCAGAATTTTCTGCTTCAGGGTTATTTTAACAAAGGCATGTATGTGTTTGAAGCAAGCAAAAAAAAAAAAAAGGCATTTCCATAGAACTGTGAATAGCAGAGACAGACTTTGAGGAGTCAGGCCTGGAGTGGAGTTACAGCATCACACCAGTGGGGATCATCATGTTCTTGTCCTGTTTATCCACACCTGGGGGAAGATGGACACAATGGGCTGTCCCTGAGCTGCTGTAGAAGACAAGGACCTGGACTTGAGGCTGCCAGACTCTCAGAGACCAGTCTCAGCTCCCTCTGTGCAGTAGGAAATGTGGACACACAGCAGCTCTGCCTCAGCAAGGAACCCACGGGGATCTTCTGCAGCCCTGGAAGAGATTTGGTCCCCCAGGCAAAGTGCAAAGACCAGAAAAAGGCAGGGGGGGGATGAAGGGCATTAGATATGAATGGAGCAGAGGATGGGCAGCACAGAAGAGGAACTTGAACCCTACCACTGCCTTTTGACACTAATTAGTGGCTGAGTTTGAGCTGAGAGCCCAGAAGCAATCTTTACAAAAGGCAGAGCAGCCTGGCCCTCTCTCTGGGCTGGAAGAGTGGAGCCCCATCCTGTCTGCAGGGACCTGGGAGGGTCCCACAGCCCAGACCAGGCTCCCATGTTCTCCCCTGGCTGCCAGCTGCTCAGGCGGGCTGCCAAGGGTGTGCTGGCAGGGAACCAGGCACTTCCCCATCAGGATCTCATCCGCACTGACAGATCCCCGGGGAATATTCCTGTCCTGATGAATCAGCAGTCTGAGGTGGGAGATGGGCTGCCCGCTGCAGGGTTAATGTGCAGCACTCAGGGGAGCTGTCCCCAGGTGCCAGCCAACCCAATCCCCCCCAAATCCAGCCCTCCTGGAGGCCTCTCCTCAATCTGTTCCAGTCAGGTTTGCCCTGGGCCACGGATCTGATATCTCCTCCAAGCAGGGTGTCAGAATCAACTATTATCATTCTGGATATTCTTGTTAGCCATGCAAATGTCCAGCACCAGGCTGGAATCTCACTTCCCTCTCCAGCTTCAGCAACATCCTGTGGCAAATTGCTCTGTGCAGAGACACTTGTGTTTATCACCCCCAGCCACCACCTGCTCCTCTTGCCACGTTCCTGGCTGATCCCACATGCCCTGCACCCTTCCCTACTTGACACCACCAAATTCTGCCTTATTGCAAAAATCTGTCTTTTGTGGTGAGCTGGGAAAAGTGTAGTTGGGTGTTGATTCCCTTTCCAAGTCACCCTGGGGAGACACTCCAGGGTTTGTGTCTGCTTGTGGCAGAATCCACTGGTGTCCACGAGAAGGAAAACCCATCCCATGTGAACCAGGACTGCAGCACAAGCCCCTCCCAGCCAGCACAGCCCTGGGGTCAAACCCCCCCAACAGGTAAAAGTGCTGGGGCAGGGTGAGAGGTGGTTTTCTATTCTGCATGAAGTTCCAATTTATCACGTGGGAAGCAGGTGTAGAGCTCAAATGGAGAGCAAATGGCAATGGGACAGAAAAATGTTAACAAGTCAAAAATCAGCAAGTGCTGCACTGAGTTCTGTAGTGTGATTAATAAAACAAACATGTGAAAAAAACCCTTCATTTCAGCACATGGCCAGAAATGCAGAGTGTTGTGTTATCAGGGCTATTCTGCCCCCTGAATACCAACCTCTCTGTTTGGGTTCACACTAAAATACTCTAACATGCTTTCATTTTTATTTTTTTTTTAATTTTTATTTTATTTTTACAAATGCTCAAACTTTCCTGCCACAAATTATTTTTGGCTCAGTTACAAGTAAAATGGCCGTGTATAGCCATTTCTTTAAAAAAAAAAAAAAAAAAAAAAAAAAAAAAAAGACAAACTCAAAAAAAAAACCAAGTTTATGAGATATTTTGGTTGATTTTTTTTTTCTACATGAACACACGGTGAAAGTTCAGGAGTTTTCACTTTTTTCCACCCAAAAGCTCCTTATAAGCTGAAACATCAGCATCCTTAACATGATCTCACCTTTACAGACCATCCCCTTGGAAAGATTATTGCTGCTAACAAAACCTGGGACCACCTCCTTCTCTTTCACCCCAAAAAACTTGTCTGGGACTGTTGTAAGGACAGGCTGTCACTGACAGCCCCAACCATGATAAGGCACAACTCATCCCACTGCAAAATTATAATTTTGGCATTAAAATCATTATTAAATCAGTAATAGACAAGCAAATGTTATTTACCTGTGATCCCAGCTGCTCTCAGGCTGGCGTTTTGAGCCACAAAGGAAAGAAACTTTTTGGGGGACAAGCTGTGAAATAAAAGTTTCATGCAAACACACAATGCCACTAAGCTGATAATTTAGGGAAAATAATGAACATTATCAAGAGTCATAAAGAGCCTTGCTGCAAGAACTGGCACCTTCAGCAGCTCCACAAAAATATCCCCACACCATGCGAGTTCATGGGCAGTTTTGGAATAATTAACCCCCAAGCACATTAAGTCCAAGAAAAACTAATTACTTTCACAGAACAAAACAGATTGTTTTACAGGCAATGTTGTTCTTTGGGCTGTCTTTTCTGGAAAATGGCACCAGCTAAACCAAATCAATTTTATTAACTGAGAGTGCTGTGAAAAGATTTATGGAAAAGGACAGTTTGATGGGTTTTAATAACAGACCTGATGCCCATTAGCAAGGCTGACAAGATGCACATGCTGGACAAGAGAGATCATCCGAGCTGGAGACCTTTCCCACTCTGCTCAGAGAGGGTTTTTTCCATGCTTCTTCCTCTAGTGAGCCCTAAATCAAGCATTTAGCATTAGTCACAGGACTTTAATGGCACAAGCCTGTTACCCAGAGAGGTGTTTCTCACTCTTTGGTGCAATAGTGCTGGGCTCCATTCAACCAGAGGTTTGTTTGCAGCGCTGCCATCCCAGCCACACTGGAGCAGAACAGGCCTGCAGCAGCCTGGTCTTGGCCTCAGTTGCCCCAGAAGCTGTGCTGAGTCCTGCAGGGACAGATTTTCTCCCTGCCCCGGAGATGGGGAGGTCTCAGCTCGCTGGGGATTGTTTGGGTAGCTGGTGATGGATCGTGCCCCCATGTCGGGAGTCGAGGTGCAGCAGGAGGCTGAAAAACTTAACACTGAAAATGTTTTAAAGCAAAGGGAACATCAAAAGATCTCCAGGAAACAGCAAACACCCAGAGTTCAGCAAGCTCTGAAACAGATCCCCCTCCTCCCATCCCCATGTCTGGATAAGAGAGACTCCCAAGAAAAAGGGCAATCAAGATCAGAGAAGATGGTAAGCCATAAATCAACCACCTCTCTCTTTTCACCTCCTTCTCTGTGCCCTCCAGTCCTAGGGAACCTTGGAGCAGCAAGACACGAATCCAAACAGCAGGATGACTCCTCCTGTCTCCTCCCCAAGGGACTTGCCCCAGCGCAGCCCCCGAGCCTTGCGCCCAGAGCTGCTGGGTGGGGAGCACCAACATTCTCTCCAGCACTGCAGATTTTATCTGACATGACAGATTTAGACTCTTACAGAAGAGTCAAATCAGCCTTAGAATCCTCTGTCAGACTCACTGTCTATTTTTCTATAAATCTGAGAGGTTGAACACAGGGTTAGGAGGCTTTGAGCCCAGCAGGGCTCAGCCCTGAGCACATATTTTACAGGAGCACGTTCCCACTGCTCCTCCAGAGCTGCTCTGGCACGGGGCAGCCTCCTCTTCTGATGGCCAGGCAGGTGGGGTGAGCCAGCCCTGGCTTTTAACACCCAGCTGCATTTCTCAGTGGGTGGGTTTGGGGCACTCCCAACAGTGGATGTGCCTCTCAGTGATAACAAGGCCAAGCTGAGCCACTTCCCCTCACCTTTGAGCATCCCACTGCAATATGGGTGCAGTGTGGAGACAGGGGAGTATGAGGAGACATGGCTGGGGTGAGGCAGGAGCACGGGTTTTGCCCTTCAGCCCATGGTGCAGCAGCACTGCAGAGAGTGCAGCCTGTCCCTGCTGTAAGGGGATCTGGCCCCAGAGGGTGCTGGCTGTGCTTCAGGAGGATGTTTTATGCACACACATGCATTAGTGCAGTTGCCAGGATACTGGGCAGACAAACTATGCTCAGCCTTTCTGAGTGAGGTCTCCTGCCTGGGAGGCTGGGTCAGGAGCAGAAGCAGCAGCAAGCCCAGCCTGTGTGCCAGCATTCAAGGGGCCTCAAGACACAGAGCAGGAGCCCAAAGACAAAGACAGGAAGAAAAGGAAACAAGGGATGCTGGGGGGGCATTAACACCCCCTGTTAATTCCACACCTGGGGTACCCCTGACCTGAGCAGATTGACCCTCCCCAGCTCCATCAAATCTCCAGCATCTCCTATGGCAAGGACAAGCTGCCACAAGGACAGAATCTCATTTTTGGCATTGATTAGCTGCACAAATCAGCTCTCACATCCCTCCATTTCCAGGGGAAAGCAAAAGCTTTGCTGAGCTCCATCTCCCCACTTGCAGGTAGCACAGGTGGCTCCTGACTTGGACCTTCTTGGTTTAATGACCTGGAGAGCCCCTGCTGCCTGGGACAATCTGACCTTTGTCACTGTCCTTACTCAAAGTAAATATTCTGGACTGGGCTCCCAGGTCCCATTGGTGAGATCTAACTCCTAAATCCCATCAACTTCTCTTCTTCTCATCACCTGCAGTTATTTGCAGGAGAAGCAATAGCCAGACTGTTGGGGTGTGTGAGTTAAACATTTAGGGAATTGTGCAGGCAATACTTAGCAAACAGTCCCTGGAGCTTGCCTGGAACTTACACTTATTTCTGAACTAACATGAACCCCTGTGCTCTCAAAAAGTCACATTTGTTGGTGGATAAACTAGAGACCACAGAGGGAAATGGAGGAGAGGGAATCATTGGGAGAAAGGTGTGGAATGAGCTGGTTTCATGGCCATGGTTTCATGGTGGGAGCAGTGCCTGCTGAGCTAGGCTAGGAGCAAATAGGGTCAGGATTTGGGGCTGGGAGGGCACCAGGAAGGATTAAGCCCTAAAATGAGCTGGACTGGAGGGGAAAAACTCATACTGGGTGGTGCTAGCAGAGAAAATTTGGGGCAGGCAGGGAAAAGCTGTGGACAGGGTTCATTAGATGTGACAGAGACTTGCAGGGGGATACACAGGGCATGGAGTGTCCAGGTCAAAGTCACACATAAGGTCCCTGAAGCAATTCTGGCAGCAGGTTCCTCATGAGAGGGGGATCCTGGGGGCTCAGAGTGGGTGCACAGAGGCAGCAGAGCAGGGGACCAGCTCCAGGCAGGCAGCTGTGGGGCTGGGGGACCCCCTGCATGCCCAGCTCCTGGGTGAGAGGGGCTCACTCCGAGGTGTTTCCCGGGCACCAAGCCACCAGGGGCTCCCCTGGGGGCTGTAACTCCAGCTCAGCCTCCATCCTGCTGTCAGGCCCTGTGCCCAGAGCTTGTTATTGCAGGTGCAGGGCAGCATTCCCCCCCAGCCTGTCCCTGTCCCCTCCACTGTACCCTCTCCCCTCCACACTCCAGCCACCTGGGGCTGCCCCATCCTGCCAGGGCCCCTGCCTCTTTCCCCTTCTTCTTTCCCCTGCCTCTTTCTCCTGCTTGTTTCCCCCTGCTTCTTTTCCCTTCTTCTCCCTCCTGCTTCTTTCCCCTGCCTCTTTCCCCTTCTTTTTTCCCCCTGCTTCTTTCCCTCTGCTTCTTCCCCCCTGCATCCTTCTTCCTTCCCCAGCTGGTTTCTGTCTCCTCATCCAGGCTTTGTGTCCATCACACCAAGTGCCAGCACACACAGGTCACCCCACAGGGTCCGTGGGCAAAAGTTTGAGTGGCTTTGGCCACCAAGGGTCACCACCAGCATTCTGATGTCCTTCCAAAACACCTCTGTGGTACCCCCAGCCCCCAGTGCTGGATGTGCATCACACACAGAGCTTGTGATTTTACTGCATTTAGAGCAGAGCCAGGCATCAAACTGAACATCCCATCCTGTTAAAAACAGCCTTTTGACATCTTTAATGAGCTCAGCCAAGAGAGACAGTGGTTTGAGAGCAGAGTGCCATCAGTGGGTGTGGGAGTCTTTGTGTCGGGACAGACAACAGGGACAAAACTCCAGCGCTCAGTATCAGCTGCAGTTACAGTTTTTTGTAAGGGCCTGGGGGTACAGAGTGCTGCTAAGGGCTGCCAGGCACAACCCAGAGTAGGACAGAGAGAGAATGGGGGAAGAGAAAGAGAGCAGGAGGGAGAGAGGGGTAAGAGGGAGGTAGGAGAGGGGTGGTAGCAGTAAGAGTAAGAGAGTAATTTCCCATTTACAATACAATAAATCTTCTCCTATGATGAATATTCTAATTTCCACTAACCAATCTAACACAAGATACAAATTCTATAGCATTTACATACAGCCTATAGGAATCCTTACATTACCATAGTGTGTTATATTTTAAACTCTAAAAACTACTCTTTGGACCCTTAGCAAAGTCTTCTCTGACCTTTGGAGCTGCTCTCCAGCAGAAGACATTGTTCTATCAAGAGGGGATTACTTTCAGCTGCCCATCCTATTGTCTTCTAGTTATTCAGTAACTGAGGTTTGGTATCTCAAAAGTGGCTTTCATTTCAATCTCACTCATGGTTTCCACATGCTCAGAATCTGAGCATTCATATTTGTAAGGTCTTCCTGGTTCATCCTTCCCAACAAGTGGGAGCTCAGCATCTCAGCCAAGCCATGCTGGTCCTCTCCTGGCTCTGGAAACTCCTCTTGCAGCTCGTCCCTGCTGGGTTTGCCCATGAGGATAACCAGGGGCTGCTTCCACGCACCGGTGCCACATCTTATCATGCGTTAAGTGCCTGCAGAGCCTCCACCCTATGTCATGCTTTTCCCAGGAGCTCAGTTCCTCCCCTCCACCTTTCTTCTTGGGGGAGTGCAGCCGCGGAGGCAATTAAAGGCACAGCCTGGTAAAGCCCAGCATTCCCATGCCCTGGCCTTGGCCTTGCTTAAACACCTTGAAGCATTCCAGCACTCAACTCAAAAGGAAAAATAGTCCCATGGTGAGTTCAGGGCTTGCAAACATGAACCTGCAGGTATTTGAAGCACAAGTCTACAAATGTTTTTAAATATGGGAACAGCTGTGAGCAGTTTTAAAATAAAAAGTGAACTTTAGAACGAGCCCCTCCTAAAAAAACCCAGAGCAGAAGTGTCTGCATCTGCTGCTGGTGGTGGTGGCAGAGCCCCTGCCCAGGGAAGGGGCTCCCAGCACAGCTCTGAAATAAGGTGACACTCTGGATATGTTGGGCAGGCTCAGAATGACTCAGAATTAAGAAGCAGGAAGTTCATAAAGGCCCTCCCAGGGTTTGGTGCCCAGATCCCCTTCAGCTGGGTGGTGAGGAACAGGGTGAAAGGTGATGAGCACACATGTGGTGCAGGAGTGGTGGAAGGTGCTGAATGGGCTGCAGAAATCTGGGAAGGGCAGAAATGTTTGATGTACAAACACTGGAGTCTGGGGATGGAGGAAGCCAAGGAAAGAGTCCTGTTCCAGCTTTAATCATCCCCAGAGCACCTCCCTGTGGGTGCTCATCAGTGGTGGAGGGGATCTCTTGTGCTGCTTTGCCTTCATGTTACTTGGAAAAGGAAAAAAAAAAAAGAAAAGCAGATTTTTCTTCCCCAGTGTGAACATGGGATACTGATCCTAAGGGAGTAAGACAGAGTTGAAGGGTGGAGAAAAATGTGATTAGGACCAAAATTATCTCCAGGAAAGGAGACTATGGCTGAGAAAAGCTGTGGGAGAAGCAGGGAACAGACTGAGTGCCTGGCCTCAGAGATGACAGCAGAGCAGAACCTCTTAGGGGCAACAGAGAGGGACTGGCAAGGTGTCTGAGTGCTACAGGAAGGGCAGAGAGGCCACAGAGAGATGGGCCTACAGACCTAATTTATTTTTTTTAATCTTCTTTAACTTATTATTCTGCATTTTCTTTCTCTAACCCTTCCAATTTATGTCCTAAAAACACCTTGTGATTTGACCTGGAGAAAACCTGGTCTGGTGAGCACATGGTCCCATCTTTGCTGGACACTGCTGGCCTTGTGCTTTCTGGAGCTACTGAAATAACAGCCCCAGAACCCCACCAGGCTTGTTTCTCCAACCCTTTACCACTTGATTCATGTCTGAGCAAAGATGTAGGAGAAAGAGCATCTGAGTGTCATCTGAACCTTTTGGTCAAGGCCCAAAATGGAGCACTGACCTTTGGTACGTGAGTTCTGTGGGAAAAGCCCTGTGAGGTTTTCACAGTGCTGCTGAGGTGCTTTCCCCCTCCTGGCCCAACAGAACTGATGCACAGCACAGTCCAGCCCAGCAGCTCATGGCCTGAGGCAGAATGTCCCTCAGTTTGTTGTTCAGGAGCTGCTTGGCACTGTCATTGTCACAGGGCAGTGTCCCAGCAGCCAGGCTCAGTGAATCCTGCCCCTGCAGTCAGCTGAGTCTGGGACAAAGCCATTGAGCTTCACAGCAGATTTTTTTACCTCCAAGTGCCCATCAAGTGCTCAGGAGATGGTTCAGGAATTTCTTTTTTCTTTCTCTTCACACATTTCCCTGAGCTCCTTGAATTTTCTCCAGTTGTGGTCTCATCTTCCCAACTGTCCTGTATGAACTCAGACCCCCTTCCTCATGAGGAGCTGGCCCCTTTTTCCTGCTTCCACCCTGATGCTGCTGCTTACTGACCCTGCTTGACACAACTGGAGATGTCCCACATGTCTGAGGCTCTGACCCCTTTTTCCACCACTTGATCTGCTTGGAGGATCAAAGAATCATGAAATATGTTGAGTTGGAAGGGACTCACAAGGTTCACTGATTGTCCTGTGCCTAGGACACCCCAACAATCCCACCCTGAGCCTGAGGGTGTTGTCCATCTCCATGGTGTTGTTCATACAGCTCCTTGCATGACAAAGTGTTGGTCTGGATGGCCTCCAGATGCAGCCATCCATTATGTGTCAAAAAATAATCCTGCTGCTGAATAACCTCCATCACAAACCCTGAGGAAGATTGATCCTGCTTGCAAATAAAACTCAGGAGAAAGAGGCATTTCACCCTCTGCCCTCTGGGAGCCATCCCAGCCTCTGCCAACAGCTGTGTGGAGTGAGGAGAGCTCTGCACAGGCAGCTCATCCCCTCCCTTGGACACTCAGGTGTGCCAGTCTTGGTTTCACCATGATTTGGACCCAGGCCTAAAAAATCTCCAAATTCCCCATGATGGAGCCAGGCTCTGGCACAGCCCTCAGGAAGGTGGGAGGCTGGAAGAGTTCAGGCACATCTCCTTTGGCCCTCTGGCTGCTTCCCATCAGAAATGCAGAAAATTGAACTGTCTGCTCAAAAACTTCTCAATTTTGATGAGTCAGCGAAGGTGTTGGCAGGTTTTGTGACTTGCCTGCAAGTGAATGCTTGTTGATTCTCACCCTCCTCCAGCAGGTCCAAGCTGACCTTGGGCTCTGCTTTCCCCACAAACACGTTACATCATGTTCTGGTCCAGTGTCACACATAGATGAGGGCTGGAACTTTACAGCAGAAAATCCAGGGTTAAAATAGATTTCATGCTAATATTGTCTATAAACTCATGTGAGAGATGAAAGCAAGTGCTGCAGTGACAGGAAGCTGCCTTTATCACTCCAGACTGATAGTGTGTCAGGAGGCAGCCTCTGCTGCTTCACCAGCCTGGGAAAAGAGAGAATTTCACAGCCTGTGGGAGGTTGTGCTGGGGGCTGTGCCCTGCCTGCACAGAGTATGGGAGAGACAGGCTGGTGCCACCCAGGGCTGCTTGGCTGTCACAGCATCCCCTGTGCAGGCAGCAGGGCCAGCAGCCTCCTGCCACAGCCACATCTGGCAGGCAGGGGAGGCTCCTTGTGTTGGTGGCAGCAGTGGGCACAGCTGTGCCCTTCAGCTTGTCCATCTCACCCTGTGCTTTCCCAGGGAGGAGAGCAGCCCCAGCCTGGTGCTCAGCTCAGCTGGGCAGAACAGAGGTTGCTCTGTAGATGAAGTGCTGGTGGAATGCTGTGCCCATCCTGCTGACACTGTGCCCTGGACATCAGCATCCCCTGTTGGAGGAGGTGCTGCTGTCACACGTGGAAGGGTTTTCCATGGCACAGAACAGGGGAAGGGGCAGAGCAGACATGTCCCCATGTGCCTGTGCTCCCCTCATGGCCCCAGCATGGTGGGTGAGCAGCCAGGCCAGTGCCTTGCTTGACCAGCCACACACAAAATGTCTGGGACTCTCCTGGAGTGCTGGGGTACAGGCATGCTGCCCCTCTCCAAACTCAGCTGGCTCCAAAGGAACTCCCCTCTGCTTGCAATCTGATACTCACACTTCCCTGTGCCCAGCAAGGCCAGCATCCTCTCTCCCCACATCCATTCCCAAGCTCTCTCCCTGCTTCCAGCACCAGGGCTGCCATCCCACCCAGCACATCCTGCATGATTAAACCCAGCTGGTGCTGCTGTCTTCCTCCCACACCCATCCTGGGCACACGCCTTGTGGGGCCAGAGCAGGCACCCAGCTCCCAGGGCTCTTGGAAAGGGTCTGTCATGGAAGATAAGGGCTGTGTGCCACTGTGGTGCAGGGAGGAGCCCTGCCAGGCCCTGCTTTATCCCAAACCAAACAGCCTGGCCGCTTTCAGGAGTTATAAACAGATGCTGAGGCAAGTCTCTGGCTCTGGGAGGGTCTGGGAAGAGAAGAGCATTTGGTATCTGGCTTCCTGGAGAGCCACAGCCCCGGGGAATTTGCTAAGCCTCCCACGGCAACACCCCAAATAGGGCTGGGAGGAAACAGCTGCCCTGGGGCGGCTGCAGGGATGGGCACTGATGGAGGGATCAGTGAGACGGGGCTCAGGCCCTGCTGGAGCTGCCCAGGGGGGTGAGGACAGCAATGACACCCCACCCTGCCTGCCAGGTGCTGCTGGAACCCATTTTCCAAAGGATTTGCAAAGCTGGGGTGGGTGGGGAAAGCTCCACACCAAAGACCACAGAGTGAGAGGTTCCTGACCCCTCACCATACACCAGCTGTGCAGAAAAGCTTTCCTCTCACCTTGATTTTGTCCTCTTGCCTTTATTTACCGACAGCACAAGAACTTGGAAAACTCAGGATATTAAAGTGAGGTCTACACTACAAAAAACATGTTCCACTTGAGCCCTGAGGATCTTCTCTGCTGCTCCAGACACCAGCCTCGCCACCAAGATGCTGAAGCAGAGAATAATTTAACAGCATTTAATTAGAAGTGGGACAGGTACAGGACTCACAAGGGATTTACCCTGTAGGCTTATGCTTCCCCTTCCTTTCTGATACTTGGGAAAAGAGTGGCAGAAACTTGCAATTCATGAAGAGAGAATTCTACTTAATTTTCCCTCTAGAAATGTTGGTAGAAATGGGGCCACCTGGATAAGGCAAGCTTAGGGATTTAAAGAGGAATAAGGGGATGCTGCATGTTGTGTCTTCACAGCTCTGTGACAAGGAGGGACAATCTGTCCTTCAAGACTCACTTTAGTCAAAATATTAATTAAGCCACTGAAGTTCATGGAAACCTCAGATAAAGGAGTCTGGGAAGGTTGGTTCCTGCTGAGTACCTTAGATTGCATCCCCTTCTGCTCAGCAGTGTCAGTGTTTTACATCCCTTGTCATCATCCAGCCTCCCAGCCTAAACAAGGACTGAGATGTGAATGCAAACATCCCTTTGTTGGGGGGAAACAGCCCAAGAAAACAGAGGGGAGCAGCAGCTCTCAGACCAGCTGCTCCTGCAACAACAGACCAAGGTGGGATGGCAGCCAAGGCTGTTTTGTTCCCTTGCAGGTCCTTCACCCACCCCTCCAGGCTGTGTTCTCCTCAGCCACACACTGCTCCCTCCTGAGATTTTTCAGCACAGTGGGCCATGAGTTTTCCATCTGCATCCATGTGCATACCATTGTCTCCTACCCTGCTGCCAGACCACACTGCAGATTTATTCTGTGTCTTCAGTTTTTTGTATTCCAGCTTTTTCTGCTCCCAGGTTTCTTTCTCTGCATCCCACAGTGGTCCCACAGCACCCAACCAGAACCTGGTTGCATTGTCAGTCTGTGTGAGCTCCTCTGTGCTTCTGAAATAGGAACTGGTGTGCCTCATCTAGAGAACAAAACCAGTCCTTTGGAGAGCTGGTGTTTAGGAATTGACCAGGCAAATTTGGATAGGGAATACACAGCTAAGACATGCACCCTTACAGGCAGCCACTGTGCATTACTGGTGATAAAGGCAGGTGACAATGGACAGAGGGAGATAGACCTTGGAGAGAAATTCCAACATCAGTGAAAAACCAGAATCACAGAATAAACAGAGTTGGAAAGGATCCATAAGCATCACTGAGTCCAAGCTCCCCATGGTTTCAGAAAGCTTCAGTTTTCTGTTCTCTGGTGGTTTCCCAAGTTCTGCACTAAAGGTAGATTTGGGATCCTGGTTCAGTCACCACATTTATGCATCTCTCTGGCAGTGTCTCCCTGGGGAAGCCCAGACACCATCCCAGGGGCTCTGTGGTGGTACACAGCTCTGTCCCTCTGTGCCTCTCCTCTGAGCAGGCTGCACACTCTGCTGCTGAAGTTGAGCCTTAAAGTTTTAACAAGAGTGCTGGGCTCCATCAGGAGAGCTTTACACTGCTCAGCCAGTGCTCATAGCTTTCCCTGGCTGCTGGATGATCAGGTCCTGCCCTATGCCACTAACAAGAGTGATAAATGAGCAGCCAGGCTGCAGCCTCCAGGTGCTACCCCTGCCTGACAGCCCAAGGAGCTGCTGGAGGGAGTGGGGCAGTATCTGCCAGCCCTGCTCCAAGCAAGCAGCTTTTATCATCATGGCTGAGGACTGAGAGCTCCCTGCAGCAGGATTTATTGGGGGGCTGTCAGCTGCAAGGCAGAGTGACCCAGCATGAGAGCCACAGACCTGCCCTGGGCACAGGGAGTGACAAGAGGCTTCCAGGGACCCTGGTCTGTCCTGACCTTGGCACCAGCATTGCTCCCCACTATTATCATTTAATCCTGTGCATGCTAGCACACACCCAAACCCCCAACACCTCTCATACAAAACTCTCCATGCCTGGGTTTCATTTTGGAAGGATCCCCAGATCTCTGGGGGTCTGTGGGGCAGCCCTGAGCGTGGGTGGGAGGGTTGGCAGAGACCCCTTTGCTCCCACAGGGCCCCAGGGATCCAGAGGAGCCCAAGACTGATCAGTGGGTGTCTGTTTGTGTCCCTGGGGCTCGGGCAGGGAAGGGATGTGCTGCAGTAATTGAGGCTGCAGGAATGAGAGGTATGTTCTGAAGCAGCAGGGGGGTGCTGGGGGCTGTGCTGGGATCAGTCCCACAGTGATTTCCCAAATTCACCCTCCTCCCCAGCCCACCCTGAGCCTCACAAACCCTAGGAAGAGCCTCCCAAGAACAACCAGTCCTTTGAGAAACTTAAACTACTTTCTCCAACACCTCTGAACTCTGTCAGGAACATCCTTCGTCAGAAAGCTACAAGTGCCAAGCTGCTTTTGCTCGAGGGCAAATCTCCCTCGTGCTGTCAGGAGCAAAGCTGCCTGGGTTCACATTGCTGCTCAAGGTGAATGCATGGTGTGTTTTACCAACTAATTGTGAAATTGCAGACTGCTTCAGACGCAAAGGAGAAGCATTTTATTGTGAGCAGGAGAATTAATCATACCTGGGGCAGTACAGATGTCAGCAAAAAACAATGCAGGAAGGATTTCTCAGGAAGACTTCTTGACATGAATAGGAAGGTCTTTTTTAGGTCTTTTTAGATATGAATGAAAGATTTTTGGTGGTTGTTGTGACCCCTGTTTTTACCCCTGCTGTCCAGATCCAAGAGAGGGATGTGTGTGCTAAAGCTACAAAACTATAAGGGGAAGGAGTTTTATTCAAGAAGTGGAAACCTCCCAAGCCAAGGCATCTGCTGCAGCACTAATTCATGACATGTCCCATATAGTTTATGGCAGAGATTAAAGAATACAAAGGATAAAATATTTCAAAAATGGCATTTAACTGGGGAAACAAGAACAGACTAGACTCCAACCCATTCATTGTGCAATGCTGAGCTGTTGAGCTCTCAGCCTCACACTCAGGTCCTGCTCAAGGAAATACCACAGGCTGATGTTTGCATGTGTGCAGCCCAGCCTTTCATCACACCTTTCTGTTTGTTGTGGAGTGAATCCCCTTGGTAACATGGCCACCCCCTTTTCCTCCCTTTGTGATTTTTCTCTGCCTCAGACTTGTTACCCTGGTCCCAAGGGATACACTTTTCCATTTGGAGGCTGCATAGATATACTGGTGGAAGAAGAGAGCAACTCAATCTTCTCATTCTCTGCAGCCTTTCCCTATATTTTTTAAATATATTAATTATGATTTATATCCTGACTCTGAGCTTGCCTCCACCAGCTCAGCCCATCCTGTAAGGCAGAGGAGGCAATGGCAGGTCTGGGATGTAGCACTGGGGATGCAGCATCCTCACTGGAACTGTTGCTGCAGCCAGGTAGGGAAAGAAGAAATATTGATATGTGCAAGGATAGGAGTTAAAAAAAAAATATGAAAGTCTGAAATGTGTTAGAAACCAAGCAATATACGGCAAAGGTGAAGAGAAAAAGAGAAACAGAAGCAGCACTGAGGGGCTGTACAGAAAACTGGCATAACAGCACTTCCTAATCTAATTTGGTGATAGATTCCCAAAGTTTGCCATGAAACCTCTCCTCACAGTTCCATTTAAACTCAAGTGGTTACAAACCTGTTGCTGAGAAAAAACCAAGTCCTCCACCCTCCTCATGACTTCCTTCCATGCCCCCAAATATGCCAAACATCAAGGTTACCCTCACATAAACTTGACCTGAAATCAGTAAAACTTGTCCAAGTAAAAAGCACTAACAACGTGAAGAGGTTGGGAAACAGCCAAGAGCCATGGCAGGACATGTCAGGGATACAAAACTCCCCCAGAGATATCCCTGACCAGCAGGTGAAGGTGCATGTTGACAGTGCAGCATTTTCTCCTCCAAGTTTTCTCACCAAGCCTCACTTTTGCTTTTCTGGAGGCTCTGCCCACGCTCTGTGGGATGAGATAAGGATGCCAAAGTCAGTCCAAACTACAGAGGTGACATGATCATGATCATCTGACCTTTCCCTCTTTATTATCCTTATTTGCCACATCCAGATGATGCTGGACATGACAGGAGCTCACAGTGATGTCGTTTACCTGCACACACTTCCATACCAATGCTGATGACATCAGTCTTGGGGTTTGCTCAGGGGAGCCACTACCAGGAAATGACTTCTCTTAAAACACGAGGAAAGCTCAGTGCAGCTTTGTAGCTTCCAGTCCAGCAAGCCTGTAATATTCACAGGAATGAGACTCAAATTTCTAATTATTGGCTGAGTTATTTGTAGCTTCATATGTTTTAGGGCCAGAAGGGACCATCATCTAGTCTGGCCTCCTTAAATGGAAAGCTCCATAAGCAAGAAGCCCAACTCCCCGAGCTCCATTCCAGTAATGAGCTCAGGAGCCCTGCTGGCTCACACTGCTGGACCCTGCCATGCCAAACACAGCTGCTCAGGTCTGCCTGCAGCTCCAGAGGGAAGTCTAAGAGCTCCTCCTGAAGAAGCAATAAATCAAATACCAGCATCCACGGTGATGGGGAACGCTGAGTGCCTGCACACACTGGCTCAGCCTGCCCAGCAGGGAGAGAGGTGCTGGGTGCCTTGTCCAGGGCAGGATGTGCAGCCAGACAGCAGGATGGGATGGAGGGACTTTGCCATCATGGCATTCCCCCTTTGGGGGTGTGAGTTGGGTTGATGTGGCCAGAAATGTGAATTCTGTCACCATCTGTTAAAACTGGGTGGGGCAGTGACCCTGATCTCCTGGCACACATTATCTGCTCATGGGCCATCTTTAAACCAGCTGGGCAATCATCTTTATCTTCCCACAGCCCATCCTCCCTCCAGGAGATATCTCCTGTTAATGGCCAGTGAGTCCCAGGGCATGACTGATAAAATTCCATCATCCCACTGGGAGATGCTCCAGCCAGGGGAGGAGCCAAGCCTTTCCTACCCAGATAAAAACTGAGATTTGGAACACCAAAGCTGCCCTTTCCCACTGGTTTCCAGAGGACAGGAGCTACCAGACCTTTCTACAGGATCAGTGCTTCAACAAAACTGCACTGCTACCACCACACTAACTGACAGGGTGCCAGAGTCAGTCCCAGTCTGTGCAGCCACACAGAGAGCAGGATCTGGCTGTGGGAACCCACTGGGTTTGGCTGAAAGAGCCCCCATGAGGGTCTGTGGCAGGATCAGGGTGGGGTGGGGTGGGATGGGATGGGGTGGGGTGGGGTGGGGTGGGGTGGGATGGGATGGGATGGGATGGGATGGGATGGGATGGGATGCACACAGCTTCATGAAAACAGAAAACGTCATGACCAGTTCATGGAGGCAGAAGCAAGAAGGAGGTGCTCCAAGTTCTTGGTCAGGACACTAACCACAGACTGCCTGCAGCACGACAGGGGGAAAGAGGCAGGGAAAGAACAAGCCAGAAAAACCAGAGCTTTGGACATGTTCCCTGGAGGCAGCCAGAAATACAATCAGCAGAAGAGCACTCATCCCATCAATCAGCAAGGTTCTCCAAGCACCATGGGCAATTCCCACCCACCAACTTGGACCAGGCTGGCTGTGACACCCCTGTGAGTCACTGCCCCACGGTCTACCTGGGGATGAGCTGGCTGCTGCTCACACTGCACAGCACAGGGTGCTTACTGGCATTGCCAGGGTTACCACCCATCCTCCCCTGCTGCCATGGTGTTTGTGGTGATAACAGAGGCAGCTCAAGCCTTCTCCTTCCTGCAGGCAAGAAGTAATTTAGTGGCTGCAGAGGAGCAGGCTCTGGGGAGGAGGAGGGCTGGGCTAGAGGGATGGCAGAGAAAGGGTGGAATTTTGGAGAGCTCTGCTTATTCATGCCCTGAGTTGGACCAGACAACACCCTGTGTGCCCTGAGATGTGCCATCACCTCTTGGGGGTGAGGCACAGAGACAGACCATGCCAGATGACTGGCATGAATTACTGTGAGACATCTGCTGCTCATCCCATTCCTGCTGAGATGACTCAGTCCTACCTCAGGAGCCTGAAAAAAGACTCATGTGGTATCCAGAGCCCTGCAAAACCCAGCCCAGTACCTGAAGGCCCATAAGAAACATCCCCATGGACAGGATTGCTGTGTGGAGATGGAAGATACAGACAGGCAGGGCTTTCCCCCAGCCTGATCCTTTCAGAGGCTAGCAGAGCAATTACAAGGGCTGGAGGGTCTTTACCCTCTCATCCAAGTGGCCACAGGCAGGAGTCTGGCAGCTGTGCAAGGTGTAAAGTTCTGCTGTTCTCAGCAGCACTGGGCAGGGGGAGAGCAGAGCAGCAAGTCTAAGTCCTGCTCTCTATTACCTGAGCAAAGCATCCCACCTTCATCATCCATGCCTTGGACAAGGTGTCCAAAGGAAGCCCACAGTACAGGAGAAGGTCTGCAATAGAGATGCACAAAGCCTGGCTCCTGGAGCCCTGCTGGATAGACAGGGAGCCTTTGCCAGTGCAGTTACCCTGAACTGGTCCTGTCAGGACCTGCTTCAGCAGCCTTTATGCTCAGATGGTGCTTTTCTGTAGCAGGGAACATCAACAAAACGTGGAAACTGAGTTTCAGTGGCACACAAGGCTGGATTTAGAAGGCATCTCATCACAGCTTCACTTTGCACCAGCATCCCCATTGAGCCTAGCTGCCCTCACATGAGTCATGGCTTCACCATGAGGCTCAGCCAGATGATCTTCCTCTGTTTGAGGAGAAGACAGATATTTGTCTAAGACCTTTGTCTTGAGTGAAGAGCATGAAACAAGTTGGGTAAAATGGATTTCTCCTGTAAGATATGATGAACCACACACCCCCCAAAGTGCCAAGCTCTCATTGCCCAGCAGGGCAGTGACAAAGTGCAAGTGCCCAGCAGGACAGTCAGGGCAGTGAGGACAGCTGGTCTGGCCTGGCCTGAGAGCTCAGGACCGTGGGGAAAGAGCAGCCAGCTCCACCCCAGCCACACAAAGGGTAGATGGACACCCAACCACCTACCCATGGGAAAGAGGAGACTTGCTCTCTGGAAACAGAGGGGCTGGGCAGTCACAGGCAGCTGATTGACTTATTGCAGACTCCTGGGGTGATAAATCCAGGCTAATTGTGGGCAGGTGACAAAGCAGACTAAGGGAAAAGGAGCAAGGGACGTTCACTCCCTGGCAGCTGCTGCCCAGCCCTGCCCCCTTCTTTCACTGCTCCTTTCAGGCCACTTGAATTGTGTAAAGGCAGTGCTTTCCAAAACCTGCCAAACCTCCCTCCAAAGGCTCCTGCCCTCTCCCTTCCCACTGCCTCCCTTGCTGCCTGCTCTCATTCCTGTGTCTGGGACAGGAATAGGGTCAGGGGTGGGGGGAAGAGCCCACAGCCACCCAGGGGAAGGCACCCATGCCCTTCTGATGGCACAGCACAGGGCTCTCAGGATGTTTTCCATCCCCATGAGATCCATGTGACTTCTCCAGGTCGTGCTCCCTGAAGCAGGTGGCTCACCTGGAGAGAAGACACAGTACCATGTTCTGAATATGGAATTCTTCAACATCCCACCTAAGGAGACTCCAGGTTAAGCAGCCCTGGTGTGGCTCTGATTTGGACACCAATGCAAGGGAAAAGCCACTTGGATCTCAGGTCACAGTTGGGCTAATTTGAAAGCAGAGACTGTGAGGGGAGGATCCAAGGGATCAGCTTGAGGAAATGAGCTTTGCCCAGCACACACTGAAAGGCCAGGAGGCAGCAGGTGCTCACCAGTCCCTTCATGGATGATCCAAACTGCCTGGCCTTTCCCCACACTTCTGTTAGCTCTTTCCTCCTTGCTCCATGTGCCCTGAGATAGAAAAACAGACACTAATGGGGACACACCAGCAGCAGAGTTTTCACCAAGCCCTGGCTTTCCAGAAACTCCTCTGGGAAGAGCCAAATCAGGGTTTATCACAAACTGGATGAATCCCACAGGTGGGACAGGGAAGCTGATGACTCTTACAACCTGGATAACAAGCAGGATAGCATCAAGCAAGGTCCCTGACTCAGCTGAGCCTACTCTAAGAGCCCAGTGCTCCTGTGGGGTCTGGATACATTTAGGACTGGATCTTTGAACAGGTTGGGTAGGTCAATCAGGGCAGACACTTCCTACCCAGCCCACTCCAGGCTGGTTTTGTGAGGGGTGTTCTCAATTCCTCTGTGCAGTGTTTGAAGTCAATATTTGGCGATTTTCCACTTCTCACTTCCCCTTGCTCACACTTGCTCCCACTGCTTCTTCACAGCTTGTCAGAAAATGATACCCACTCTGGAAAAGCAGTTTAAAATCAAGTCTTAGCAGGCAGCTGAAAAGTAGTGAAGTGTATGTTAGGAAAAAGAACTAAAATTAACTCTTTCCTCCAATCTAGAGGGTCTGCTTCACTCTGTGCACCCACCACCACCCTCAGCCACTGACCATTTGGACTCACACCAATAGTCTGACAGCAATTAGTTGGAGAGAAGCAGCTGGCAACCATCAGCTACTTGTAACCATGCATTAACTGGATTTATCACAGGCTTGGAAATTATGAGTATTTGCCTGTAAATACAGCATTTCCATTTCACTCAGCCACATATACCCATAAGTTAAAAGCCCGTATCTAAGTACATCCTCAGCTCCCTTTATAGACAGTGGTGGCCTCTTTTAAATATCTGGCTTGGGATGAGCTGGATCACCCAGTGGAGGGCTCTGTTCCTTACTGCTGACTTACAGAAGTGTGTGGTGAACACCCGAATTGACACCAAATTGTCTCATGGAAAGCAAGAACTCTTTGCATGATGGAGATTTTCCTCAAGTTCTTCCCAACAAGATTTCAACATTTAGCAGCTGCTTGCTAGGAGCTGGGTACAGCCATGTTCCAGGGAGATAAGACATGCATCCAGGTTTAATCCAACACACTGAGCCCCAGGGTGCACCACTAGTCACTGACCTCCAACTAGACTTGGTTCCACTGGACTCATGGGACTGGCCGTTCAGCCAGTTTTCAATCCACCTCACTGCCTGCTCATTCACCATGTACATCCACAGCTAAACTATACAGACCTGATGGGAAAACAGAGCCACAGGTCTTGCTGAAGTCCAGGCAAAGTCCACTTCTCTCCACACATCTACTTGGCCAGTCTTTCATCATTGAAGTTAATCATGTTGATCAAGCATGACTTCCTGTCCTGATGATTTTCTTGTCTGTATGTGCCTGATATGTGTCCTTTGTAAACTCAGGCTTTTCCACGTTGTCTTGGTTTGGTCTGCCAAGGAAGGCAGGAACTTCCCTTGGAATGGAAAATATTATCCCCTTCCCTTTGAATTGCTGTAACTTTGAAATTGCAGGGCTTTCAGGCAAAGATCTGTGAAAAGGAATAACAGTTCTTCCCTGGTGTTTCTATGTGTAAGAAGCCAAACAAGCAGCACCCAGAGCAGAGCCGAGCCCAGCCCTGTGCAGCCCTTCCCTGGCGCAGTTCCGGGCACAGCCAGAGGGGGAGCTGGGGGCTCCTGGCCGGGCAGGGCAGGGGGGGAGAGAGACAGACAGACAGACAGACAGACAGACAGGGATTCCCTTCACTAACTCGAGGGAAGCCATCAGTCCCAGTATCCTTCAGGAATGGACTGCAGCAGGAACCTCAGAGCACCGAGCTGGAACAGCAGAGTTGGACACATCAGGATGACAAAGTGCAGCAGAAAACTCTCAGCCCTGCCAGAAGCCGTGGGGTGGCCGTTTGTTGGGCTGGCAAGAAGCCCTGAGGCAGTGGCAGAGAACGGAGGGTCTGAGCAGGGAATTGCTCCCCTGGATGGCTCACTGAGGCTGACACCAGGGCCTGGCAGGAAAGGGGGTTCTCCCAGGACCCAGCACCAGCACGCCCTGGATCTGAGATCCCAAGCTCAGAAGCTGCTGGTGTTGGACAGCTGGTGAGTTCCAGCCACAGTGCCAAAGGAAAAGAACAAAAAAAAAAAAAAAAGGGGCAAAAACCACACGGCAACAAGTGTCTCTCATCAGAGAGATGGCGTCGTGTGGCCGTGGAGAGGATTCACCTCCCTGGAAAAAAGCAACAGCCCCTTGTCCCCCCCACAGCTCTAGGCTGGCTCTCACCCATTGCAACACTCCCAGAGCCAGGGCCAGGGAGGATTGCTGGGAGCAGCAACCACCCTGGACACAAAAAAAAAATGGGTATGGGATAAAAAACTATCCCCAAGACACATGCCTTTTGCAAGCAGGTTTCCCAATGTTGAATAATGTTGACCACATTACATGCTCTTCCTTCTATTGCCTACATACTTACAGAAGTCCATCCTGCTCTTTTTTAATTCTCAACCAGATTCAATTTCACTTGGGCTTTGGCTTTTCTGACTTCAATCCTGGATGCTTTGACACTCCTTCTGTATTTGTCCCAGTTATCCAACCCTACATCTACCCTCTGTATGCTTCTTTTTCGTGTTTTAGTTGGGCTAGGATCTCTTCTTTCATCCACACAGACTTCTTGGCATTTTTGCCTGACATTTGTTGGAATGGAAGTCTCTCGAGCTTGCGAAAGGAACTCGAAGAATTTTGTCCATCAGAAATATTTCTTAGTTAGTCTTGGTGTCTCAAGAGAGTTTTCTTCCAAAGCTGGATGTGATTGGATGAAGCAAAAACAAGATTTAAGCCTGCCCAGAGTAACATGGCTGCAGGTAAGAATACATCCACATGACACAACACAGAGATAACCATCCTGGGACAGAATCCCTTCACCTCCAGGGATGCAAAGTGCCATGCACCAGGAAAAGAGACAGATCCTGCTTCCAAATCTTTGCTTGCTCTCTCTGGTATCCTGTGGCTGCCTGCACAACTATAGAGGACAGACATCATCCTCCTACTGCCACAGTGCTGCAATTCCTAGTCCTCTCCTTCCATAGCTCATTCCCTGATTTAACTACCTTCACTACTGCCCAGCATTGTGGGGATAGAGCAAAAGTCCTTCCAGGGAGCTCGAGCACCATAGGAACCATCCCCCAGGCTGGCTGTGCTCCCCACAGCCTCACACTGGGGTCACAGCAGCTGCTGCAAGCAGCACAGCCAGCCCAGCCCTGCCAGAGCACCCAGCATCACTGGGGGAGTTTGTCTGCCCTCCTCCCTGGGAAGGAGTTTCCATAGGAACAGCCAGGCCAGCAGCTCTCTGCAGTGTGGTTCTGGTGCATTACCATGGTGAAAGCACACAGCTGCCCTGCATTGTCCAGCAGCTGTTCCCTCAGCCCCAGCATGGGCCAGGCTGCCACACTGGAGCATTGTAAGGTCACTCAGCCCTGGAGCCTGTGGGGCTCTGCCAGCTCAGCTCAGAGCTGGAGATGTGTTTGCTCGCCAGGTCTGCTGCCACTCCTTCACCTGCAGCACCTGAGTGCCTCCCAGCAGTGCCAAAAGGCAGAAACCCATCCCATGTGCTGTTCCCCACCCTGCTGCCCTGCTCAGGTCCTGGAAGGGACAGCCACGATCCCCACAGCCCAGCTGGCTGACCCCAACAGCACTCCAGACCCCCGGGGTGGGCAGACAATGGCAGTCCATGCCCAGCATCCCCTCCCAGCTGCAGGGACGAGGAGGTGGCTCTCTGGGAGCCGCCTGTGTGTGTGGCAGCAGCCCAGGGCTGCAGCACAGTAGCCAAAGGAGCTGCATGGGGGGCCTGGATCAGGCTGGGTCTGGCCAGAGAAGGAGGCACAGTGCATTTCCCAGAGCACAACTACTGTTGGGGTCCAGCCAAAACCTCAAGCCTCGTTCCCCAGCTGGGAGCTGCAGAGCCCATCCCCTGACACCCGTCTGCAGCTGCCTGTCCCAGCACTGGGGGCACTGGGGGAGCCCTGGCTGCTGCAGTGCTGCTCAGGAGGGTGAGCCCAGGGCTCAGAGCCCCCAGCCAGCTCTCACAGAGCCGTGTGTGTGCCCTCAGCTCATCTGACTGGGCTGGGAATGCCTTGGTGCAGGGAGCCCATCCTCCACAGCCCATCTTTAGGATGGGGTCTCGTCCTTCCAGGAGGTTTTTCTGCTGGAAGGAAATGCTCTTAGTTGGCAATTCCTTCCAAATCCCTTATTATTCCTGTAAGCCAGATGTTTCCCTGCAGCTTCTGAAGAGACAGGAGCTGCAGGTCTCTCTTGTTTTTCCTTCCCCACCAGTTCAACCTGTTTCTTCTTTTTTTCCCTCACATTACATCCCTATGATGATCATGGGAGGTGAGGAGAAAGGAGACTGTGAGGGTGAGGGACAATGTTTCATGAGAGAAGGTAGAGTGTGGTGGGCCACACTGGGAAGAAGAAAGGGATGGAGGGCATAGGGGAAGGACAGAGAGCAGGAGAGGAGTAAGGGACAGAGAAAGGATGCACTTTATAATTCACTGCTCCACTAACCCCCTAACTAAAGTCAGCCTGGCCTGGACAGGACAGACACTGGAGGTTTGCAAGCACTTTCTGCTCCCAGCAGCAGGGAGGCAGATGGGGCCATGACTGTCCCACACTGCTCCACCCCATCAATCCTGGGAGCATCCCATATGCAACTGTGCTCTTGTCACAGTTCTGGGGCAAAGCCTGCAAGCCTCCAGCCCCCTGGGCTCAGCTTTTCACTGGTGTGGGTCAGGAGCACAGGGCAGGGAGCAGGGTCAGGTCCAAGCCCTGCTTTCCCTCAGCTCTGCTGGATCCAGGTCCTGTTGTTTGGATGGGCTGAGCTGCAGAATGACCCAAGCCATGGGGTGAGGGGCTGGGAAGTGGGGGTGCATTTACCTGCATGGCCCAGGAGATCCCAGGTCTGTGCCTCTTGCAGGTTGAGCTTCTCCCCATCCAATCCCACCCTTCTGGGATTGGTGCTCTGGTGTCTCATCCAGGTCAAGGCCCTTTCCTGGCTCACAGAGTGACATTCTGGATACCCCCAGGAGTCACCCCCAGCTGCTGTACACTGCAGTGGTCTAGAGAGGGAGCAGAAATCAGTTCAAAGATCTCAGTGCTGAAGGGTCAGAACAGGACATACTGCTCCCCCTGACACCCAGAGGTGAATGTGAAAGGGCACTGGGTAACGGGACCACTGCTGTGACTTGAATTGAATTTTGAGCTTCATCTCAGCCCTAGAGATGTTGAAGCAAAATCCTTCTGGACACCCTTGAAGTGGAAAGGTGATTTTTTTTTTTTTTTTTTTTTTTTTTTTCCCAAACACAGCTGCCCTGGCTCATCCTCTGCATGACCACCAGTGCTGATCACAACAGCCCTGCAGGCTGCAACCCTTGGGAAGCAGGTCTCCATGAAACCTTTTTCTTTGTTCTTCCTGCTTTCAAACCCGAAGTACTTGCACCAAGGAACAGCTGGGAACAGCAGGGTGGGCAGGGTTATGTTGGGACCTTGTGTGGCATTCCCTTGGCATGTGTACCATGCTTCTCTCCTACTCTCACACCCACTGGGACAGAATCTGGCAGAGGAGCTAATGCTGGTGCCCCAAAGCAGAGAAATAGCTAAAGGACTGAACAAGAGGGAAGTTTTGTACCTTGTTCCTTGAATAGCTTATATAGAAAAACTGGTCAGAAATCATGCACCAAATGGAGATTTTCAAGGCACAATCAGATTTTCACCTGAATGAGTTCTTTTCATTAAAACATCTGTTTTCAGAGAAAGTTTTCAGCATTTTATCTGAAAGAAAGAGCAATGAATTCAAAAACACCACTGTAACATCTCCCAACAAAAGGAAAGCTGGGTTGAGCCTGCCATGCAGATGAAGAGTGAAACCCAGAACACCTGAAGGGCCAAGAGAGCTGAAAGAAGAGCAACAATCAGATTGCCAACTTTTGCCAAATAGCTCAAACATCCCAGAGAAACCAATGTCCTGACTGTACTCATGTGCCACTGGCCATTGAGTTGTTGTGGACCAGGCAGCAGTGACAGGGATTTCTGTTCTGTTAGTTGTCCCTATACATGAGACCACTCTGCAAGAACCTTTTAATACATAGAAGCATGAAAATAAGCAAGGCCAGGGGCATCCAGGGAGAACAGCTCACCCAGCATCCCAGGCTGACCAGGGCACAAGGCATCTTGCCTTGCCCTTCCATCCCAGTGCGGGCCTCCTACACCCTCTGCCCCTGAGCCCAGCCAAAGCTCATTAACTGGCAGGTAACTCATTAGTGTGGCACAGCCCCAAAGCCTGGCAGGGAGACAGGGCATAAAAGCAAAGCCCTTGACATGGACCAGAAGGACAATCCTGGCAGACTGCACCTGGCAGGGACCCAGAGATGCTGCTCCAGCCAACAGCCCCAGCCGCCACCCCAGCAAGGCCAGGTTGGGTGCCAGGAGATGTGGTTTGCATGGAGTTATTGTTCCATGGGAAACTGGCTGTCTTCCTGCTCTTCATCTGTCAGCAGGATTTTCAGAGAATATGTTCCCAAATATGAAGTGAATGTGGCAGGCTGGGCTGGAGCCCTTTGCTAGAAAACCTGGACGTCAGAGTGTGTCCGGTTTAATCCCAGAGTCTGTGAGAATCAGTGTAAAGTAGCATATCAAGTGAACTTTTCACTCTGTGGCAGAAGGGATTACCACATCCCCTTTGTTTGTTGTGCACTTCGTAACTGAAAACACTTTAACCCTTTCCTGCAGCCCTTTGGCACTAAGTACCCATGAAAATTCCTAGGAAAACTGCAGCTGTTCCAACCTCCGCTGCCTGGGGGGTGATGGGTACACTCATTTTCCAGAAACCATTGCTCCTAGGCTCCCTCTTGGCTGGGAAATGGGTCCTGCTTTAAAATGCCTCTGCACAGAACTCCTTGGGAAGGTTTTGCATCAGGCAGTGCAGGCAGCACCCAACTTCTCATAACCCTGGCTTGGCAAAACCTTGGAGGAAGCTCCACTGGTTCCATGTCCAGTTTTGCAGCTACAGAGCAGCAGTTTCAGCCCTTTCAGCACCCACTCAACTCAGCAATCCATCATCTTTTACTGCCCTGCATTAGTGCAGCTCCAAGGAGAAAAAAATGCACAGGAAAATCCTGCCAAAATATTAAAGTGAGATCATTTCTATTAGAAAATGTTCCCCGTGAAGAAGCAAATTTTGATGTGCAACAAATCAGAAGAGTTATTTTTATTCAATATGAATGAAAATGCAAATGCAGGCCTCTGAGATGTTTATTTCTTATAAATCAACAGTTTCATTCCTCCCTCCTTCTTTCTTGGTCCTTTTCCAGTTGAAATTTCATCAGTGCTGGACAAGTCATCAGGTGACATGGTGTCATGGTTTTAATGCTCCTATTCCTACTTGATAACTTTCCTACAGTTGGAGAAAACAAAGGGGACATAAAATGCAGAACAGGCAGTAAAGCCAGACTCCAGGACATGAGTCATCTCACTGCCCTCAGCAGCAAACTGAGATGAAAGAGAGAAAACTTCCTATTTCCAGTTTCAAAAGAAAGGCTTTGAAATGCAACCTGAAAAGCTGAGTTTGAAATTGGACTTTCTACCTTATCCTGTAAATTCCACTGACTATTGGAGACAAGAAAAATTACTTTTTTTTTTTTCTTTTTCCTGAAAAGCATTGAAATAAAACTTTCTAGGTGGGGACTTTCTCCTTTAGGAAGTTGGTGGTGTCACTTCTGCAGCAACTTCTCATCAGTTTTGAGTTTTGAGGCCCCCACATGCATCCATTTGCTTCTCAGGATGCAGTTTTTATTCTCTCCATTCTGCATGTGTCCATCACCTCCAGTTACTCCCCACTCAACAAACCTGCTTGATCACAACAATCCTTCCCTCCCACTCCCTCCTCTGGAAATGCCCAAGGGAAAGCAGCTGGGCAGCCCTCTACTCATCCACTGAAAAAAAAAAAAAAAAAAAAATCTTTAAGGTCATCTCAGGAGCTTCTTGGGGGCAATTTTTGTTATTTCATGTATTTGCTGCAGAAGGGGCACAACATGATGCTCATGACCAGCTCTAAAGGTGGGCACTGCAATGCTTTCAGTCCAGGCAAATCCTCAGCACAGCTGGACAGATGCTGCTCCTGGGCCCAAAGTGCCTTTGGGTGAGAAGGAATGAACTCTCCTTGGGAGTGCTGGGCAGGTACTGCCCAGATAATTGACCACAAATATTCAATTACACTTTGAAATGCATTTGTGCCAACCTGCTCTCTGAAGAATGCACTTTCCCAGGCAAACACTCGCAGAAATCACCTTGTAAGGAATTTGATCATTCTTAGGAGGGTTCCAATTATCTCTCACTGGTTTGTCCCCTTCTCTCCTGGAGAAGGGGATATTGTGTTTGCACATCAGGTGCTGTTGGTTAATAACAACAGGCACAGTAGTGAGATCTTCTATGGAGCTGTTCTGAGTTAGCAGCAGGTCATTCCTCCCATTCAGGGGACTCCTCTCACACTCCTGTGATTCATGTTTTGACAAAATCCTATTACTTTTGTCTATTCCACACTTTTCTGCTTCCCTTGTCCTAACTGTGACTGTGCTCAGGACTCTCTGGGTTTGCACTTCTTCCTGTCTGGATGGCAAAAAACCGGATACAAAGCATGAATGGTGCTCAGGGGGCCCTCAATCCATCCATCCTCAACTCTGTTATCTGGGACCTCTGGGACCTCTGTTATCTGTTATCTGGGACCTCAGCAGCCATGGCCAGCTGGAGCTGGTGACTCAGTCAAGTGACCCAAAGTGTTCTCAGAGATGCCCAAGCCTGCTGGTTCACAGGGATGCCCTCTGCTCACAGCTGCCCCATGGGCTCTAAAATATCTGACAAACCACAACAGCACTCATAGATCTCTTGGTGGAAGCAGATTTCAGCTCATCCATTTCTATCAAAGGCTTCTTCACACTGAGATGATACCAAGCCCAAATGGGTCCTTGCATTTAGTAGCTCAAGCTGTGACAAAGGGTTTGAACTGGATCACCACTCTCATGGTGTGATTGTCCCTGGGGACCAACATGCCCAACACTCCCCACAAGGAGTCATGGAAGAATGGCTTAAGAGAAATGATGTGAGCCCCAGACTACAGCATGAGCAGGCTGGTCATGCAGAGCTGAGACAGAATTTGGTGCAGAGCATGTGAGGGAGGGTGATGAGACTGTGGTGGGCACACTGTGAGCCCCTGTGGGTTTATGAGTGAGATGTGTATGCATGGGAAATGGATGCAGGCATGCTGAAGCCTGGAGGGGTATTCATGTGTGTGAGAGTGCATCAATGGGCTGCACATAAAGTGTGCTGGGCTATAAAGACAGATATGCAGGAAGCCATGGCCCCACAGTAATCTGGGTGGGCTCTCTGTGGGGCACTGCCTGTGCCATAAAACACAGGGGGGTGGGATGTGCATGGAGGGGCTTGTGTCAAGGAGAAACAAGTTCATCAGGCAGGACATGAGCACACACTGGGAACTGAGCATGGAAGGCACATGGGAAGGCAGGGGGGAGAGGAAGAGGATGCTGCACACAGATAATGCTCAGAGACAGTGTGGATTACTGCTGTTAATACCTCTGGTAAGAACAGAAGTCTGCTGGCTGGGAGCAGGAGCTGAAAGCTGAGCTCCTTGTTATATTTCCCTGTTCCCGCCTGCACTAATCCCTTTGAGCCCCAGGAAAAAACTGCAGAGAAATCAAACAGGCTGTTCATGCTGCCCCAGTGTCCCCGGGATTAATTAATTTGGGATTTGTGGGAGTCACAAGGTCACGCTCCCCCCACTGGCAGAGCTGGCTCCACGAGGCAAAGGCAGGGCTTGGCTCTGAGTGCTCCCATCCAGGGAAATGCCCATCAGCCATGGCCTGGAGCAGGTCCCTCAGGCAGCCACCCTGGGAAGGTTTTGAGCACTGGGTGAGCCAGGCTGGCCCAGGGCATGGAAAGGCACCAGGCTGGGGGATTTACAAGCAAGAAGTGTGTCCGTGCCTGGGAGGCAGCACTTGGATGGATCCTGCCTGCATCTGGCCCTGTGCTCCTTGTCTCATCATCAGGGCACACATGGCCTCCTGCTCAGGCCAGCACAGAAGCAGAAACACATCCAAAAAGGACAGAGACTCCCAAGAAATTGTTTCATCTCAGGTGTGACCCTTTCCACCCTATGGAACAAGAGGATGAGGAGCAGAGGTTGAAGACCAGGCATGATAAACTGTTTGACCATTTATCCATTCCAAAAAAAGAGCTCTGCCTCTTGAAGATTCTGTCTTGGGTGCCAGATCCCCAGTTCCCTCCAGCAGTCGTTACTTAAATGATTCAGAAATTCCTTTTCAGGGAGCAATTGAGCTTACAATGTGGTTTTCCTGAGTGTTTGCCTAAGAAAGTGCATTCTTCAGAGAGCAGGTTGGCACAAATGCATTTCAAAGTGTAATTGAATATTTGTGGTCAATTATCTGGGCAGTACCTGCCCAGCACTCCCAAGGAGAGTTCATTCCTTCTCACCCAAAGGCACTTTGGGCCCAGGAGCAGCATCTGTCCAGCTGTGCTGAGGATTTGGCTTAGATGTGGATGCTTTGCAGCCCCTTGGTAGCAGGAGGGTGCAGAGCTTGTTGGCACTGAGCCCAGGGCCATGAGGGGACCATGGAGGAAAGAAAAGATGGTGATTTCTAGCAGCTGGCAAAGAGGATTGGGAAACCTGGAAGTTTCCTTTGGTGCCATGGCTGAAGGAGTCATTAATTCAGCCCATTAGCACCCAACACCCAAATGAGGAGCAAGAAAAAGTATCATGAAGAGGGTCCAGGATCCAGACCTGGTGAATTCCTCCTTGTCACAGTAAAACTTAATCCCTTAAGAACAGACACTTTGAAACTGTCCAAATTGAAGTGCAAGATCATAGCTGTCTGCCTGTCAGCCTGCTCCAGGAGATTCCTCCTGAAGCTTTCAGGATCTTAAAGGAAATGGGCTGCCCCAGTCACTGGCACCACAAAGCTGGACCTTATTCCTCAAAACCTGCAATTCCTGCAATCCAGCCTTGCAATCACCCTGGCTCCAATGTCTGTGCTTCCTTCTGTTCCATCTCTGCTCCATGGAGCAGCTGAAAACTCAAATATGGACAGCCTGAGACTGGATGGCAGCTCCCTGCCTAGTTCTAAGGAGTTTATAGTCAGAGAAGACTCTGGTAGCAGGGGAAAGCCCTCATCAAACAATGACAGAGTGCCCAGTTGATGAGACCCTGGTCCCTTGGCAGCATCCCAGGTTATCCCAAAGTGAAATGGTGCTGCACAGTGGGACTGGAAAAATTAGCCAAGGCTTGGTGCAGACTGCCACTGTCTGCAGAGTCCATCCAGAGTGATAACCTGGGGGGACAGAGACACATCAGCTTCCCCCTAGCTGAACTCTGCCTGCTCTGATGCAATCTGTCCTCTTAAAACCAAAGACCTGCTTCCCAGTGGTCACAGAGGTTTGTGTTCCCTGTGGTCTGAGTGAGGTGGTGTCCAAACTGAGGACACTGCAGCCACCAAACAAGTGTTCCCCACACACAGGTGGAGTGGGTGGTGAGAAAGCCTTTGCTCTCATGGGAGCAGCCTGCCTGGAGGCAGAGGCTTCCCCAGATGTGGATGGACAAACTGCCAAAAGCCAGAGCTCATTGAGCCACTAATTCAGTCCTTAGCTCAGTCCCAGCAGTGTACATGACACTCTGCATGTCTGTGACCAGGTAACACAATTAATCATTGGTGCAAATTGCTCTGTGAAAGGGATGGGGGCTCAGACCCAGAGTGTTTGTGAGTAACTCCATCCTGGTGATTACTTTGGGGTGATGGAGAAACACAGAGGTCTGAAGTAACAAAATACTCAGTTCTCCAAGGCACCAGGCTCCTGATGCTGGCCAGCTCTTGGACCAGCACAGCCCCTGCTGCTAGTCCACATCTCTGGTCATTCTCAGCACCTTTCTCCCAACACAGTTCTCCTCCAGCCTTGCTGGCACTGAACAATCCACACCCCACACAGCAACAGTGGATTTTCTGCAGGGCTGAATTGCACTTTCTGTTGCATATTGTTATCAACCTGATCATTCAAACCCAAATTCATCCCTCCTGAGCTTGCCAGGCCTCATGGTGTGGGTTATATTTATATGAAGGGTCCTGTGCAATATCAAAAGGTGAGGGAATTACAAACCAGGTCAGCAGCAGGTCCATTCCCCACTGCTCTGGACTCAATGCAAAGCTGGGCTTACAAGGGCTGTGCAGTGAATGTGGCCAAATGACTCAAGGAAGGATGTCTGGAGGTCACAGGTACAAGGCTGGGTCTTTTCTCTTGGAAAAAGGGCCTTAGCAATTGTGGAAACAACTTGAGCTGGGCATAAACTTCCAGGACAAAGGAGAGCTTAGGTGGCAAACATTCTTAGGGGCTTTCAATGAATTTGTTGGCAGCATGGAGGAAACAAAGCACAGGGCACAAGCACAAATGAAGGTCTGAAAAAGCTGCCTCCAAGCAAGAGGCAGCAGCAGCTTTGGGTTATCAGAGATGCTCAAGGTGTGGCCCAGCTGCTCACATGCAAGGAGGTGCTTGAGAGGAAGTGGGTTTTGGTTCTGCAGAGAGCAGATGCAGCAGGAAAAGCAATAAAATATAGCAACAAGTGACTTGGGGACCTGGAGAACACTGCTCAAGGCTGACTAGCCCACTTCCAAAGCCCTGTCCTGAGCTTGGCCATAGAGCTGAGCTTGCAGCAGGGGATGCACTACCACAATCCTACAGCCAGTTCCTGGAGGAAGGACAGACCAGAGCTGTCCCTCTGTGCCACAGTCTCTACCTTTCACAGAGCAGGGAACAAATAGCTCAGGAGGGTGTGCAAGGCACACACTGGTGGGTTGTGGTTTTTTTTTTTTTTCAGACAGAGACTTAGATAAAGAACAGGGTCAGGATTAATGCAGCTGCTGCCCCCAGGCCAACTGCACTACAGGCTTGTCTGCTGGAGCAAAGCATTCAAGCCTGCCCACCTTTGTCTGGCAACTGATCTAAAGGCTTATCCCTCCCCAGATACTTGGCCCCTGAATTTGTGTCTTCTGCAGCCCCTGCCATTCATCTGAGCACGTCTCTGGTGGCTGGTTTTGGGGGTCTGAAACCCCTCCTGCTGTGGCAGGGTCTGGGGCTGCTGTTCTGAGCCTACAGCCATCTCCCCAACCCTGTTACCAGCCTGGTGTGGCCTCAGGTTTTGCCAAGGCCAGTGCTGTCCATCAGGGGAAGAAACTGCTGGGGCAACAGCACTGCCAGTGCTCAAGGGGCATCCATCTTCCTGGGAATCCTCCCTCACCCCCACAGCATCCCCAGGTCTTCAGGGCCTGAGACCCTGTGCTGTCACCCCTGAGCTCTTCCAGGGGTGCCCTGAGTGTCACAAAGGCAGCTCCCTTCTCTTCCTCCTGTGCACACCCTGCCCTGCCCTGCCCAGCCCCAGCAGCATCCAGAGCACTCCAGCAGCACAGGGATGATGCCTCTGCATCCAGCCTTGAGAGCAGCCATAAGCAAAATGGCTTTTTGAGAAACAAATGCCAAGAAAAGCCCAAATAACATCAGAATGGAACTGGTGGAGTTATGGGGCACAAAGAAAAATTGAGGTCACTCATCCCATGTCCCACTAACAACCAGTGGGACATAACAGGGGTCAGCACAAATCACAGAAACTGCAATGCATATCTCAGCTGTGTTTTGGATTCCTCCCAGCTGACAAACTCTGGATATTGGATTAATTTGTCCCCTATGGCTTTATCTGCTTGCTTTTCAGAGCCTTTAATGCACCTGGCTTTCACCAGCCCTGCATGGCAGTGAGTGCTACTGTTTAGCTGTACACAGTAGAAAGACCCTTCCTTTAGCTGGATTTACACCTGCTGACACATCCCCCTGGAAAATCAGCTTCTTCACCTTTCTAACTCACAGAATTTCATTCTTGAGACCCTTTTAGTGATGGAGCTTTTAGAAAACCAAGGACACTTTTCTAAGTGACTCTGCCTGATTTACATGTGTTTTTTCCTTCAGCCTGATGCCCTGGAGATGCACCACCTCTGCAACAAGTAGTCATCACAACCTTCTTCCAGGGTGAATATGCACATGTCTATCAATACAAGTTTCTATTATAATATTGATAATTTGTTCAGTGACTTTTAGTTCCTAGGTCTTTATTTCAAAAACCTGGTATCATATTTACATACCTTCTGGAACAGAAATTTAGACAGCAGGGCCCACTGAACACCCAACTTGGCTCCAGCCATGGTGAGTTACATTTGCTCTGGTGATTTTCTGTACAGTTTATCAGCTTGTTTTGAAACTTTCCCTTGGCACCAGGCAATTTCTTGTCTCTGTTTTCCTGGGGGGCAGTGCTGCAAACTCCAGAGGCAGACAGGGGTTTAGCACACACCTGTGATCACTTCTTCCAGTGGTGGGCATAGGGCACCTCCCTGCCCAGGCAGCATCACTGCTGGGATGCCTAAAACCCCTCCCTTGGCTCCTTGTGGGAGCAGGAGCCATCCCACAGAGCAGGAACAGTCTGGGGGAGCAGGATACACCTCAAAAGGAAAAAGACAATTTGCAGGTGCAGATTTCAGCATTTCCCCTGTCCAGAGGTCAGTCTGTTCACCCCATCCCACCAGGCAGCCTGCGGAATTTCAGGGTGCTAAGGCAAGAGCACAGCTATGCACACAGATGAGTCTGGGTGTGCAAAATGTGCATGTGACCCATCACCTCTGGATTTCTGGGCAGGGAATTATCCAGGTGCAGCCCCTGCTCACACCTTTCCATGGTTATTACCAGAGCAAAGTGAGTTTTTCCCATGCCAGGACCAACATTAGCCTGCAGAAAACCCTTCCTCTCCTTCCCCACGGACAGGGGCTTAGCCTGGCCCACCAGCTCCCTAGGAGTAGGGCAGGTGAAGCCAAATACTTTCACTAATCCCAGCTCCCAAGAGCTGCTCTCAGGTTACAGACGATGTGAATGGGATCTATGTTCCAGGGTGATCAGACTTCCTGGAATTTCTGCAGGACCCGTTATCTGTTCCTGTAACCATCTGCAGCTGAATGTGCTGGGATGGCCCAGGTCCAAAATGCCTCCATCTCCTCAGCACCCGATCTGAGGGCTGGCAGCAGAGAAAGTGCCCTGCAGCTTCACACATGGGTGTCCCGAGGGAGCAGCACGGAGCATCTCAGAAACCCGATCCCTGCAGCCTCCCGTGGCCCAGAGAGGAGACAAAGAGCTCTTGGCCACCACACAGGCTGAGTGTGACTCCCTAGCTCACATCCAGCCACAGCCTGACACTGACTGCTGGATTCATTCGGGGTTGCCTCAGCTCTGCAGCATCACTTAGAGCTTGCAGCACTCCTGAAATGTCCCTGAGGAGTGTCTTAGCTCAGGAGGAATCCTCACGTTGCAGCCTGTTCTTTCCTAGCAGCTCTGGGATTTCATGAGGTGCTCCAGGCTGATGGTAGAAACTTGTCCTGTGATGAAGACAGAAAGTGCAGTGAGCAAACAGCTCAAGCCATGTCAATCCAGACATTGATATCTCTCCACACGCCTTGCAGAAGACATTGCAGTCTCCAGTGCAGTACAGACTAGTGTTTTATTCCCCATCACTACTCAGAAAAGTCTTAGGGCTTGTAGGCATCACTTGGCTGCCTATGCACCCTGCATACATATCCCCAAAAAGCAGCTTTCAAACCTCTGAGCACCTCCCTCCCTGACAGCCACCCAGGGATGAGCAGAGGTGCTTCTGTCCCCCAGCTGTGCCTGTTGGGCACCAGCAGCTGCAGTTCTGCCAGCTGAAGGACACCATTGCATGTGCATGAAAAATGCTCCAGGCAGCACCTGTGTCCAGCCCTGGGCCTGATGGAGCAGCAGCTCACAGGCAGGAGGATGGAGCTGAGCTGTGGTTCACAGGGTGCTTCACCCCTGCTCCCCCCTGCAGTCACTAACACCAGCAGCTCTGCCCTTCTGACCCCAGCCTGGACGTGCTGTGTGTCCCTCCTGCCATCAGTCACCTCCAGTGCTGCTCCATTCCCTGCCCAGCTCATTCATAGTTGCTTCCCTACAAAAGTCTCTGCTTGCCCATGAATTTACCTCTCTGCTTTCCAGCCTGAGACACTGCAGGAAGAAAGAACTACTAGGGAACCATGGAGGAAACATCTTTATCACATTTTCCACCATCCTATAGCCTGACACTACATTCCTCCAGCCTTTTCAGCCATCACATACATGGTGATGTACATCCCTAGCTTTTCCTAGCCTAAGTAGTTGCCTGACAGCACAGCCAGCCTGTCCTCTCATGGAAAATGCTGCTCAGGGCTTCACACACCAATAGACAGCCATTAACCACATGAAAAACACAGAAAAGTCTGTGGACAGACAGTCACTTTGATCTATGCTTCCTGCTCCTCAGCAAAGTATGTTCTTTGCCAGGCTTTGCAGGGGAGAAGACACTTGTGTGTGCAAGGAGCTGTGTCTGGCAATAGCAGAAATCTGATGGCAGAGCATCTTTAGCCAGATGAAACCATCCTGCAAGGGCTCTGTCTGCTGCTCCTGAGACAAAATCCCACAGAAGGAGCTGGAAACACTTCATCAGAGCTTTCCAAGAAGAAAAGAGGGGGTCAGGCTCCCCTTCCAGCCCTGTGCTTGCTGGGGACCCTGGTCACCTCAGTGTCTGGGCAGGTTTCTAGGAGAGCACCATCCTCACCACTGCAATCTGGCTCCTGGGGAGTGGTCTGTGTCCTGAGGAATGTGGCTCTTGAACTGAGCTCCAAAGGCTTTTGCAAGCCTTTCAATCCCCAACACAGGGAGTGAGGAGGGGGTGAGTGCCCCCTGAGGAGGGCAGAGCAGTGGGCTGGGATTAGAGCTGGAACTAACCCTGCTCTCCACAGCGGCGGCTGAGCAGCACAGGGAGAGGTCAGGATTAGGGGAAATCCTTTGAGGCTGAAGGGGAGTTAAGCTGCTCTCTCCTTGCACACACAGAGAGCTTGCCCAAACCTCCTCCCTGGAAAAGGCCGTGCTGGGAGCAGAAGGCAAGGGGCAGCTTTGTCCCTTTGATTCAAAGCAGAGAGCAATTAGGTGATGGACTTAGAGCCCAGGGAGCAGCACTCCCTGCCTCCACAGGCATCTCTCTCTGTTTCTTTGCTTTCTTTCACTCTCCAGCCCAGCTCCTAAATCCATCTGCACTAGGCCTTTAATTGAATTAGCCCAGCACCTTTCACTGGGAACAACTTAAGACGGTTTCAATACAGTGATTGCTTTTTACAGCCTCAGGACAGGTTTGACAGCAACCACAGGGAGTGGTTTAACACAGAGAAATTTATCCTGGGTGCCTGTTACACCTAAAGTACTGTAGGTGGTCTTTAAAACCCAGCCTCTGGAGCCCTGTAGCAAGCTGGAATCACAGGTTTCATAAAAAACACACCCATATTTTGTGAAAAGACAGAGCTTGAAGACAGGAATGCCAAATGGACAACTCAGAGCCTCCCGTCTCTGCAGCTCTGAGGACCTGATGGCTTATGTTTGCAACACTGAACATCATTTACAGGCTGCTTGGACACAATTTTGGACACCCTGGCACCACTCAAGATCAAGAGACACAGGTCAGCCAGGCAAGCACAGTGGGTAATGCAGCCCCTTGGGGGCTGGGAAGGTGCTGCTGTCCCCATATCCTCCTCCATCCTTCTCCACCCCTGTAGAGATGCAGGCACAAACTGCTGCCAGGTCTTTGGGAAGGTGGTATCAAACCAGCCTTACCCTGCCTCCTCCTCCTTGTTTGCTGTGTTCCTTGCCTGGCAGTGTTTAATAAAGAGTGCACCACTACCTGTGATGGACTTGGACACCCCAGGGAAGTGAGCAGCCTTGCTCTGCTCACATCCCAACCTCTGTTTGAATTTGATCAAGGATGGGAGTTCTTCCCCTGCCTGGGAATGGCCACAGAGCTACTCCATGTCCATCTCCATTTTCAGGTCAGCTCTGAGAGGCCAGGAGTCCTGCAGGGGCAAAGGAAAATGCTCCAAATAGCTCAGAAGAAGCAGTCTCATCTTCACCTAGAGATTTCACCCCCAGTGCTGTTTGCACTCATCCCATGAGCTGGTTACATGGAAGCACCAAGGAAATTTTTAACAAGATGAAAACAAAGAACAGGTAGACAGAGCTGTGCAACTGATGATCCCTTTGACAGGCTGTAAACATCACTTTCATTATCCCAGCCTGGAGCTGTTTGTGTAAACCTCTTCCACCTCTGCTCAGGCTCCACTGTGTGGTCCCACACCCTGGACCCTTATCCCCATGTCCCAGAGGGGACAGTGCTGAAAGGTGAGTGAGTCCAATGGGACTTGGAAGAATTTGCAAGTGTGATCATCGAGGGATGCTGTGTTATGAGAGGGACTGACACATGGGTCATTTGCACCTAAGGATTGAGAAGACCCCCCAACCCAGTCCTTCCTTTTGTCTAGGTGTGTGACAGCCAAGAGCAAGCAGATAGAGGAAGTGAAGAAGACATGGCAGATTTAAGTGACTTCACTCTCAACCTGCCAAAACATTGTCTCCACATTTCCTCCAAGCTTGAGATACACAGTCCAACATCCATCCTGCCACCTAGGAGAGGGGAGTGGCAATTTTACCTTACTCCTCCTAGAACCTTGGCCAGGTTTGGTGGTGGGTTTGGCTGGAGATTGAAAGCATAGAATAGAAATTATGGAGGGCAGGGTACAGCAGTGAGGTGACCTGGATAAAGGCAGTGAAGTGACCTGGATAAAGGCAGCAGGGAGCTGGTGGCAGGGACCCACAGCTGGGCAGCCACAGCTGAGAGCTGTCAGCAGCTGCCTGCCAGGGTGGGCTGGCCACCCCTCTGGCAGGGACATCAAGGGTGGAGGGTGGGAGGAGGACAATAGTCTTTTTTGGACTGAGCAGGGAGGATCTTTTGGAGGAGAGTGGCTGAGCAGAGAACAACAGAGCCTGCTGGAGGAAGAGGGAGGTTTGCAAGGAGGAAGAACCTGTGTCATGCAGCAGAGGATATATTACAATCTAGGCTCTTCTTCAGCAGTCTGGCAACCACAGGACACTTCCCACACATGTTCAGGACAGGACAACATGAGGCACTGAAACTTTTTCATGTCATACCAGGCTGTTGTTTTGCAGAGTGGGGTAACCCCAAGGAGGCTGGGGCTGGCCAGGACTAAGGCTCCACAAATAACCTCAGAAACCAAGGAGGCAGCTAAAACATGAAGTGTAATCACAGATAAACACATAATCTACTCAGGTTACACTGGGGGGAAACCACAAACCACAAGCAGACAGGAGAAGAGAGGAACAACAAGCAAAATGGAGAAAGGAAAATCCACCATGAGAGACAAAAGCAAGTCAGTAAAACACGAGGGCTGCTGCTCTTCTCCTGACCCTCTCCTTGGCTTCCCTGCCTGGGAAACTTCATCCTTGCAAATTTTGCAAGACACTGGTAGTATGAAGCTCAGCCAGGACAGACATCTCTGCTGAGGTGCATGAAGAAGTGCATGGAGATTTACTGTGGGGCACCCAGGGCAACAGAGATGGTGGCCAAGCTCTGCACTCCAGCAATAGGCCTTGCAGCTCAGTTCCAAAAAACAAGGGTCTTGGAAATACTGTGGGAATAGCCATACTGGTGGAGAGGATCAGCTCCCCCTGCAAATCAGAGTTTTGCACAGAAAAGAGCCAAAAGGATGCCATGAGCCAGACTGAGTGGAGACCACCCCTCTCATCCAGGGAAAACTTTTCAGTGCACGTTGGACTGAAGATGTGCAGATGGTCTGGAGTAAAAAAATCTGCAGGCATTTCCTCCTTTCCTGCCAGCACCTCCTGCCCAGCCCTGTGCTGGTGTGCAGGAGCTGATCCACAGATGAGTGCAGGCACAGGAATGCAGTGGGAGTAGAGACTCCTTTGAAGATTCCAGCCACGGCATGGCCAGTGGGAATGCATAGTTGGAGAGGCTGAGCTGGGAGATAGCCACTGCTCTGAGATCTGCCATGAAATCAGTTCCTGGGAACATTCTGCCAACCAGCCACGGCTTTCCCAGCAGGGTAAACATCCACACAAACAAAAGATTTTGCTTTTCTTTCACAGACACGGAAGGAAATGCAACACAAGTGATGTCTTCACACATTGTGCTGCTGCCCCAGCCCTCCATGGCTGGGTGAGCTTCAGCAGGTCTTTGTAGGGTGGATGTTGGGGGTTGCCTCCTGGAGAAGTCCTTCCCAAAAAAAAGGAGCCTCTGGCACTTAACACCCCATTTCCTGGGGGTTCCCTTAGCTCTTTCCATGGTGCACAGGTTTTCAGGCTGCCAGCACGTTGCATTATCCCAACAGCAGCACCTCAGTGAGACCTGCCACAGTTCTGCTTTTTCCAGTACCTGGCAATATCAAAACACAAACACACTGGAGAGTTAGGCTTAGCATTTTAGGGACCCACCTGAGACAAAAAGATGATAAGTAAAAACAAGTGAAGTTGCTGACTCTTTTTGGCACTGGTGTAACCCAGTCAGCTGCAGCCCAGGCAGCAGAGCAGGAGGCTCAATACTCACCATAAAACATCCTCTCACCCTGGAAAGCCAGGCAGGGTCTGGCCCTACCATTGGGTGCATAGTCCTGTCCCCCTACATGCCACAATGGGATCCTTGAATCACAGAGCAATAGAATATCCTGGCTTGGGAGGGGCACATAAGAATTGAGTCCAGCTTCTGGCTCTGCACAGGACAATCCCAAGAATCCCACCATGCGCCTGACAGCAATGTCCAAATGCTGCTTGAGCTCTGGCAGGCTGGACTCTGGACTGCCCTTCCATCCAAAGGGAAGCACTCAGTCCCAGGTGCTCCAGAGGAAACCAGAACATTCTCCCTCTCAGGAAAAAGGAGCAAGTCATGCTCTCCTGAGACCCAGCTCCAGCAAGGCTGCTCAGACCCACTTCCCCTGCTGTGCTAACAGGTATACAAAAACCACCAGAATGCACAAAATATTCCTGAGGCACCAGGCAAACATCCTCCAGCTAAAGGCATGACCTCTCTGCATTACCAGCTCTCTGTAGAGACCACACATAATGCCCGTGGATAAATTCCCCTCTCCGGTTTCCCTCTCCAAGAGGCCAAACTGCTGGCTCACACCTTCCCCTGCTCTGCACAGGGCATGGTGCCCTGAGAGAAGAAAACAAACCACCTGCTGCTCTGCTTCCCTGCCAGGACAAGGGCAGGCAGCACAGCCTCAGCTCTCTGTGTGCCCCTGCAGCCTGGGCAGGGCTGGGCAGCTCCAGCACCCACCTGGGAGCAGGATGGGTTTTGTGAAAGCAGGAGCAGATCCAGCCTGGCTCTGGAAAAACAGGGCTTTGGGAAAGCTTCCCCAACATGCCCATAAGTGCAGGCTTCTTGGCCTTTTCCTGAAGGCTTCCTTGACCTCCAGCCCACATGTAACCATCCATGGGATAGAAGAGCAGAGCATGCAGCCAGAATCACCCCAGGTAGGTCTGAACCCTGTGGGAAATGGGAAATTTATGAGGAAAGAGAATGTGGAAGGATGTCAGGGTGGGTGCACCTGATCAGAAAACTGGGGAGAGTTGTGTGGTGGCCTGGGACCTGAGAGCTGACAGGAGGAGAAGTCAGAGGAGATGGGAGATGGAAGCCCTGGCTGGTGAAGGGATGGGGGTTACTGGTGGCCTGTGCAAACACAAGAGGAGCTGTTGGCACAGAGAGGTGGGAGGGGGTCCCAGGGTTTCCAGGGCCTGTGGCTGGAAGAAGAGCTCACAGGAGGGCAGGCAGCTCCCAGTCACACAGACAGCAGCACAGGACTGCATGGAAATATCTCCTGAACAAGGTTCTGAGGCCAGGGAGATCTTCCTGTGCTCATCCCCTGCCTCAGCCAAGCTGACCAGAAATAGATGAAACACACCTTCAAATAAGCAGGGTGAGTGTCTTCACAGCCTAAATCCTGAGCAGAGGGGCTGCAGAGACCATGAATCAGCTCTGTATTAATAGCAAGACAGAAGCCAGGCAGGTGTCAGGGGCTAACAAGGGCACAGTAGACACCATGCTGCCCTGGCCTGAGAAGCAATTATTGCTCCAAGGAGTTAATATTTCCAGCATTCCCCACCTCCTTCCTTGCTGGGGGATCCTGCTGTCCCCAGCAACTCCTATCTGCTGCAGCAGATGGATGTGACTTCTCAAAGGAAGGCACCCAAGGCCACTGGCAGCATCCCAGCAAGTGGAACAGCTTGAGGAAGGCTGAGGAGCCAGCTCCTAAAGCAAACTGTGAGGCAAGAGAGCTTCCTAAATGCACACTCCCCAGTCTGCCCCATCCATCCAGTGCATCCCACAGAGGCTGTGGTGGAGGGCTGGGGGAGCCTGGACTCACACATGCTGCCCAGAGCAGACTCCCAGCTCACTTTCACCTGTTTCTGATAAGCTCACTAATCCATCCCCATAATGATTCTTTATTAATGGATGCTGCTGTCTTCATTACATGCCTTAATTAGTGTTTTGTGAGCAAATTCAAGGGGATAAGAAGCATGTCACATTTTCCAGTGGGGGCTTTGCACACAGCTACCAAAATAACTTTGTCTGTGGAGCTGGAGTTCCTGTTTCACCCTGCCCATGAGCTGTCGTTGTGAAGCTGTTGCTGCCTAATCTGGCAAGCAGGCAGGGCTGCTCCTGCCCAGCCCCTCCTCCCTGCCTGGCCTCACTGAGATCCCACAAGCCAAGATGGATTTCAGTCATGCACAGACTTGAAGAGAGATTTGTCACTGGGAATCAAAAAAATCGTGGAAAAGCCTGGACCATCACTGCCCTGTTCACTGGGCTGCTGTACCCTGGGGATGGAGCTGAGGGTCCCTGCTGACCCAGCTGGCCACTTAAAGTTTGAGGAAGCTTCTGGAGATATGCCCAGCATCCTTGGAGAAATGGCAAAATCCCTCCGGAGTCCCTGGACCAGAGGTGGAAATGACCTGGGATGACCAGCAAGGAGCCCCATAAGCAGCAGAGCAGCACTGGGCACCAGCAGCATTTCTGGGCAGAGAAGGACTGGCAGGAGCCAGTTCCCTGCAGGCAGTACCACCAGGATGGCACCTCAAGCAGCCAGACCTCAGCTCAGCCCAAGAGGGAGAAAAGCCAGAGCAGGTTCATGTGACCAGAGATTTCACAGTCCCTGTCCCCTTTGGGCACTCCAGGACAGCCCCTGCCCCTCTGAAGCCACAAGCAGGGACACAGCAGAGGTGCCTCCATCATCCTGCCCTGTGTCCTGGGGCTGGCCACCATCCCACCAGCACAGCACAGCAAGCCTGGAGACCCACAGCTTCACATAGCCCTGACCCAGATCTGCAAACCCTCCTTTTCTGGATTCAGTGGGTGCATGGGTGCCAGGCTTAGTGTCAGAAATTTCCTGAATCCAACTTAATCTTTAAAAAAACCCATAATTTTTGCTTGCCATTTGTGGCTGAGCTGTTTGCAGTAACAGCTTGAGGCTCCCCCTGGCCTGTGCCTGCCCTGAGGGTCCTTATGCCAGGAAAAGGCAGAGGATCCTGCTGCTGGGGAATTCTCTGCCATGATGCAAGCAGGGATCCTGGGTCTGGTGCATACCTGCACTACAGGTGGGATCATCTCCCCAGGTGCTGCAGTGGTTCCCCTGCATTAACCCCTTGACATTCCTGCCAACCCATTTCACTTCCCATCAGGGCTTTTCCCACTTTCCCCAAGTGTGAAATGAACCAAAACTTGCCCCTTCTTCATGGCTCTGAGGAGAATTTAATTCCAGGGTTCAAAGCTTCTCCATCCCTTCCCAGATAAAAGGGTGATCAGCTAAAGGGGATGAGCTGGTTAATAAAAGCCAAAGAAGAAAGCAAGACTGAAGGGCTGTGCCTATAGAGCAAAACCCAGCAGGAGAGAAGCAGCTTTTCTCCAGGCAAGCATTTCCCCAGTTAATAATTACAAGCCAGGCCCGCTAGTTCCAACCCACTGCTCCACAAGAAAAGGCAATTAATTTGAGACTAATAGGATTTTAAATTCAAAATAATCCCAGGCGAGTTTGCGTGGCAGGCAGTGAATGTGCTGGAGAGGCAGCCAGCAGCAGGCAGGGGGGGCTGGATTTGGCAGAGCAGATGGAGGAATTGAGGGCCAGGAGAGGAAATCCCACGTGCTGCAGGCAGCAGGCTGGTGTGCAGGTACCCTCAGAGGGGGCTCTCCTCAGTGGGAGGATGGCAGGGAGCTGTCTCACTGAGCTGCTGGTGGCAGCCACCAGTCACAAAGAGAAGCCACAAGCCCATGCTGAGCCCAGACCACCTCAGGCACTGGGAGCAAGGGATTCCAAACCCCATCCCCATCACAGACAGGATCATGAGCATCTCCTGGCTCCTCACAGCAGGTCTCCATGAGGTGTGACATGCCCCAGCCCCCTTGTTCTGGCAAGGACTGAGTGTCCCAGGGAAAGCTTTGGGCTCTTAGGCACCTGCTGCTCAGCCCACCTGCCATGAGTGACCAGCAGTGTCCTCCCCTGGCACAGGATGTTCCACACCAGCATCCTGCTGAAGCCAGCACAGTCCCTGTCCCCTTTGGGCACTCTAGGACAGCCCCTGCCCCTCACACATCTGACACCCCAAGCAGGGACACAGCAGAGGTGCCTCCCCATCTGACATGCTGTCAGCCCTGCACACCCCTCATGGCTGGATTTCCACCTCCCACTCCAGATGGGCTGTACAAAACCTCCCACCAGTCCCTTGGGGACTCTCAGAAAGAGGGAAAGATGCCAGCCTGTGTCTGGGGACAGGGTGGGGAAGGGACAGCACAGGGGCCCTGCCCTAATCCCAGCCTTGGCAGCCAGAGCTCTGCTGAGTCACCAGCCCCTGTTGGGAGAAGCTGGAGGAGAAATCCACGTGGAGCCACACAGCACCACAAGTGTGTCTGGAAGCAGGACAGTGAAGTGCAGGACTGTGGGCTGTGCTGGCACTCTGGGACCTGCAGCCACACTGGCCAGAGCCATGAATGGTGTCTGACCCAACAGTCCCTCTCTCTTCACACTGTAATCCCAAAAGATCTGCCATTTACCATTTTCTCAAGGCAAGACTCCTCTAAATCTGACTGAAACAGCCTCTCCTGAAGTATTTTAGCATGAACATGTCACTTCACTCCAGAGCAGCTGGAGGTGTGGGCTCAGCCTCATTAGGGGCTTAAATGTCACAGCATGTCCAAATACCCCTGTGAGTCTGGGCTGTGGCATCTGCTGTCACTACAGCAGCTCCTGCTGTGTCTGGGGGACTCTGGGGACACAAGGACCATCCCATGGATCTTTGGTGCCATCAGCCCTCATGGCAGCATCTGCCACTTGCAGTGCATTTGCAAGGCAGGAAAAGGAAATCTGCATTTAGGAATGCACACCTGTTCTGCAGGTGTTTGAGGAACATTGTAAGGAAGTCCCTGTGCAGAAAGATTGGTATTAAACCCTCACAAGGTCCCAGGAAGCTCTGCCTGGTCAAGAAGGAGTGTTGGTGTCTGTGCAGTGCCCTTGACCAGCCTCCATCCCCCTGGGCAGTGAAGAGCCACAGCCCTGAACTGCAGCCACCCTGTCCCTGCAGGTCCAGACAGGGTGAGGTCACATCTCACACACTCTCTCCATCTCCAAGACAGACACCAGGCATGGAAAATGTTCAAGAGGAGGATGTAGAAGAGCTTTCCAACACCAGAATGTTCCTTCTTTGACTTTTCCTCAGTCACAGGCACCAAGCCTGCTCCTAACCTGGGTCACACAGTACATTTCTCCTGGCCTTATTTTGAGAGATTATTCTTACCCAATATCCCACTTTCTCTAGGAAAACAAACCCCAAACAGCATCCTAGGGACAATTCCAGCCTCAGCTATGAGAGTTGGCAGGGTTGCAAGGCATTCAATGGCAAGTCTTTCATTGTGGGAAACACTGAGTGACCTTTGTGAGCTGGGTGGAGTTTCTCCAGGCAAACAGGAGGGATTTATGGACCTGGCCACAGGCCAGGGGAAAGCTCCCATGAATGTCTTTGTCACTAGCTACAGGAAGGACATGACCTGTGGCACTGCCCTCACAGGCCAGGGGTCTGCATGCAGATCCTGCATGATGATCCCACATGAATGAGATGAGAAACCAGGGATGTTGCTGCCATTAGATGAGTTCTAGCCAGACACATTCAGCAGGGAGATGGAGGAATGGAGAAGGCTGAGATCCCAAACACACAAGACTGTGACTGTGGAGGAAGATGAAGGTAGGCTGGTTTGACCCCACTACAAAAAGTTGCTTATCCCTGCAAAGCTGATGAAGAAAGCTGTCCAGACAGCAGGTGGAAGTAGCAGACAAGAAAGAAGATCCTGAGGGCCTGAGGAACTGTCAAGGCTCCCCAAATTTTGCTGCATCCTTTCATGTAAAAACACCACTGGGAGGAGGAAAATACAGTGGCTTGTAAGATGGCCAGAAAGTCACAGAGAAAAGGCCACATGGTTCTAGTAGAGGAAGGAAAATAAAATCTTTGTTGCAGGTCTTGATTAGGAGGGAGTGGAGCATCATTCCACTAATCCAGAGCCAGTAGCCAGACAAGGGATCCCTGGTCTGGTTGGTTGTTGATGGAAAAACATTTAACTGTTCCTCCTGCTCTGCAGGAGTGAAGTTTTGTCCCATCTGGACATCATAAGAGAGCCAGAGCCAGACAGCCTGGACAAGTCTGGGACTGGGCATGATGTTTGGGGAAAACAGAGATTCAATGTTTACTGGAGCAGGAGGAGGAGCTCAGAGCCCAGGTGCAGACACAGAGCAGAGTTATTAGAAAGCATCACCCAGCAGAGGACAGCAGGAGCTCTTTTATGCCACTGTGGGGAAAACAAAAAGCCAGCAAGGAAGGCAGAAAGAAAAGCCAGGGTGGTTCCAAGGGGCAGAAAGAAAAGCCAGGGTGGTTCCAAGGGGCAGAAAGAAAAGCCAGGGTGGTTCCAAGGGGCAGAAAGAAAAGCCAGGGTGGTTCCAAGAGGCAGAGGAGCAGGAGTTGATGGCTGGGTGAGGAGAAGCCTGTGGGGATGTGATGCAGAGCCCTGCTGCTGTCCTGGGGTCAGCCAAAGCGAGCAGCCCCTCCTGCTGGGTCAATAACCCCCTGGGGCTGGGATGCTCAGAGGACCAGTGACAAATGCTGGCTACTGGCCATTCAAATAAACAGTAGGCAGCCAGTTGGCCAGTGGCCACTCAAATAACCAGCCCCAAGCTAAAAAAATACAGTAAGCTAGTAAATTTAGTAACCTAAAGAGAAACATTCCACTACCAACCAGCATGCAAATAAGCCAGAAGGGGATATAGAGCTGACACAGTCCCCTGTTCAGCTTTTGATATTCAGTGGCCCTTATCCAACTGGCTGCCAGTTGGTTATTTGCATTGGAACAGGAAACAAATTTTTCTCCTATTTATACTGCTTACCTCAGGAATAAACTAATTACTGTTATAAAATCCCATTCCCACAGTGTCCAGCACACATCTGTAACCTCTGGAAGGGACAAATGCACGCAACTTGCCAGCTGGACTGTTCCATTGAAATGGCCAAATCCCAACTTGCTTTTTTGTTGGCTCTCCTGACTGGATGATGAAGCAAAGCCTTCCCTGCAAATACCCCTGCTGCATCAGCTGTTTACCTTGCTCATAAACAGATCACTGCTACAAATTTCCCTTCCAAAGCTGTCCAGCACACAGCAAGACAGCCTGAGGGCAGGGCAGAGGAGCAGGGAGCAGTGTGCTGGTGTTTCAGCTCCTGTGGCCAAGGCCAGGGCCAGCTGGCTGCTCCAAGTGTCCAGCCTGTGGCCAGCTGGAGTGGAGGTGCTCTGGCCATGCTGAGAGCCACACATGCAGCTGGATGGAGCTTGACAGTGAGACAGCCCCACGTCCCTGTCTGGCTGCTGGGATGGTCTCCACTGGAGATGGTCTCTGGCTGGGATGGCAGAAAGGCATTTCTGAGGTCCAGCCCTGGCAAAGGACTTCAAGTCCCATCACAGAGGAAGCCATCCCACCCTGTGCACACATGCAAGTGTCACACAATGTGCTCTTGGCAGACAGACCCTGCAGTGCCCAACGTTTCCTAGCATGGAAATCCCACCCAGTACCTTCCCACCAGCTCACACACAAAAGGAAGCACCTACATCAACTCCTGCCCTGTGTGCATGAAGGGACCCAAGAGCCACAGCCACACCCAGAGCCCCCAGCTGGGATGAGCCAAACAGTGCCCAGCAGTGAGGAATAAACCAGGCATCCAAGGACACTGCAGCCTGGCCAACTCCCAGTGCTCATTTTGGAAGACTTGCTGTTTCCTTCAAGACCCAGCTCCTGGAATCAGGGGATTACCAAAGGAAGGCTGAGTTCTTCCTCTGCATCAAACCCACAGAGACTTTTTTAAAGCAAGCTGCTGGCAGATGGCATCTATAGAGCATGTAGAGTGTTTCTTTGCTTTCATCTCATTTTTACAGCCAGACTTGCCAGGCCCTGACACATGAACACATTGCAACACTCCTGACACATGCTAAAGCCACTTTACTCACTGCAAATCCCTGCTGCCTTTGGCTTCCTTCCCATCTAGACCTTGGCAGAGAGAAGATGTGCTGTGCTTCTCCCTTGCCAGACCACTTACCTGAGCCAGCAGACCCCCAAGTCTGCTGTGCTGCCATGCCATGGCATTCCCTCTGCAGATCTTTGCAGAGCTCCACGTGGGTTTGAGGGCTGGGAAGAAATGATGGGTGATACTCAGTTCCCTGGCTGAGTTCCTATGGGTTCTGTGGCCACCAGGCACAGCCTGAAGAGCTCAGGTGGGATGAGCTGCAAGTGGCAGGGAGACAAGTTCACATGGAATCCTGAACTCTGTCTTACTTGGGATGGACCTCATCTGGCATTCTCCATGCCAGCTTGTGAAGGCAGGAACAGACCAGCAAAGATTAGGTGAGAAGATGAAGAGGAAGGAGAATGGGATAAGGAACATGGTGCTAGCTGGATATAACATCCATAGGCTTGTCTTCTGGGATGTGGATGGACAGCAAGGATAGTCCTCCTCCAGACTCACCTGCTTACTGAGAGCTGGTGATTTCCTCCACTTTGGCATTTAAGTACTCTGGCACTCTTTGCATGCCAGATGTGGCCAGGCTGAAGTGCACAAGCATCTTCAAAAAGTGGCAACAGAGATAGGGACAAGTATGATTTTATCCCAAGTGTACATGGCTGCAAAGGGCACAATGGGACTTTTTTTTGTGGGGGTGGAGTACTCCTTTCATCCATTTAGAAAAGAGGTTTGTATTCATAGATCTGGAGAAGCCAGGAGGAGCTACATGAGGAGAGATCACATTGTCATGCAGAGCAGCCTTTTGATATCAGAGATAACACTTTCTGAAAACATTCAACTTCTCTTTCTGCTCCCAGTGTGGGCTGTTTTCCATCCCCACTCTCCTCTGGCATGTTTGTCTGTCTGCCTACATCTATCCTCCTGCTACTAGGCCCACAGCATCAGCAGGAGAATCAGAAAAACTTACCCAGTTTGGATGAAATACCAGTTATGACCCACACCAGTGAGCCTGGATAAACCCCCCAGCACTCCATGACTGTCACAACAATGCACAATCAGGTCAGAATGGTGCCCTGCCAGTCGTCCTCACAGTGAATATCAGATCCAGGAGAAGGCTTGGGCAACATGTTCCTAAACAAATTCCTGTGGAGCTTCACCTCAGGGGTTTCAGGACCCACAGAGGGTCTTGGAGAGCAGCTCTAAGTGTTAAGGGTGAGAAGATGCTACATGGCTCCAGCTCATCACCCAGTGCCTGCTGGAGATCCCATGAAAGGCTGACAGCACCTGAAGGGTCTGTCCTGCTCCTCCTTGGAGCTTTTGGAATTCCAGAAGCTGGGATAGGAGAGCAGAGCTCACACTGCAGAGAAGGATTGCCCCTTGCAGCTGGGCAGAGCACAAGGAAGGGCAAGCCTGAGTGGGGGAGTGAGAGCAAGAGCAACCTGTGCTGGACAAGAGAGGCAGGAGAACATGGAGATGTTCAGACCCAGCTGAAGATGGACTGTGGGATAAAAATGGAGATTTGTCATTGCAGGTGTAGGCTGGTGGGATGGGTGCACACCTGCAGGAGGAGAGCAGTGAAGATGATGAAGTGAAGGTGAGGATGGTGTTGGGATGGGTGATGGATCAGAATCTTCCTGGGCCCATTCCCCAGTGAGATGCTTCCCTATTATCCCTCCTAACTCAGATCCACCATGATGTAGTTTCTGTTCATGAGCTGGGCTGGATAAGAAGGGCAACTCCCATGACACAGGAGGCTGGAGCATCTCTGCCAGGCATGCACCAGCACAGGAGGTTCCCTGACTGGCAGCAGCTCTGTGCTGCAAGTTTTGAGCTGTTTCTGACATGGCAAGCCCAACCCAACAGAAGACAAACCCCTCTCACCACCTGCAGATCCCCAATCCTGACAACTTTCCTGGGATCTGAGCAGAGACAGCATCTTCCCAGGGGCTCAAGTCCACCCCAGATGGAGAAAGAACTTCTGAGTCTGGGTGAAAGTCAGTGATGCCCCCCAAGGATTTTTCTACTCCATCCATCTTCTTCATGCAACATCTCTTCACAATGATGCTCCCCTGAGAGAGCCCTGAGCATCCCCCAGGATTATTCATGAGAGTCAGCTGAACTCAGACTCAGAGCTCAAGGCCCTCTCAGATAATCCTAAACAAAAACATAGAAAGCTGGAAAACTGCTCTTAGAAGACACCCCTTGTCAGTGTGGACAAGCTACACAATGGCCTTTGCTCTCCCCTGCACATGAAGAGGTGCACAAAACCTCTTCCCTCAGCACTCTGAATGATCTACAGATCTGCCAAAAGACATTTTTGGGAGGGTCCTCATGCAGCATCTTGGCAGAAGAAGAAGACCCAAATGGCTCTCAACAAGAGGGAGATGAACAGAGGAACTGGTGTGACCAGGACAAAAGGTATTCAGAGGGACAGCTCAGACTCAGGAACATCTGATGGCTCTGAAGCCAGCCCTGAACAAAGCAGAATGGAACCAGGCTCCTCTGCACTGGCCATGGAAACACACCTGGTGACAGGCTGGGCACTCCACGTGAGAATATCCCACTTTTGTGTTCCACAGCCTTCCCCATGGCCATGGAGATGCTGGAGTGTCCCCCTGGTCCCTTCCCACTGGTGATCTCAGCCTTGTGCCATCCACACACTGGGGCACTGCCCCACAATGTGTGACCTTCTCTTCAGGCTCACCCTCCCACAGCAGCACCAGCCCTTCCTCACCAACTCCCCTTTGTTGGCCAAGAGTCCAAAGTCTCCTCACACATTTCTGGAGGCAAGTCACCACCACGTGGAACAGGCAGGGCCCAGGACAGAGAGGCACTCAGAGATGAGATTTGGAATTGGGTTAATTGCGCCTTTCCATCATTTATTTAGCTTGGGATAGGTCCAAAACATATGAATGAAATCCCCCCATGCACACTAGGCTGCTGACAAGCGGATATTGCATCTGGTTTGAATATGGCAAGTGGCTGCAGAAGCAGAGACAGTGTGAAGGTGCTGGAAATACAACACACACCTCCTCGTGCTCCCAGCCCCCTGCACCATGTGCCCTGCAGTTACATCAGGCTCAAGGACCCCACCCTGCATCCCCAAACTTCCTCCACCATCCTCAAATCCATCATCTCAGAGCAGCACAGCCCCTCAGAGCAGCATGGGGTAACATCCATGGGTTGGGTGGGGATAACACAGATGACATGGTGACCTTCCCTGGAATTGAGAAAGGTTGGGAGGGGAGATACAAAGGGAAAAGAAAGCAGGGTGGATGCCAAAGTTTTATTTCTCTTACCCTCCCCAGAGCTCCGTCAGCCTGTGAGCAGAGATGTGTGATCACTGGGGCCAATCTATCCCCAGGGTGCTGGGGCTGGCTTGGGGGCAGGTGGAGCCAATGCCAAGAGAATTTCAGCAGAGGAAAATCACCTTTGGTCTGATGTCAATGGGTGCAAGGTGCTCTGGGGCAGCACCAAAGAACAGAAATGCCCCTAACTCCCCCTGTATCCTCACACTGATCTGCAGCCAGCACAGGTTGGGGGTGCTGTAGGGGCTCCAGTGAAGCAAGAGACCAGCAGGGTTCTGCAGGAACACAGGGCAGTTTGCAGAGAGCCCCTGGGCTCATGGTGCCAAGGAGGGGCAAGGAAGGATGCCTGGTGAATGGGAGGAAGGATGTTTGGTGAGGGGCACCCTGGCAGTGCCAAGTACATGCAATGCTTCTCCTTCTTGGCTCTTCAGGAGAAAGATGGGAAAGCACTGACCTGTGTTTAGGTGTCCCACACTCATTCCCATTTCAGCCCATCTCCCAGGATGTCCCAAGCTGCAGTGGCCACTCTGCTGGCCCCTGTAATGCACTGTGCCCAGGCTGGAAGCAGGGTCCAGCCATGGAGATGATGGATGTGCACTGGTTTCCCTCCCGAGCTCTGTTTCTGGCGTGTGCCCCCTGGTCCCCAAAGCCTGGCTGCCTCCTCCCAGCTCCTCTCACCACGAGCACCTACAGAAGAGGGAGGTGGAGAGGCCAGAACCTTCCAGCCCAGTGGTGTGTGACCCCCAGCCACTGCTTGGGGGACAAAGAGATTCCAGCAGTTGCCATTAGCACCCAGGGGGAGGTTTTCAACAGTTCCCACCATGGCACAGAGAAATGCCAAGGTCCAGGCTGGGAGAGCCACGTTGGACCCTTCCTCCTCCTCCTCCTCCTCCCTGCAGAACAGCAGAGCCCTGATTTGCACAGGTGTTGAGCACCTCCCAGGATCTGGCCTTTTTTCCCCTATTCTTTTATAAAGACGTTATTTTACAGCTTGTTAATTTGTACTTTTTCGAGTTTTTAACAAGGATCAGGGGCCAAGTCCCCAGGCAGTCCACTGGCCGTGAGAAATCCCATTTGGTATCATATAAATTATTGCAGATATTACTAATATTGCATCTATTGTGTAAATACTGACTAAATGTTTGAAAAACACAAATAAATACGAGCTGAGCTGATGGCTGGAGCAGCTGCCTATGAGCTATTCTGGGCCCCCAGGGGGAAAGAATCCACATTTTAAACTAATGTGTAAATATGTAACCTGCCTCCATCCCCCGCCACATCATCGTGAGCAGTCCTTGGAAGCAGCCCAGTCCCTCAGCTGCACGGCTGTGATTTAACAACAGCTATAAATACATCTCATCCACTGGGCAACTGCACAAACAAGGGCTCACCTGGCAGTGAGAGGTCACCAAAAAGGCTCCCACGTGAGAGCACGGTGCATGAAGGGGTGCATGGGGAGGGGAGATGCTCAGGGCTGGTCCTTAAAGCCTCCCCTGGCTCCTGGATCTCACCAGCCCAGCCCAGTGTTCCATGCCAGAGCCAGGTATGAGCTAATGGGCCACCAGCAGCAATGCAGGTCCTGCCTGCAAGCACTGAGCTTCCTTTCCTGGGGAAAATGCCTTCTCCCATTTGAAAGCTCTTTACACTATTCCTCGTGGTTGCCAGAAGGTCACAGAGTCCTCCATAGCCATGGTTCTTCATCACCAGCCCAAATTCTGCCCTCTGGCAGCCTGCCCCTTGCCAGAGGGCAGAGGATGCCCAAGGACTGGTCCCCACATTCCACGGTGGCTTCAGGAGCTTCCAGCCCCTCCTTGTAAATCTCCAGTCACCCAGAGCTGGGTGCAATGAGGAGCCCAGCCTGCTAAACCCTTCCCCACCCAAAGCAGAGGCACTGGGAATTGCACTCCTGGCACAGCAAACAGAGCAGGGACCCACAGGCTGCAGGTGGAGAGATGAGCTCACATCCCTGGGCATTGCCTTTGATGGGCATGGCATGATCCTGCTTTTTACCTGGCACTGCTTATTGTTCATTTACCAATCTTTTAAATTGGATTTAATTCACATCCACTATCAGTGGGGTACAAACACCTCTGGGTTAGTCCAGAGCTGCAGCAGAGAACAAGAACTGATGTGCTGGCCACAAGTGAGAGCGTGGGGAGGATTTTCTCCTCAGAGGATGAGCAGCTGTGGTGCCAGGCTGTGTCATGGGTCCTGTCCCCGAGGTGCAGAAGGTCCTGGCAGCACCCTGCCCGTGGAGGGGAGGAGAAGCAGGCCAGGGAGATGTGAGCCAGGGCAATGAGGTCGTTGCACTGGGAGCCAGTCAAGGTCTGGTGGGCAGATGGCTGTGCCCAAAGGCAGAACATGGGATTTAAAGGCATGTCTCTGGGGAAAGGTGAAGATCACAGCATGGACAGCCATCTCCAAAGCTTCAGGTACTTCTCAGCCATGGAATCAGTGCCAGCTCCAGCCTTGGTCACAAAGAACAAAGCCAAACTCACATCATCCCCACAGGACCAAACTCTGCAGAGAGGCTTTTCCAAACTCCTCCTGCCTCCTACCCCCTCTCTGTCTGGCACATCCAGACAGATGGTTCCACACTGATTTTCTTAAAATTTTCCAGGTCCTGCAGATCATCCTAGTGCAGTGTACACTTTTGAGCTTGAAATCCCCCAGGGCCCACCATGGCCACTGACTCCTCCAAGCCCCTGCAGTTGCTATAAGTGCCCAGATTCAGCCTAGCAGAAGCAAAGTCCACCCCACCAACCCCTCTAAATAATATTTTTTGGCTCTTACAACATCTCTCAGTGGCCTGTGCACAGCACACAGGTCCAGTGCATCAATGCATCAGACAAGCAGATGAGGGACTGGGGGAGGGTAGCACAGGATTGAGTTGTGCATCACGGCTCAGCTTCTTCCCTGTAACTACAGATTAAAACAATAAACTCAGAAGGATCCAGCCTTTGGCAGGGACTATGAAGAACCAGTGTTTGACTGGCCCACAGTTCACAGGCACACCCAAATAAATAGCATTGTTTATAAGGACTGAAAATTAAAAATTAAGGGCTGTGATTTTCAAAGCTCCCCAAGGAGCCCTGACATTGAACTCCCATAAAAATTAATGGTATGAAATCCCAGCCCTGCATTTCTCTGGAGCGATAAAAAGAGTATTCATTGTGCAATCAATTGCTGAAATTCATAATAATTTATACTAAAGAAATCCTAAGTAATTTCAGTGCTATGGACAGTTTCAGCTAGCAATAAATATACTAAATAAAATACCTACCAGTTGAGTAGGAGAAATGACTGTAAGATTCAGCAAATTAGCTAAAACAATGCAAAGTAATTTCATTCCTTATTTGCTGTTGGGACTTGAAGACACCCATTTAAATTCACGTATTCTAGTTTGAAGTTTAAGTTATTTTTCCTTTCAGATGCAAACCAAGATTTGTCTGGCTGATTGAAAAACCTCTAAGGAACATACAGGTATTCCCATGTTTATTGACAAAATCATGACCTGTCAGTCAAGCTTCACACACCACTGCTTCTTGCAACAGCCTTGGGTTTGGCCAGAAACTTGGGTTAAACTTGGGTTTAAGCAGGGGAGATGTTTCTGCCAAGACTTTGGCCTTCCCTGGACATCTTTGTGCATTTCTGCATGTTTCTGCCAGGATCCTCTGCATTGCCCCTCACATGGGAGAGAATAATTCCATTTTTTATCCATCAGCCTTATCAGACCTTCTGTGTATCAGGTCCTCTTGTGTGGTTTGCTGAGGATGAGAGAAATGGTGCACAGGGTTAGAGATGGCAGGTGGAACTCCTCCACCAGAGCCATGCCACGGAGCCAGTGCATCCCATCCAAACACACTCATGTGCTTTTTAAATCCCACACCCACCCACAGCTGCCCTGTCCACTCAACAGCAGGGCACCAAGGCCACAGATGCCCCACTGACACTCACAAGCAGCCAAAAGGGACACTTCTCATCCTCAGACCTTCATCTCTGCTGAGCAAACACCAAGACACCCCGTGCATCAAGTTCCATGGCTGCAGCCCACATTCCTCTCTGAACATTCCATTCTCCTCTCCCTGTGTGTCCATACTGGGATCACACCTCTGCCTTCACTTGCACACATGCAAAGAATTCCCTCATTTCCAGACAAACAGAAGATCATCTTCACAATTAGTTATCATTTTCATTCCCTTTTTGGGGGAATTTGATCCTCAACACTGCAGCTTTCAAAGTCAGCTGAAGAATTAAGCACTGATCACATTACAGTTTAGTAGAATCCTGTTCCATCCTCCTTTAGATTGCCCTGCCCCACCTTCAGGCCTCCACAGAGGAGAACACCCAGGATGAAACCAGCTGCACCACTGGAAGATGCTGGAGCTGAGAGCCCTCAGGAACAGGTCTGCAGGCAAACAGCAGCAGGAGGCTGCAGGTCATGAAAGCAGACATGCATACAGCCTGGTTATCCCAAATTAGTGACACCTTTTCAAAGAGGTGCCATAGGAAGAGGAAAGATAAAGACAAAACTATGCAAACTCTTCCTCTCATTTGAGCAGTTTTTGGGTCTTCCCCACAGCTCATATCCCACCACACCTTATGCCCATTGCACACACTGAGCAGAGCCAATACCTAGTTCCCAGGATTTTCAGATCTGGAGAACACCAACCAACCTCTGGAGCCAGACCAGAGACGAGTGGGAGGAGCAGAGTGAGGTGCACACATCCCACAGAGCCCCTGGTGTCACCATCAGGAGGGGCAGGGGTTGGATGTGCACGTTCCCTGGGCGGGAGCTGGCTGGAAGCATCGCTGCTGATGGAGGACCTGAGCAGGTCCTGGGGCTCACTGGCCACCGGGTCCACCCCACGGGCCCACGCTCGTGGCCGTGGCCACGTCCCGTTACACGTGGCTGTGTCCCCCTCTAGTGGCGTGTGCCAGCCAGCACGGCCTGGCCAGCGGGCGAGCAGGCGGGCTGAGCCTGGACACCATGAATTCTCTGAGCCATGGGCTGCTGAGCTATGGACACCATGAATTCCCTGTGCCATAATCACCATGAATTCCCTGAGCCATGGGCTGCTGAGCCATGGTCACCATGAACTCCCTGAGCCATGGGCTGCTGAGCCCTGGACACCATGAACTCCCTGAGCCATGGTCACCATGAATTCCCTGAGCCCTGGACACCATGAATTCCCTGAGCCATGGGCTGCTGAGCCATGGACACCATGAATTTCCTGTGCCATAATCACCATGAATTCCCTGTGCCATGGGCTCCTGAGCCCTGGACACCATGAACTCCTGTGCCATAATCACCATGAACTCCCTGTGCCATGGGCTGCTGAGCCATGGACACCATGAATTCCCTGTGCCATAATCACCATGAATTCCCTGAGCCATGGGCTGCTGAGCCCTGGACACCATGAATTCCCTGTGCCATAATCACCATGAATTCCCTGTGCCATGGGCTGCTGAGCCTGGACACCATGAACTCCCTGAGCCATAATCACCATGAATTCCCTGTGCCATAATCACCATGAACTCCCTGAGCCATGGGCTGCTGAGCCCTGGACACCATGAATTCCCTGTGCCATGGGCTGCTGAGCCATGGTCACCATGAATTCCCTGAGCCGTGGGCTCCTGATCCATGGACACCATGAATTCCCTGAGCCGTGGGCTCCTGAGCCATGGTCACCATGAATTCCCTGTGCCATGAACTCCTGTGCCATGAATTTCCTGTGCCATGGACTCCTGTGCTATAGGCTCCTGTGCCATGGACTTCTGTGCCAAGGACTTCTGTGCCATGCTCACCATGAACTCCTGTGCCATAATCACCATGAACTCCTGTGCCATAATCACCATGAATTCCCTGTGCCATAATCACCATGAACTCCCTGTGCCATGATCACCATGAACTCCTGCTGTCCTGACTCGGTCCTGTGCTGGTGGCAGGACACCCAAAGAGGATCTCCAGGAGAACATGCTGCTGCTGCTGCTGCTGCTGCTGCTGCTGCTGCTGCTGCTGCTGCTGCTGCTGCTGCTGCTGCTCTGCATTGGTGCCATCCTCCACCAGCCATGGCAGGGAAAGCTGCTCCTCTAGAGACACACTGGTCCATGAAAGCAAGCAGGATGTTCCCAAGTCCCCCAAACCTCTCCAGAGCTGCACTGGGAGGGGCTGGAGGATGGTTTGAGAAAGCAGGACAGTGTTACACTACTGATCTCCCCTGCCTCTCTGAAGGCTTTTTCTGGGAGGACTGGGATGATTAAATGGAATTCCCTTCCAGCAGGTGCTGCCAGCAGATGGAGGGATGAGTGCCTGCTGCAAAGCCAGCAAGGTGCCTCCTCACCCCAGCAGGGAGGTAGCACTCTTTATCACTGTTAATTTGAATAGATTTACTCAGCACTTCTGGTTTCATGTTCCCTTATCCACAGCATCACAACAGGGGCAGGATCAAAACTTACATCCTTGCTGCATTTATGGCTGGCAATTGTGTTTAGTCCTGAAACACACATCAGGCCTGGCTCCCTGTGAGCTGTGTGTGCTGTGGGACTTCTCTGTTCCTACTTTCCTAAAGCAGTAGGAAATTTAGTATATTTTTTTCTGATTCTCTTAAACAACTCTGATTCTTTCACAGTTATATCCTGGTAGAGTAATAAAAATGAAAACTGCCCTGGTTTGCCCAAGAGACTTGAACTGTGTGGAATAAGTTTCCTTTGGTGGGAGGGCAGACCCACTCTTGGTATTGAAATGGTGCTAAAGCAAGTGACTGTAACAGCCCTAAGAGAAGATGGGACACCCTGGGCATCTGCTGAGCAGGCTGGAATTTAGCCTCATCATTAAAAATCCAACTCACAAAAATGTGTTTCAATTTCTTTCTTAACTGGGGCCTCAAATTAAGCACCCTCAAACACTCAGCATCAGAGGCTCCACTGGAAAGGATGCTGTGAGTGCTGCAGGCCCTGTTCACAGTCACCATAAGGCTCTTGCATCATCTCCTCTACCTCTGGAGAACAACGGCTTGGATAGCAGTGCCTCAAATATTTCTCAATTTTCTTAAAAAACAGAAAGTCCCCATGTGGCAGAAATCGGTAATCTGAAAAATGAAGAAATGAAATTATTAAAAGAAAAAGAAAAAGAAGAAGAAAAAAAGGAAAAGAAAAAGAAAAAGAAAAAGAAAAAGAAAAAGAAAAAGAAAAAGAAAAAGAAAAAGAAAAAGAAAAAGAAAAAGAAAAAGAAAAAGAAAAAGAAAAAGAAAAAGAAAAAGAAAAAGAAAAAGAAAAAGAAAAAGAAAAAGAAAAATATTTTAAACCCCAAAGTTTTGAGCATTTTGCATTTTCCTACTTATCTCAGCAGGCTGGGTCCATGCACACTGGTCACTCTGTACTGCTCATCTCAGCTTGGTAGAAAGCCAGGGAGATGGTTAAACATCTTCCCTCTGGTTTTCCCTCGATGCCAGATGTGCCCCAAGGTATTTTCTGACTCATGTAATATTTGTGGGCTGTATGAAGCCTGTAACTTTGTTCTAGGAGTGGAGATGACCCATAAATCAATGTCAGCATCTACAGCTGGGAGTCCTTTGAGACTTCTGAGTCACCCCCAAATTCTGGCATTGGTGACAGCAGCTGTGTGGGCCTGGGTCTCTGGGTCCTGATGCTCTAACTTGCCCTTCAGAGGGAAAATGCTCTGATCAGCAAGTGGTTCACAAATCTTGTTGTTTTTGTGTCCTCCTCATAAGGGCTGACAGGGGTGAGTTCATCTCACCCACTCATACACACCAAAAAAAAAAAAAAAAAAAAAAAAAAATCCAGTCTTTGGAACTTGTTTAGTCTTCTCTACAACTTTGCCAAGCCTTGCCACAGCCTCTGCAAGAACAGTGCATGGGGGAGAGATGAGGGGGCCAGCATTTCGCCATGGGTTAGGAAGGGACCCTGCATGATTACCTTACAGTTCACATCCATTTTTCAGGTAATTACACCTCTGGAAGATGTGTCAGACCCTTTGTGGTGGCTGCCCTGCATGAGCTGCCCACAGTGGGCTGGGGATCTGTCTTTTGCAGGATATGCATCCTCAAATCCCAGCAGAGGATCTCTAAAGGGTCCAGCAGTGTCCTCTAGGCTGGGGGGTGTTTCAAAGACAGCTGTGGCATTTGCACATCTTAGCATGGCATTGCCACCTGAGAACTCCCCTTCCCTTCCCCTACTCTGCCAATTCTCCCTCTCCAGAAGAAGGAATAGAAACCCCACTGGGGTCCAAAGTTAAAGAAACCCTGGGGGAAGGGACATGGCACCTCTCAGCTTCAGTTATGAGGTTGCTCTACTGCCCAGAGGGTCAGGACACAGCACATTTATTTCCCTGGAAGCATATCTGTGTTAGGGTGCCCACAACATCCCTCTGCTCACCCACACACCTCAGGGAGATGGGAAGATCCCATCCTCCATCTCCACTGCTGGGTTTTTGTGCCATGCCTTTGTGCTCCTGGCATGCCCTGCTTATCAGCTGTGACTCAGAGCAGCTCTGCTGGTGCCACCCTGGCAGGGCTCCTGCCTGTCAGCATTCAGTGGCCCACCTGTGGCTTGGACATTTTACCATCTTGGGAGCCCACAATGCTCATCATGCATCCAGGGCACAAATTCCAGATGCTGCCCCTCGGATGGGAGAGGACATTGGGTCTAGCAGGCCTGAAGAGTGTCCAGCTCCTCCTCTGCAGCCACCCTTCCACTTGCCAGCAGCCCCCAAGGAGTTACTGCAGAGGGGACAAGGTGCTGCTCCACCATCCATCACCCTCTATCATCAGGTCACTGAGTGCAAGAAACACAGTGCAGCTGCATGGACAGCACAATCTGTCACTTTTCATCTCCTCTCCACTTCCATCTGCCATGCTTTGTCCCCCCAAACACGTGGCACTCCCCTGCTCTTTTCTCCAGCAGTTTCATTCTTTCTCACTAAGCTGAGACTGTGAACATGTGCCTTTCTGATCCCATCTCCTCCCCAAATTTCCTGTGTCTGAGCCCCTCTGCATTTTGCTTCCCTGGCTCTCTGGTATTTATGACCCATCTCTTTGTTCTTCTCTGAAGAAATCCCCGTGCTGCAGAACCCAGAACAAGCTCCCTGTGCTGCACAAGCTCCAGAAGCATTTCCATGGATTCAGCACTGCCACTGCAGGATTTCCCATGTGACATTTTCCTGAAGTCCAAGCTGGATTCACAGATACACTGAGATAGACAGAGATTTATTGAGATATATGCATCATCACAAGTCAAACATATACAGCTCCCCACAACCACAATTCAGCCCCATTCCTGGTGATTTCTTTTCAGAGTTTTTCTGGAGCACACCTGCCTTAGGAGCTTTAGAACCCCTCTAAGTTGAACATGTGAAATGACACACATCTGACTGATTACCTGTCTCCCATCTATCTCTTGCATCTGCACTTTTGAACTCCTGATCAGCAAATCCCTCCTTATGTGGGGTCCACAGAAAGTAACTCATCAACCTGGAGTCTGTTATCAGTACAGTTAAGTTCCTTTAGAAGGGTCTGCATTGCCACAGGAAAATTTTTCAGACTCAGCAAACCGAAGCAGGTTGAAAACCACTGACCAGAGGTTTTGGGATTCTAGGGAATGTCTAAGATTATTTAGAGGCTCTGCAGTTCTAGAGCTGAAATGGTAATAACAAACTATTGACATTAGTTGGGATGAACACTGCTATATTGACAGGAGAAGGAAGCACAGACCGAGGGGGGAAAAAAAAGTCAGTGTTTGACAGGTGGGATAATAAATGGTGATTTTATGACCAATGCAAAATGCAGTGGTTGCTATATACAGTCCAGCAGGTAAACGGAGCCACTGTGTTTCCTTTATTTCAATTAGCTGTGAGTAATTTGCTGAGATATTCAGGGTAATGTGTAACTGAGAGGTTCTTGAGGGCTGTTCCCAGCCTAGGGCTACAGAACCTGACACCTCTAAGCAATGTGGAACATTTTTAGCCTCTGCTGGAGGCAAAAACTGAAAGTTAGACAGCACAACCCTAATTCCTCCCCAGATTGCTGGGATGGTTTCTGCCAGGTCCTTGCCCCACAGCCTGGGTGGGAGCTGGGTAAGGAGGCTCTGAGCACCCTGGGGCAGGCTGGGCTACACCTCACAACAACCCAGGGAAACGAGCATGGAAAATTTTGTGTGCCATTGTCTGATCACAGGGGGACTCTGTCAGATGGGAGAGCAGCAGCTGCCTTCCCACATGGCAGCTTCTGCACACCTCCACAGAGCCATAAAACTCTCCTTTCCTCCCTGCCATGGACATTTCAAGCTTCACTGATTAGCTTTGCATTGTATGTAGCTATTAAAGCCAAACATTTACAGTCCTTCCAGTTTTGCAGGATAATTTCAGAAGCAACAGCCCCAAAGAAGTAATTTTCCTAGTTGAATAACCTGATTTGTACAAATATTTTAGCAAAAAATCTGGGCTATTCTGATTTCTGTGTGGCTTCCCTCCCTTCCTAAGAATAATTGCACCAAATCCTCCAAGACACAAGATAAACACAGTGGTTTCACTTTATTATAACAAATGATAGATTTTTTTCAACGCTGCCTCAGCAGGTCTCTCATTTGCCTTTGTCTCCAAAAAGTTTTGTTTTCATCATTTTACCACCATATTTACGTAGAAATGCACTGGGCAGCTGAGGGGATTTTACTGTCTCTTACATTTCCTGTTCTGTAGTTTAATTAGTCATTTCTGAAAAGAAGATTACTTAAAATAAGATATTTCCTACTACAAGAGGAAATCAAATAGATGAGCCCCAGACAGCCCAATGCTTCTGCAGGAGCTTCACTCTTGATGTGCTTCAGGAGAAACAAGGATTGGCTCAGGAATCAATTATCAATTGCATTTTGGCAAGGCAGCAGGTTCAAACTTGGTATGAATGCAACAACTTCTCCCTTGGGCATCTCCCAAAGCCCAGCTCTGCTTCTTCCTCCCAGCCAGGAGAGAATTCCCTATCCACACACCTTCATCAGACACCAGCATGAAAAGGTTGTGCAGCCACACTTTGCTCCAAGTGCAGCTTCACAGAAGGAACAGACCTCCCAAGGATGCTGCTCATATCCCAGGCTCCCATTTCCTCCACTTGGTGGATGCAGACTGGAAAAGATGGTTCCACAGAATCACTGGCACCTCTTGAAGATGGGTGTGGAGGGAGAGTGCTGTTCCCATTTAAAACACTGCCCAGTCAGGGCAGGGAAATGCAGCTCAATGTCCTGCAAACAGCCATGCTCTGCTGTAACACCAGTGTCCTTTATCTGGGAGCCAAAGACAGGGAAATTCTCTGTCCTTATTGATACTCCACATGGCTTTCAAGGCTTGGCCATGCAGCCCTGCATCCTCTCTGCCAAATGAAAGAGGAGGAGTTTAGAGGGAGAAGCAGAACTCTTGGATGAGAAGCAGCACAGACTTTGGTCCTGGATTTCTCCACTGGCCCAGACAAGCTCATTTGTCTCTGTCAGCCCTTCTCATGGGACAAAGCTTGGAAGTTCTTTCCAGGCACAGTTTTTCTTGTTGCTAGAGATTAAGAAGATTTTCTCCATCAGTATTTTATTCACTACCACTAGACCAAATAATCCAAATCAACACCTGTTTTTTTCCTTGATTTTCTTCTGTATCCCCAAAAGGCCATGTCTGCATGACAAAACAAAGCAGGGAATGGTGGTGCTGAGGGTGAAATGGTGTGGAGCTGTCAGGGAACATAGAGCAAAGCCTAAAACAAACCAGCCTTCCCTGTCCTATGGCTTGGGACAAGACCTCCTTGCTCTTTGCCTTGCCACTGCCTGCAAGGCACATGCTGAGCCAAAACCAAACAGCAGCAAGAGCACCAAGAGGTTGAGTGGTGCAAGATTAGAGGGGAAACAAGACACAGCCTCATGACCCCCCTGGTCACACACAGCAAGTGATGTGGACATCACAGGCTGAGCACCCTGGCAATGGTAACACCACCTGGGGTTAGGTCTCATCACTCTGGAGAAACATCACTGCAGCCTTCCAGTACTTACTTATAAAAACAAAAAGAATAATCTTTTAACACAAGCAGATAGTGAAATGACAAGGGGGAACAGTTTTAAACTAAAAGAGAAGAGACTCGTTTAGATATTAGAAAGAAATTCTTTACTTAGAGGGTGGTGAGGCCTGGAACTGATTGTCCAGAGCAGCTCTGGCTGCCCTGGATCCCTGGAAGTGTCCAAGGCCAGGCTGGACAGGGCTGGGAGCAGCCTGGGACAGTGGAAGGTGTCTTTGCCCACACCACAGAGTGGAATGAGATGAGCTTTGTCCTTTTCAACCCAAACCAGTCAGAAATTCCATCATCTGCCACATCTGAATGTGAAGAAAAGCTGAAGACAACTCCACCACCAGTCATGAATAGTGGGAGGTGTCCACCCAGCCTGGAAGACCCTTTGCAGCCTGGTTGCCTCCATCCCTCCTGCTCAGCTGAGCGTGGCTCTCCCACTCCCACACTGGGGGATGAGGTCTCAGTGCTCTTAAATGCCTGGAGGAATAATGAGCACTGCAAAGGAGTGAATCAGGGTGCTGTGCATCCAACCAGCCTGAAATCTCCTTTCCTGGCTGGACAGAATGACTAGGGCAAAAGTCACCCCAGTGCCAGCTGTCTGCATGGGCACTGCCAGGCAGGGCCACTTGTCCAGCACCTGGATCAAGATTTGTTTCAGCACTGCTGCACACTTGGTGAGAATGGCACCCAGGTGAGGGGGAAATCAGCTGGGATATATTTCAAACACCAGAATCTGCAACTGTGATAATCCCTTCTGAAGACAGCACAAGCCAGGGGACAATTCACTCACAGACCTGTGAAAAAGGATCTATCTGAGCAGTGGAAAAGTGGCTCTTTCTGCAATGGTATAGTTTGAAGGCATTCACAATATTTGGGGATGCTCTTAACTTCCCTCATGGACAGCATCCACAAGTTCACCACAGCCACTCATTTTTCCCAGAGAAATTTTGATGGTGTGTCCAGAGACAACATCCAAAAGAAAAGTCCCTAAATCCCAAGCCACTCTGTATTTCTTTCAGTGCCCTATTTGACAATAAAATTGGAGGAGTGAATCTTACCAGCCTCAGTGCCAGGTTTCAGGTGCTTCTGAAGACTCATACAAATAAATGCACATTCCCAAACAGGCTCTGGAATACATATGGGGCTAAAGGAATCCTGCTGCAGCTAAAACAAGGCTGGTCTTGATGTTCCAGTGGCCACTGTGATGTCTTGAGCTGCCCAGGGGTTACACAACTGCTCCTCCCTGATTGTAATGGACTGGACACAGTTCTTTTGTCAGAGCAATTTTCATGTTTGCAAAGCTACTTCTGTTTGTGAACTGCAGTTCTATACAGTCCCTGCTCTGTCATCAGTGCCACTCAGAAATGTTTGGGTAGTTTGAAATAAATTTCATCAGAAAAACCACAGGTTTCTCTAAAGGAGTACAACTGCCCTGTATTTTCTGGCATGGAGGCTCCCAGAACAGCTCCTCCTTTCTCCAGGACAGTATTAATACAGGTACTGTTGCTGAACTGTCCAATGGTTATGTTCCATTAAATCCAAAACAGAATTTATTTCTATTCAGAGCCAACTCCCACAGCCTCAGATTCACCCATGAGTTCTCCTTTCCTTTTTCTTGCAGCTTTTCTCCCCATCACATGGTGGGGACCATCCTCTACTTTCAATCCCATTTGGGAAACCCATGGGGCATCAGAAACCTGAAAAGAACCTGTAAAATCTCTCTCACAACCTCCATGACTGATAGCACCAGTCAGACCCAGAAACTGAGGGGGAGTGCTACCTGCCTGCACTTGCCCTTCAGTGTAGTTTGCATTTATATCACTGATATCCAGAGCCTGGCTCAATTTTGCATGGACTTTTGCATGATTTGTTGCTTTCACATTGGTCTCTAAGCTGAAAACCCCCTCCTGTTACCACTGCTGGCCCTTTTCCCTGCCTGTGGTAATTTCACTTTGAATAAAGACACACCTGGGCAAGCCTATGAAACACTCCTAAGGTTCATTTCATTTCTCTTCCCATCCACTGAAATATTTGCACATCAAAGGGAGTCTCCTTATCTAACAGGAGTTTGATGTTCATTAAAGGAGCACACAGGCAGTAACAGAGAGGGATGTCCTGCAGCCTGGGGTGCTCAGCAGGCTCTGGGGGTGACAAGGGACCTTCACCAGCTGCTGTCCTGGCAGGGATACAGGAGGGGCAGCAATGCACAGCCCAGGTCTCCTTAAACATTCCCCTGGATCTGGGCCTTTCTCTCTTCCAAATCAGCTGGGCTTTAGGATTTTAAAGCACCCTGGCACCTTCTGAATCAGAGGCCAAGAGAACCCAGCTTCCAGAAAGCTGTAGGCAATGACCAAGCAGTGCTTCCTGGGCATCTCTGAAAAGCCCAAGGAACCCACACCCCTGTAGTGAGTGCCCATTTCCATATTCTGCCCTCTGTTCACACTCATCACCTCCTCCACCCCAGAGACTGTAAAATAACCTCTCTCCTGCCCTGCTGCACTGTTATCATCTCCACAGGCAGCTCACACTGCACTTCCTATCAGGGTGACTTACTCCAGATGTGTTTGCATCTGCCTCCCCTCAGCCATGGGGGTACCACTCATCACTCCATGGACACTCTAGTCCCAGTGCATCCTGTGGGTGTGATGCCAGGCTGTGACTGCAATGGCCTGGCCATGTCCTCCTGCTGGCTCAGTCAGGACAGTCCCCTCTGTTCCACCTGCTGCAGTGGAAGCTGCTGCAGAAGTAGGTGGGTGTGATCTACAGCTCCTCACCCAGGCCAAGAAATCTCAAGAGCTCTTCCAGCTCGTGTCAAGCACCCACTGCACCATCCTGCCACCACAGCACCCCAAAAAGAGCTGCAGGGTGCCCTGAGCCTGCAGCACTGCCAGCCCTGGCACCCAGAGCATTTCAGCCAGGAGTGCTCCATGGGCTGCACATGTCCATGCCAGACAGGACCCCAGGGCCCTTGCCCACCCTTCTGGCTTCTGCTGAACTCTCTGCTGTTTCTCCTTGGAGGGGAATAACACATGAGAGGCCCAAAAATATGGCATTCCCATGGACCCACGTGGCTCTGGCCAGCCAGCCACAGCCCTCTAACCTCTCATTCCCCTTAGCCTCTCAATTAGTTCTTGCCTTCCTGACAAGTTCACTCAACACCCTGAGCAATTAGAAGACAGAAGGCATCAGCTTTGTCTCAAATGATGAGCCAGATTAATCAGCTCCAGTTGCACTGAATTACCCAGATGGGGCTCACAGCAACAACCTCCAATTCAGCAGCAGAGCAGCCAGCATCCCGCTTTCACCCAGGATAATCAGCAGGATGTGAAAGCCAGATGAATGACTAGGTGAGGGTGGGCTGCTGCCTGTCAGGAGCTGGAATATAAGTCAAAGCACTTTGAAATTAAATCCTCACTTTGACAGGGAACTAATGCAGAGATTTTAAAGTAGGTGTAATAAAGTTAGACAGGCATATGTGCAGCCCAGCACAAGCTGCAGTGCTTTGAATGACTGTGCCCCAGCTACAGGAAAACGGAGTTGAAAAGACAAAGGGAATTTTGAATAGCTCCAAACCAGCTTGGCAAGATTTTAGAGATGGTAGCAAGAGGTTTTAGTAATGGACCTAAGTAACAACATTGTCAGGAGGAGATTTGGTGCACAGTTGTGGCTGCCTGAGATCTTGGATTTCACACCAAGCAGCCAGCTCATGTTGCTCCTGGCTTTAAATTAAGTCATTTGTGCCCATATGAATAGACAGAGGCATGGTGGATGGAGCACACAGAGGGATCCCCACCACACCTCTTGGCCTCGGGGTGGTTAAGCCATGCTCCTTGGATTTCCCAAGAGTTGGCCTTTCCAGAGGTGAATTTAAGCCTTGGTATCTGGTGAAGCATCACCCTGCATCTGCACATTCTAGAGCCTGCCACCAGCCGCTGTGGCTGCAGCTCTCCCCGGGCAGCCCTTGCTGAGATGCCAAAGGGGTTTGCAAACCCGTCCCTGTTCTGGCTCTGTTCTCCTGACAGAACCCCCAGAGACACACCCCCGGACAGAACCCGCGCAGAACCTTCTCCTTAGCTGACAATTTTCAAACGCACTTGGGCATTTACAGCGAATCCTCAGCAACGGGAACCTCAGAAATCAGAAATCACTGCCAGCCAAAGGGGGGCTCATTGAGGAGGGCAGCCTGGGCGAAGCGTTCCAGGACATCTCAGGGCTGTGCTCCTTCACAGCCACCAGGAAATCACCCCAAAAACCACCAAACTGGAAAACCCCGCCCCTGTGCGATGTTCCCCCGTCTCTCCCCGGAGTCACCCGGCGGTGCCGCTGGCTGGGTGCAGCACCAAGCCGGGGGGCTCCGGTGGGTTCCCTAATTCCGGAAACTCGCGATCCCGGTGCCCTCCCCGCCCCGGGGGTGTCCCCGGCAGCCGGTCCCGCCCATGGAGCGGTGGAGCCGGGGCTGCCCCCGCCCCCGGCCCGCCCCCGGCCCCGCCGCTCCATCCCGGGACGGGCCGGCCGCGCTGACAGTCGGGCTCGGCGGCGGCCGCGGGAGCATCGAGCGGGCAGCGCCCGCCGCTCCTGCCGCGCCCGCCTGCGGTGCCCGGGGCGGCGGGGGCGCTGCGGGCCGGCTCACCCCGCCTGCCCTCCAGGATGAGCCCGGAGTATTCTCTGCGCTCCTTGCTGCTCATCATCCTCGCCACCTTCTCGGCCAACGCCAGCAACTGGCTGTGAGTAGCCGCGGGGCGCTGGGGGGGACGGCGGGCGCGCTGCCACTTGTTGGTGGTGGCCGGGGGCGCGGAGCAGGTGCCGCGGGGTCGGGCAGCGCCGGGCTGCGATGGGCGCTGCAGCGATGCTGCTCGTCCTGCCGGGCATGGCGAGCCCGTGGCTATCGCGGGTCCCTGGCCCCGCCGTGGCTGCAGCCCCGCAGGCAGGTGGGCGACAGGGGATGCGGGGTGTCGCCAGCCGCTCCGTGCCCGCGTGTTACCGCGGCTGATGCGCTGTTTGTCCAGCCCCCGTCCCATTTTTTTTGTCCGGATCGCACCGGGGTCGCGGGTGAAATTCGGGGCATGGGGTCGGAACGGGGCCTGGGTGTTGGCGAGATGCCCCGCCAGGGTCAGCGGTCCACGGGGGGATTTGGCAGGGCTGGGGTGGCCGAACGCGCTGGGCTCGGGGATCTGCGGCGAGCGGGGTGCCCGGGCTCGGCCCCCCGTTCCCGGGGGCAGGGCGGGGGTCGGGGGGCTGCTGCGCCCCGCGGAGGAGCCCGGTGACATCGGGAACCCGCTGAACAAACACTGAAATAATGTGTAAGGTAAACAGGGGCGGAAATCGTTCTGGAAAATTCCTACGTGTTTGCCAAGGTGGTGGGACTACTTTCTGAAGAGGACACCCCCCCGTTCCCCCTCCCCGGGTCAGAGGGGATGGAGCATGACAGCGCTTTCCCACCCAACTTTGGAGGCAGCGCTTCTTGCTGGTAACCCCGTTTTGGTGGGAGATGGTCCTTGTTGCTCCCGGCTGAGGGAACTGCTCGGTTCCCGTGCACGCACCCGGCAGAGCCGCTCTCCGCCTCCATCTCACCTCCGTGGGTTTCCATCGGCAGGGCAGGTAACCGCACAGGATAAGGATTCCCGGGGCTGTCAGCATGAGAGATCCTGCGTGTCGTGTGCCTTTCCCGGCGCAGGTGCTCAGGTGGGCACGCATCCCCCGCGCCAGGACTCCTCTCCGCATCCGGATGCAGCTCCTGCCTTGAGATTTTGCCTCGCTGGAGGGATGTGGGTGGTTTTTGGAGGATGCTCCCCAGTGCTGGGGGAAGTGCCAGGTCAGGGGCACTCTCAGAGGAAAAGGTGGCTGCCTGGGATGCGTTAGTGCTTAGTGCTCCCCTCCTCCTTTGCCAGATGGAGCGACTTGCGTGCCACACGTCTCCAGCAACTGGTGGGTGGATCATAGCAGCTATCAAGGTGGTCTTTAAGCTGTCGTGCTTCTGGTGAAGGTATATTGGGAACTGTGGGAGTGTTTTTCCTGCAGGAAGAAAGTTCTGCTGAGGAAGCTGTGTGAGATGACGGCAGATCTCTGGAGAGAGGAGAGGAGCAGCCTGGGCTGCGCTGGGACGGGCGCGGCGGGGTTGAGTGGGGATTTCACGGGTGAGACCCGCGGGGATGCGCGGAGGTGGGACTGCCCTGCCCGCAGCTGGGGCAGGGTTCGGGAGGAAGGCGGAGGGAAGGTCTGCAGCAGGCAGGAGGGTTCTGTGTGTGCAGCCGCCCGTGCTGCCAGAGCCGGGTGGGCGCGGGGGGCTCGGCAGCGCACAGCGGAGCGCTCATTCCTGCCAACAGGGGAGGAAAAGCAGATGCGTTTCAGTGCGTTTCAAAGGAAGGGGGTCAGCTTTTTTTGATGTTGCAAATGTATCATGATAAAAGGATCGTCCCCCGCTCGGTGCTTTTTATTCTTTGCCTTTAGGATTAAGACAATTCCGACAATTCCCATTGTTTATCTTCTCACATCAGAAACAAAGGCTGCCAGAGGCAATAAACAGAGTTAGAAGGATCCCAGGAATTATCAGATATTCGAGGAATGAGTGTGCCTCGTATGTCTTCACGTGTGTGGGCTCGGCACGCTCAGTTATCCCAGGGCACTGCCATGGGAGGGACCCAGCCTGGCCAGCACACAGCTCGGATAGGTGTGCACGGAATGGCAGCCCACGGTGAAGTTTGCTTTTCCAGAAACCTGCTGGATTAGTGATTAAGCTCAGTTGTGAGTTGTTTTCTTTTTTCTTTTTTTTTTTTTTTTTTTTCTCTCTCCCCCTAAAGCTCTAAAGCTTCTTTCAACCTGTACAGACTCGCAGTGCCCCAGCGCTCTGGGGAGATGCTGCTCGCAGTGCTTGAGCTGAGGTTTCTGTAAGCCTGGCTTTGTGGGGAGGCTGCACTTGGCCGTGCAGGGGTGTCTGAGGAGTGCCCCATGCAGTGTGAAAAGGAGATGATGGAGGGATCTCCCAAAGGGATCACTCTGCTGCAAGTGGCTGTTGAGCTGGAAGGGATTTCCCAAATCTTTTCATTAAACAAACTTTCTCCCTGGTTAGCAAGCAAACCTCAGGTGTTTTTTCTCAGTGCCTTGAGTTTGGGGAGTTGCTGCTTGGCTTGTTGCCTATCCAGAAAGCCTCTGTTCTCCAAATCTGGAGAGATTCTCTATTCCTTCTTCTTGTGAAAGCCTCAGGCTCGCTCTTCCTTCTGAGGCTCAGATTTGCCTCCTGCCTCTCCAGGCAGAGGTTTGTAAATTAAATAAAGGCAGATAGAGCCTTTTACATCTTATTGGCTGTGCACAGGAAGGTCCCTCTGGCTTCTGCTTTATCTCTGAAGGAGTTCATGGCCATGCTCCATACAGGGGAAGCAGATGAGTTACTTTTCAAAGCACCTTTCACTTTGTAGACTCTTGAACCCACACGTGCAGTGATGTAGAATTTGGAAGTGAGGCCTCTTCTGCTCCAAACCCATCCTGATGCTGAGGGTGTTTCCTAGAGGAGTGCCAGGCTCTGGTTTCAGTCCAGTGGTTTAGTTAGTTAGTTATTCATTTATTTACCTGTTTTGGAGAGAAGGAAGTCCACGTGAAGAAGTGAAGTAGAAAATGTGCAAAATGGGTTATGGATGTAAGCATCCACTAGATGTGGCATGAGGCACTGGGGCCCACTGCCTTGGCTCTAGCTGTTCAGAGGGTTTGAGGGATGAGAGAACAGAAACATCAGCTACAACAGGGTAGGGTCCTTTAGGGCTGAGACCCCTGGTTATCAAACTATCTGGGAATCATTACAGCCTCTCTCCATTTTCCTGCAGCTAAAACTGGCTCTGGAGGAGGCTCTCCGTATGGACATGCTTGGTCTGAGATGTGGTTATGCCATTTTAGAGCTGGGTGTACCACCAGCAGCTCTGTATATCCGTTCTTTACAGGGATTTAAAATTTTTGTCTGGGCTTGGGACTTGGCTTAAAGGGCCAGGAGCACAGATGGGCTTTTAAAATCTTTAAAAAAATTAATTTGAGTGCACTGAGAAAGCTTGAAGACTCTGTGAGGGTCCAAACAAGCCTGGCTAGGCAGCTGCTCTCTAACCACTTTGAGGGCTGTGAGGAAGGGATAAAAGCAGTTTGGATTTCCCTGGCCTCCTTTCATCTGAACATCACAAGGGCTTTGCAAATAGGGGGCCCAATTCTCTGTGCCCATCTCTGCCAGCTTAGGAGTGGGGATGTTGCAAAAGCAGCTCATTTGGTTTGGGTCACTGTGCAGTGCAGAGGATTTCAGAGGAAGCATGTCTGGATCCTGCCTTTGCATCATTCTGGTTTTAAACCAGGATTTGTTTTTTCAGGTGAGTCTCCACAGCTCTGATAGTGGGGAGAGATCACTTCACCTGGAGCCTGGCATGGTTTAATTTTGTACAAGATTCTTGTCATTGTCATTGCAATGTGAGGAGCCCATCAGCATTTCCCTTCAGGTGCCATGGCAGGTTCTAATGCAGAGCTGTTCTCTGCTCCCCTCTCCATGCCCTTGGCTTTTGCTGAGGGCAGTGTCAGGGTGGCTCCCCAGTCCCATCTGGCCCAGCAGCCAGGGTGCTGGGTTGCACCTTTTGGGTTGGGTGAGGAATTTCAAGGTGTGCTGTGGGTTGGATGAGTGGCTCTCCACTTTCAGGGATGCTCTGGGGATCCTGTCACATCCAAAAGGTTGGTGCCTGAACCCATGAAACCCATTATCAAGGCTGTGAGGTGGGAAATTGAAACTGCTGGAAATACATTTTAATTTTTATTTATTTGTAAATAAATAAAACTCCACTTCTGACAGTACCAGCTGATTTTAGCTCAGTGATTAAAATGGACTGGTTGTGGGTTGCACCCAGTGGTCCTGGCACTGCACTTCCAAACAAGTTTGGCTTGTCTGTGAGCAGTGGTGCTGTCCCATCTGGCAGACACCCTTCAGGGCTGTTTGCCAGAGTGCTGAGAGCCCCAAGCTCTCCTGCTCTCAGTGGTGATGGGCATTTCTGTCCTTTCCTAAGAAAGCCTCAAGCAGAATTACACCCCTGTCCTTCACAGCAGAACCTAACTCCAGGAGGATGGACAGGAGGGAGATAAACCCACTCTGCACACCAGGCTGTGAAGAACTGGATCAGCTCCAAACATGAGCAGCAGCAAGGGGCAGGTTTCTTTTTTGCAATGGTTTGATGTGACTCCATGAATCAGAACTGGACTTCTGCATTGAGGCAAAAAAGGGTTCATGCAACTCTGCTGAGAGCTACTGTCTGCTTGATTAATTCATCCTTGTAGATGTAGAGAAATGCATTACAGCCACTTTCTTAAAATTCTGAAATTGCTGAGCAATCCTGGAGTTCAGCAGTTTCTAGGAGATTCTTCTGTATTTCCTTACAAGTGCAATGACACTGGCTCTTACAATAGTTGGTGAATTTTTCTTAAAGCTTGAAATCCTTGTGAATCCACAAAACTTGCAGTCACCCAAGGCTGCTTGAGTGGCAGACTCTGCTCTGGGCACTCAGGTAACCTCTGCCTTGCCCACCTGGCACCTGTGGGTGAGCCCTGGCAGCATCCTCCAGGCTCTTGGAGCTTTGGGCTGCTGCACTTCACAGCCAGGGAGCAGCACCTGGCTGGCTCAGCAGAACTGCAGCCAGCATTGTGATTTCATGAAATTACCTGGGGAAAAGTAATTGAGTCTCTTGGCCTATGGAGAGCAGCCTGGTTGGAAGTTGGGTGAGATCAAACTAGTCTTGTAGAAGGCTTTTTTTTTTTTTTTTTTTTTTTGCCACATATTTGCAAATTCTGATCAAACCTTAAAACTCATCAGGTTTTCAGCAACCAGGTTTAGCCTGAAGCACTGCAGGGGTTGGCCTGCACTTGCCTCCTCTTGCAGCAAGGCTGATGTGTTGTACCTGGATCCAGGAATAGCTTCTGCTGGGTTATAAAGGAAGTAAAGGAAATCTACACATTCAAAGCAGATTTCCAAAAGAGATGCTGCTCAGGCTCTTCCTAATTACAAACTGGAGATTTTGCCCCCAGAAAGCCAAAAAGCAGCAGTTTGTTGCTGGGGTGTGGTGTTGGATGAGGGCTCCAGGGCATGGGGGGCAGGATTGGAGTGCTCACCCCTGAGCTGAGGGGTGGAGGTGCAGCAGAGCACTGCCTCCTCCTGGATGACTCTTCTGGCAGATGAAGAGTAGGTGTGAAAAGCAAATTTCAGCCAAGAGATGGTGCCCTAGCTGTGGCAGGAGCACTGAGGCAGACCAGCTGTGTGTCTTCCAAGAAAGAGACCAGGCAGGCTCTCAGATGATGACTTGTAAATCACAGTTCATATTTAGGCAGGATGTCTGATCCAGGAGGGGGACACCTGGTCCCTGGGAGGGACAAATGTGACAAGGGCAGCCTTGCAGGTCCCTGCAGGAGTGTGCCCAAGCTGGCTTGAGGAGCCATGGATGTGTGAGCCCTGCCAGCCTGGTGCTGCTGGCACAGGGACATTGGCACTGAGCCCAGTGGGGACACCAGGAGAAATCCTGGGAGCTCTCTGGCCTGCACAGAGAGCCTGAGACTTCTTTCCATGTCTTCACTCACCCTGCTTGGTAGGAGAGAGCAAAGGCAAAGATAAAACTTCTGCACATCTGCAGGATAGCCCTGGTCAGTACCTGTGCCTGCATGGATCCATCTGTGGGGATGGACAGATGGATGCAGGGGGGTTTTCCATGGATTCCTGGGTTGTCATTGCAATGCTCCTGTCCTGCAGCTGCTGAGGAGCCCATCAGCATTTCCCTTCAGGTGCCATGGCTGGTTCTAATGCAGAGCTGTTCTCTGCTCCCCTCTCCATGCCCTTGGCTTTTGCTGTGGGTTGGATGAGTGGCTCTCCACTTTCAGGGATGCTCAGGGCTCCTGTTCATTGCTCTGGGGATCCTGTCACATCCAAAAGGTTTTCCATGGATTTTTCACATTATAAACAAGCCTTTAGTTCTTCCCCAGAAGAAACTTGCCTGCATGAGCAGTCTCCATGCTCAGGACAATCCAAAGTTGCTGCTGGCTGTCCCTGCAGCTCAGGAGGCAGAGATGTGCCTGCTGACCCCTCCACAGGCAGGGGGTGTTTGCTGCCTCTCACAGGAGCAGAGCTGAATCATCTGCAGTTTAAGGCTTGGACAAGCCTTTTGTGGCCTTGACCTTGTGGGGAGGTTGAGTATTTGCTGAGCAGGCTGAAGCTTCTGAGCCTGATTTCTGAGCATCTGTTGAGTGGTTTATCAGGGATGCCACTGACCTGGGTCTGAAAGTTCTCATCTTCAGGAAAATATTCCCAAAATGAGACAAAACAAAGAGTTCACACTTGAAACTCATTTGTTTAAAAAAATAAACCCCAGAGATCTCTGCTTTCCCCAGAGTATCTTCTCTGACCTGCCTCAGTTGAGTATTTGTCAGTGACTAAAATTTCTACACCTTTCCATGGCAGGGAATCTTCTCCCCTCTCCTCACTTTCTCTGCCAGACACTGTGGCTCTTTCAAAGTCTCCTTGTCATTTCACCAATTATTCTTCCTCATGAAAATATTGTCATATTTTTTTTAAGCAGGGCTTTCTGGCATCCCCTACCTCTCCAAAGCTCCCTGGATTTGAGATTTATTTATTTGCCATCTTGCATAGTGCATTGGCTGTGGCTGCTTAAATTATGTGGCTTCAATCCTGATCTCAATACCTCAGATAGTAAAAAGGAAGGGTTTCCTGTCAGTTTTCTCCTAAATCAGTGACTCTTAAGAGGGAGTCTGTTCTGCAAGTGACTTGCCTGGATTTAAAGGCAGGAGAAAAGAACTGTACAAGGCCATGATGAAGCAAGAAGACAGAACTTTAAAAAATGGTGTGGACAGCAGCTCTCTTCCTGAAACATTCTTTGCCATGTCTTGGAAAGAAAGAAAATACACCATTGTTTGGGTTTGTTTTCCACAAGCAGGGCTGTTTTGAGGCTGCATGTGAGATTTAAATTATAATCTGGAGCTCTGCATAGCAATCCCAATGTGGTGTCACAATGGAGATCTGCACTGAGGCTTTGAGAGGGCAGGAGTTGTTGGTTGCAATCCTGCTGTGCCTGTCTAGCTCTCTGTGCAGGTACACACAGGCTGTGGCTGTGGATCCCACCATTCAGCCCAGGGAAACAAAGTTTGGAGCAAAGTTCCTGTTAAGGAGCAGGCAAAGCACTAGAGCCAGGTTTCCATGGGGACTGTGGGATGCTGCAGATGGGTTTGGTTCCTGACAGCCCAGAGGAACAGGAGGTGGGGGCTGATGAGGGCAGGGAATGTTCTCCAGCTCTTACCTCACTGTTCATCTGCCCCAGAGAGGGGAAAGGGATGGATGGCACCTCCCTGGTGCTCCTGGATGTGGTGGGATGAGATGCCAAGTGACAGTTTCATGTCACTGAGGTCCTTCCTTCAATCCTTGCCTCAACCTCTGCATCCTGAACCAGGGATCAGGGTGGGAGCTTCCTCCCCCATCAAAAACTGTCTTTTGGAAAGCAGTGATGGTTCTCCTGGACCTGTAACAAACTGGTTGCATGATGGGGCACAACATTTTCAGCACAGTTGCCTCCATCTCCACAGAGGGGCTGGCAAGCACAGGCTGAGAGGGGTGATAGGACACAGGCCCTGTCAAGGGGGAGAGAGGCCAGAGCACTGTTCTGGATAGTTTCATCTTATTTGTCTCCCTTGCAAAACTAATTAGCAGACCTGTTCTTGGAAGGCTGTACCTGTCTTTGAAGCATCCTTGGCCTTTGTTTAATAATCCCAAACAGCATTAAATGTGAGTTGGGAAGGCACCTTATCAGGTGCATCTCCTTGGAAAAGCTTGAAAGGCTTTTGTCACACTTTCCTTTATGCATGCTTTGAATTTATTATTCCACATTGTCCAGGGAATCTCAAGCTGGAAAATACATTAGAAGAGGAGATGATGCCCCATCCTGAGCAGAGCTGATAATAATGTGGGTGCTGTGTCACAGGACCCTTCTGCCAATGTGTCTGCTCTCAAAGCAGGCACTGACTCCTCTGTAGGACCAGTGTCATGGCTCTGAAGGAGCTGCTTGCCTGCTGTGATAAATGCCACTGGAGTTCCTGGCATTTGGGAAGCCAAATCAGCACAAGGGGTTGGTGCTGGAGATAGATTCTGATTTTCTTCAGGTTCAAAGCTGATCAATAACCCACATTGTCTTGAGCTGAATCTTACCAGTTTGCTGTGTATCATCTTCCCCATGCCCAGCTGGAATGATGGCTGGACCTGCGAGGAGACAGCTGTGTGTACTCAGCACTCAGCATCCCCAAGCTCCCAGAGGTGGTTTGGTGCTTCACCCCAGGTCAGCCAAGTGCAGCAGCACGTGAGAACAGCAGTTCTGCACTCCTTGGGCTGCAGGGCAGGCTTGGGGACACCCACTGTGTGGGTGGGGCCAGCAGAAAGGTGACAGTGAAAACCCACAGAGGATCAGGTCCTGTTCTGCAGGCTGGGCTGTCCCCTGGAGGAGAGGAAGCCTTGGGCAAGGATGATTTGCTGGGATAAAGGCTCTCACAGACAGCACTTGGCTCTGGGAGCCAGCAGCCTGCTGCTCCCCACTGTCAGAGCAGCACTGCCTCCCTGAGCACACACAGGGAGCACTGGATGCTTTGACATCTTGCCATGCAGACTCCCCAGGGACACCAGGAGCCAGGACAGCTCTCCCTGGCTCCCACGGCCCCCCTGGCTGCGAGCATGAAACCAAGCTGGTGAATAATTCTGCTGATGCACAGAAGAGAAAATGCTCTTCTCTCCTCCTGAGGCAGGCTGGCAGGGTTAATGAGAGGAAGAGGCTGTGACAACTTGATTTTTGTGGCTGAAGTCAGCAAATCTGGCTCCTGGGACACATGGGAACAGGCAGGGGGCAGGAGCCACTTTTGCACAGTCACTTCTTGGAGACAAGCAGGGCTTCAAAAGAAAAATCCTTTGCAGGATGTTGCAACTTGGGAGGAGGAGTTAAAAAAACACACAAACAAAAAAAAAAAAAAAAAAAAAAAAAAAAAAAAAAAAAAACCACAAGTTCTGTAGGGCTGAGAAATGCAGAGTCAAGGAATGAAGTTTCCAAAAAACTCAGTTCTTGCTTTTACCATTTCCCTTGGTGCAGACAAGGTAAATCTCAGCAGCCTGAGACAATGCTGGCAATTCCCAAGGACACCAAAGCTCAGTGTGGTTGGTGGGTGGGTGCAAGTGTGAGTTACACCTGTCCCATGCAGGGGACCCTCCATGTCCACAGCAGGTCAGGGCTCCACCATGGCAGCATCATCTGATACCAGCAGCCACAGGAAGGAGAGAGTCTCACACACACACCTACCAACTAATAGTTGTAGGGGATATTGGATTATCACATGGCCTTGTTGGAAAATCTGACTGGGTCTGTCTTAAGCTCCTTCTGTGATCCAGAGGTTGGGGCAGGAGGATGGAACTGGGAAATGGGCAAGCAATGCCCACAACACAGCAGTGGGTGGGAGGCTGAGTTACTGGGATGTGCAGCAGGGACCATCATGGCCACACACTGAACAAGGAAATGCTGAGACTTTTGAGGTGCTTGCTCCCTCATTCCCCTAGAGCTGAACCCAAGAGCAGCTCTGTAACTCTTTCTGCTGAGGATGGCACTGTGGAAAGCAGAACACATGGTCCCCTCCACACAGGGACAGTCTTTTCCAGATCAGCAAAGACCTCATGGCCCTACTGACAAGCTGGGCTGTTGGAGGAGGTGCCCAGCCTGTGCAATTTTGCCCTGGCATGCTCCTGCTTCTGCTTCCCTGCTTGAATCCCAAGTGACAGGGAACCTGGCAGCTCCCAGAGGCCATCCCTGCCTGCTGGGGTCTGGGGCAGCTAAAAGCAGCCTCCAGGAGGGAAGTGGTTTGGAGGGCAGTGTTTGCTGGTGATGAGCACACAGCCACGCTGTGGGAGCACTGTGGCAGATGGAGCTGGCAGCCAAGTGCCTGTCCTGCTTGTTTTGGCTGACTTCAGAGACCTCTGGCTTTTCCTAGTAGCACTTGGATATGCCAATACTCAGGAGACCTGACCAGGCACATTCAGGCAGCGCTGAAAATATCTTCCTTGCAGGCAACAGAGGCAAAGGGGAGCCAACAGCTGGGCTCCCCAAGAGACAGGACTAGGCTGCTGAGGGTTGGTTGTTTTGCTTGGGCTTGTTCTCTGTCAGCCAGAAATGCATCCTGCAGAGTCACTGCTGTGGTACATATAAAAGTGACCCCTTGGGCAGCAGGAGGGGCTGAGAGGTTCAGTCTCAGTGTTCCCTGCAAGGCTGAATGGGGCTCCCCCAGCCCTCACCTCCTAACCCACGGTGCTGCTGTCGTGGCAGGTACCTGGCAAAGCTGTCTTCAGTGGGGAGCATCTCCGAGGAGGAGACCTGTGAGAAGCTGAAGGGCCTGATCCAGAGGCAGGTGCAGATGTGCAAGAGGAACCTGGAGGTGATGGACTCGGTGCGGCGCGGGGCGCAGCTGGCCATCGAGGAGTGCCAGTACCAGTTCCGCAACCGCCGCTGGAACTGCTCCACGCTCGACACCCTGCCTGTCTTTGGCAAGGTGGTGACACAAGGTCAGCTGGGGGAATGGCCAGAAAAGCAGTCTGGTGGGCTGCAGGTGGGATTTTGGCTGCTTGCCCCTGAGCTGGTGGCTGGGAGGGTCAGGAATGGCCCGTGCAGTGCTGGATCTTGGGGGGGGTGGGTGGGTCCCTGTGCACTTCAGCAGGGCTGTGTTCACTGTGATGGGTACAGCACATCCACGCTCCTGCTGCTCCTCAGCTCCTGAACCTTTCTCACACCCATTGGCAAGGACATGCCAGCTTTGAACAAAGGTCCTAAAGTCACTCTGTGGTCTCATCTCTTCCCCACCAAAGCCAGGAGCTGCCCTCCATAAAGCCATGTTTCTCTCTGGGCAGTGCTGAAGCAGTGGCTGCTGCCAGGCTGGCATGTGGCCACTCTTGAGCAGAGCATCCATGGGGACACTGGCAGGAGGGTGGCTCGGTGCCACCTGGCATGGCAAGAACACGTGGCAGCATCATTGCCTGCCCCAAGCCTTCAGGGCTGGGTGTGGCCAGGGCAGCCCCCAGCCCCTCTGGTCCCAGCTGCACCCTGACTTCCCAGGAGCACAGGGCTGTAATCAAACCAGAGCACTGGAGTGAGGATACAGAGAGGAAAACCCTTCTGCAACCCCTTCAGATCACTGAAGCATCCCTTGCCTCCCCTCAGGTGCTCTCTCTGAGCACCTCCCATCCCAGGACCCCTAGACCAGAACATCCCCCTGGCTCTTTATTTGACTTTCCTCCCCTCGATGCAGAGGTGAAGATCTCTTCTTGTGAAGGTTCAGGGATTGGAAATACCAGAAATACCAGAAACTAAGTCGTCTCTTTTTAGGCAGCCACAGCACAAACCGACCAACATGATCCTACTATTAACCTCGATTAACTTGGAGGCAGTTCAGTCCCCACACTGGCTGGTTCCTCCCCAGCCACTGCCAGCTGGGCCACCAAAGTCTGGGATGCGACCACCAAAGTAGCTGCCCTCTGTCTGACCAGCAAGCTGAGTGATGCCTGCTCACAAGGCATCCCCCTCTGTACCAAGCTGGGACCACCCCAAATACCAGCCCTCCTTGCTCAGAAATGGAGGATTTGTGTCCTCAACCAGCCTCAGAGGATACTGGGGATTTGTGTGTTGCTAAAGATGATCTCTGCCCGTGTGTTCACTCCCAACTTCCCAAAAAAGCTTTTCTCAATCGTGTGGCACCACGTAGGCAGACACAAGAGCTGGGTCTGCATTGCACCCTGGACACCAGTGGGGTTGTGTGAGGTGCTCTGGGAGCAGAGCAGGATTTGCAGGGTGGTTTGGGAGGCATTGTGAGCTACAGGACCCTGTGACAGAGGCTAGCAAGGATCTGCAGCTGCAGGGAAGGACACCCACATCCAGGAGGATGTGGAAAGCAGACAGCTATTTCAGATGCAGGAAGGATTTCATGGCAGACATGCCCTGCAAGCACAAGCAAGGCAATCTTCCATATAAGCTCTGGAGAGCTCTGCCCACATTGGCAGTGCAGCCTGTCTCTCTTATTGCCAGGTTTTATCATTCACCCATCATTCATGTTTTTAATGTTGTGTTCTTCACTACTGCAAGAATGAGCCCTCACTTCTGCAAAGCATCTCCCAGCACCCAGGGGTCTCTGATGAGTCAAGTCCAGGCTTGGCACTAAGCAAACAGCATTCCTGGGGGTGGGGACAGTGAGGGTGCTGTATGTGCCGTCTCATCCTAGGAGGGTTTAGCAGAGCAAAGGGTTCAGCCCCATAGCTCTGTACAGCATGTTTTTTCAGACCAGCTTTTCAGGGGGGTTTATATGGAGAGGGGAGAGGGAGAGGAGAGACATGAGGCAGTCCACCAATAATTCTGGTGTTCCTCGGCCTGTGTGCCACCTTTCCCTCGTGCTTTGTGCCCTGCAGGGACACGGGAGGCAGCGTTTGTCTATGCCATCTCCTCGGCGGGCGTGGCCTTCGCCGTGACCCGCGCCTGCAGCAGCGGCGAGCTGGACAAGTGCGGCTGCGACCGCACCGTGCAGGGGGGCAGCCCCCAGGGTGAGTGTCTCAACAGGGGCAGCTGCAGCTGCACGGGGAGGGAAAGTAGCCAAAGTATCTGCAATTCAAACCCACTCTCTGGAGCTACCCAGAAAGGAGGGAAAAGTTTAAAAAAATAAAAATCTGGTTAAGGCCACGTGACTGCCTCAAAAAGGCACCTGGGTGCGTCAGGCACGGGACAGAAAGCACCTTGTCCATGTGTTCCCTGTTATACACTGCAGGCTAGTGGGCAGAAGGACAGAGAGGAGGCAGGCCAGTGGATTTTGGGAAGAGCAGGGCTGGAGGGTGGCAGTACCTGTCTCACGTGTGCTCTCTGCTCAGGCTTCCAGTGGTCGGGCTGCTCGGACAACATCGCCTACGGCGTGGCCTTCTCGCAGTCCTTCGTGGACATCCGGGAGAGGAGCAAAGGGGCCTCTTCCAACAGAGCCTTAATGAACCTCCACAACAACGAGGCAGGGAGGAAGGTAATGGCAAGGGGGAGACCTGGGAGCTGGCTGCCCTCTGCAGTGTCCCAGGCAAGGCTCTGCAGTGTCCCAGCCAGGCTCTGCACTGTCCCAGGCAAGGCTCTGCACTATCCCAGCCAGGCTCTGCACTGTCCCAGGCAGGCTCTGCACTATCCCAGCCAGGCTCTGCAGTGTCCCAGGCAAGGCTCTGCAGTGTCCCAGCCAGGCTCTGCACTGTCCCAGGCAGGCTCTGCACTATCCCAGCCAGGCTCTGCACTATCCCAGCCAGGCTCTGCAGTGTCCCAGCCAGGCTCTGCACTGTCCCAGCCATCTCTGCAGTACCCCAGGCAAGCTCTGTACTATCCCAGCCAGGCTCTGCACTGTCCCAGCCATCTCTGCAGTGTCCCAGGCAGGCTCTGTACTATCCCAGCCAGGCTCTGCAGTGTCCCAGGCAGGCTCTGCACTATCCCAGCCAGGCTCTGCAGTGTCCCAAGCAGGCTCTGCACTGTCCCAGCCAGGCTCTGCACTATCCCAGCCAGGCTCTGCAGTGTCCCAGGCAGGCTCTGCACTGTCCCAGGCAGGCTCTGCACTGTCCCAGCCAGGCTCTGCACTATCCCAGCCAGGCTCTGCAGTGTCCCAGGCAGGCTCTGCACTGTCCCAGCCAGGCTCTGCACTGTCCCAGCCATCTCTGCAGTACCCCAGGCAGGCTCTGCATCCATGCCTTGAGCCTTTGTGCTCTTTCAATCCCAAACCCACCCAGCAGCGTATTCAGCCCATGCCTTGTGCCCTCCCCTGTGTCCATCCTGCCCATCCCATCCTGTGGCCCGTGTCTGTTCCCGCAGGCCATCCTGAACAACATGCGTGTGGAGTGCAAGTGCCACGGCGTGTCGGGCTCGTGCGAGTTCAAGACGTGCTGGAAGGCCATGCCCCCCTTCCGCAAAGTGGGCAACGTCCTCAAGGAGAAATTCGACGGCGCCACCGAGGTGGAGCAGAGCGAGATCGGATCCACCAAAGTGCTGGTGCCCAAGAACTCCCAGTTCAAGCCACACACAGACGAGGACCTCGTCTACCTGGACTCCAGCCCCGACTTCTGCGAGCACGACCTGAAGAACGGGGTGCTGGGCACCAGCGGGCGGCAGTGCAACAAGACCTCCAAGGCCATCGACGGCTGCGAGCTCATGTGCTGCGGCCGCGGCTTCCACACGGACCAGCTGGAGGTTGTGGAGAGGTGCAGCTGCAAATTCCACTGGTGCTGCTCTGTCAAGTGCAAACCCTGCCATCGGCTGCTGGAGATCCACACCTGCCGGTGATGCAGCCGCTCTTTCACTGACCCTGCTTCTCCCTTGCCCCACAGCCAGGACTGAGGAAGTGACCCAGATGCTGAAGGGAGAGCACAGCTCTTTACAGAGACAGAACCACAGAGAAAAACAGATTTTAAAGAAAAAAAATATTTAAAGTTTAAAAAAAAACTGTTCACTGTTGGCTTTTTTTATTTTGTCTCCTTTGCTGTATTTATTGCTGAAGCCAGAGCCCCTTGGTGTCCTGTGCCAGCAGACACATTTGTTCTCTGGCTGGCTGGGGACCTGTGTGATGCCAGCTCTTGTAGGATGGGCTCCTGCTGCTTTTGGAGTGCTGCAGGCAAGAAGTGTTTAACATCTGAAATCTTCTGTCACAGTTATTTTTGTTTGTTTAAAGGCACATCCTGGAGCACTGCTGCCCTGGCTGAGCCTCAGGAAGGGAAGGAGCACAGGCAGCCTGTGCAGCCAGGTGCATGGCAAGGGACAGGCAGGTGGTGACAGGGTGGCACTGTCCTCCAAGAGTTAAGTTCCAGGGTGAGCAGTTTGTGAGGGCAGTGTGAGACACTCCTGCACCTCCCTGTTGTGGGATGCTTGAAGGCTCCTGGGCAGTGGATGAATTTTGGAGCAGCTCCAGTGGCTGCTCTGATTTACAGAAGCTCCTCAGTGGCTGCCCAGGGCTGCTGGAGGGCACAATGGTCCCACCATGCTCCCTTTCCCCCATCTCTTCTCCAGTCCCAGTTCCAGTGGAGACAGTGAAAGGCAGTGGTACCTGCAATCCACTGACTCTTAATGCAGCTGGGAGCTGATGGGAGACAAAACAAGTTGATTTCTTCTCCTCTGACCCATAATTGCCCCCACCTCACATGCATCCCACAACAGGTCTGCTCTTTCTGCTCCACATGCCTGTTCTCCTCACTCAGGAAGGCACTGGGGGACAGTCCCTATCCTGGTGAATGCTGATAAAAGCAAAAGGATGAAGTGGAGCAGTTGGGGCTGGAGGAATTCTGGTGCTCTGCTGCTGTTACTGTCTGACCCTTCGAAGGCACAAGAGAAGATCTCAGCCAGAGGATGCTGCCATGTGTGCCCTGGTGACAGAGATTTAGTGAGCAGGGCCCCAGCTGTCCTGCCCTGCTCCCTGGGACACTGCCATGGGGATAAGGGGCTGTCCTGCCTGCTGTGGCTGCCCTCTGCCTAGAACTGGGTTAGTGCAGAAATCTTGCTGTTGGGCTGCTGTATGAAATATTTGGAGAACTAATAAGCAGAGGGGCACTGTGAGGGAAGGTGGAAAGGGAACCAGTTCCTCTCTCCCTCACCCACTGGTCTATGAGTCAAGAAGTAAAAGAGAAGCAAAGAAAACCTCAAAATGGTAGCTCAAGCCAGCAGGTGAGGGGTCAGCATTGCTGAGTCCTGTGTAGCAGGGAGCTCCCTGCATGGTCCAGGAAAGCCCAGAGCTGTGCCAAGGAGGGGGTCCCTTCAAAACATGCAGTCTTGTTCTGCCTTGAGAGGGAAGAGGCTGGGGGAATGCACAGGCACATGTGAAACCCCTTCTGTGCCATGGCAGTGATGGGCTGGGAGAGCCTGTGGTCACTGGGAGGTCCCCAGGCCCCATCTGCTGACAGCTGGCTTGGAGCAGTGCAGGGTGAGGGAGGTTTGCATTAGGGCAAACCCCAGCACACCCCAGCTGCCTCCCTCCTGCCTGCTCACACCAGGTCCAATAAAGCTCCAGCAAAACGTGCCAGATGGTGGGAGGGACACCCTAGAGGCTCCTGAGGTGGAGCACTGTGGGTTGATCCATGTCAGTGCAAACCACAGATCTCCTCACTAGAGCAAGGTTTGTCTCTCACTTGGCTCAGCTGGCCAAGGGTGCAGTATTAAATCTCTGGGGGGAAGAGAATCTCAGCTTTGCTGCCCTGGTTCCATCTCTTCAGCCCCCAGGGCTGCAGACCCTGAAATACCTTAGAGACAGTTCTTCCCTTCCCAGCTCATGCAGAGCAGGTCACAGACCTCAGGCCATTGGCCAAGTCTTCTACTCCTTGTTCATCTAGGATGGGGGCCAAAGCTGAGCAATCCAACTCAGCATGGAGATAATCTCTGCACATGGGATTTTTTCAGGCTGCAATGCGAGCTAAGCCCTGCAAATGCCACCCAGAGATAGTTTGGCCCTGCAGCACTCTGGCTCTTCTCTTAACTATAAGTTTCAACACCAGAGGAGTGTTTAGAAATGTGTTTTCATATTTACTTTGTCTGTTAAATAATGAGTTTGTGCTGAACCAGCCATGGGGTTTTCCTGTTCTGAAATCAGCTGCACTGGGCTGTGTAAAACCATCGTGTGCTGCAAACCCCTCATGACTGCTGGTCTGCTCCCCAGAGTCCTTAGCTGGGAGGAGAGGTGCCCACATGGAGCCTCCTGACAATGGAAAGAGAACACTAAAGTTCTCTGTCCCTCCTCCAGACTCTCCTCAGGAGATGCTGCTGTTTGGACCACAGGCAGCATCCCTGCTTTCCCTTCAGTGGAAGTTGTTTCTGCCTGAACCACTTGACACAGCACTGGCTTAAGAATTCTAGAATTTTACAATTTTAGATTTCAGTAAGTCTGTGACTTCCTCCTGTGGAGAGGGCATCAATATCCATGTGCTCAGAGCAGTGCTGCCCTGCCATGCCCACAGCCCAGGAGCCACAGCTGAGCCCCAGCTGCCTTGTGTGCTGCTGGAAGCCTCCTGCCAGTGGCTGGAGCTGCATTTGAGCTGGGAGGGGGCAAGAGCTGCCCACAGATGCCAAGTCAGGGACCTGCTGCCTTTTCCTCCATCACTGTGCTGAAGTTGCTGGATTTGGTGGGATGCAATGCCCAATACCCAGCTATGCTCCAATCTGCCTACAGTGCATTTTGCTTGTCCCTTGTCCTTCCCCCAAGCCAGCAGCATTGGCTGCATCCTTTTCACACTGTTCCCTCCAGTCTGGAGCTTCTTTTTTCAGCAGGGGTTGCTGCTGGGTCCAGCTGTACCCTCTCCTTCCTTTAGCTGTACCTCTCCATTTGTGTGCTCCCAAAGCTCACCTTTTCACAGGCTCATGTAAAACCAATGTCTTCTCTCCCTTTGGCCTCTGTGGTGGCAGGGATTGAGGGATGTTTTGTTAAATCTAACTTGTTGCAGATGGTAGATTGGGAGAACATGATGCCTCCCAAAAACCCTCACTTCCAACAGCTTCTGTCTTCCCCTGGTGGATCCCACTCCTCCTGCACTTCTTTTCCCTACTCCAGCTTCAGCCTCAGGTAAGGAATTGTCTCCAGTGAAAAAAAAAGATGCCTCACTCTTCTCCTGAAACAAGGTGTAGGGAGACACTGGCTTCTCTGTGACCATGGAGCAAGATCTTTGTGTTCTCCTCTTCAGTGCCCTCTGCCATCCCCTGCATCCCACACACATCAGAGCACAGCACACTGTGCCTCTCCACCACTGCATCCTGCCACATGCTTGGCCCCATCCCAGCCCCCCAGGCCCAGCTAAGTCATCCTCAGTCCCCCAACACCTTCTCCTTGGTAAGCCCATCCCTCCTCTGGTAACTCACAGGCTGACATCTCCAGCCAGCTTCTCCTCCTCATAAACCTTCCTGGATATCCCACTGCCAACTTGAGATCATCAGAGCAAAAATAGAACATCCCCTCCAAGTCCTCTCCACCCTGCTCCAGAGGGTAAATTCATTTTTTTTCCCATTCCCCAAACTCCCAACTCCACCACCATGTTTTACTGCTTCTGTTTTCTTCACCTTTTCTACTGGAAAACCCACCTAGGTCTCAGGTACCTTCAGCCTCAGCTGTTTCAAGCTCTGTCCTTCACATTTCCCAGCTCTCCATCCCATCTCCATCCCTGGATCTTGGATGCACTCCAAGCCCAGCACAGCCAAGCACATGGGCAGAGCTGATATTTTCCCCAGCTGTTTTCACCACATCACCCTCGTGCCCTTTGCTGGCCAAGGACACTTCCATTCCTCCCAACTATCTCATTCTCCCTCCCTGGGCATGTTCAGCCTCACCCACAGCTCCCTGCAAAGCAATTCCATCACTGTGGGTGACATTAATGATGCTGACAGAACATAAGTTAGCACTCACATCCTCTCCCTCCCTCACACCAACAGTGAACATTACAGCAAATCCCTCTGCAATTCCTTCTGCAATGAGCACAGTCATTCTCCTGCATCTCCTTCTCTTTCTTTATCCACTTGACTTTTATCAGCTGGCTGTAGGGAAGCAAAATGATGCTTGGAAGAAGGAAAGCAGGAATGAAGTGATTGTTCAAGGGCAGAATGGTGTCTCACTGCTTGGGCAGGTAAAGAAGAGGATCAGTGTTCTCAGAGTTGCCACACCACACATCATGGCACCATGGCCTCCCATCAGGAGGAGAGCATCACCTCCACCTGCACTTGCTGCAGATGTCAGTGTGCCCTGGCCCTGCAGTGTGTCCTTCAGCAGCTCAGGGCCATGCAGAAGGACAGCCAGCCAGCAGAGCAGAGTCTGGACATGATACTGTGACAGCAGGAGGGGTGCCCAGCCAGCGCTCCTCAGAGAGGCCTCCCGACCCTGGCTGCCAAAATCCTGCTCTAAGCACAGCAAAATAAATTGTGCAACCTGCCTTGGACAGAATTGCAACTATCAGTGTGGGTGGAGGGCAGAAAGAGGCAGGAGCTGGGCTGAGGATCAGGCCCTGCATCACGGCTGGACCACAGCTGGAGCTCCAGCAGCAGCTGGGCTGTGCCCTGCTCATCCTCCCAGGTGTGCCCAGGGTGCTTCTGCAGCCACCAAGCTCCTTACCAGGATCCAGAGAGGCAAGCCCCATCCTGAGCTCAGTCCTCAGGAGCTCTGATCTCTCCTAGGTTGGCTTCCAGACCCAGCAACATATTCCTCCTCCCATCCCACATCTGACCATCAGTATTTCCTCAGGTGCATGTGCAAGGAGTGTTTCCTGGTGTGGATCCCCAGACTGCTCTGGCAGTGTCTCAGCACTAGATGTTTGGTCCAAAGGAGCTCAGTGATCCACCAGGATCTCTCCTTCCAGCTCTTCATCACCACAAATGAAAGCATAAATTGCAAGCCTTAATTAGAGTCATTTGCTCAACACTGCAAAAAAAAAAAAAATAACCCACCCCAAACCCTTCAGTGGCTGCTGAGGCTACTTGTCCCTCTGGGCTCTGGTCTAGGACAGTTGTTGCATTATCACAGCTTTGCTCCCATAATTTACGTGGGCAGACAGATGAGACCATGGGAAACAATTTTAAACTAAAAGAGGTGAGATTAGATTGGATGTTAAAGAATTGTGAGGCTACTACAGCAAGGCTTAATAAGAGGTGGCAAAATGCAATGGCCTGTCTCTTCAGGGGAGCTGTGGGGAGCCAAACTCAGTCCATGAGAAAGTCTCACCACCTCAAGCCCTTTCCAAAAGAAGACAATCAAGCAGAGTGGCAGCTGAAACTATGAAACTATACTGGAGCTGGAACTATGATGTCTGGTCACCTCTCCCTATCTTATCATCCCCAGAGGTGATCTCACAAACCACTGCCATGGTTTGGGAACTATGTGCCTGCTGCTTGCTCACCAAGTCAGAGCTCAATTGGACTGTGACTTTTTCCCTATGGCATAATCTGAGAAGCCATCAGCTTCTCCAGCTCCCACCCTTTGGTCTGCAAGATGATTCCAACTACCTGCATGTACATCATTGTTTTGCTGGTAAAGAAACAAGAGATGCACAACCCCACCACATGTCAAAGAACTGTCAGAAAAAGAAATGATGTAGGAATCACAAGTGCTGCTGCATCTGCCCTACAGCTTCCACTAAAGACACCCAGGAGAGCAGCACCTGACAGCATCAAATTTAAAGCCTCAAAGTCTTCATTATTCTGAAGGGGGGGAAGATGGTGTATAGAAGTTTATCAGCAAGTAGCTCCTGAACTCAAGAATTATAACTTTTGAAAGGGGGTTTTCAGGCTGCTTCTGAAAAAAAAGCATCCTGTTGTACAGCAGAATTGCTTGTTGAGCTACTGTCCAGGAAGGAAATTGTGCAGAAAATTCAATGTAGCAGGGGTATAGAGTGTCTTGGGTTGCAATGCAGGATGTAAACAGAAGTATGTATTCTATCACCAGCTGTTAAAACCAGCTGGGGTTTTAAAATCCCATCCTCCCTCCAGGAGATATCTCCTGTTAATGGCCAGTGAGTCCCAGGGCATGACTGATAAAATTCCATCATCCCACTGGGAGATGCTCCAGCCAGGGGAGGAGCCAAGCCTTTCCTACCCAGATAAAAACTGAGATTTGGAACACCAAGGAACCTTCTTTCCATTGGATTCCAGAGGAAAGCCAGACCTTTCCACATCATCCCTGGAGCTTCAGAGGAAACTGCACCTTCTCCAGGAGCACTGCTCCAGCTGAACCACATCTGCCCCTGCAGGAGGATGCAGCCACCATTGAATGGGACTGTGCCAACACCCTGACTGACTGACGGGTGTCAGCTTGGATTCTGACTCTGGCAGGGTTTTGGTTTCTTTTGTATTATTGTATTTTTATTTTAATTTTCCTAGTAAAGAACTGTTATTCCCATTCCTACTCTGCTACCTGGCCAGCTGAAAAATATGCAACCACTTAATTTCCATCAAGAAACCTGGCATATCTGGGAGGGCCTCAGAGCTGAGTTAGATGCAAATTAAATGAAACCATGAGAAGGAAGGCACTGATGGAATGGGAACCACCTCCCAGCAGCACAGCTGTGAGAGAGCTGCCATCCAAGGGCTTTGTCAGGTGAAGGTGCTGCAGGCAACAAACCAGTGAGGGAACAGAGCCAAGCAAACATCCCAGGAGAAGCTGATCTCTGGGCTAGTGGGGATGGTGCCTGCAGAGCAGGTGAAGACAAGGTTGTAGGAGCCAATTAAGAGTGAGGGCAGTGGGATACATCTATTTCAAACCTTCCAGAAGTGCCCAAGCTCCCCAGCAGAGCAGTTTCCCAGCTGCATCCCATGCACCTTCCCATGGTGCCAAGAGCCTTTCACCCACGTTTCCCAGGCAGAAAACCTCCTAGTGCTATGGCAGCAGGAGCAGGAGCACCTCTTTGGGCAGATGGAGAGCAGTTGTTCCATCCTGCTGAAGAAGTGCTGAGCCCACTGGAGATTTTGGGGAACCCAGTTCTGTGGGGCTGAGCACTCCCAGCTCACTGAGGAGGAAGTGAAGGATGCAGCTCTCAGTCAGGAACAGCACTGGGAGTTCCACAGCTCCTCTGAGCACAAGGGCTGCTCAGGGAGTCTGAGCACACAACACACTGCATGTTCCTGCAGCAAACCCAGCTCAGCAGGGTCTGTTCTGCATCCTGATACAGCACAGGCCCTGAGATTAACTCTGAAGAAGCCCCTCTAATAAACAAATTCAACGGGTCCTAATGATACCAACCCCTTTTTTTCCCTTTGCAGTAACCAATGGGAAAGCCACCTCAAGCTGGTTTTGCCCCTTCCTATTTCTGTCTCCATCTCTCATTTCCTTCTATCCAATATTACCTTCCAAATTCCTACTCTGATCCTTGGATAATTCAAACATATTGCATTGCTTTACAAACTGTGTTATTTTATCCCTTTCACCTGCCACTTTTCTTTTATATAAACACTCATAACTCCCAACATATCACTTTAACTCTTTGCCTGTCACTGGAAATTGAACCAGCTGAGACTTTCACTCTTTCTTCTCCTCTTCTTCTCTGTTTTGTGTGTTAAGCCAAACAAAATTTTACTTGCCCTAGCACTGTCTTCAGATCATTTTACTTAAACTCTGCCTAATAGTTTTTCCAACTTCTGGCCCTATTGTATCTGTCTAGGTCTCACTTGTGGTAAACCTGTCTCAATCACAGCTCCTTGTTGAGACCTACTTATTTCTTGCCCCAGCCATCACTTCTCAGGATGTGAAGGCACTAAGCTGTGCACAGGATACAAGATTCAGATACATGCACACCCCCAGCATATCTCACACCACTTTCCCATCCCAATGCACTGAGCATGGACAGCACCATGAGCAGGAGCAAAACACTCCCAAATGAGGAGCAATTTCCTGATGCTCCTCTCACACCACTGCCGTCACCCAAAGTCCAGGCCTGCCTCATCCTCAGTGTTGGATCTGAGCTCAAAGATGCTCAGCATCACATCTTGCAGATCAGCAGAGTCCAGGCAAGCCAGAAACAAGCCATGGTGGAGCTGCAGAACAATAAGCACAGCAAGCAAAGGGGAAAAGTTGCAAGCTACAGTTCCCCTCAAACAAAAAACAGCAGCACTTCACTCCTCATCCTCACATCCATCACCCAGGGATCCCTGTCCAGTTCTTGGGCTTAGCTGTGCCTGCACTGCTCAGGACCCAGATCCATGTTCTGTAACCACAGGATCAGCTAAATCATCTCAAATCCTTCAAAACATCTAATCCACTCAGTCTTCCCAACCTTAATCTGTTTTGTTTCCCCTAACTTCCCTCAGGATCAAAGAGGGGTTTTGCTGGACTTTGCTAAAGCAGGGTTTTGCTTTTGCCTGCAAAACATCCTGCTGGATATCCCACTTTGGCCACGTGCTCCTCACTGCTGGGCCACCACAGCTCCTCTGCCTCCCATGCACTACTGTCCCCAGTTTGGGTGCCACCCCAGTCCCAAGGGGCTACAGAAACATGTCATGTACCAGGCAGGTGAGGTGTGTGGAGAGAAGGGATGTGAGCACAACTTTTCTGCTCCCATGAGAAACATCTCCTGACATCAGGATGATGTCACCTTCTTCCAGGACTGCCTTCAGCAATATTTGGTCAACATTTTGAGGAAAAAGAACACAGCATGAAGGTCTTGGGAGGTCTCACACTAACCCTGGACCTCCTGTTGTGCCATGAAACCCACACACTGCATCACCTTCTCACCAGCACCCCTCCAAACCAGACCTCAGGAGCTCACAGTAGGACCAGATGGATCACAGCTGTGCCATGAGGGATGGCTGTTTGGAAACAGCTCACAAATCAGAGGGATCCCACAGCCCTCTGAGAGCTGCTGCTGGCTGCTCTGCCATGAGCCTCAAAAGGCTGCCCAGAGGTGCCTGGGTTAACAGGGCTGCTGCACTGACATCTCTGGCTCGGGCAGGGTCACTGCTGCTGTGTTGCAATGCCTCTCTGAGTCATCTGTTTCCTTCCAGTCACTGGAAATGGCCTCAAAGTTTGTACAGATGGTGCTTAATCCCCATTTGGACAATAGGTGTTTGGACTTTTAAAGGGCTGTTACTGAAGGAAAGCAGGGGCAGGGAGAGAAGGGTGGGAGAGGGCACAGGCAGGACAGCAGGATGCAGGCCAGCAGGGCAGGGAGCCAGGCAGGGCTCAGCATCCAGCAGGGATGGAGCCACAGGACAGCATCCTGCTTTAGCCCACAGAGGCTCAAAACAACTGTCAGTGCTGAATCTCAGAGGCAGGAGGACCAAGGGATCATGAGTCTGCCTGGGGTTCCCTCTCCCTGCACATTGCCCTGGGCTCAGCAGCATGGTCATGGCTGCATGGAAGATGGTGGTAGGGCTGGTGGCCTCTTCCCAAAGCCAGGACAGTACCTGGTAGCACTTCTTCCTGCCCTAGATCCCAGCCAGCTCTGGGAAAGGACATCCCTCCCACCTGCATGGAAACAAGGTGAAGCTGACCCTGTCAAAGAGGAATGATGGTGTCTCCAGCCTGCAAAGGTGAACACCCAGCAGCCCACAACCAGCATCCAGGGTTTGGGTGCCAGCATGTCTGGAGGTGCCAGAAATGCCCTTTACAACACACAGGGTGGTGCTTTCAAGGCCTCTCCACTCCTGCTTGCCCTCAGCTGTGCTCATACCAAGGTGAGTGAACTCTCCACCACCCCAGCACTGAAGCAATGGCAGGGACCATGTACAGTGGAAGGACAGGAATGGGGGGAGAAGCCCTTCTGTGGGGCAAAATCCTCCATTCCCACCACTCAGAGCAGTGTGAGAAAAACCAGCATGAGAGCAAACCTGGGTGAGCCAATGCAGGAAGAGCCAGCAGGGGGATTTGGGGCTGGGAAAGCCTCTTGCCCCTCTCCATCCTAGAAGAGAGGATGTGCAGCAGGGAAGGGAGTGCCTCTCCCCCAGAAACAGAGCATCACATCCCCATACTGGGGCTGCTGAGAAACAGGGTCACAGCCAGGACACCTCCACTCCCAGATTCACAGCCAGGAGAGGTGAGACAGCAAAGCCCTGAGCAAAGCAGCCTGGGGCCAGCCCTCCTCCCCCAGCCATGCCTGCTGTCCCTGTCCTGCATCCCTTTGACACAGCCCCACACTTCTGAAGCAATTAGCAGCTGAATGAACCAATTCCCAGCATGGTGGGTCCAACACAAACAGCCCAGGCTGGCCTATGCCCCACACCTCCATGCCTTTTGGAGGGCCTGGTGTCCCTGCCAAGAGCAACACAAACAACCCACTGCTTCTCCAGGTTAAGAAGCAGCCCTGGAGGACTGGAGTGTGATGGCTGGGGCTGAGCTGTGCTGCTATGCCAAGAGAAAAGCAGCCTGTGCTGAGCAGGTCAGGAGGGAGGCAAGGACAAGGGTTCATGTATGCTCTGCCTGTCCCAGAGCCTGGGGAGGAGGAGGGCAGGGCAGGCAGCAGGGGAACCCTGAGCCAGGGCATGGGGTATTTCATGGAGAAGGGACTTGCAAACAGCACCTGCAGGGTGTTTATCAGCCCTGCCAAGGCTCCAGCAGCTGAAATAACAACCTGGGGAAAGGGGGAAATGCTGCTGGGCCCCCTTGCCCAGCCCTGCTTGGCTAGGTGCTGCTGGGATGCAGAGCCAGTGGGTCACCACACAGATGAACCCATCCCCTTGGAGCCAGGGCTGTTCCTGGGCCTGGTGACAGTCCCTGGCAGGGTTTTGGGACTCAGCACACTCCTGCTGTGTCACAATCACTCAATGCAGCAGCACAAGCAGGGTGGACAGGCTTTACTTAGGCACATCAAGATTTTGGATGAAACAGGTTAAAACCAGGCCCCTCCTCTCCAGGGACATCATCTCAGGACAGCAAAGGGACCCAGCTGCTGTGCAGGAGGACAGGAGGCACGATGGCAGCAAAGCCTGCCCCTGCATGCCAGCCTGGTTGGCACCAGGCACTGCACAGCTGCTGCCAGGCCAAGAGGGCACTGGGGCATCCCCAGCAGGCCAGAGCTGCCTGTCTGATCAGCTGAGACAGCCAGCACACACCAGTGTTGGGAGCAGGGCGGGAGAGAAGTCAGTGGGGTTATGGTGATGCTGAGAACTGTCTTGCCTGGGATCAGCAGGTGCTGGGGATCCCAGATGGCATCAGAGAAGGTGGGATCCCAGTGCCAGCTCCTCCTCACCTTTCCCTATACTGGAGCTGTACTTATCCCACCCAGCATCCCTGCCAGGACACAGCCAGGATCATGCTGCACTCATCTCTGTGCCACCAAGGAATGTCCTCAAATTCACATTTCCCATGTATGGCCAGGGACAAACCCCTCCTTCTGTGAGGTTCCTTCAAGTACCCTTGGGCAGGCAGGGGCTTGCTACCCATCCTCCCCATCAGCTCCATGACCAGTGGAGTGACCAGGACCCCCTGAAGAGCTGGATCAGACAGCCCACCTGCACACTGAGTCTCAGGGTCACTGCACACACAGACACTCAGTTCTCTGCCACCAGCTGTGTCTGCCCAGCCCTTCTTGCAGTGGGCAGCCAGGGATTCACTCCAGTGGATTCCTGGCTCAGGAGACATTTCCACCCACACTGTAAATCACAGCCACTGCCCAAGGGTGTACTGGAGAGGTCCTAGGGTCAAGCTTTAAGCTCCTGTCTCTGTGGAGCCTTAAGCTGTCCTGTGATCTTGGCCAGGTATCCCCATGCTGGAGCACTTGGTGGCATTCAGCAAACAAGGGCTGGGGCTGCTAGCAGCAGGAGAGCTCAAAGGCTGCCAGCAGGCACAAAGCAGCCCCTCCAAACCCCCTCCTATGGTGCCTGTGGGTGCCCAGAAGCTTCCAGCCCTGCAATGCATCTGCAAAGACACAGAAGAGGAAAGTGTGAAGCAGCCATTAGCTGGCAGATGGATCAGGGATTGGAGTGGGAGAACCAGGCCCCTACACCTGGCAGGACCAAGCTCTTCAAGCTCTTCCTGAGCACTTACCCCAGGCAGCTGGGCTGGGAAGATCTGGAAAACAACAGTCTAACCATGGAGCAAATCATCCTGAGTGCTATCACACAGCACAGCCAAGGGATGAGACCCAGCCAGAAGGGGCTGAGGAGGGGCAGGTCCTGCTTGACCAACTTTCTCTCCTTTTATGACCACTAGGGAATGAAGGGAAGGCTGTAGATGTCTACCTGGACTTCAGCAAAGCCTTTGACACAGTCTCCCATGGCATACTCCTGGAAAAGCTGCAGCCCACAGCTTGGACAAGTTCATCTGCACTGGGGGAAGATGAACTGGCTGCCAGCCAGGCCCAGAGAGTGGTGGTGAATGGTGCACCCAGCTCGTGGCCAGTCACTGATGGTGTCCCCCAGAGATCAGTGCTCAGCCCTGTTTGAGATATTTACTGATGATCCAGATGAGGTGATCAAGTACCCTCAGTAAATTCATGGACAACTCCAAGCTGGGTCAGAATGTTTATCTGCTGGAGGGTAGGAAGAACCTGCAGAGGGACCTGGACGGGCTGAGATCACTGGCATGAGGTTCAGCAAGACCCAGTGCTGGGTCCTGCACCTTGGCCACAAATAACCACATGCAGCACTACAGCCTGGGGCAGAGTGGCTGGAAAGTGGCCCAGTGAAATCAGATATGGGGGTGCTGGTCAACAGCAGCTGGACGTGGGCCAGCATGTGCCCAAGAAGGCCAAGGTGGCCAAGAAAGCCAGTGACATTCTGGCCTGTGTCAGGAACAGGGTGGCCAGGAGGACCAGGGAAGAGATTCTCCCTGGACTGGCACTGAGGGCACTCAGGTGCTGTGTGCCTCCCTTCACAGAGGACACTGAGGGCTGGAGCAGGCCCAGAGAAGCAGTGAAGAGCTCCTGTCCTGTGAGCAGCAGCTGAGGGGTCTGATGGGGCTCAGTCTGCAGGAAAGGAGCTCAGGGGGGACCTTGTTGCTCTACAACTCCCTGGCAGGAGGGTGTAGCCAGGTGGGGTTCAGGCTCTGCTCCCAGGTGTTTAAGCACTCAGTGCCATGGTCCAGCTGACATGATGGTGTTCATAGGCTGGACTCAGTGATCCCAGAGGTCTTTCCAACCTAACTGATCCTGTGATTCTGGGTTCAGTGTCTCCTCAGTATATTCCAGTGTGCTCAATGGCTGGGACTGGGCTGCTGCCACATCCCCAGGTATTATCCTCAGCTGGGCAGGAGGATGAAGGAAGCCATGAGTACAAAACATGGCTGGAGATGGTCTCTACAAATGCCACAGCAGTGGCAGCTTATTTTGGGAATGTTGTGCAGGCAGCTGAACTAGGACATCTACCCTTCACATCCTTCCCATGCAAGGACTTCACAGACCAGGAAAGAGCCAGAGGTGCAGAGAGCTAAACCTCCAAAAGCCATGACTGAACAGAGTCTGCCCCAAACCCAGGCCAGCTGGGGCTGACAGCACACCAGGACACAGCCCTGCCACCAGGCAGACTAACCCAGCACTGCCACAGCTGCAGACAGAATGATTCCTCTGGAATTAAGGACCTGCTGCAACCACTGCTCAGGCTGGTGAGAGTTTAGAAAACAATATTTCCCTTTTGTCTTGGCTCCCCAGATGCCAGCTCCTCCCCAAAAGAGGAGAACCTCCCAGCCAGAGATGCCAATACACAGCCAGCTGGGTGCCAACCCCTGCTGTTGGCTGTGTTGGGGGTGTCTGGTCCTTCAAGCTTTGACAGCACCTGCAGTGACCAAAATGATCCTTGTTGTCACTGCAGTGCCATCAGGACAGATTCATTCTGCCTCCAGCCAGGACAGGGGAGGGAAGCACACAAGGAGCCAGAGCTGGCAAGCTCAGGGAGCAGATTCAGGGGCTTTTTGGATGGGACAGTGTCAAAAGACTGACAGACCCAGCTGCATACTAGAGCTCTGGTTCCCTGAGCTGTTCCCAGGAATGAAAACACAACACAGACCTTCCCAAATCAGCACTCTGGTCCCAAGACATGCCCATGGGTCACTGGAGTCAGCAGTAGCTCCTCTAGTGTCACTTGTTTTAATTTGACACTGCTTACTTACCTTACCCACCCTCACTTTGCAAGACTCCAGGACCCAGTGTTGGCCTTTGGATACCTGCATCACTGCTGCAAGGCTGCAGGATTCCTCAGGCACCCAGGAAGGAGCCAACATCCCCCCAGCTTTCCTGGTGTGTGCCTTGGGGGCTGGAGCAGAGAGACAAGGGGGTCTGGCAATGGAATCACAGCACATGGAACCTCCCCTACAGCTCCAGCTGTGGCAGGACCTGCAGGGTGCACCATGCTTTCCAGCACTGCCTGGACTGCTTTTCCAGCAGCTCCTAACTCCACCCAAGACAGTAATAAAAGGCATCTGGCACATTGTCCTGGTTTAACCCCAGCCAGCAGCCACTCACTCACTCCCCACCAGTGGTATCAGAGAGGGAACTGGAAGGTAAAAGCTGGAGAACTCGTGGGTAAAGACAGTTCAATAGGGAAACCAAAAGCCACACACACAGGCAAAGAAAAGCAGAATGAATTCACTGCTCTCCATGGGCAGGCAGGTACTCAGCACCTCCAGGAGGGCAGGGCCCCATCCCATGGAACAGCAACTTGGGAGACAAGCACCATCACCCTAAATATCCCCTTTCCTCCTTCTTCCCTCCAGCTTTACACACTGAGCATGATGTCCTGTGGGCTGGAATGTCCCTCTGGTCAGTTTGAGTCACCTGTCCTGGCTGTGCCTCCTCCCAGCCTCTTCCCCAGCTCAGCCTTAGGAAAAGCAGAAAAGGCCTTGGCCCTGTGTGAGCCCCATGCAGCAGGAACAAAAACATCTCTATATTATCAACCCTGCATTCAGCAAAATTCAGAACACAGCCCCACATCAGCCACTGTGAGGACAGTTACTCCCCCCCAGCCAAAACCAGCACACAAAGACAGGGAATAGCATGGCTGTAGCTCAGGGGCTCCATTATCAGTACATAAATAGATGTCCCTCCTCAGAAGCAGGGGACAGGCAAGAAATGGACTGGGAATCTGGCTTCAGTCATGACAGCTGTGCAGAGCACACCTGGAACAAAACCAGGGCACTGGGGCTGGGCTGTGACTGTGCCAGGCAAGGCAAAGGTGGGAGCCAGACTCACCTCCACCTCCAACACAAGCACCACCTTGGCATCACTGCATCAGCAATCAACCTCTAAGTACATAAACAAGTCAGATTTACAGCTGGGAAAGGGCACTGCACATCACTGCTGGATCCAGTAATGGCATTGGAGTTGGCTCAAAATGTTTTCAGCAGCTGCCATTGCCCTGGAACTCCCCTCAACAGTCAGTGCTCCATCCCCTTCCCACCCTGCCCTAGAGGCAGTGAGTGTCCTGAGTCTCTGTGCTTTGGGAAGGGAGGCCACAGCCTCAGCTAACCCTCAGCACACAGGGGCTGGCTGCCATTCCCTGCTCTCTTCAGCCCCACATGGACAGGAGCAGCAGGCTGAGCAGCAGCACTCCCAGCTCACAGTGTGCTGGGAGAAGTTTTAAACATCACAACAGAAAACTGCACCTTCTGCAGATCTGGAGCCCCCTATGCAAACTCTGTTATCTTTACAACCAAAGCTCCAATCTTCCTGAGAATGAAATCAGGTCTTTTAGACCAGGACTATTGTTCTCTAACCTAAATTGCTGCAGGTCACAGGAGGGGAGAGGAGGCAGAGATCCATGAGCATCCATTGTCTGGGTGGGTTTGTTAGAAATAGTTTGACAGATTAACCATGTTGGAGCCAGGCTGAAGCCAAGGCAGGATGAAACCAGAGGGAAGCAGAGTAAGGGGATGACAGTCAAATGAGGTGAGGTTGAGCCAGGAATCAAACTGCAGAGGAATGGAAGGACCCCAGGAAGGACCAGGGCAAAATGGCTTTAAACTGAAAGACAGCAGGTTTAGATTAGATAGGGAGAAATTCTTCCCATGAGGGTGGTGAGGCTCTGGAACAGGTTTCCCAGAGAAGCTGTGGCTGTCCCATCCCTGGAAATGCTCATGGTCAGGGATTGGAGCAACCTGATCTAGTGGAAGGTGTCCCTGCCCATGGCAGGAGAATGGAGTAAGATGATTTTTAAGGCACTTCCAGTCTAAATCAGTCTGGATTATTGAGAAAAAGCAGATGGCCATAGCACCATGTGAAGGCTTTTCTGCATCCACTGTCAGGTCCACCACTGAAGGGTGACACAAGTACTGTGTGCACTCCACAGGTCCCACTAGCACTGTGGACACTTCACACAGCCTGACCCTCCTCTTTCCTAGCAGGGTTCCCAGTGTATCTGAACATACACCCCAGTCAGGTCACCCCAGACAAACCCTGCTCTGCCTCCATGCAGGACTGTGGAACAGGACAGGCTTGATCAGGGCACGAGGTCAAAGCTCACACTTCTAAAGGCCCATCAAGCAACATAATCCCATCTTCAAAGCAACACTGCTCTCTAATCATGGCAGCTGAGCTCCAGCCAGACACCACAGCCAGCTTTTCAAAGGTATTTTAGTTCCTCATCATACAGATGATTTTCAGAGGCACCTTAGTTCATGCATCCATCAAGCTCCTGAATTACTCAGGCATCTCCAAAGTCTCCTGCTCTGCTGCAGCAACAGCCATGTCCCCATGTTCCCTGGCCAGTATCTGCAGCAGGTAGCAGATCTTCTATGGCCCATGAAACCTTGGTAGACTCCAGCTTCATCACTCCCAGCAGACAGAAGATGCTCCCACTCTTCACTGAATCTCACAGGAAAGGTCCATGCCTGGAAACTTGAGTGGCACCTCATGTTCATGCAAGAAAGGCAGAGCTGGGGAGAGGCACTGCTCTGCTGGCAGTGTGCTCCCTCAGACAGGCTCCAACTCAGAGCAGCTTCTTTGACCAAAGAGACCAAACCATCCCTGTTCACCAGGGCTAAAGACAACAGGGGACAGCACTGAAGGGACATTAACACAGACAGGGTTCTACCCACCCTGGACCATGGAACATCCTAAGCAGGAAGGCATCCACAAGCATCATCCAGTTCAGACCCTGGCCCTGCACAGGACATCCCCAACAATCCCACTATTTAAAGAAACACTACACATATATAAAGGGTAGTTTGTGCAAAACAAAATAGAAAAGACTTACTGGTTAAAGAAGGCAACACCTTCTCAAAAACATACTTTTGCAAAACATCACATCTCTCACACACCCTGCAGGTGCATAATCATTGTTATAATTCCTTGACCTTGTAAAGGCCTAAGAAAGGCACGGCCTTAAGGCTGCTTTTTCCCTGGTTCCCAGTAGTATCCAACCTCACTGCCCCTTGTGAGGAAGCTGTGGACTGCAATAAGCTTTTGGAGGGGGGACTGTGCCCATAAAGCACTCCATGGGGACACAGCATCAGGGCAAACAGCCACTGAGGATATGCTTGCTTAGGGAAACCCAAACTGCTCAGCATAGTCAGTGGAACAAACCACCCCACTAAACCCCCAAGCCTCTGTGCTCTTCCTCCTGGTGCTCTGTTACCAAGGGCTGGGTTGATCTGAAAGAAGCCAAAACCAACAGCAGCAGCCACAGGAGCACAGCTGGATGAGGCTTGCTCAGGCCAGGCTGCAGCTCCAGCACAGCTGTAAACAGCTCAGCAGTTTGTGCACACCCCACTATTGATGTTATACAAAGGAGATGGAAATGTAAATGATTGCACTGGAGCCACAGCCGGTGGCTGCTGGTGCAGACAGCACCAGCAAAAAGAAATCCAACTCCTCCAGCCCTCTTCTTGGCACTGGAGCCAATGACTGGGCTGTTCAGGAACGAGCAAAGCCTTTACATGTTTGCCATCTAGTGGGCTGGGGACAGCCTGACACCGGCTGTCCTGCAGGAATTCACCTCTGCCCAGGCACAGGCAGCTGCCTCCAGCCCCTAAAGCTCTGCAGGGCAGGCAAGACAGCGACCAGCACCCTGCCAAGAATCCTGCAGAGAGCCCAGCTCTGGGAGAACATGGCTGGGGACAACATCAGGGCAAGGGGGCTGTGCTTGTGTGGTGAGAGCCCAAAAACCCAGCCCAGGCAGCTAGGGTGGTGTCATCACAGCCAGCAGCAGGCTGGGTGGGAGTGTGGATGTGCTGCAGGGCAGGAGGCTCTGCAGAGGGATCAGGACACACTGCATTGATGGGCCAAGGCCAATTGCACAAGGTTCAGCAAAGCCAAGTGCCAGGTCCTGAACTTGGGTCACACCAAACCCAGGCACTGCTCCAGGCATGCAGAGAAGTCTGGAAAGCTGCTGGGCAGAGAAGAACCTGGGGGTGCTGAACATGAGCAGAGTGTGCCCAGGTGGGCAAGAGGCAAAGCAGCACCAGGCAGTGACTGCCCCCTGTGCTGGGCACTGGGGAGGTGAATCCTGGGTCAGTTCCTGTCCCACAGCAGTCCTGGGAAATTGAGCAGGCCTTATCTTCCACCAGGATCCAACCCCAGTCAGTCATGGCTGAGTCAATACTGGTTTCCTCAGCCTTTGCTGGCACAGGAGACTCCAGCTCTGAAGTAGGGCTCAATGCCTCCAGGGATCTGGAAAACTGTGGCTGCCCCATTCCTGGAAGTGTTCAAGGCCAGGTTGGACAGGATAAACCTGGTCCATGGCAGGGGATTGTAACTAAATTATCTTTAAGGTTTCTTCAAACCCAAACAATTTTAGGATTCTATAATCTGTCATAACAACCCCCTCAGTTCTTGAGTATCCCCTGATATGAACAGTGCCTTCAGCAGCCACCTGCATGTCCCAGCACTGTCCCCACAAGGAATGAAACCAGGGATGCTGTGCTCCAGAGTGGGCTGCCAATGTCTCTTAAAACCCCATGATGGATAAAAGCAGAGAACCAGGCAGCCCCATCACAGCCCCCAGCCCATCACTCTACTCTCCTGCCTCTGCCTGCTCTGCTATCCAGAAAATGGAGTGGCTTCTCCTCTGCAGAACCACTCAGACATGGCCAGAGCTCAGAGCTCACCAGGCTCACAGGAACCAAGCCTCTTGGATGCCAGGATGATGCCTCAGCAGTTTCTAAAAGTGGTGCCCAGTTCAGACTCTCCACAAGAGAAGCAAGACAGATTTCCAGGACAAGCCTTTCTCATGCTGTAAGCTCCCACATACATCCAAGCATCTTCTGTGGACTCAGCAGAGTCCTGCACCCCTGCAGCACACACAGGCTGGAAGGAAGGAGCTGGTTGTGTAGCCAGGCCATGGCTCAGGGGGCTGAAACACTCCTTGAGGGCCAAAGCAGTCACTTACCTTGCCTGGAAGATATCAGGTCTCAACTCTTGCAAGCTCCCTTCATCATTTGATGTTTGTAGTTTTGCCCCCACTAGTTTCACCTGCATTTGAAGGTAATTCACCCTGGGATATAAGGAAGCCACAGCCCAGAATGGCACAGGCAGGTGACAGCCATCAACTCAGAAACCATCAAGGAGGAGCCCACCTCACTATGAGCTCTGGGAAGTGTGCAGCACTGTGCAAGCATCTCCAGCTCCCCTTGGACAGCCAACAGTGAAAGGTAGGAGGGAGGAGATTTGGGAAACATGATCTCAGCCAACTAGCTGCAGATCAAGAGCACAGGGCTTTTTGAAGGTTCCCCCTGATGGGACAAGGAACACCAATAAACCAGCAGAGAATTATGAAGGAGGGGGCAAGATATCCATGGGCTTCACTGCTGCCACAGCATCTGGCAAGGGAACCTCTGCTCCAATCTAACCCTCCCAAAACATTCAGGAAGGGCCAAGAGGTGTGTTTCTCCTGGGGCAAGCTCCCTCCAGCTGTAACTATGTCACTGGGAGCACAGGGAGGTTGTCACATGGTGGGACAGCAGCCCAAACCTAGGTCCTATACTAAATTCAAGGAAGATGTGTGCAGCACTCTGCTTCCAACACCCCCATCCTTCCAGAGCTGGGTGTTGGATAAAGTACACAACCTTTCTCCTCTGTGGAAAGAAACCCTCTCTCCTCCCCATGCAATTACAGGTAGACAGGGTCAGTACATCCCTTGTATTATGGGGTTTAGGCTTCTCCCTCCCACACTGAAAACATCATTTACACAGCCACTTCAGGCTGGGAGTTCCAGCAGCAAGAGGCACAGGGGGGTGAGCAGATGAACATACACTGCCCATGTGTGCTGTCATCTTCAAAACCAAGGAAAAACTGGAAATTCAAAACAGAAGTATTTTCCCACATGCATTAAGACCAAAGGAACTCAGTACATATCTGGTTTAATTTTATGTAGTTTATTCCATCACTAATACTGATGGCAAGAGATTAAAGGTGATAGCAAACCTGGCTTCAGAGCTCAGGCCCATTTCTCACCAGAGCCCATGAAGATGTGTGCTGTAGAGATTTTAGTCTGCATTTTCCTGCTCCAGAACTCCATCCCCTCACCTTGGAACATGAAGCCACCTCCCATGCAGGAACCAACCTGTATGACCCCTGCAGTCAATTCAGGCTTTACTGGCAGCACCATGAGCAGGCAGCACTGCAGGGCACCAGAGGCTGCTGGAGTGGATCCTGCCATGTCCCACCCTGAGGGTTCTGCTCCAAGGAAGTTCCCGTGGGCTGCAGAGGCCCTCACGACGTCAGGAACAGGGGCCAAATTCCAACCTCAGCCCTTCTGTCACAAACCACCAGAGGGCAGCTGGGAACACACCACGGACAGGCACACACACACAGACACACACTGTTCCACTGCTGAGCACTGCCCTTGCCCAGCTACTGCATGGCAACAGCTGAAAGGACAGCCCAGCACACACACTGCCCTGCAGGGACAGCCCAGCACACACACACTGCCCTGCAGGGACAGCCCAGCACACACACACTGCCCTGCAGGGGCAGGAGCTGAAAGGACAGCCCAGCACACACACACTGCCCTGCAAGGACAGCCCAGCACACACACACTGCCCTGCAGGGACAGCCCAGCACACACACACTGCCCTGCAGGGGCAGGAGCTGAAAGGACAGCCCAGCACACACACACTGCCCTGCAAGGACAGCCCAGCACACACACACTGCCCTGCAGGGACAGCCCAGCACACACACACTGCCCTGAAGGGACAGCCCAGCACACACACACTGCCCTGCAGGGACAGCCCAGCACACACACTGCCCTGATGGGACAGGAGCTGAAAGGACAGCCCAGCACACACACACTGCCCTGAAGGGACAGCCCAGCACACACACTGCCCTGATGGGACAGGAGCTGAAAGGACAGCCCAGCACACACACACTGCCCTGAAGGGACAGCCCAGCACACACACACTGCCCTGCAGGGACAGGCCAGCACACACACACTGCCCTGAAGGGACAGCCCAGCACACACACACTGCCCTGCAGGGACAGCCCAGCACACACACACTGCCCTGCAGGGACAGCCCAGCACACACACACTGCCCTGCAGGGACAGGAGCTGCCTCCCCATCCTGCCCCAGGGAAGTTCTGCCTACAGCCAAGGGCTGACAGCACACAGTGCAGTGTCCAGCTGGTCCTTAGCTCAAACTGACACATCAAGCCAAAAACCTCTCTGGTATAATCAGTGAATTCACTAATGTCCAGGGAGCACTGCATTGGGGATGATCAGATAAGTGTATCCCCTTGCTTACTCTGATCCTCTGCCAAAGCTCAGCAGTGGGCAGAGGGCAGCAGATCAGGATAGGTGTAAAAAGATTCACAGTCTATACCCAAGAGAACCCACAAAATCAGATCAGGATTTCTCCTGTCCCTCATCCAAGCTCCTCCATCTCTTCTACAGTCAATTTATTTTGCATTCAGGCTTTTTCCTAAGCCCATGGTAAGCTGTATTTTCATCTCACCTCGCTGCAGTGAGGAGTTGGTGGGTCAGGAACAAGAGGAGGAGCCCTGGTGTGTCGGTGGCAGGGCAGCAGATCCCTAGCTAAGATAACCTTGTTGTTGAGCTCCAGCCTGGCCAATGCTGCCAGGTTCTTGCACAATCCTGGACAAGTCATTTAGGGCAGAAGTTCACAGAGAGCTCCAGCCAACTCCCAGACCACGGCTGCTTTTTTCCCAGGCTCGATTTCAGGAACTGATTCAGCCATGAAAGGGACAGATCACCAATGGGACCAAGGTGACAACACTAGTAGAAATTCACGAGGGCATTTCAGTAGCTAGAACTTGTTTATTCATAATTTAATCAGTTCAGGATTACTCTTTGCAGTTTTTGAAGCAGTAATTTCCTCTGTCATGCTTGATCTTTTTAGAGAGGAACAACACTGAGCACTGTTTTTCAGAGGACACAGAGTGTGGGCAGCCAGGGGAAGCAAAGTAAGACACCTTCCAAGCACAGCACCCCAGAAGCACCCCATGGAAAAGAGCCAGGCAGGGAGAGAGAGGCTGGTTCACACAAGATAAGGCAGCAGGAAGGCTGGGTCAGGTCAGTGCTGACAGTGCTCTTGCAAGTCAGAGTCTGGTTTTAAAAGGAGGCAGCTGCTGCCATGTCCCAGTAGAGACCTAGATGGTGGCCCAGCACCAGAGGACACTGCTGTCCCTTGGGAACATGACAAAATCATTGGTCTGTTTTTAGCTGTGTGCAGCAGCAAGCAGCAGAGGCAGCAGGAGCAGATCCACCAAGCAAAACCAACCCAACAGCAACACTGAGATTCTGGGAGCCCTTCAAACTCCCTCCAGCCAGGCCCCAATGACACAAATTCCATTCTCTGCTGGAGGGCAATACCCACTTACATTTCACCCAGTGCAAATCCCACCAGCACACTCCAAAACCACTCTGGGATGTGAAACAGAACACATAAAGCACAGAAAACTCAGGAGATTTGTACATCAACCCAATGTAACACTAAAGCAGCTGCATAGGTGCATTCTGTCAAATCTCCTTTTTGAGAACCCCTTAGGACAGGAAGGACAGACACACATGGGGGTGGAGCAAGATGGATTTTCAGGTCCCTCCCAACCCAAACCAGTTTGGGAGTCTGGGATTTTACGTAGCAGCTGGTTAAGCAGCCAGTCCAAACCTCATGTTCTATTAGTGCTCATGAGCTGCTGCAGGTACCTCAGTAGCTCTCACAGGTGAGAGGACAACAGCCCTGAGCCACAAGTACATCTGCAGAGGCAAATCCTGTGTCAGTAAAGTGAGGAAATCCCAGCTCACACTACAGGCTGGTTTGCCACCAGGATGAAACAAGTGCCACATATTCCCACCTGCCTTCAAGCCCTGTGCTCTCAACCCCACTAGCTGAAAGTGGCAGCTCCAGAAGGGGAAGCAAGTGGTGGATTTGCCTGTTTTGACAGTTCTTCATGCTTTCATACAGGAAGGCAGAGAGCCAGCACAGAGCTCATTCAAGAACCTGGCAAGAGAGAGCACATCTCCCACACCTGGCCTCAGACAAACTTCTACCACACTCCAGCAAAAACCAGGCACAGTGTGAAACAGCATGAGTTATTTGAGCTTGTTTAACCAGTCAGGCCTGGGACAGCTATGGCCTAGCAGATCCAGGGAGCTAGGAGACTTCTGCAAAGCTAATGCAACAGTAGGAAGAAGGAAACAGCACCACTCCTTGAAAAGTATGCTTTTCCATCATCTAGTGCCTCCTGGATTCCCTCCAGAGCCAAGTTTAACCTTGTGGTCCTGATTCAACAGCACAGACTTTACTGCTTAGCTGAAAGGACTGGCAGAGATCACTGCCATGAAGATGTATGCACTTCAGGGCACATCCAAGACAAAAAAGGCTTGACAGGGGAACTCTGAAGGAGCCATAAAGAGTTCTCCCTCCACTCCAAAGGCAGTTTCCTGCAGGCAATCCCTTGGTCTTGCTGCTGTCTTTAGTCATAGGAATTAGGATTAGCTGTTAAAGGTGAAGAAACTGTAAGAACAGCCAACAACATGTACCAGCATAACCTTCTCCAGGAAGTCCAGAGTTCCAGCCAAACCTCCCCACAGAAGGCAGCAATTAAAAATGAATTGCAAAGTTGAACAGCAGCACTAATCACTATGAAAAGTGAAAACCCACATATTTTACACTAAGATTTGGGATTAGAGTACACAAAAATCAGCTTCTTAAAAGAAAAGGGAGGGGTTCTTTCTAATGCATTTTAATAATAAATACAAGTTATTATTTAACAGTGTAAGAATTCACTATTCTTCTGGAGCATGAACAAAAAGGTGTGATGAAGTGTGTGCACTTTTGGGACAGGTATGTCATTTGTCCCTTTCTGCTATCTGCCCATGAGCAGGGAACAACAGGAAGCTTCTTGACAGAAGAGGCACAGGAGCCCACTAAGCCCCAAAAGCCAGCTTTTACTGTTTGGGAGCATGCACAGAGTATTTTGTTAAGAATGACTGAACCCTCTCTTCATAGGGGTCTGACAGCAAAGATGTTGCATCAAAGATTAGAGCAATTTTGACAGGACTGAGGCCAGAAGCAGACTGACAAGGATTAGACATCAAGGAAAGACCCAAGCTAGCTCACAAGGAGGAGAGGGGGACTCACAAGGGATAAATGCCATATTTACAAGTCCTTCACACTCAGGAGAAGGACAAAGGAAATAACTACCCTCAGGCAGGCTTGTGAAGATACTTTAATACATCTGAAAAGAATGCATATACAAAGAACTTAGACATGAAAAAAGCATTGGTTCAACACTAATGGGTCTACAAGAAATTGAAATTTTGGAAGATGGAGAAGATTCCCTAAGTCTTAAAATTTTTTGAATTTGCAAACCGAAATATATTTTGGTAAAATCCTTATGATACCACAGATGGTCTGTGCAGAGACACTGTACATGATCCTTAGGGGTTGGAGCCCCTCTTCCAGGCTCAAGGTGACTCATGAGAAAAAGGGCTTCCCTCAACTGGTCCCAGTATGGTGTCACACCAAACACCAGAAGCCTCTCCCTGTGCTTCCTTTCAACTGACACAGGTTTCTCTCTCCACCCCTCCCTGAAGGATGCTAAGGCATCCAGCAAGAGATGCACCATCAGAGCCAGCTCAAAAACCCATTGTAGCATATCCCAGGTCCCTTCAGGGTGTCCAAGCAGCAGTGTATGTGCTGGTCACTGTAAGCATGTCTCTAATAATTAAGGATTGGCAGAAGGTAGATTCATTAAAAGCCAACTGACCCAGCTAGGCATTTCCAAAGGTGCAGTTATTTCTTCAACATGAGCCAAAAGATTATGATGGCAAAGATTAAGGAAGAGACCAACAAGTTAGTTTCAAGTCTGATGGTGCATCCAGGAAAAAAAAAAAAAAAAGTAAAAATAATTCTCCTGTTCCTAAGGCTTTGTAACTTAGAGGATGGGGTATAAATTTATGACCTGCACAGTTAAAAAGCCAGGGGAAAAAGATACAAGGCAACTTCAGAGAAGATGTATTTTCTACAATCCTTCTTAGAGGAGCACCAGCTTGGGACATTTTGCTCTCCTGACTAAAGTCTGCTGATACCCAGGCTGCTGGCTGGCTGCAGAACAGCCCTACAAGGTTTAGAAACCAGAACCAAGTCTTGCCACACCAGCGTAAGGCGCAAGACTTCAGTTAAACAGCCTAAAATTAGTCTATTACAGAAAAAGTCATTGAGAATGCCTTGATGTTAAACAAAAAAAAAAATTAGAAACAATAAACAAAATAAAAAACTAGTAATGATCAGTGTCTTCTGATAATACATAATTACTCAAAATTAACTAGTTTAACTGAATTGAGAGGGCACTGGGGAATAAACACTAACATTCTCATCTCACACAAGGAATGTGTGGGGGAGATGGGAGTGCAGGGCATTTGTCATTATTGCAAAAACAAATTTTAAAATTTGTATCTTTAGTTTGATTTTAACATTGCTTTTAGTATGACATCAAACACCAGCTTTGCAGAAGGGGCTGTGGAGGGACGTTCATAGCAGCACACACCTGCGAGTCTTCTTCGGCTCCGGGGGCTCCAGGGCAGCCAATATCGCCTCGTCAAATACATTCTTTAGGCCTTTCTGAAAAGGGGCAAAGAGAGAAAGGGGCAGTCTCATTTTTGAGTTTTCACACAAACAAAACCCCCCAGAAAGCCAAGTGGCAGCCACACCCCTCTGAGGACACGTGGAGTTGTGCCATCCCCAAAGCCTCCTTACCACCGCTCTCAGCAGCTTCTGAGCACAGCATCTCATTTTCAGAGCAAGAAAACTAATCCTCAGAGAGCAGACCAGTGGACAAAGAGCAACACACACACACCAAAGTAATTTCCTTAAGGCAACTTTTATGAGTAACTGGCTACTCACATATTTCACATGCTAATGATAAAGTAGAAAGTGCTGCATTCAGATGGAAGAGCTCAACCTGGAGCACACCTGGGACAACACACATCCCTGTGTCAGTGGAGGAGAGACAAGGCAAGCATGCAATGATAACCTGGTCCAGTACATGCTCTGGTGGGGCATCCAGCCCCAAACACCCCAGGGTTAGAAGCAGCCAGGCAGAGCCCAGAAGCTGCCATGGCAGCAGAGAACTCAAGCTGGGAGGAGTACAGAGGGGTACCATACACTCTGTTAAGGATTAAACTGGAGCCAGAAAATGCAACTTGAATAAAGCTTCATCAGTCATTTATACAAACAACTGCAGTTTTTAATTTCAAAATTTAAAGACAAGCTACAATTGATATTTTTTCCTTAAAACAATAAAAATCAGAAATACGATAGTAAGCAGCAGCTTTACATCTTACAGTAACAGGCTTTAAGGATCTATTATTGAAATTAAGAGCTCTACCATGTTAGTGAAAGCAAGAATTTTAACAGTTCATAAAGCAGTAGCAAGTACATCAATATTTCCTTCCCGCCAAGGACTGACAGATACTCCACTATAGCACAGACAGCCAAAGCAACAGCAACAGAAAACATCTCACTGCACACAGGAGAACCAGAAAACCCTTCACGTTACAGCATCATTTGCAGATCACCAGTTCAGGTACTTTTGTCATGCAAATACAGTTAAGAGCCACAAGTAGAAATGGAAAACACACGCATTGTTTCTTCCAGTTGGATTCAGGAAGATCAAACATTATCTTTTTTTTTTTTTTTTTGGTCGTTCTTTAAATAACGATGTAACCAAATCCTTTCCCCCAACAGCCTGAATTATAAAGCTAGCCACACCTGGCAACCCAAGCAGCAGGGAGTTAAGCGAGTCCAGTTCACGTTCCACAGTCACAATGTTTTACTAAAGATCTCAAGTACTGTTTTCAGTCCAAGAGCTAATACAGAGGTTGCTCTAAGATGGCAAGCAGGCACAACAGCTTTCAATCAAGGTGGTTTGATTCATTTTTAACCAGGTTTCTACAGTAGTGGGACAGAGGAAGCAGCAGCAAGAGGGGAAGAAGAAAGTTTAGAATATACAGCACTTCCTTTTGGGCTGAGTTTCCGGAGGCTCGAGGGCAGCTAGGATAGCCTCATCAAACACATTCTTCAGACCTCTCTACAAGACAGAGGGGAGGAGAAAAAACAGCAGCCAGGTTAGAGGATTAGAGAAAAACAAGCAGATACAAAGAGCATTCAGGAGCAGGCTGAATTCACAGAGGCAGTAAACAGATTTACTTTGCAAAAAAACAAAGTAGATCCCAGGAGAAAATATCACTTAAGATTACCCAGAAGTCAATGACAGAGACAGAGAGAACATGTGACAGGCCAAATTGGACAAAATCAACACTCAGAAGGGCAGAGGCACAAACACAGCAAGAACATGGGGGTGGGGGCCACTCAAAGGGTGATGGTTTCCACTCTGCTGTACTACATTGAAGGAGTTTACACAGGAATGATTCAAGCACACAGCAGCTTGCCCCACCACAGGGACCAAAAGGTCAATTAAACCTTTTGTCACCACCCACTGTGGATGAGTGAACACCTTGGATGCACAGACTACTCATCCCAACTCCCCAGGTGGCAGCAGGTCCAGAGCAAAGGCTCCAAACAACTCTTCTGCTTTGTGAATTCAGCCCCTGAATAACTGAAGGTCTCCAAATGGCTGGGAACACACAGGCTGGGATGGAAGCAGGACCACCCTGGTAAGCCATCATCACTGGCAGTCACTAACTCTCAGTCTTTAGAAGTGATGCAATACCTTACCAGTGCTACTCTGACACTGGGAGCCAGCATGGAAATGGTGCATTTCAGTTATTCAGTCTAGTTGCCAAAGCAAGTGTAACCACAGAAAGACAGGAACAGCGTTAGGAGTGCAACCACTGGGATCCAAGAGCAGCCAAGCAGTGACAGAGCTGCAGGACTCTGCAGGGTTACACCAGAGTATGCTGGAAGCACAACAGGAACAGTGCAGGGCCACTCCCACCCAGCTCTGCCAACTTACACACCACACCAGAAGTGAAACCTGGCTCAGTTTAGGCTAACTGGACTCGCCTAAATTTACTGTCATGAGTGCACCCTCCAAAAATTCACACCTGCTTTATGACAGCTGAAGGTAAACAGAAAAACTTCAATTACATCCTGTAAACAACTGCAGTCTATGCAAAACTTAGACTTCTTTTAAGATCATTCAAATGTAACTGGTTTCTCCCTTACAGGTTATACTGCATATATCCCTTTTAGAAGGTCTTTAATCTTGTTTTACTGAAGCACATACATGGGAGATCTCTAAGGCAGTGCCATCTGGAAGCATTTAAGGCCATCACATTACATGCAAGATTATACTTGAAAGAACAACAGTTTAAGGAAACTGCAGTGTGCATTCTGTACATCCTCCCCAGCAATTTTTCTTTTTCTTTAAATGAGTTGCAACTCAGGACCAGAGCTAAAGACTCCAGATAAACAATGCCTCTGAAGTCTAAACAGTAATTAGTTTTCCTTTCTCTGTGACAATAAAGCTGTAGCATAAAAACCAATTATATACTGTTAGAGAGATTAAGAACCCAGGGACAAAACTGCTGTGAAAATAGACCAGGGTTAGAAGCCTGGATGATCAAGAGTAACAACATTAAGTTCAATACCACAGGCACACAAGCCTGTTAAAATCATGACTTCTTTGTTACACTGGGAACAGGCTGAGATCAGGCTTCCTCTACCCCCTCTGTTTATGGATGCTTAAAGCACTTTATAAATCTGTGTCAAAACTGGCAACCCAGCATCAGGAGGAAAAAGAAACCAAATTCAGCATTCTCTCTGGTGCTGGGTACTAGGAGTGGGCTTCACAAAGTCCAGACACTTGTAGCCAAGAGTAACAGAAGTAACAATCACTGTAGTTGCAATCTGCAGTCACCCGTTCCTAACAGCAAAGCCTTATCTACTTGTCACAGTGGCACTGGGCCCTGTTTTGGAGTGAAAGGTTAGAGACAGACACTGAAAATGCCTTCATCACAAAAAAGGATTCCACAGCCTGAGAAAGGGGGATAGAAGTGGCTCTCTAATAGAGCAGTCATTCAAACATGGGAAGAAGGTACTCTGTCTTTACAGAAAAAACTCAGGAACTCAGCCTCTTACGACTCACATAGTACAAAAACAAATAATGCCAGCATAAATAATGCAAATAATGTGATTCTGTGAGTATTTGCTACTGTGGTGTCAAAGTAATTTGTAAATTAGTTGGGAAGAAAAAAAACCACTCTGGACTGCTGAGGTGAACTGCACAGACAGCATCTGAGGCAAAGAGAGAGTGAATACCCAGCTGAGTCTCACTTCAACTGAAATCAGCTACTGCAGCATTGCCTTGCAGGTAGGAAAACAGCCCTCCTGGCCAGGGAAGCAGCTGGCTCCTGTGTTCAGCAAGCTGCCAGTGAGATCACTGCAGGAGCTCCACACAGCCCTTCCCAGATCAGCTACACTGCTGTTCACCAGCTACTGGTGACAGACCCAGGAATAAAGTGTTTTGTGAGTCAGCAACAAATGAAGGGAGAAGAACAGAGCAGATGCAAACCAGCTCATTGTCCAGGTGAGAAGGTCCTGAATCTTCCCATGTCACTCCTGACTCCTAAAATCATCACTTGGTATATAAGCACTAATGCCCTGGAAGAAAATTCAGCTGAGCTTCCAAGTGCATAAAGTTGTTCACTGCAACAGACACAGATTAGTCTATCTGGAAACAGAAATAATGGAGAAACACCAACATTTTTTTCATATCAACTCTTGCTCTGGTAATTCTAAGTGGTTCCATGCAATTTGGGCAGACAAAAACTCAAGTCCAGAGCTACAGAGGAAAGGGTCTCAGAGAGCAGTACAGGACAAAGGCCCTGGCAGGTATTTACCCAACTAGCACGTTCTACAGCCTAGTTAGCAGCAGCATTCAGGCTGTGCCACACACCATCTAAAACTGTATTTTGGAGCTGAACAGATCCAAGAAAAATTACAGCTCAAGCATAAATAGCCCTCAGCTTGCCTGTGGGCAGTTAGGATGCATGGCCAAGGCCATCTTCTGCTCAGGGATTCCCAGGATGAACAGCAACATGCCTCACCACACCACCTCCAGTGCCAGTGTCCTGCACAACTCCAGCAAAGCCACTTCCTTCACAGGAGACACCCAGGAGAATCTTTGTTACAAAAAAGCCTGAGGATTTTAAATGGAAGAGTCAATGTGCAATCTGGGCAAAAGGGGCAAGCTAAGCAGAACTTCAGGCTTTGTCAAGTTTGGTAATAAAGTTCAAATAAAGGAGATTAATGCACAACATAACTGGAAAGAGTGAGGGGCTTGATGCTGTACACCCCTGCTCCCTGCACATCAGAGAGGAACAAATTCTTTACAGATAAGCATTAAGGAAGTTGTTAAAAAAGATTTATAGACAATTCTGCAAGAGTAAGAACCTAGGATTAAGTTCCCAGAGCATCCAAAGTCAAGGCAACAGGTCAGCTAGCCAGAAAACCCACTCTAGTATTCTTAAATGAAAGGGAAAGATAATTGAGTTTCTTGCTCTCAAGTCAGCTACTTTAGTTGGCTTTTGACTCACATTCACAAGTCATAAACATGATGTAAGAACAGTCTTAAGAACTGTTTAACTGTTAATTTCTGTTTCAACAGAACTTCTGTCTGAAGGAAGGGCACAGGAAGCAGCTCACCACCAGCTGCACAGGAAGAGAAGGCAGCCCTCAACCATGAAGGTTTCCAATCCCCCAAGTGCCAGCAATAACTTCAATGAGAGGCTTTTTATTCCCTTTGTCTGTTTCAGCAGTGAGATGCACTGTGTCCCAGCCCAATTATTACTGTTTGTAATGTACCTTCTAAGTTTTCAACAGTTATTTTTCTCCAGCACAGAAGCAAACACAGTAAGCACATCCTCCTCCATCACCCCTCTGCACAGGCCTAACCCACACAGGCTGGTTTTCTTTGTATCACTGCCAACTCCCTGTGCCTTAGAACAACATGACAAAGAGAAAGCTACAGTGTAAATAGCAGAAGCAGAGCTTACACCCCTTCACATCCACATTGAGCTGTTTTTCCCCGGAACTGAAAAAAGAATGGAATAAAAGCAAGCAAAAATAGTCAAAGAGCAGCCCTTACCTGTGTAAGTGCAGAACACTCCACGTATTTTACAGCCTTCAGGTCCCGGGCCAGCTTTTCAGCAGTCTCTGGAGTTATGGGCTTCTGCTTGTTCTTGGCAAGTTTCTCAATTGTTGAGGGATCATCTCTTAAATCAATCTGGGTCCCAACAAGCAGAAAAGGAGTCTTTGGACAGTGGTGAGTGATTTCAGGTACCCACTAAAGACAGAAGAGACACAGCATTTGTTACTAACCACCTAAGATAACTCCTGACATACTTCAGCAGCTCCTTTTTCAAGCAGAGTTCAACCAACCTTTTCTTTCACATTTTCAAAAGAAGAAGGAGAGACCACTGAAAAACAGACCAGAAATACATCTGTCTGTGGATAGCTGAGGGGTCGTAATCTATCATAGTCTTCCTGACCTAGAGAGGAGGAAATTAACACTGTGTTAGACCCAGACAACAAAATTCTGCCCTTTACAGGAGTCAGAATGCACATTTCATCACAGTAACATTGCTGTGATTAATCCTAACTCTTAAGCAAAGAGCCAAGCATACAGTGAACTCAAACATTTGAAAAAAAATTTATGTTTCAAATCCAGAATTCATTCAGTTGCTGCATAACCATGAGCTGCTGAAAGTCACAGGAAAGCTTTGAGATCAAACACCTTCAGATTGCATAACACTCTCTTGTATAAAGGAAAGATGCAGAATGTGGATCCAGTCATAGATGAGGTCTCCTGCACCAAGTCCATTCATTTCAAGTATTATCCCATCAAATTTCATTACTCTGCAAAAACACCCCTGCTCTTTGGAGGGAGAAAATCTATTCTAAATCTAAAATACCTTGTTGCAATTAACAGACTAGTCCAAAAGTCTGTCTTCCAAGTGCAAGCTCAAAATAAAGACTTGGGTTTAAACTGAGAACTAGCAATAGGGTTTTCACATATTGCTAAATTTTGTCACCTGTGCTGGCTGCTATAAAAAAAAAAAAAAAAAAGCAGACATAAAGCAGGCAACCATTAAGAACAAGAACTTTCCCCTCAGCAGTCCAGCTCTGGACAGAAAGCCTTTACATTCACAGGTGCACAGTCACCTACATGCATTAAAGTCATTTGGTAATTTCTCAAAATTACTAGCTGGATCACTGCTCATGCTGATAACAGATGAATGTGTGTAATTATATACACAACACTTCTCAGAGGTGGGAACCCTCAGCTGGAAAACAGGAAGGACTCAACACAACTCCCCCCACAGGGACTCTGCAATGCTACAACTGCTGGAGGACCACCAAGATCCCACATGATACAACATGTGTCAGGAAGGAGTCACTCTTTTCCACTAACTCCTTATCCACTAGGGAGCTACAATAATGGGAACAGGAGTCACATTTGGGAGAACATGGAGAACTAAGTGAAGCCATGGTGAAGGATACACTCAGCACAGACAGCTCAGGGTGCAGCTGCAGTGCCAGCTGCAGGCTGAGCTCTGGGTGTCTGGGAGCCCCAACAAAGGGCCCAGGGACCTGTGGCACAGCCACCTGAGGGACATTCAGATGCAGCAGGAGCCAAGGACTCAGCTGGAAGCACCCAGACTATCAAACACAGGCTGTGAGTGATATAAAAACCCACAGTTTGCTTTGTTCAGGGTCTGTTCCCAGAGGCACTAGCTCAAGTTATTTTGGTTTTGCACCACCATTAAATCTTAAGGATCTGGATGCCTGAGACATGTATAGGAAGCCTGGGGCTGAGGCAGTAAGGAGACCTTGTCTGACTGTCACAGTGGTGCACATTGAGAACCAAGCTCCACTGGGTCACTGCAGCTGCTGCTATGAACAGCCTTCAGTCCCAGCTCAGGTGGTGAAGTGTGACCACATGGCCAAACAGCAAAGTTTCTTTAACAGCTACAGGGTTTAACTGAAAGTCTAAGATTGTCTCATTAATCAAATCAGATGCTAATGATGCATGCAAGAACACAGCTGGAAACAGTCAGACTAAATTATATCAGACAATTTCAGATGAAATCTTATGAAGTAAGCTCCCTAAAGGGCTCTTTTGAAGAAGAGTTTACAATACCAGATCACTTCAGTACTAGGCAGTAAGGACTGGGTATCCAGCAGCTGAACCAGTTTCTACCCTTTCTTGTTAACTTTTCCCACATGCAAAGCAATGTTTAGATATTTCATCACTGCACATTTCCCCAGCCTAAAACTGAGATGCAGTTTAAACAAGAGGCCAGCATATTTTTAATTTTTAAAAGCATACAGGCTTATGAAATCTACACCCTGACTTCATCCACATTAAGGATGCAGAGACGTACACACATTTAAGAGATTCTAATAATAGTCATTCTGTCTGGACAGAATCAAGAGACATTTTCCTTAATAAAAACAACCTCAACAACAAAGAAAAACAAGTGTATGTCTTCATGTTCAACATCACCTTGGATAAATCTTGGTCAAGTACAACGACACAAACATTTGGTTTCTCACCTGCAGTATCAAAGAGGCCAAGGGTGTAAGGCTCTCCTCCAATCATCACTGTTACAGCATAGTTATCAAAAACCTGGCAAGAAAAGAGACATGAAGCCATCATCCTATCCACCTTGCCAGAGCACCTCTGATTTGAACAAGAGATACCTTTACAGGAAAACAGAACCATCAGGCTTACAGTGCTGTTATCACTAATACCATTACCAGAACAATTCCATATTGGGATTATTATCCCCAATGGGGATACTCCAGCTGTTTCCATTACACACTAAAGCAAAGGCATATGAGGTACACCACTGAATAACACATGGTAAAAGCCACTGGGCAGAACACCTACAGCAGTGTTTGCTTGTTACTGCAAGGAGGTTTCCCACACTGCCACAGAAATTCCAAACTTCAGCCTTAGGGTGACACAGTAAACACATCCCCACAAGGACAGAATGGGTAATGTCAGCTCTGCCCTTGAAGGGCACACAGTGATGGGGCTGCATCTCACAGCACCCAAATCCTCTGAATTTCTGAGTATCTAGGGAACTCTATTATAGAGTCCAATCCTTCAAGAGGGATTTATCCTCCATCTTTGAAAGAAGCAGTATCTGGTAAAAATCAGTCTGTGTCAAATTCAATCTAAAAGGAGAGTCTGACTCCAGATACCAAGTTCTATTTCCTCTGTAACAGCACTTGGCACAATAGTACTGCCCCCCAGGACATTGCACAGATTAAAACCAGCACTACCCAGTGTTTCACCCACCAAGTGGTTTACAGAAAACTGAGCACAAGGACCTACCCAAAAGCTCACCTCCAACAGACACCCATTCAGCAGAGCCCTGTCTGAGGTCAGCATCCTTCATTCCAATAAACCATGTTATCTTCAGAACCACAACAGACAGTACTGCAGAAACTACCTTTGGTAAGATCCTTCCCACTGCAAAAACCCCAAACCCACCACCTGTCCCTGCAAGCTGCTGCATGGTCACTTGGGGCCAGTCAGGGCCTGAATGATGATGGGAAGTTCTGCTTCTCACAGAACTGCAGCCTGAGCAGCTCTCACAGCTGAAGAAACCCCAACAGGAAAGAGGCCAGCAGCCACCTCAAAGGCTTTTCATGCAAGTGAGCAGGGTGGGAGGTGCAAAATAAGCAGTCACATGCATCTATTGTTAATATAGTAAGAGCTTAGGTCCTTGGAAAAAAAAAAAAAAAAAAAAAAAAATTGAGGTAAGAGCAGTGAGACTGCACTTCAAAACTGTACCCCCAGAGCTCAGATGTCTCCTTCCCACCTGACTGAGAAAGCAATTATGGCCACTGCACACTGTATATCCCCAGAACATCATCCAGAAGCAGAAATTCACTTCTCACACTGTTTTGAATTGGCACATTTAAGATTTTAGAGCACTGCAAGAGACTTCACCACTCATCCCCACTACCTGCAGCCCAATCCATCACACACTGCACTGGGTCTGCCTTACTGAACACACAACAAAGTGCCCAGCTCCAAATCACACCCTGAGGCTCAGGGAGGGTGGAAAGTTTTTCACAGGGCACATTCAACCTGCTGTGACTGTACTGCTTCAAGACCCCAAAAGACAGATCAGGATGAGGGCTCCTCTGTTCCTAGGAACAGAACATGGAACCTGAATGATGAAGGTCAGAGCATTTGCTCTTCCACATGTCAGAAGATGGCAAACAGCTTAATTCCCTCATTTTTGTTCAGCTACCCCTTCAGGGCAATTAGCATGTCTCCTTTCTTTTTTTTTTTTTTTCTTTTTAAAGCTCCCTATCTGCAGAAAGGGATTTTCAAATTTTAGTATTTTTAAGGAATAGCTTTTATTGTAATGTGTGGGGTAGAGAGCCCTAAGAAGGCCAGGGTTATGAGGCTGGCCTCCACAGCAACCAGGGAACTATAATCTCATAGCACAATTCACAGACCATTTCACTCAGTTGTGCCAAAATGGTTAAAAACCAGAGCCCAAAGAAGTTTCAGTTCCTGCCAATGCCAGACAGCCCATTGCAGCAGCTGGCAGGAGCTCTCATGGGACAGGACTCACACTTGAGCTGTCACAACCCAAACACTACCAGTGCCTTTCTGAGGATCTGTCCCTCACTGCCTTGACTTTTGAGAATGGCAACAACATCAAAAACACACAGGTAACAAACCATGTGCAGTACCACCATGAAGCCCATCTTCCACTGGGAAATTTCCTCCATGAAGAGAAAGGATTCAAAACACAAAGGCAACTGAACAGAACTATCTATCAGTCTGAAATGGTGTGCTCTCCATCCACACTGCACAAGCACAACAATATGCCTTCTATTTCTCTGTCCATTTATTACTAGAAGCATTAACTGGAATATCAGAGATTAGGTACCAGTTTCCAGAGTCTGAAGCATGCCTCTAGGCTATTCACAGAATTAGGAATGGGCCTCTGATATCTCCAGAACAGCAAGTTCATCAAGCCATGAAGTTCAGAGGTAAGTAACATTTTGGAAACATGAGGCAGATTTAACAGGCACTATAAAGAAGCCTTAGCACACCTTGAACACACTTCACTGGCAACTAACTTTTTGGCAAGTTTTTCACATTCCTTGTTAGCAGAGATTCACAGCCAGTACTACTGTGTGGAGGACAGAAGACAAACTTGAAGGTTTTCAAAACATACATCTGGCACCTCAGAGGAGCTACCTGGTTTTCTGAGTCACTTTGTAATACAGAGAATATTACCACCCATTTCACTGGCAGATGTTCTCTGTGATGCATTTCCAGGTCCAAATTTGTTTGGGACACACAGATAAACTCTTCAGCTTGTATATTAATAGAAGATGGCCTTTTCAGGTCCATAATAGAGAAAATGAGTAAAAAGAGCATCCAGGCAGCAGCAGGGTAGCAGACTGTATAAAAGGTATACACTTCTCCAAGCTGTATCAGTCATTCTCCAAGAGGAAAGGAGGCTGTAGGAGCACATATTAGGGCATGCATGCTGTTAAGGTTAGTTCAGAAGGGAACTCATGCCACCCCACCCCAGCATGCCCAAAGAACAAGCAGAGCCATCCTCACACTTACCGTTGGTACATATTCCGATGGGAATTTATTTGTTGTATAAGAAATTAAGAGACAGGTTTTACCAACAGCACCATCGCCCACTACTACACACTTGATCGTCTGCATAGCTGAAATCTACTAGAGTATCAACTCCAAAGAGAACCTATAAGAAAAAAGAAAAGATACATATATTTAGATGTTTCCCATATGAACTAGATAGCCATGCACATCACCTTTCACTGGAGCCCAAACCACTAACAGCACGTGTGAGATATGAAAACATTCCTAATTGAGCTGGTGGATCCTTTTCCTCCACCACACACACAAAGCTGCTCACATTGATGAACCAAAGAATTTCTGCCTAGTTACCTAGAGATGGGTAAAAACATCTTTGGGCTTTTCCAGACTCAATGTTTTATGCATGGAAGCATCTAGCCTCAGATGCACTGAAAGCTGGAAGTGTGAGCTGTGGTCTTGAGAGCTGCTCAGGAACACACCTGTCTCCAGAGAGCTCCCTCTGAGAGCAGCTCAGCATGAGAACACACCAGCAGTGTTCATGGAATAAAAATGTACATGTATAGACAGAAAAAAAATACATTATTTTCTTCTTTCCCTGCCTCTTTTAAGACCTAAACACCATTTTACAATTTTCTGGTTAAAGTTTCAAGTTAACACACATCTTTATGCCCACAGTGAAGTGTTAACAGCACTGAGAGCTCAGCAGAGCATTCAGATCCCAAGGGGATTACTCTTCAGACATCACAAAATCCAAATGCACCCAGCTACTCCCACAATGTCTCAGCAAAAACTTCAGCACATGAACTAAACCAGTATGTATCACCAATATCTCCTCCAAACACTTCCTGGCTATCTCCAATGTTGCACAGCTGCCCTTCATTTGTGTATTATTTTAATTAAAGGTGTGCCAGGCTTCTGGTCATGCCTTCACATAGATCTGTGAAATCCTGACCCCAGGAAATGAGTGCCAAAGCTCTCACTGACTGTCAGCATAATATCATCACTTTTACTTACAGCAACCAAGATTTGCTGCGAAGTCTTTGTAAAGTCCTGATGGGAGCAGGGGGTGTTACAAGCAGCAAATTTGCCATTACAGGAACAGCAAAACTTTACTGGCATGGCTCTCAGGTCTGGGTAACTGCAGGTCAAGGTAACTGCATTAAAAAATCCAAATCAATCCCTCCTGAACCATGCATTTGGTCACTTCCTGGGGATTTCATTTCTTACAGTAATGTAAATAAAGTACAGTGCAAATCCAGATTTTTGAGGCTTTAGTCCCAGCCAGCAACATGACTTGATACTGTATATCACACCATCATGCCTGCAAGGAAAGGAAATCACTAGGGATTCAAAAGAAACCTACCACCCCCAGCTCTTCTTCAGATACTGCAGGGATGCTCTAAGACTCCAAGAAAGACAGCTACCCTCATAATAAACATTCTCAAAAATTCCTAAGAACAGTGTTTCTAGAGGAATACCAGTCACCACCCTTTCCACAAGACCTGGACTAAACCACAGGCAGTTTTAGGAAAAGGCAGCAAAGATTCTCAGAGCATGAGCCAGCACCTGGTACACCAGGCACTCACACTGCCATCCTCATCTAGAAATCTTTCAGCAAGCACAGAGACAAAGAATGATGTGTGCATGCATCAGGTGTTGCCACCAGTCCTCTACTTGGTGCCCCATCTCAGTATCAATAGAACCTATGGACTGATGCAGATCTCAATTTCCCAGCAGACATCCAGCAGGATGCACTGTGCAACAGCACCAACAGCCTCTTCATTAATGCAACAAAAAGCTCTGCAATTTGGCCCTGAAGCAAACACACATTTACTCAAAAGGACAAAGCAACTATTTAACATTTCAAAAGACATCTTCTGTGTTCAGGCCAGTTCAACTGTTTATATGCAAGTACTATCATTCAATATTGCCTCAGCTGCAAAGTGCTCCCACAGTTCTGCCTTGCCATGCTGTCAGCACTGACTGATCCCAGAGAAAGTCCCATTTCAGAACAAAAAAAAAAAAAGCAATCAGTGGAACAGCACAGCTCAGAAAGTTTTCATGCTCAGAGCAAAGGTGCAAAGGGATGAGCCACTCATTAAGGTGATTTTTAAAGGAAAATACACCAAAACTCAGGCAGAGCAAACCAAGTGCATCCCAGCTAACCCCAGTATACCCCACTCATGTGGCCAATTCCACTACCTGCCTTTAGGCCTGGGCAAAGCAAAAGTACTCAGCTCTGCCACTGCTCTGTGCAGGTAAGCTGCTGCCTCCAGGAATTCCTCTCAGACTTAGTAAATGAAATACAAAACAAATTTCCACACTGGGTTTCCCAGCTGCTTCTCGTGTGTTTTTTCCAGTTTCCACTCGAATTTGTTCCACTGCCCAGCCAGTCCCAGGAGTCCTGCTCCAAGCTGTCCCTGCCCACCCCAGGGCTGGCACAAGTGGAGGAACATCCTCTCAAGTACCAGCACTTTAGGGAAGCACTCCTTCCACCCAGCTCTCCCCTGGGCAGACAGAACTCCTCCATGCTGTAATCCTCCTTTCCTGTTCTACTTCCCTCTTCCACCCACCTCCCCAATTATTTGTATTTCCTTGTTTACCTGTAATTTGCAGGTTGGACATCTGCTTCAGACCACCTGTCCAGAGCCCAGAAAGCACACTAGAGATAAAATCCTTGCTCTGAAGCACTCCCTGTGCTCACTGCAATGGACCAATCCATGACTCTCTATAAACCCAAATTTTGCACATTACCAGAAAAACTCACATACACCTTTGTAAAAACAAAAAACGGGTTTATTACTTTTTGAAGAGTATTACGCTTTAAAGCTCATTCCTTTAGAGAGCACCAAGCAAGCCACAGTACTAGAAATCATCTCAGGTCACAGAGTGTGCTGCAAACCTTCACTTCCTCCCTGTCCTTGGCCACAGCCAAGTCCCCACGCTGGCACTGGGACAGAAGCTGCTGTTCTCTGGCAAGGGCTCAGGTCAGGGACTGGAGCTGACACAGCACCAGCTGCACACTTACACCTTGTACCCAGCTCACACCGTGCCTGCCACAGCTCCCACTCTATCCACACGGTTCCTCTACCAGAGAACACCAGCACTGCAAATTAAGAGCACTGCTCATTCCCTCTGCACCTCCAATTCCCTTCTGAAGTGGAGCATGGCATGGTACAGATCAGTGACACACAGCACTGCACTGGGTGAAGCAGCACACACCACCTTTTTCTACCAGGTGACCTGATCCTTACAGTTTTCTGGCAGTGGGAACAAAACAGAGAGTACATTACCCAAAGCCTTGCTCTGGAGCCTAGAGAAGAATCTGAATGGCACAGATTTTTTCTTTTTTGGTTTTTTTTCCTCCTTTCTAAAACACAAAACTAACAGCATTTACCATGAAAACAACTGAACTGGACCACTGAAGTTCCTTATGAAACAAGAAAGCACCACTGCTCTCACACAAGTTGTTCACTTGTGGTTCCCCCTGCCACAATTAGACACTTCAAGATTACACATTAAAAGGAACAAAACAAATCTGAGCACATTTCTTGAGTAAAGAGACACCCCCATTTTTTTTAATGGATGTATAACGCTGTTTAAATACTGAAATAAGATGGTGTAAGTTTTAAACAGATTTAGAGTGTTCAGCATATGCCTCCAAAGTCTTAGCAGTGGCAAAGTGGAGTTGTTGAATAAATTATTTCCCTTGGATTAGCAGGCTTTCCAGATTAGCTGGATGAGCTACTTCATGTTTTGCACTTCTAAGGAGTCCACAGATCACAGCTGAAAACAAGCCCATTTCCAAGGAGCTTAGATTGACTATCCTGGGACCTCCTCTTCCATAGGAATAGCTTTAAGGATACATACACCATTGACTTGTGGTTTAAAAGTAATTTAATCCAATTTGAGATTAACCACAGAATAACTCATCCCCAGAGTGCAACGACAAGGGAAATAGAAACAAAGAAGCTACAGAGGCTTTGGGCTTGTTTCCCCCCAGAAGTCACCACCTAATAAAAGGAAGTCTGTATGCACAACATCCAGCAGAGAGAGCACTCCAAGCAGTTTTAAATATCTGAGGGAATTGAAACAGACTGGAAAGCATTGAAGTCATCCCAGCCTGAGTGCAGTGAGTGGATTTTGAGCCATGTAATTGTGAGCCACCTGGCCAAGCCCAGACAGGAGAGCTGAGGAAACCTGGGAATGCAATGCAGGTCAATATGACTTAGCTCTGTTCAAGGAGTTCTGAAGACTTCTTGAAAACATAAAATTATAAAAATAAAATAAAATAAACAGATCATTGCACTGATTTGATCTCTCAAGCTCTCTGCAGTGTAACCAAAAACTTCAGCAATTCAGTAAAGCACATGTTAACTAATGATACTTGAAGTATTTGCTGGATTTAACCTGCTCAGCATGTGATCACAACAGCAGGATTTCAAAAAACTCAACACTGTCCTAGAGAATTGGGATCTGGCATCTGGAAACTGTGGATAACACAGCCATGTAAACTCTGTCAAATTCATAGGCCATTTTAGAGAATTTTGCTTTAAAGCTCAATTACACTTTTGTGGAAGACAGCTGATCTGCATTTAGGATTAATTCCAAAAGTGTTAACAGAGATGTGAGCAATACAACAAAAAAGGGACTGAAGTCTCCAGTGGAACACTCTGGAGTTCAGTAATCCTTCCTGGTGCAAAGGAAATTCTGGAGTGATGCACTTTGGTCACACAGGGCTGCTGAAGCACCAGGACACTGACTGACCTCAAGAGGCTGAAGAAATCCACAGCACCTATGGCAGGTTCCCACTGACTGAGCACAAGCCACACCATCCCAAAGCTCCTGCTCAAGTCTGACTTTCCCATCCTAAAGGCAAGGCAAGCATATGAAACATAGTGGTACTATGGGAGCACTTCATTTTCACAAACTTTCTGTAACTTCAGAGCAGCTGCAATCTGTTCCAGTACCTATGTCATAACTGGTGAATTAAGTTCAATTTTGTGGGGTTTTGTACACAATCAGTGTTCCCTACTACACCCAGAGTTAAGAATCTCATGATCTCTCCTTGCTGTAAGTGTAATCTGAAGGAGAAACCACAGGCCTTCAAGCTTGTTAAAATTCCTCTAACTTAAGCTACTGAAGGTTGTTTTCAGGTTAAAATGTGTACATTCTCCCAGCCAAAGGAAACTGTGCTGTCAGATCTGTCTGCATGTCCTGAACTCGCTTCCTGCCTCAGCAGCACCACTTCCTCTGTCAGGCAGGACTGAAACTGCTGCCATTTCATCACCAGGAGCAGCTCACTGCAAGGTACTGCCAACCAAAAACCAATCTGTGCTGCTCTCTGGGATCCACCATCAGAGCTGAACTTCAACCAGTCCATCACAGCTTCCAGATCTTGTCTAGACACCTGTTCCACACTCCAAAAAAAATAAACAGCCACTTCTGAAAACCAAGATTTTTTTTTCCCCATCCAATGTCATTTTACAGTTAACAGTTTATTCATCCAACTCAAAGCACTCAGGAGTCCACACTTGAAAGGAACAATATTCACAGGACTTTACTCATGATCTCTGGTAACCACTTCTGCCCTTCCACAGTACTTTCATTTCATATCCTATAAAACCACAAAGTCTTCCTTTGCACTTGATAATTTCTTTCCAAATTAATCCAATCCATTTCAAGGTCCTTGCCCTCAGCTTCTTGGTGCAGCCACAAACCTGTGATACAAAACACAAACAGAAGCCACTCTCTGATATGGTACATACATGCACAAGACAGGAAGCGAAGACAGTTGGGCAGGGGAATAAATCCACACAGCCAGCAAGCTCCCAGGAAGATGTGCTGTGTTCAGGGGGAGCAGCTCAGGCTGTGTACCAACATGCTGTTTGAAGACTCCAAAGATAAAGCTTAGTTAAAAAACACTGCAAAAACAACTTTTTCCAGACACTGAGCTATCCTGGACTCTGTTAAAATAAAGTAGCTGGAAGGCTCACCAACACTGTGACAGCAGCAGGGGAGCTGCCCTTCATTCACTAACCAGCAGAAGGAACCAGAGCAGCTGCAACCACCCCACTCTGCCCAGGCCAAGATGAGCCCCAGCAGCCCTCTGCTCCTGCAGGGCACCTGACACTTATTCACAAGAGGCTCACAAAGAAGTAACAGCACTCCAAGACATGGAAGACTCAGCCACACTTCACATGGTCTAAACCCTGAAGTACCACTGAACTCAAGTAACTGCTCAAACACACTGATGCTGTCAGATGCAGGCCCCACACAAGTCCCTCTGCATTCAGCTGTTCCCCAGCCACTCTCTGGTGCACACAGTCATCCAGCTCATGGAGTGAAACAGGCCTTCCTGACTTGCATCCAAAGCTGAAGGGGCATTTTTGTCATTATTTCCCCAAACAGAACACTCATCATTGGCCAGCAACACAGCACAGCATCCCTCAACTCCAGGAGAGCTGAGCAACTCAAGGCAGTTTGTTCCAAAGCAAGACAATTGTGGCAGCCTCAGCTGAGAGTCTAGCACTGCATGCCACAGCAATCCTCTGCAGCTCCCCCAGGGTCTCTGCAGCTCCACAGCAGCTCAGGCTTCCTCTAACACCACATCAGCTTGCTGAAAACCTTCACCTGCCAGAGTTTGTGCTGAAAAACACATGCTGATCCCACACAACTTGGACAACTTGACAAAAACAACCCAGTACCTACACACCTTCTCCAGACAAAGGCCCCAAGGAAGCCCCCATGTTACTTTATTAAAAAAGGTTCAGCATTGGTTTTTCATGAGACAAGAAAATAGTGCATGGACCAACACTCCTGGGAGGAATTATGCCACAACTTACTCTAAAGTAATGGGAAGAATTGGCAGCACAAGAGCTTAAAATAGAAAAACAGCTTTTAAAAGCTTTTGAAAACAAATTTGTTGTTTTCTCTTTATAAAATATTGTTTAGAAGAAAAATCAACACATCTCAAGGAAAGAATAGCTGAAAAAGGCCTATTACTATTTTGAAGTTTTACACCTCCTTAGGCCAGAGTTGTTCTCTGAAACTCCAAGGGAAGATTACAAAGATGAATTACACAAACTTTGCCTCTTGCTCTCACTGTTTGCAGTTTTCTGCACACCCAGGGCCAGGTAAACAAATCCAGTTTGTCCACTCAAAAACAACCTAAAGGAACCCCCACCAGAAGCTGGGAATTGCTTGCCTTAATGCCATTCCTGTCACTCACCTCGTTTTGACGTCCACACCACGGGCTGCAAGGGGCAGCTGACCACTGTGTTGGGCAGGCCAGACATCCTCAGGGAGGGATTTTTGTGCCAAGCTTCAGCCCTTGCAGAAACTCTGCAGAAAGGGCTTTCTTTACCTACCATTCCTAATGGCTTCCTTCCTGATGGATATACCCTTAGCTTGTATAGTGTAAAACCATAATGAAGTGTAAAGTGTAGGGTTTGGAGGAAGACAGCAAATTAAATAGTGACAGGCTGCAAAAATGTAAAGATACTTTACATTTCTTTTAAAACTTTGCATAAAAGTTTCTGGTAAATAAGTTGTTTTATTTGTCATATATTAACTACTGAAAATAGGGTGCTTTCACCTACATTTAATGTAAGAGAGTGAAAGGAGCCAAGAAGACTAAGTGGTTAAAGAGAGCTTCTTGCTACCTGAAGCACCAGAAACCAATTTCACTTCCATTTGATTTGATAGCACCTTCATCTTCTAAAAGGAAAAAGATGCCATCCTTTCCTAAAGGGCAGGATAACTACACTCTCTACAATTCCTCCTAACTGTCTCCTGCTCTAGAAACTCAAATCATAAATTCATGATGGAGTCACAGGACAGGAAAGCTCAGCTGACCACAATGGGTAGGGTAAAACACACAAGCCCACAGCCAACTTTCAAATGTTGTGAGCACTCACATGGGCATCAAGCAGATTACACACACCTCACCTGCAACATGTTACACACACCTCGGCTCTAGTGCTGCATGTTTGTTTATTGTCCAAGCCTTCCAGCAGCAGAGCTGGAACCCAGCTACACCAACCCACCATGGTAACAAGAGAGCTGCTGAAAAGCTTTTAATTGAAACCTATGCTCCTAAGACTCAGAAAAATACTTTAGTACTACAGTCCTGCATTTTAACCAAAAGGAAACTTTACATCAAGATTAATGGCCAGCTTCATGCTGCACTTTCCATCAGCCTCACACACAGCTCACAGCAAGGAAAGCCCACTGCACATTTGTAAGAGAAATCACTAAGAATTTCACAGGAGCTCCATTTCTGTTTACTGTTGGTTTCTAGCAGAACTACAGTTTCCATTTTAGGTACTTCATACGCTAGAGCTTCCAGAGCTTTTCTATTTAAACAGTAAAACCATTATGAACTCCCCAGGCCAGCCATCAGTTTCAGGCAAACAAACAACCCTAAAGGAGAGTACTTAATGAATTCAGAGCATCAGTTGCAGGTCATGAATAACCAAGTTCAAAGTATGCAAATCTAGCAATTAAAACTTCTGCCTAGGATATGTTACAAAGTGAAAACATGTTTTATCTTGCACCACAGTAATTTTTTATTCCTTGCCAAGACTTAAAAATCCTTTTTTTTTTTTGTTACTGAAGTATAAACAAGAACAGTTTAAACACCAAACCATTTTTACAGTCAGCAATATACTGATTCACATCTTACATGCATGTCTAAGACCTGACTCAAATATACATTTGTCCATACTATCTTCCTCAGAACCTTACACCTGACAAAAAGAGTTTACAAAGCAGAAGTTTACAACAGAAGGGAAGTTTACAACAGCTTCCCCTGCATATAGCCGGCTGAACATAATTTTCATATCAAAAAAGAGAAGCTGTAATGCTTTACTGAGTTATCCTAGTCAGCAACAAAAAGACTTGACCCAGGTTTTAAATGCCCCTTCAAAAAAAAAAAAAAAAAAAAAAAAAAAAAAAAAAAAGTGTTTGGGGCACTGCAACTCAGTACTTGGAACAGCCCACACCTCCTTCCCTGGGAGGGAGGCACAGATGACTATGAGACAAAGACAATCACAGATGGCCAGACCAAGCCACTTCTGATCAGCCAGTTGCCATCTAACATGGCCTCCTCACCAGAGCTTCTCTTCCTCACGCTGCTGGCAAGAGGGGAGCTCTGGCTGCCCTGGCCACAGCAGAAAGGACACCAGGAGCCCTGACCATTCTTTGTCGGGTTTCCAATGCTGGCTGTTACACTCACATCTACCTGGCTCTGCAACTGCCTCCTCCTGCTGTCACCGGCTGCAGGTTCTTTCTACTTACAGATACACAGTCCAGATCACTAACACGGAGCTTTAAAGCACAGACAGGTGTCACACTGCTGCAGAATATACATTTTTATGAGATTTCTAAGGAGAATTATTAACACATGTCAACACCAAGTCTCCAAGCAGTGCTCGCTCCTGCCGCAGCTCCAGGCGGTGGCACCACGCTGTAACGAGAGCGGTGGGACAGCTCTGGCTAACCCACAGCCCGTGAGGAGTCTGCGGCTCCTCGGCTGAGCGCTGCCCGTGCCGGGCTCACAGCTGGAGCTCAGCCCCGCCGTGCCCGCACCCCGCTGCGGTTCGGGGCTCCGTGGCACGGCACACCCAGCCCAGCCCAGCCCAGCCCAGTGCAGCGCAGCTCCTCGGGGATCCCGCACAGCCCCGGGAGCGGAGAGCAGCGGCGGGGCCGGGCCGGGCAGGGCGGGGCCGCGCCGGGCAGGGCCAAGGAAGTGCGGCCGGGCCCCGCCATGGCCGCGGGAACGCTTCCTGCGCCGCTCCGAGGGACCGGCCCGCCCGCCGCCCGCCAAGGGGACACGGCTGGGGAGGAGCAGCGGCGGCCGTGCCCACCGCCTCAACGGAGCGGCCCCACAAAGGCAGCGCCCGCCAGCAGCCGGGAGGCCCCGTACACACAGCGGGCCCGCAGGGCGGCTCCCGCACAGCGGGCGCTCGGAGCGCGGGGAGGGCCGGGGCTCCGCCGGTCGGTGCCGGGGCTCGGCCGGGGGTCCCGGGGCTCGGCCGGGGGTCCCGCTCCCGGCCCCGTCTCCGCCCCCTCCCCCCCCACTCTCACCTCGGACGCTCCGCCGGGCGTTGGCAGCTCACTGCGGGGTCTCCTCGGCGCAGGCACAGGGGCGGCCGATTGACGTCACCGCGCAGCGTGCCGCCGAGGGGGCGTGGCGGCTGCAGCGCCCCCTGCCGGCCGCGGGGCCGCACGGGCCGCCAGGGGGCGCGCGCGGGCACGGCCTGCCCGCCGTGAGGGCAGCGCCCAAACTCCCTCTAGATTTGCTTTTTTCTTTTTATTTTTTGTCTTTTCAGCTCTTCCTGGCTGGGAGACGACACCCCAGAGCAGTGGGCACTTATGGTGCCCATTAACTTATGGTTAAATCCTCCTAACCCCCATCCACCCTTCAAGAACAAGAGGCCAGGAAGAAAATCTCCATGCACAGCCACTTTGAAAAGCAAAGCAAAGCAAAAATCTGGCCTGATTCAGAAAACTCCAGAGTAATTCAAATTTTAAAAGCTGGAAAGAGCTGCAAGTACCAGTGGCAGCAGAATAAGTCACCAAACACTGGCTCTGGGGGGCAGCTGGAATGGGTTAAACCCTCAGAGCATCTTTGTGTTGGATCTCTTAAATGAGCCCTGGTTAATCTGCATGGCCAAAGATGGAACAAAACCCACCCTGCCCAATGAAAAGGTATCAGGAGCATATCTGTGCCACCTTCTGCAAATATTGGCCATTCCTGATGATTCTGGAAAGAGACACTGCCTTCCAAATAATCTCACAGTTGCCCTGAGCACTCACACAAGAGCAAAGGAAGAGGAATATTTTCAAAAGAATTTTCAAGATGAAATGATGAATGGATGTCAGTGTCTCACTGTCTCTTCCAGCTGATTTTGGATGAAATCCCTGCCCTGTCAAGCACAAAGGCACCAGCTGGGTAGAGGCTGAGCCAAGTGGATGAGATCACAGACCTGGAGAGACCCTGGAGTCTCCCACAAGGCACCATCTCATCCTTCCTCCAGAAACCCATCCTCACTGCAAGCATCACAGGAGGCTCCACCTCAGCCTGCTGCCACCAGTTTCATCTTTGTGTCCCAGATTATGGGTTGCTTTGGCTCTAAAGCACCTTCCACTATTTCTGATGAAAGCTCAGTTCTTTGGCTTTAATTAGATCCCAACAGTGCCTAAGCAGTTTTGGGGGAATGGTTCCCCCTTTCCATCACCTGCAGCAGCCTCATTCCCCACTTCCCACAGTGCCAAGAACACTGAGCATGACTATGAGTTCATCACCTCAGTGTCCTGTCTCTTGAGACCTCCTTGGTGTTTTCATACAAAGCCATAGTGGTTTTGCTTTTTGGGGGCAAATCTAAGAGAAGGACTTGACAGTGCCTGGAGGAACTGCAGAACACTGATAAGTTATGGGTTATGGAAGGCCAGACACAAGTGGACACTTGTCCACTGCTGGACACAAATGACATCCCACCAAAGGCTACAGAAGTCCACAACCACTACCCCCAGTCCTCTGGTGCATGCCATGGTACAGATATTAATGATGGAAACAGATAAAACCAGGGCAGGAATCCCCACTTCCCAGAGGTGCATAAATCAACACAACTAAAGATTTGGTGTTGCTGTAATTAGCACCACACAAAGCCCATGCAGTAATTAACTTTCTCCCTTTCATGCTAGGATTTAATAGCATGCAGTAAAATCAGACCCAAGGTGATGAAACAAGCAGAGAAAAACTCTGCCAAATAAGACTTGATAAGGAATTAATTATAGCCTGGTCTAATACTGGTCTAATACTCCCACTAATAATAATAAACTGCTGTTAATGTGCCCTTGTGCTCCAAGTGAGGAAAGACATTGAGAAAAATGTCCCATATTGAATCCAAGGAGCAGTTTTCTGCCAAACAGAGGCTCAGCCATGCTGGGATGTAGGAGCTACTGCACTGGACAGAGCTGGGAGAAGAAAATTTGGGACAAAAAAAAAAAATCCTGGGTCGCTAGGGAGCTGCCCCAAACCTCCCAATCCTCTGTAATGCCAGAAGGAAACAGCTCTTCCCATGAGGAACTGTCAGTGCCAGCAGCCTTGAGCATCTCCCAAGGCAACTGCCAGTGCTTGGGGATGAGGACAGAGGGACACTAGAGGGACTGGAGGCAGGCTGTGTCCTGCAAAGGGGGAATAAATCCAGCAATGGCAAAACACAGTGACAGGGCTGGTCCCCAAGGGTGTCATTTCTGCAGATGTCAAGAGCAAGTCATGGGAGAATCTGACCAGATCTAATGTTACGTGCCAGGATCCAACCTGGACATCCTCTCTGTCAATAAATTCCAACTTTGGCTCCTCACAGAAGAGCAGGAAAGCTCCTGAAGAAGCCCTGTGCAGCTGGGCAGAGGGAGGATATCTCCTCAGCAACACTGATCCTTACTTTTCCCTAGTTTTCCTGGGTGGAAAAACATGCTGGAGGTGTCCTACCAGCTCCACATGCCACTAAGTCTCCCTGGCAAAGCTAAAGGTATTTTTGCCATGCAGGAAGAACACAGGGCCTGTCTTGGTGATACATGTGAGATCAACTGATTTATTTTACTCTCCCCACTGCTCTGGCATAAAGTCATTCAGTATCCTGTCTCTACCTGGCAGCTCATGCACTCAAATGCAAGGGGATGTGAAACACACATCATCTGAAGAGCACCTGAAGCCTGCATGGCACTTTTGAGGATGCTCTTTCCAGAGAAGAAAACTTCAGGTCACCCCATGTTAAGGGGTCTGAATGCCAGCTAAGGGATTCAGACCTGCTAGGACAGAGACCAGAAGAAGGGTCATCACAGCAGACCCTTTGCACAGGCTTTTGACCACTCTTCCCAGACCACAGAGCTCTCTAAACATGTGCATTTTAGTAAGGGGCAAAATGCAGTCCTGAGATCATTACCTGACACAAGCACTCGCAGTGAGGTACACCAGAGCCAGGCAGAGAGGAGATACTATTTTACAGCATTATCACATCAGTCCCAAGCATTTCTGCTTTTTGTTCCAAACACTCTTGGAACTCTCACCTCCTGGTATCACCTGCCTCTTGCAACAGCTTGGCATAGATCAATGAAGTAAATTATTCAATTACTAGAAAATCCAGTAATACTGAATGCAGAATTAGTCTCCTTAAAGCACAAAGCAATCAGCATTTTTGTTTCTTGGTCTCTTCCCTTGCCTGCCTTGGGCAGCATACAGGCACTGTGCCCCTGGCTCAGGGGCTCTGCTCAGGCAGTCCTGTGGTCACTTGTGTGACTTGGTCAGGCCCTGGAAGTTGGGCTCCGTGCACTGGGGCAGGGCTGCCTGCCGGTTCAGCAGCTTCTCCAGGGCAGTTATTTCAGCATCTCGTCTCTCTATGTCCTCAAAGGGAGTCCAGGACATGTCATACTGGAGCTTATAGGCACCGAGAAATTCATGGGGAGTGGTACCCCATTCCTGGTGGAGAAAAGAGAGATTTCATCAGTGGTCAGCTTCCCCAGGAGCTGGGCTGTGCTGTCCCTCAGCCCTACTACCTTCAAAGCAGTCCCAGCTACATGACCATCCTATTTTCTAACCTAAATATAGGCTCAGCTACCTTAAATCCATGATCAGGTCAAGCTTCAGCACTGCTGACACAGGGAGGCTTGTGGACACAAGATCTCCCTGATCTGCCCTGAAGCCTTCACCCTGCATGTAAGAAAAAGGGTAGTCTGGAAGGAGGAGACCTCCAAGACCACCCCCTTAGCTGCAGGAAACTCAGCCCCTGGGCTGAAGTACCAGAAGAGACCGTCCTGCCAGGTAGCCACACCAGCCAGGGAAGGCTCAGGGCATGTTCTTTACTTCCAGACAAAGAACCACAGGGACCAAAAGACAAAATTCAGGTCCATGCCCCAAAGGCCTTCTTGCCATTCTCCACCAAGAGCCAGAGAACTCCCTAAGATGGCTCTGGTTCCCTCAGACTAACCCGGAGCAAGGGCAAACACCAAACCTGAGCAGGGACCAACGAATGCCCCCATCAAACTGGTGCTTTTGCCTGAGCTCCTTATGTTCCCAAGCACCAGAAACAGAACTTTTTACCCCTCCCTCTTCTTCATGGGCTGTAACCACCCACCTTAGGAGACAGGATGGAGAAGTAGCGCTGCCCACTCTCCCGCCTGTACATGTAGTAAACATTTCCTGGCTTCTTCACAAGGTTGCAGGCCACTTGGTGCAGATCAGCATCCCTGTTAGCTTCATCCAAGACCTGGAATACAAAAATATCTTTACACTTGAAGTAAAATGACAACATGCTACTGCCTCTCAGCCATAGCCCCCAAGACACATCACTTGACCTATGGGTCATGAAGCCCTGATCTCCCTGGCATACAGGAAGGAGATGCTTTCCAAACAGATAATTTTTCCAATTCTTCCCTGTCAGCAGGACTTCAGAGAACCTCTGCACAGAGGTGGAGACACCTCTGCATCTCACCCCAGATTCCACCACATGCTGGGCTTATTCCTCATCTCCACACAGCTGCTGGAGTGAGGCCTTCCTGCTGTGCCCTGCAAGGGAAGGGGCAGAAGACAAAGGACAATTCATCTCCCCAGCTCCACCAGCTGACTGCTCCACTGCTCCAGCTCCACCAGTTAATGATTACATGATGTAATGGCCTCAATGGCAGTGAGCCAGTTGCAGTGACTGGCAGATCCTTCTCCACTCTGACTCCAGATTTCACCCCTAAGGGTGAAGGCTGGATTGATGAGCACAGCCAAGCCCTGCTGTGTGCTGCCGGGACCATCCTCACCACCAAATGAGCCAGGATAAACAGGAAAGCCAAGCTTATCATCAGGTAAGAGCTCATCTCTCCCAGGGCCTCAGATCCAGCTAGGGCCACATCTTCCCTTCACCAGATCCTTCCAAGAGCACAGTGCACACACAAGTCACCTGTTCCCAAACCACTCATCTCTCTCTGTCCTGACACCCAAACTGTTTTGGACCCCCTGCCCTTGCCCCCCTACTTTATTCAAAGTCCTTCCTGGTGTGCTCAGGGTGCAAGAAAAGCACCAGAATCAACCTTCCCCCATCTCCTTTGACACTGGACAATAAACCTCCTTATTTATCCATTGAACCTTCTCTACTCAGCTTCTAGCCCCAACTCACATCTGGGCCACAGCTCCTCCCAAATGCCCAGCAGATGAGATGCTCATCTCCCCAGGCAAGGCAATGAGCCTTGTGCCCATCCCCACTCACCTTCCGTGCCTGCTCCTGCAGGAGCCGGATCTGCTCAGCAATGACTGTCAGTTTGCTGCAGGCATTTGCTCGGACAAACTCATTGGCCTGGGAGAGAAAATCAGGGCTGGTCAGGATGGCAAGAACTGCAGCCCTCTGGACTGTGCTGAGCCAGCTATGGTCAAGCTCAAGGCATCAACAGAGCTGGGGGTGCAGGAGCTGTCCTGGCACTCCCAGGCAGGAGCAAGGACCAGGAGCTGTCTGGATAGGCTCAGGAGCAGTGAGAGGGAGCAGCAGGACATACTGGGAGGCAATGGCTTGGACTGGGAGGTAGTGGGATACACAGGGAGGAGGCAGTAGGACATACACTAAGCATTTAGGTGAACTGAGAAGCTCTGGGGGCACCACTGGAGATCAGCAGGATATACTATGAGGCACTGGGGAATAATATAACATACTGGAGCACACTGGGAGAACCAGTAGGACATTTCAGAAAAAACTGGGGTGGACTGAGAACCGGGATGGACTGGGAATCACTGAAGGCATCTGCACACGCTGCTGTGAACTGAAGATAGTGGGACACACTAGGAGGCAACAGGGCATACTGCGATGGTACTTCAGTGCGATGCTCTAGGAGTCACTGTGGGGCAGCAAGGCACAGTGGGAAGCACTGAAGTGCAGTGGGAGGTTCTTGAAACACCAACAGCGTAGGAACTCCGGGAAATACTGGTGGGGCACTGCGAAATACTAGGAGGGGACAGTGGGAGATGGTGGGAAACATCACAGGACACACCAGGAGACCTCCGGGGCCACCTGAGAGCAGCGGGACGTGCTGGGAAGCACCAAGGCCGCTGCCGGCTGAGAAGGTCCCGGAGACGGCCGGGTGGCAGCGGGCCAGCGAGCCCAGCCCTGCTCCCGCAGCCCCGCCGCTGGGACCCGGCCCTCACCTGCTGCACCTGCCGGGCCAGGACCACCAGGTCCCCGGGGTCCCCGACGCGGCCGGCACGGCCGGCTCTGCCCTCGACCAGGGCCAGCTCGGGACCGGCACCGGCACCGGGAGCGGGATCAGGACCGGGCCCGTCGTCCCCCGGCCCCACGCCGCCCTCCGCCATGGCCAGCACCGCCCGCTTCCGCCCGGCGGGCAGGTTTCCGCTGAGGCGTCAGCACGCACCGCGAGGGGCGCGGCCATGGCGGCTGTGCTGCGCTGATTGGGCGGTGGGCGGGGCGCAGGGGGCGGAGCCGGTGCCGCTCCGGTGCCCGGGGCGGGTGGTGCCGCGGCCCGTCCGCCGATCGGACATGGCGCCGCCGCCGCCACCGCTTCTGCTCTTGCTGCTGCCGCCGCTGTTGATGGCGCTGCTGGCGGGGGCGGCCACGCCACCGGACCTGGTCCCGGTCCCGACCCTGGCACCGTCAGACCCGCCGTTGCCCGCGCAGTCGGCGGACGCGCTGTTCGCCGCCGGTGCTGAGGCGTACTCGCGGGGGGACTGGCCCGCCGTAGTGCTGCAGATGGAGCGGGCGCTGCGGGCGCGGGCCGCCGTGCGCTCCCGCCTGGTGCGGTGCCGCCTGCACTGCGCCAACGCCACAGCGGGGCCGGCGGAGGGCGCCGAGTCCCAGCCCGACCCGGTGCTCCGGGACCTGTGGTTCTTTCGGACGCTGCTTCGCCGTGCCGCCTGCCTGCGGGGCTGCGGGCCCGCCGCGCCCTCCCGGTACCGCCTGGGCGAGGAGGTGGACCGGGAGTTCGTCCGCCGCAGCCCCTACAACTACCTCCAGGTCGCCTATTTCAAGGTGCGGCACCGGCAGCGGCAGCGGGGAAGGGAAGAGAAGGGCAGGGAAGGGGGTGTCCCGCTACGACGGGTTTTGGGACGGGCGGGATGCACGGAGGATCCCGGAATCAGGCGAGAGGATGGACGGGGTGGTACCGGGTGAACCGGCCGGTGGCGATGCCGGTCCCGGGCCGCCGGGAGGGCTCGGTGTCTGTCCCGGCGGAGTGGGGTTGCCGCCGGCAGTCCCGACATTGCTCCCCCTTCGCGCTCCCCCCCTTCGCGCTCCCCCCACCAGTGCCACGTCGGAGCTCGGCGGAGCCGCCCCTGTCACCGCCCCCCATCGCGGCCCGGGATGCCCGGGCACGGCTGTCCCCTCCGCCCCGCGGGGAAGCTGCGCTGTCTCACCCCCGTCCCGCGCAGATGAACCGGCCGGCGCAGGCGGCGGCAGCCGCTCACACCTTCTTCGTGGCCAACCCCGGGCACCAGGAGATGAGGCAGAACCTGGAGTACTACCAGGCCATGGTGGGAGTCCACGAGGATGACTTCACTGACCTGGAGGCCAAACCTCACCTGGTGAGACCCTCCCCTCCCAAAGCCCCTGTGGAACCCAGGGCCATCACAGCACAGCTGCTGGCTCAGAGTTCATGAGATGCCATTGTGCTGGGGATGAAGTGATCCATAACGGGGAGTGGAGCACTGAGATCCCTTCATCGTTTCTCCTCCCTCCACAGAGGGAGTTCCAGCTGGGCGTCCGGTTTTACACAGAGGAGCAGCCAGCTGCTGCCATCCTGCACCTGGAGAAGGCCCTGGAGCAGTACTTTGTGGCAGACACCGAGTGCCGCGCTCTCTGCGAGGGACCGTACGACTACGAGGGCTACAACTACCTGGAGTACAACGCAGACCTGTTCCAGGCCATTACAGGTGGGAGCCATGCCTGTGTCCTGTCACAAGAGCTGAGTACAATTCCTGGGGAGTTGTTCCACAAAGACTTGGGGTGGGGGTAGGGCGTCCCTAGAGAGTAGAAACTCCATCCTAGCTTTCACTAGGGAAGGTATGGCCTGTAAGTGGCAGGAGGTGTTTACCTGCACTTAGCACTAGGAATGCCCAGGAATCCTCCAAATTCCAGAGGAATGCAGAAAGATAGAAGAGAGACCAGTAGAGGGTCACCAGGATGTGATGGGACATTGAGGATGGCTCCTCTTGTCCTGAGAGAGCCCCACAACCCCACCACTGATCAACTCAGAGGTGGACAACCCCCATCTCTGAGGGTTTTCCACTGTCAAAAAGCTTGCAACCCCCCCAGTATGAGCAGGAGTTTGGACACCCCTCAGGGTCCTGCCCAGCAGCCCTTGGGTGACAGTGAGCAGTGACACAGAGTTTTTCTCTGCCAGATCACTCCATGCAGGTGCTGAGCTGCAAGCAGGGCTGTGTCACAGAGCTGGCCTCACAGCCTGGCCTGGAGAAGCCTCTGGAGGATTTCCTGCCCTCACACTTCAACTACCTGCAGTTTGCCTACTACAACAGTAAGCAGCTCCTCACCCCATCCTCTGTGGTTGTCAGCACTGGGCACTCAACTCTGCAAGGGCTGAAATTGTGGATCCTCAGAGTGGTTTGGGTGGGGAAAGGACCTTCAAAAATAATCTCATCAGTCCAGCCAAAGATGAAGGGACATCATTGGTCACTCAGATCTCCCAGAGCCCCATCCAACCCAGTCTTTAACACTCTGGGCAGTCTGTGCCAGGGCCTCACCACTCTTATCAGAGTAAATTCTCTCCTTATGCCAACCTAATGGTGTCCTTCTTCAGTTTAAGACAATTCCCCTTGTCCTGTCCCTATAAACCTTGATAAAGAGTTGTCTTTATATCTCTTGTGGCTGCTCTTGGTATGGGAAGGCCATAAGATTTCTCATGTCCAGGTTCAACAAGCCCAGTTCTCTCAGCCTTTCTTCACAGAGGAACTCCAGTCCTCTGACCATTTTTGTGGCCTCCTCTGGACCCTCTCTAATATCCTTATGCTGGGGAACCCAGAAGTGGAGGCAGCACTGCAAGTGGCATCTGTTTGGAACACAAGGACTATGTCTCTCATCTCTCCTCCACACCTGTGTTTGTTGTGCCTCCAGTGACCTTGGACATGCCATTAACAGCCCTGTTTCTCATTGCAGATGGGAATTATGAAAAAGCCATTGAATGTGCCAAAACCTATTTGCTCTTCTTCCCACATGATGAGGTGATGAACCAAAATTTGGCCTATTACACTGCTGTGCTGGGAGAAAACCTGGCTAGACCCATCCAACCACGAGAGGTGAGCAATCAGTGGGATGAACAGTTGCAGGGACATCTCCTCACTGGGGACCTTTGCAGAAGTCGTAGACTCTCCTTCATGCCAGCTACTGAAGGTGGACAGGAATGGGTGGATTTAAGGCTGGACAAGCTGGAAAATAGCTGAAAAGCTGAAAAACCTCACTGGCAAAATGTCTCAGGCCAAGTGAAGCTGGATGACTGGCACACAAGGACCCATGCCTGAGAAAGGGGGCTGTGAGAGGCAGGTGGACAATCTTTTAGGAGGATCTGAACCACCTCTGCTGCACTTTTCCACAACTGAAGTGAAATTGCTTAAAAAGGAGAGAATTTGGCTTCAAAATAGCCAGATCTGGATGGCCAGGTCCTGCCTGGGATGTGATAGGCATGGATGGGAGTCTGCCCCACACCAGTTGGAGTAGGGGAAGGGAATCTGCTCCTAAAGAGCCTCCTGCAGAAGGGATACACATGTACCTCTGCTCAACTGTCACCTCACCAGGACTTGTCCACAGGGAAGTTCAGATAGGATGGGAAAAGCCACTTCCTTCCCAGCTGCCAGATGAAGCAGGAAACCAGGCTGTGGGTCTGGAGCAAGGACCACAGGAATGGTGCAAACCTGCACCTTCCTGGCCACACTTGGAGTCTTTCAGAACCCTCCTGCTGTACCTCACCCTGTCCTTCTGCCCCTTGCCGCAGGAGATCCAGGTGTATCACCAGCGGAGCCTGATGGAGAAGGAGCTGCTCTTCTTCAGCTACGACGTCTTTGGCATCCCTTTTGTGGACCCGGTGGGTGGTGTGAGACCAGGGGGATGGGGTGGCCAGATGGATAGCAGATGAGGGGTCTGTGACCTGGCCAGATCCTTGTCCAGCTCCTGATGTTACTCCTCTGTCTGCAGGACACATGGACACCTGAAGAGGTGATACCAAAAAGACTGCGAGAGAAACAGAAGTGAGTGCTGTCCCCAGCTGAGCTCACCCGTGGGGGTCTGACAGGACAAACCCTTCTTCCTCTGTGGGCTTTGGGCCAAAGGCCATGGCATAGAGCTTCTGCCAGGGGAACTTTTGTTGTTGGGACTGGAAGAGGCTGCTGGAGGGCAGAACTTTACTTCCCATCAGTCCATGGGATGATGGGCACATGTAGGTCACCCCAACACCCCCGAGTGAGGGGTGCATTGAGGTGACTCTCTCCAGTCTAGGTGCCAGCTCTGTTACTGGCACCTGAGACAACTTGTCCTACCCTTGTCATAGTGGCCCTCATTTCTGATGTGGGGATAAGTGGGTGGTGGTGCTGATGGCTGCTGCGTGCCCAGGGTGGAGCGGGAGACAGCAGCACGCATCTCGGAGGAAATCGGCAACCTCATGAAGGAGATCGAGACACTGGTGGAGGAGAAGGCCAAGGAGTCTGCTGACATGAGCAAGTTCATCCGAGAAGGTGGAGAAGGCCAGGAGGGGAGGTGGGATGGGGACCTTGGTGACCCCTGCTGCCAGCTCACAGTCCCTGCACACATGGGTGGCAGCAGGAGCAGATGGTGGGACCACAGCTTCCCCCAGCCACCCCAGATTGGTGACATCTATCCCCGTGTCCATTTGTGCCACAGGAGGCCCTCTGGTGTATGAAGGAGCCAGTGTCACCATGAGCTCCAAGGCCCTGAATGGCTCCCAGCGTGTTGTGGTGGATGGAGTCCTTTCTGCTGAGGAGTGCCAAGAACTGCAGAGACTCACTAATGTGAGTGCAAGGACTGGTGGAGCTGGCAGGGATGGGCAGAGGATGCTGGGGGGTCCCATCCTGCAGCTCAGACATCAGACCAGTAACTGTGATTGGGTTTTGCAGGCAGCTGCCTCGGCTGGAGATGGCTATCGGGGGAAGACCTCTCCTCACACTCCCAGTGAGACCTTCTATGGCGTGACTGTCCTCAAGGCCCTCAAGGTTGGGGTGGCTGTGTGGAGAAACAGGCTGTGAGGACAAGGGAGGGTAGTTTTGGGGCAGGTGGTTGCTGGGCTGGGGCTGAGCCCCTGTCCTGTCTGTGCCCCACAGCTGGGCCAGGAGGGCAAGGTGCCCCTGCACAGTGCCTACTTGTACTACAACGTGACGGAGAAGGTGCGGCACATGATGGAGTCCTACTTCCGCCTGGAGGTGCCGCTGCACTTCTCCTACTCACACCTGGTGTGCCGCACTGCCATCGATGGTGAGTGTGGCCAGAGAGGCAGTTCTGGTCCTGTCTGGATCTCCTCTAACAGCTGGAGTGGTCTTGGACCTTTCTTTGGAGACCTTCTTGCTACTCCCTAACCCACTCTTCCCAGGAGAGTATAGGAAGCTTGTCCTTAAGCCTAGTTTGGGAAGATGAGCAGCAGCTCTGCTGGTTGCCTCTAATGGGGTAGATGGTTTCATGCCATACAGGATTTCGTCACTCTGAGGCATTTTGGGATGGGTGCTGAGAGAGGCTGTGCCTGGAGGGCCATGGAAATGCTGTGGGACAAGTCAACAGCATTTTATGCCACCTAAATGGCCTTGCACGATCCACACTCCAGCAAGTGGGAGTGCTTTAGGCTACATGTGACTTTCTTGTCATCTCCAAGCACAGGATAATTGGGGATGGACCCTGTTCTTGCACAGAGGAGTCCTGACATGCCCTGTTCTACCCTAGAGAAGCAAGAAGGTCGGAGTGACAACAGCCACGAGGTGCATGTGGACAACTGCATTCTCAATGCAGAGGCACGGGTGTGCGTGAAGGAACCCCCAGCCTACACTTTCCGGGATTACAGGTACTGCTGGTGGCTGTTAGCTGCAGCTCCCCACCCAAGAGTACCATGATTTGGCACCTGGGCTGGGAGGAGCAAGGTAGGAGGACACCAAACCTGGGCTTTCCTGCCTCTGGCTCTTGCTATGGTGTTGGGGAACTCTGGTGATGGTTGCTTGTCACCTCCATTTGTCCCCTGCTTCCTTTAGTGCAATTCTCTACCTCAATGGGGACTTTGAAGGAGGAGCTTTCTACTTCACCGAGCTGGATGCCAAGACTGAGACTGTGAGTAGCTCAGCTCTGAGGATCCATGTGCAGCACCAAATCCAGCTCCTGCCTGTTGGCCCTGTCCCCTGGGAACATCCCCTGAACCACTGCAAAACATGAATCTGGGTTGAGGGGATCCAACTCACCCCTGACTGGGCTCCCACCTTTGACAGGCGGAGGTCCAGCCGCAGTGTGGCCGTGCTGTGGGCTTCTCCTCTGGCTCAGAGAACCCCCATGGGGTGAAGGCTGTGACCAAGGGCCAGCGCTGTGCCATTGCCCTCTGGTTCACCCTGGACCCTCGGCACAGCGAGCGGGTAAGCTCCTTCCCAGCAGCACTGAGGGGATTTGGGTGGGACTGTGCTTACCACCATGACTCTGCCCACAGGAGCGTGTGCAGGCAGATGATCTGGTGAAGATGCTTTTCGGCATGGAAGAGGGGGATTTGGAGCCAGAGCCGGAGGAGGAATCACCAGCTGCCATTGTAGTGGAGAAGGATGAGTTGTGACATCCTACAGGAACCAGGATGTCTTTGCTGGGACTAGTCATGTCAGCATTGTGGCTTCTGGCTGCAGAGTCATAAGGGTGACATGTGGGACCCCCTCTGCTCCCAACCCAGTTGGAATGGGGCTTTGGGGAATGCCGTGTACTACCCCTGAAGCATCCAGCATCGCTCTGCAGAGCTGACCTGGGGTGGGTGATATGGGGACAAGGGAGGGATGCTGTCTTAGGGGTGGAGCCCTGGTGCCAGTGGGTGCAGATGTGTGCCTTTCCTGAACTTGCAGCTATTTAAGTGCCTTCTACAGAAAATGGGTGAATAAAGGTATTTTTTTCCTAAGCTGTTGCTTTCTGAGTGGGGACTGAAGGCTGGTGCCTTTGGCTGTTTTAAGTGTTGGGTGCAACCTTCCGTCCTGGCAAATATCTACCCAAGAGTACTGTAGCCCTGTAGCCTCACAAAGGTGTTTGGGAGGACAAGGTGCCCCAGAGGTAGTAGGGACAATGCAATCTCCAGCTGAGCATCCCCTGGACCCTGCTGCCATAGCGTGGGAAGGAACCCACCATTCCAGGGAGGAGGGAACCGTCCTTGAACAAGAAGGACATTGAGCACCCTGGCAGCCCCAGACAGGGCATTGAATTGTTCCCGAAGATGTCTGGCCATTACCATAACCATCCTGGGAATGTGGGCAAATAAATCCTGCCACCCAGCCACCCAGCACCCCCATCCCACTTGGAGGGCCATTCAGCAGTGGGGTGGGATGGGGGTCTGGAGGATGATTTCTCCGGGATGAACACACGGTCCCAGTGGAGGCTGCCCACCAGCCGAGCATCCACCCCCAGCTGCCCGAGCGCGTGAGCGGACTGCTGATGAGGCCTTGGCTGTTAACGATTGCCAGGTCCTGGGGCTGCAATGGGCTTGGTGTCACCGGGGCGGTGGCACGTGTTCCCCACACCCCCTGTCCCTCTCCTGCAGGCGTACTCCACTGACAATGGCTTCTCTTGTTGCTGCCATGGTGGCATGGAGTGCCTGAATTCCCTCACGGAATGAACCGCGTCCTTGCTCCCTGCTGAATTCCCGCAGTGACCCTGGGGGCTCCCAGCCCAGGGCAGGGGTCCGGGATGGCAACTTCCCACACACCGCCGGCTGTTGGGGAGCCCCGTTTTCCCATTATCCTTACACTGTCGTTTGAGGGGTTCCCGTCTCCCTCAACACCTACATCTCTCCTGTAGGACCTAAATACCCTCCATGTTCTAAATCTTTCCCCTAAGACCATATATATTCTTCCCTCTAGGAATTGCCTCAAACCCCAACTCACTCTCCTCAGACTCACATCTCTCCCTCAGACCCAATGCTCTTCCCAGCGCCCCCGCTCCTAATTCCCGCCTCCCGGCACCCAATTCCCCGTTATCCACAACCCTCCCACTCGAGACTCAAATTCCCCTCTCCAGAGACCTAAATCTCTGCCTTCACCTCAACTCCTCCCCCGGCGCTGCTCCCGCCCCGTCTTTCCCCTCAGAGCCCCCCTGCGGCCTTTCCCTCCCCTCAGGCGGGCCGGGCGGGCGGCGGCGATGGGCGGCGGGGCTCGGGAGCTGGCCGGGTACCTGGCGGCCCTGGCCGGCTGGGTGGCAGCGCTGGCGGCCGCCGTGCTGCCGCACTGGAGGCAGAGCTCGTACGCCGGGGACGCCATCATCACGGCCGTGGGGCTCCATGAGGGGCTGTGGATGAGCTGCGCTGCCCAGAGCACCGGGCAGGTCCAGTGCCGCCTGCACGACTCACTGCTCTCGCTCGAAGGTGGGTACGGGATCACCCCGCTTCCTTGCCTGGCTCTAGTCCCCCCTCCCCGCCTTGGGTCTGAGCTCCCCCGGGATCCTGAGCTGCTTTGCCCCCCTGTGAGTCTGAGCCCTGCTGTGGGTTTGACCCTCCCCTATATTATATAGCTCTGAGCGCCTCTCTGTGTTTGAACCCACCTGTATGGGTTTGAGCACACATCCCCAGCAAGTCTGTACCCTCTTCAGGTGTGGATGCTCCCTTCCCCTGTGGATCTGAGCAGCCCTGGCCCTTCCTGGAGCCTGAGTCACCTTCAGGTCCAATTCCTTCTTATCCCCACCCTGTTGTTGGTCTAAACCCCTCAGAAGGGTCTGAGTCCACTTATCCACTGAGCTGATTCTCGATGTGTCCAGGCTTCCCTCTCCACCTGTGTTGCTCCCCAACCTCCCTATCCCAGGACTGAGCGTCTCTTGGTCCTGTGGGTTTGACCCCTCCGTGTGGCTGGGGACACTCCTGGCCCCAGCAGGTTTCAGCTCCAATGTGGGCATCACATTTAGATACCAGCAGTGCCCCATGGGGACATCCAAACCCCCCACTCCCTGTCTGCGTGTCACCCTTTTGGCATTTGGTGACTGTGGTGCTGCTCCAGGCAAGGTGTTTCCCAGCCCAGCCTAGTCATGACCAAGATGAGGTTGGGAAGGGATGAGCTGAGTTGAGGTCTCTGTATATACCAGGTGGGGAGGATATGATATGGGAGCTGCACAGCAAGGACAGGGCTAAGGACAGGTCCATCACCAGCATGGAGCAGTGACCTTGCTTCCCGTGCCCAGCTGTGCTCAAAGGCACCTGCTGGGAGCAGTTTTTCTTCCCCCCTTGCAGTTCACATCCAGACTTGCCGGGCTCTCATGGTCATTTCTCTCCTCCTGGGCTTCTTTGGCATCATCGTGAGCGTGGTGGGCATGAAGTGCACGAAAGTTGGGGAGGAGGATCCTGTCACCAAGAGCCGCATAGCTGTTGCTGGAGGTGTCCTCTTTGTTCTCTCTGGTAAGGCAGCTCTAGCCTTTGTACATCACTGCTGCAGGAATCCTCCAACACCTTTTGGCACTGACAGAGGAAGGGGAGCAGTTTGGTGAGGGCTGGCTGTCACTGACAGTCAATGTTTGATGTCTAGTGGAACAGCTAGACAACCTTTTCACTGCAGGGGCTTTGGGTTAGGTGATCTTTAAAGGTCCCTCCCAACCCAAAACATTCTGTGACTCCATGATTCTGTGCCCAGGTCTGTGCACATTGGCTGCAGTGTCCTTGTATGCAACACAGGTGACCTATGAGTTCTTCAGAGAGAGCACCATCCCCATCAACGCTAGGTAAGAGCCTGGCTCTGAATCCTGCCTTGTCCCTGCACTTCCCACTGGACCTTCCCTTGCTGGTTCTGGGCCAATGTGCCCCACAGGTGGGACCTCTGCCAGCCCTTGCTGCCACCTTGCAGTAGATGAAAAGCTTTAGTCGTTAGCAGCTAGGACAGGGTAGTGGTGCACATGTGGAATTTCAGCCCAGGGAAGGATTAAAAGATGGGGACGCATGGGGGCTGGATACAACCAACAGGAAAGATGGGGATGGAGAGGGAAAACCAAAATCTGCTTAAGCATCATTATCACCTCATCAGGGCTTCGAGCACCCTATTGCCCATCTCAGTTTGCACCTCTGCCTCTCTGCCCCTCCCTGATGCTCCCTGCCCCTCTCACCGCAGGTACGAATTCGGCTCTGCTCTCTTCGTGGGCTGGGGGGCCGCCAGCCTCTCCATGTTGGGGGGGGTCCCTCCTGTGCTGCTCCTGCCCTGCCAAGGAGCGCCGAGGACAGCAGTACCACCGGCAGCCACAGCCCTCCACGGCCCGGGAGTATGTCTGAGCCCAGCCCTGCCCTCCTGCTGCACAGTGCCTCTCTCCCTCCCAAAAATAGGCAAGACCCTGGTGCTCCCACCCTGCCTGGACCCTGAATGCCCCGTGAGACCTTTCTCCTCCTCATCTTCCAGGTTTCAGCAGAGTTTTCAGTGCCAGCCTCTGAAATAGAGGCTTTAAGTGTCACACCTCAGTGTTCTCAGCTGGGCGGGGTGGCACCCCCAGCCTGGCATTGTGGTCAGGCTGAGTCTGTCCGTCTGTCTGTCCCAGGGATGCTATGGGGGTGAGCAGGGACACTGAAGCCTGTGCCACAGGGGCACAGAGCCAAGCCCACGGGGGTGTGCTGCACAGAAGTGCTTTGTCCCATGGCCACCCCTCTCCCACACCCTGTTCTCAGAGGCTGGCAGGGAGGAGAGCCAGTGCTTGGTTCTCCTGGGACGAGGTTTTCACTTCTAACAGCACCAGCCCAGCTCAGGGTTCAGGCATACCCTTGGCAGAGGGATGTTTTCAGGGTGCAGCATTCCCCTGCCTCATTGTTACTGAAAAGCAGCACTTTTAAAATGATTATTAATTATTATTGATTCCTGCCTGAAGGCCAGCTGCTCCAGCTGAGCTCTGCCAGCCCAAACCTGCCTTGGGCTTGTTCCTGTCCAGGACCAGGCTGTGCCTTGTTAAACCTAATAAATGGGTTTAGGCAAATTAAAGCAGCTAAAAGGGGCTCTGAACACAAAGGATTTGTTTTTACTTTTGATGCCCAACACAACCATTTTGAGTGGCAGGTGGACAGAGCCCTGAATTTTGGTGCCTCCCTGCTGGGTCCAAATCCCTCTTCCCCACCAGGATCCCCTGGAACTGGCAGTGAAGGTTCCAAACACAACCTGCTAATTGCCTCCACCACTTTGTACCTCTGTTCTATTGCTACTAATTGTTTTGCAACTGCCAAAGCTCCAACTTATCTGTAAACCCTCCAAACTCCCTGTACTCCATCCCTGCTGCAGGTGTTGTGCCAACCAACAGACAGGGCAGGACACTGGAAATTATACAAACAGCTTCACTATCTGTTTTTTTACTATTTAATTTTTAAACCCAAATATGAAGAGAGAACTGGGTTTTAAAATTTTGTTTTGCTTTATTTTTATTTTATTTTATTTTATTTTATTTTATTTTATTTTATTTTATTTTATTTTATTTTATTTTATTTTATTTTATTTTATTTTATTTTATTTTATTTTTCTCTGTTTTATTTGGTTCTATTTTTTTACTTTATTTTATTTTTATTTTTTTTTCTGTTTTTTTTGGTTCTATTTTATTTTACTCTATTTTATTTTATTTTTTTTTATCAATTTTATTTTCTTTCACTCTATTTTATTTTCTTTCCCTCTATTTGATGTTATGCCCATGCCCAGGTCTGAGTCCCTGCCTGTGCTGGAGGAGAAGCAATGCTATTTTTTCCCCAGGGGAAAAATCTCTCTCCCTGGCATTAACTGCCTTTTTTTCTTTTAAAGTGCAGCCCCCCTGTAAAACTGTGTCCTGCACCCCTCAGGGAGAGCAGTGCTTGTATGCTGGCATCACCCATCAGGGGCTGAACCCACATTTTGGGTTTCCCCCCAAAAAACACCAGCCAAAGCCACTGCAGTGAGGATTGAAAAGGAACCTTGTGCTTTAAAACAAACAAACCCAACAACAACAAATCAAAATCAATTATGAGGGCATTTTTATATTTCAGTGTAAAGAATGTTTTTATTCTATTAATATAAATTCCATCAACTTTTCTATGGGATGCATGGCCTTGGAAATGGGACAGGTGGGGATTTTTAAATGCTTTTTTTTTCTTTTTTTTTTTTTTTTCTCTTTCTTTTTGTACTAAAAATTGTGACTCGGTGGTATTAAAATATTTTCAATCATGGGCATCTTTCTGGAACTGTCTCTTTGATCTCCCCTCACTCCCCATCTGGACCAGTCCCCTCCAGTGACTCCAGTGCTGGTTCAGAGCCACTTCTGCAGTGTGGAGGAGCCTCTCCCCCATCCTCAGCAGTTCTTGCCCTCCTGAATATATTGTGCCTTTTACCACGTGTTGCTCTCAAAGGTGGGGATGTGACCTTACAAAATCTCTTAAATTAAGGTTAAACCCCTGGGAATCAGCTTGGCTCCTCCACAAGTCTCTTCCCAAGGCTGAAATGCCACCAGCATCTTCCACTCTTCTGACTCCTCATAGCTAAAGTCTTCCTGTTTTCTCCCATTTCCCATGAATGCAGAGCTGACTTGTGCCTAATTGGTATTTGCTAATTTAAACTGATTTTTACTCCCCTAGGCAGGGACATGACCCCTGCTGTGCATGTTTTTCTTCAGAGATCATGTTTTCCAGCCAGGTATTTGCATGGCTGCTGTGTTGTCTCAGCATCCTCATCCTGCCCCTGGTCCAGAAATACATCCCATCCCACCTCAAACCCAGGGACTTGCTGTCCTTGGTGGTTGCTGTGACATCTCCAAGGTCACCTGGGGATGGACACCCAGGCTAGGAGCACATCAAAGAGGGGGATCTGCCTTTGTTCACAGCACAGGCAGGCTAAAGCAGAGTTTCCCCTCTCCAACACACATCTTTTGGTCATTAAACCAGTTTAATGAGCAGTATTGAGCTTTTGGGTCATACCTCTGATTTCAGCCAAATCCCTGGGAAATAACAGTCATTTTTAAACAGGCAGAAATGAGGGAAAAAGACCCCCACACAAAGGCATGCAGAAGGACTTTTCTCACCCCTCTGAGACATGGCTGTTTGAATTTGGTGGTGTTTTTAATAATTCTTATTTACTGTCCTGCCCCTACAGCATCTTCCAAGTCCTCTCTAGTTCTCTGAGATGATCCCATCTTAAGAAAACATCTTTCTTTTTTTTTGTTTTTCCCTTCCAGCCACAGCTGGGTTTTTATTACAATATTTGCTAAAGTTCAAGGTTTGGGTCTTGTCAGTACTTTTTTAACACATGGTTTTGACAAACCTTATGATACCCAGGATCTGATTTTCACTGTCATTAACCCGAGAAAGGAGCTTAATCATTTGACTACTGCTAGTTCTTCTCTTCCTGCCTCTTTTCACCCCCAAAAAGCTTGACAAGGCAGATTAGTTTGATACATCATAAAATGAATGTTTAGAAGGGCAGAAAATATAAATACACCTATTTTATAGGTGTTACCAAGACCATGGAGGTACAGTTTTATATCACTTGGAGTCACACATGTATTTCATGTGTCCAAGAGCCATAAATTCCTGAGCTGTAAAGGTTGGGAAATGAAGGTTCACAAACCCTTCTGAACATTTTTGGCCCTAATGCACTCCTACATTCCAAAGCATTAGACCTGCCATGTGCCAGAATTCTGGAAAAATAGGATAACTCAAAGTCCCAGGAATCTCACACATCAGGCTCCTGGGCAGGGCTGAAGGATTTGCCAAGGTTGGTGTTTTGCCAAAATGCCCATAGCAAAATGCTGCAGAGGATTACCTAGAGGGGGAAAAAAAACCAAAAACCACAACAAAAACCAAAGCCATCCTAAAAACCCAAGCACACCTCAACTATGACCCACAGAATGGAAATGTGAGTGTTTTCCATGGGTCTGAGAGATGAGGGTGAGCCATGAGGCACAGCTGAGCCCAGGGATGCTCAGAGGGTGCTGTAGCACAAATCCTGTGTAATGCCCAAGGAGGAGGGGATTAGAGAACAAACCTGAAGTTTTTAGGGCAGCTGCAAGTGCCAGACAGCTGAGTGCTGCTGCCCAGGGCCACAGGCACCTCCCTGGGGGCTGACCAGAGGTGGTGCCTGAGCCATTGCCACTGCGGTGCTTTTCACTTGTTTTCTGCTTAATGGAGAAAAAAGAAAGGTCTTAATTACCAGCCAAAGAGGTTCATTATCACCCTGGCACTCCAGCTCCTTTCTTTGGCTCCTTCCAACCCTCTGAACTCTGGTACCACTCCTGAACCTTAGGCCACTTCAGTGTCTTAGGCCACTCATTCTTAGGCAGTAATTGAAAGGTCTAATTAGAAAACAGGGATTATTTATCGAGGACACATAGTCCCCCACCTGGGGAGAGCTCCCAGCAGGTTTCCACCGGTTTCCCCATGTGACATTTTTGGGGAGGCTCCATTGCCAGCCTATGACTGCTCTAACTGCAGGGATGCCCATCACATCTCAGAGCACAAAGCCCAGCTGACGTGGCTTGGACAAACCTTAAATAGCTCAGTGCAAGCTCCAGCTGGTGCTGAGTATCCCTGACTCCATTGCATGAATCAGGATCCTGTCCCATCAGCACTTCCAGACCTACATCCCTTTCCCAAATCAGCAGCAGCAAAGAGATTCTGTCACCATCCCACTGCAACAAGGATGAGCCTGTGGTGAAGGTAATGCTCCCTTTTGTTATCAACAAGGTTTAGAGCTGATCTTTCCCAGCTTAAGAATTTCTTTCTCTTCCATTTTTTTTTCCTTGCTTATATAATTGAAGTGGCTGGACAGATTTTTTTCAGACTTCAAAAAAGATGGGGTCTAGCAGAAATAAATAAGGTTCTGGGGAGTTAGCTCAGAAGGGAGCCTGGGGAATTTTTAAAAATTATTGTAAATTGGGGTATGAGAGACTGCCCACGTGGAGTGAAGCTGATGGAAATGATCAGAGATGATGGGAGAGTGATGCCTCTACTCCCAGTGACATCCCAAGAGGGGATATGGGGGGAGAAGGGGCACGCTGGTTGTGGGGACCCTCCTTCCCACCTCTGCCCCACAGCGAGCCTGTGCCATGCCAGGTGTGCATCCTCTGGCTGGAGGTGCTAAAGCTGGTGATGATGAGCTATCATCTCATGGTAATTAATCCATGTAGCTCAAACTCATCTGGACAATTTGTATGAACCCTGTCAAAGGGCTGTTGCAGTGGTTGCAATTTCAGGCAGTAAAATATTTGGCATTTTGGGTTGCAAAACATGATAAAGTGGGATTCCTGCCCAGGGTTTGCAGATACAAGTCTCCTTCTCATACCTTGGGCACAGCTCCCCTCTCTGCACAGCCCCTTCATCTAGGAATGGAAAACATCCATCTAGGATGGAAAACAAATGGTGCCATCTCTTCTGCTCTGTGGAAAGCTTTGGCAGCTCTTCAGGGCACCCACACCATGCCCCAGCCTTTTTCCCCTTGGAATGGGAGATGTGTCTTTGGCCTTGAGCTAAAGATTAGGACACCTCCTGGGACACTTCTTGTTCTCCAACCTGGACATTCAACACCTCAGAGCTTTCCTTGGAGTCAAAAACAAAAGCAAGAAAAGGCAGGGGATGTACCCACCAAGTCATATGGCAGGGATGGAGTCTCTAGAGGTTCTCTGGAGATGTGCTAAGGTCACAGATTTTTGTAGCAGCAGTCATTTGACAGTGGTTTCCAGCAGCTCTTGATTCCTAAAGGGCAAGTACTGATGGTTGGCAGCTTCTACTTGGAATAGAGGGAACCAATGTGGGAATGTCTTCACCACAAAATTACTGAGTCTAAAAGCTCTGTCTGCATGTAAACCTGGTGGCCCAACCTTGGCTGAGCATTTTGACAGCAAGTGAGCACTGTGAGACAGGACCCAGATGATTCCTAGGGATCCAGAGGATGCCTGGCCTTGGTGGCACTTTGTCCTTGGAAGATTGGGTCTGGAAGTAGCCAGAGCAGAGTTGGTGAACATCTGTGTGCCCTTGCAGGTCACCCCATGAGTGCAGCCCTGCAGGTGACAGCATTTGGGCTCGCTCTTCTCTCAACACTCTTCCTGCTCCTGGCCACGTGCACAGACTGCTGGATGGTCAATGCTGATGACAGCTTGGAGGTGAGCACAGAAATCACCTGGAAGGTGAGCAGAGTAGCCACCTTTAAGATGAGCATCATCCTCAAGGTGAGCAGGTGAGAGCAAGGTGGGTGCCTTGCCATCCATGAGGTTGCACCATGTTTCCACAGGCTTGGAAAAGGGACACAGTGGGACAAACCCACTGCTTTTTGAGTTGAAGCATTAGACAATTACAGAGATAGAGGGATGGAGAGGAGAAAACAGAGAGCAGGTATGGGCAGGAAGTCCAGGTGTAGTGGTGGGAGCCTGAAACCTGCCCTGCTGGGCTGGGAGATCCATGGGAAGCTGGGGAGACTCTAGTGCTTTTTGCATGAGTGCCTTTCTCCTGCTTGCAGGTAAGTCACAAATGCCGGGGCCTGTGGAGAGAGTGTGTCACCAACATGCAGGATGGGGTCAGGACCTGTGACCAGTATGACTCCATTCTGGCTGACCACCCAGGTGAGATGACCTGGCCTGGAGGCATTTCTTAAGTTCACAGCTCAGAGTCTTCTGGAAAGGGAAGTGGGACAGTGATTTTCACTTCATCAAGCTGCCCTTTGTCAGTCAGCCACACCAGCCTAGGGCTGCTCTTGGTCTCTTGCCCCAACAGCCTTGGCAGCAGCTCGGGGCTCAGTCAGAGCTGCCATGGGGTCATCAGGCAGGAAAGAGGCTGTGGAGCTGTGCCACCTCATGGCAAATCTGCTCCAGCACATAGAGCTGAGGATTTGCAGCCCACCATGCTTCAGGCAGAGCAAGGACATTCCCACTGGCCAAGGACTCATGCCCACAGCTCAGGGACAGTCACATCAGGGTAGGGACATTTCTTCTGACCTGCACAGGGCACATCAAGCCCTGCAGAGGGAACCATGACATGGAACAGCACAGATTCAGGCAGTGAAGGAAAGTATTTGGTATGGACTAAGGGGGGCTGCCAGCTTGCTCTGGGGAGAATGGAGCTTTGCAGGGCACAGTCCCATCACAGCTGGTGATGTGATCCATGCCAGCTCTTGTTTTTTATTGCTATATTGACATCTGCTGTTGGAGGAAACTTGGAGGAAAAAACCAGTGTGGACAGCAGTGTCTTCTGCTCAAGAATGGCTTGAGCAGGTGACCACATACCAGGTGCTGATGGGTATACCTTGAGCTGTTTGGTTTCTTCAGCTGGCCTAATCATGGGTTTAAGTCCTTATTAAGTTTCTGATGAGCTTGTTGAGCACCTTCCCTTGGCCCATGGCAGGGATGGAATAGGTGGGCTCCAGTGAGATGGCCACTGGTGAGCTGGGGGCTCTGAAAAGGACATGGGCATAAATCTGGAGTGGAGAGACCTGTTCCTTTGATTATTCCTCATTCCCATTTCTGGTTGTTTTTACCTTCCCTGCCCAGTGAAGATCGTGGTGACACGGACCCTGATGATCACAGCAGATCTCCTGGCTGGCCTGGCTTTGGCTACACTGGTCCTTGGGCTCGACTGCATCACGTTCTTCAAGGAAGATCCTGGTGTCAAACTGAAGATGTGCTATGGAGCTGGAGCTACACTCGGTGCTGGCAGTGCGTGGCTGGGAGCAGACACACCTCGTGTCCCACAGGGATTGGGGGAGTGGGGGAGCCAGCAGCCCCCTCCCAGGGGCTGGGGGAGTGTGGGAGCAGGGGGAGCCAGCAGCCCCCCTCCCAAGGGCTGGGAGAGTGTGGGAGAATGAGGAGCCAGCAGCCCCCCTCCCAGGGGGTTCTGTGGTTCTTTTTAACAAGCCCCATTCCTCCTAGGCATGCTGGGGCTCACAGGCTCTGTGTGGTATGCAGTGGATGTCTACGTGGAGAGGGCCATGCTGGTGTCACACAATATATTCCTGGGAGTCCACTATGACTTTGGGTGGTCCTGCTGGCTGGGAATGGCTGGCTCCACTGGCTGCTTTGTGGCATCTGTCCTGCTGACCTGCTGCCTCTCTGCCTGCACAGGTCAGTCTGTCTCATTCCACCCCATCCTATCTCAAGTAGCTTTTTGCCCTGCAGGTGTAAGGGGTGAAGGAGCAGCTCAAGGGGCACAGGGGCTTTTTGCAGGGTCCAGCCTAACCAAGGGGGACCCCTCTGTGCCCAGCCTGTGTCCTTTGGGTAAGGAGGCTACACAAGGCAGAACAGGGCTGAGTCAGAGGCCCCATAAACCCTATACAGGCATGAAGAGGGTCCATCACATCTGTGGGCCTCCAGGTCCTGGTGAAGATGTGCTGATGAACCCTCAAAGCAGAGCTGTGCTGGAGCTGAATCCCTGTCAGCCAAAGCCTGAGCCAGTGGCTGCAGGGATGTGCTGGTTGAAAAACAGCCCCACCACCAGGGACACTGGGCAGGTGATGCCTCCCCAGATGTCATCTCCATCCTGTGCCTGGTCCCATGACAGGGAAGTTAACCCTGCTGGCTGTCCATTTCTCCTGCTGTGTCCCCAGGCTGTGGCAGTCCCAAGTCACCCTGTAACTGCCAGCCCTGACACATCCCCAACTGTTTCCTGCCAGCCCCCAGCAGCCGCTGTCAGCCCCAGAGGCACCCCCAGCCCCAGGGCCGAGCAGGCACCAGCAAGATGTATGCCATGGATTCCCGTGTGTGATGGCCAGCAGCACCTCCTGCAGCTGATATGGGACATCTCCCTGCCAGTCTGACCCCATTAAAGCACTGGCACCTCTACTAAGACATTTCTGCAGCTGCTTCCAGGCTCTGACACAGCCAGCTGGCTGCTAAAAGTGAGGGCAGTGCAGCAGTCAGCCAGGGAAGGGATTTTCCTCACTTCCAGACAGGTTTCATGAAAATAAATTCCAGAAAGTGTTGCTTTAAGAAAAGATGTCCCTGTTCCCTGGGAAAGCTGTCAGGGCACTGAAGGAAGTTGCTCCTCTGCCATTGCTCAGCCCATGCTTTGGGGAATTCAGTGGGAAGCCTTTTCTGCACAGAGCAGCACTGACTCCGTGTGGCTGGTTCCTTGGTTCCTCCCACACCAACCCCACTGGAAACAAAGGATGGTACAAGGTTTGTGCTCAAAAACTGGGTAAAAACAGGAGTCTGGAACACTTAGTTACCAATGTTTTCATGAGGGTCATGAAGGAACATCAAAGCCATACACACAGACACAAGGAGGTGAGTCAGTCTGAAGCCTGATGGAGATGCTCTACCAGCAGAGTGGGATTTTTAAGTTCACACAAAATGTGAATTCTGTTTTCCAAGTGAATTATCTTTCAGCACTTAGGTAAACAAACCAGAACCTGAAACCACCACCAACTCAATCCCCACCACCCTCAATTACTGAGTGCTGGTTTTGGCCTCATTCCCCCACCTCTCACCCCAAGCTAAGCACAGACACCATCCTACACAGGGAAAGCCAGCAGCAGCTCCCCAGCACTGTCACCCTGAGAGGCAGAAGTCCCAAGCAGATGGTGATGCAGGGGCACAGCCAGGACCCAAAACAGGTGTGAAGACTGCAGTCCCCCTCCTGCAGCCCAGCCAGGCTGCCAAGCACCTGCCTGCAGAACCTAGAGGAGCTGTAAGGGTCCTCTTGAGCCATCTGCCCCCTCACATGAAGCCAAAAGGCAGCAGAGCTGTTGTTTATTGCAGGTTCTCACACTTCTGCCAGCCAGCATGTCCCTGTCATCAGCAACAGCCCAGGGACCTGGGGAAGGAGAAAATCCAAACACTAAGCGACAGAATGGAGCAGAGATGAGATTTTGCTGTCAAACAGCAGTGTCTGGAGGGCAGGATGCTCACAGATGGCACAGCCAGGGGATGGGCAGCTGGGAGCATTAGAAGGTGCTTGGAAAGAGCAAAGCCTGGAGCACTGGGACTGGGGTGATTGGGACACTGGAGGCCACAGGAAATTTATTAAGAGCACAGAGCTCACTGTAATGTGCAAAGGTCCCAAAAGCTGCCATGGCACAGCCACCCTCTCCTGCAGCTGCTCTGCAGTGGCTCTGAGGGGTGTTGGCACAGCTGGGCACAAAGGTGAGCCCCAGGAGGGGCAGCCCCCCCTCACCAGTTGTTACCACGGCACTGGGGTGCAGCCCAAGCCGGTTTTGGCAGGAGGCACAGCACAGCTCCGTGCTGCTGCACCCCTGGGGCACAGCTGGCCCTGCAGTGCACTCATGAGCAATTGTGCTATAGCACAGCCCCAGGGACAAGCTGGGATTTTTTGGAATCTAGAACCTGGCACAAGTTCCCCAGAGCAGCTGTGGCTGCCCCATCCCTGGAAGTGTTCAGGGAGCTTGGACAGGCCTTGGAGCAGCCTGGGATGGTGGAAGGTGTCCCTGCCCCACTGACAGGGTATGGGATGAGGAGAGCTTTAACATTCCTCCCTCCAACCCAAACCAGTGTGGGATTCTACCACTGTTGTGCTCTATTCCAGCAAGGACACAGCCAAGCTGTTCCAGCAAACAGCTCCTGAACACTGGGCAGGCACCAGGCACTCCCACCCCTCTGTGCCTGCCCATCCTTCTCCAGTGGGACTCAATTGCATCTTCATTGGTTTTTTTACTTCAGTTTTTCTGTTTTACCCCAGCACCCTGTATGCCCAAAGAGTAAAGCAGTCATTTTTCTTCCAAAACTTTTTACAAATACTTAAAACCCTTTCACACAAAAGCAGGTTTAACACTTAAGCACACGTGGTAACTCTTTAAGACCTTTATTAACAGATGCTTGCAGTTTGACTTGAAAAAATCAGGCGTATATTTCATACAAATTAAAAATGAGGTTCTTAAAAATCTCAACGTGACCAGATATGAAACAATTTACAAACTTTTAAAGGTATATTGAGAAAAAACAGGCTTTTAAAAAACGTGTTTATCATTTCCAAAAAGAGAATTCTTTAGGTAAAAATAATAAAAACCCCATGCTGCATAGATAATGCAGATAGTTCTAGTAATCTGGTCAACAGCAAAAAGCAAGCACTTAAGGTCTTCAGTTCCAATTCTTTTGTTCATTTCTTATTGCTGGAATTTCATTTTCTGCTTCATTTCTTAAAGTCTTTTCTTTGATGACTAAACTGAAAAAGAGGAGAAAAAAAAAAAAAGCTGATCAGACAGGTGACACAGGGTTACAGGAGTGCTTTGCCTACCAAGACTCACCTGCAACATGGAAATTCACCCTAAGCTGCCTGTCCCAAGCTCACAGGCCAACTCTCACTAGCCACTGCTCCTTGTCAGCCCCACCCCAGCCCCCTGCAACCACAGCAGCCACTCTCCCACAGGACCAATGCCAAGGACCCCAGAGAGAGCAGTCAGCAGCTTAAATCCAAAGGGATCCCTCTGCTCATGGGCAGGGCTGCTGCCACCAGGCTCTGCTGACTTTCAGCCACTGCTCAGAGCACAGAAATGAAACCCAGTATTCTCCAGTGCTACCAGGCAGCAAAGGGAACCAAGGTGCCATTGTGGCATCCTTTTGAAGCCTATGTTCTAAGAATTCATCCAGGAGGTGTTGACCACAAAGATGAATACCAGGATACAACAAATGTTCACCCAAAGTGCAGAGAGATCACTGCAGCACAGCCTGGACAGTGACTGAACGATCCATCTGCAATTAGAACATGAAGCACTCCATGCAGACCAAGTCCCCAAACTCCACAGAAGGGAGAGGCTACAGCTGCTGCAAATACTGAGCCTTCTCCCAACCCAACTCCTCCAGCCCTGTCCATCCCACCAGTGTGAGCACTCAGTCTGCTCCCACTACAGCCTAAAGGCCTCTTCCACTTTCCTTCCCTCCAGGTAATGAGCAAGGAGCAAGTGACAAAAGGAATGGGATACACACACGGGTGACCCTCAGGAGTCAGCACCAAAGAAGCCCCAATTGCAGACAGGCTCCCTTGCAACTAACCCAGCCTCTGGCCCCTGCCCACAACCCTCCTGAGCCCACACCTCAGCACTGCAACACAGCTCCCCCTTCTCTGACAAAAGCACCAATTTCTACCAGTTTTTCCAGTTGCTCCTGAGACACTCCTGCTAATTCCACATCACATTTACAGAAATGGATGCTGAGGTCTCAGTGCCATCCCCTCCCTCTGTAGGGACTCAGCTCAGGCACTGATGGAGCCAGGTAAATCCCAGCACATGCTTCTCCTGACTACTCTCAAACCTTTACATTTGCACTGCTTCAATTTCTGAGTGAGCAGAGACTGCTGTACACCTGAACTACCACACACAGCCAAGATTTAAAGTGTAACAGCATTCCATCAATGACAATTAAAGCTTGTAACTAAGTCCTCCCAGTTAGCTGGCACTGACACAACAAAGCAGGTGGACACAGATCTGCACTGACACATCAGTTCCAGCACCCAAGAGCCCAAACCTTGCAAGGCACAAACACAAAGTAACAGAAGCAGAGGCATCCCCAGCCCTGCTGACACACCCGGATGATGGTAGAGATGTTAAGCCGGTGTTTACTCAGCCCCGCCCTGCTCAGCCTCGGGAGCGGACGTGTTCTCAGCTGCTGGTTCGGCTGTCTTCGTCTCTTTGCCATCTTGTGGTTTAGGGTTCTCTGGGCGTCTGCGTCGGTAGTTGAAATTACGGCGGTACCGACGTTGAGGTGGCTGCTGACTTTGGGTTTCATCCCCTTGGTTCTCTTTATCTTCTTCATTTCCATCCTCTCTGGGCTGTCTTTGACGAGGAGGACCCCTGAAAGTCAAGCTAGGCTTTAACCATGCAGCACCTGAGCATCGCCGCGTCCCGGCTCTGCTGCTCAACAAGGCAGAGAGCAGCAGCTCCCTGCAGCCTACCTGCGGAACCTTGGTCTGTAACCCCGGTACATGTTTTGCCTGACTGGTCTGCCGTCTCCTGCACCCTGGTTGTCAGCACCCTGCAAGACATCAGGCCACAGACCCCTCAGCCCCAACCAGAAATGTGCCAACTCCACAGCTTGTCACGCTGCGAGGGAGGAGCTGGAAGGTTGTCAGTTCAGTCAAGGTGGACAGCAGATCTAGGGAACAGGCGGCCACACGATGGACAATCCTCCAGTTAATCACACAAACTGAAACACTCTGCTTTTTAGAAGCTGTAACACGAAGACCTTCAGCTACTTCATTTCACACTACTGCCAAACCTTACCAAAATCATCTGGAGTACCTACAAGAAGTGTCAAATGTGCATCCCATCACCCTGCTCCAAAGCAAGCAAGCCCGTTTAGATCACGCCAGGCAGTGTTACCTCCACTATCTCTCCCTGAACGGGAGGGTTGGAATACTGTGGACGACGCCCGTAGGGCCTACGCATATAGTAAGGTGGGTACCGCCGCCTGCGATAGGGACGGCGCTGCTGGCCTTGGCCTTCTGGGATGTTCTCTGCTCCTTCGTTCTTTTCCCCACTCTCACTGTTCTGATAGTTCTGCTGGTAGTTGCGTGGAGGACCCCTACGACGTGGGTATCGTCTGTAATGGTTACGGTCTGCTGCGTATTTACTGCCCTGCACTGGAACTCCACCAGGTCCTGTGACATTGGCTGCCTCCGCGCCCTAGAGAGTGGAAACAGCGTTAGGGAAATCGCCACCAGCCCACAGCTGCAGCACAACACTCTATACTGAGCAAAAATTTACATCCACATTGGGAACAAATGAAAAACCAATCACCTCCTTGGATGTCATGAGGCATCAACTCAAACCACAGGCACCACACCAAAGCCTGCAATCTGAGTTTTCCACGAGCACTCTGACACCCAAAAGATGTGTTTACCTTTTCTCCCTCAACCACATCAAACTCCACGGTCTCTCCATCTCCTACGCTGCGGAGGTACTTCCTGGGGTTATTCTTCTTTATGGCAGTCTAACAACACAACAGTGCAGGCACAGCATAAGAATACAAAGGAAGAATTTATTTTTTTTTTAAGATTACTAAAAACTCAATTTTTTTATCTTAGGAGAAAGACCTGTACTCCTGAAAAAGCAAGTGAATCACTGGGAAAATCCAGGAAGTCAGAAAATGTACCTGTATTACAGTCTGCACTATCTGAAATCTGCAAAGCTTTTCCACTGACTGGAAGCCTCTCAACATGCTGTCTGCAGGCTATAAAGGCAGCTTGAAAAGAAAAAGGTGAACTCCCACACCACACTGGCTAAAGGATTCCTAATCAGAGTTTAAGATTCAACATCACTATGATAGTTATGCATTCCTCTGAAGCCTATACACCAATATATCAGCCTTTCCATTCCCATTTTGGATTTCCAGCCATTATTTCCCACACAGCACAGGACACAGCAGCTTCTGTGTTCCATACTCTGTAAACATAAAAATGGCCAGGTATCAAGAGATCTCCTCCTCCAAGGCTTCCAACACCATAGTTTCTATCACAGGACTAACCAATTAATCCTGAATCTACTCCAGTCCTGCACAACAAGGATTGGCCTTTTCCAGGTGTCAGCACCAGACAATCCTCTGTATCAGTGGCCACTTGTCAAACATCATTACTAGAACAGACTCAGTTTTCAGTGCTCTGCAGCACTAGATGAGATCTTCAACAAACAAGTTAATATCCAATACACAGCTCAGCCATGAGAGCATGGCTTGTCAAACATTTTAACTGAAGGGGAACAAAAGTGCTTTAACATAAATACCTGCCACATAATTTCATTACATTTTTTGCCCCTAAACTGAACAAAATCACAGGAAAAACATGCCCACAAGTATCAGGAACTTTAAGGAAAGCTCTATTACAATAGCAGCCTGTCCAACAGATTTTTGTGACACCTGAGCTATCTAACAGGAATGGAAAAAAGCATACACAGCTATAACATCTCAAACAACCTGGTTTCTTTCAGATTAGAGCCCTATAACTGTTTTATTGTAAAAAATATTACACTAAAACTAATCATGACCCAACAGTTATTTCAGAAACACAGACAGTAGCTCCATGGCAAGTCCTGTAACACAACCAGTAAGTCAAGGTCACTCACAGGTGACTCTACTTGCCAATTGGGTGTGAAAGCTTCCCCTCAGGGTATGTATAACCTCTCACAAAGCAGTGCCTCTAAAAGCTGGCGATTCAGACAAAGAACAAGCAAGGAGCTGAGAGATGATACACACAAAACACTTTCCAGGCATTGCTTTTCCCTTCCTTTGTGTTACCATCAGCAGCACATCCCTAACCTGAGACAAAGAATGACCCATGGACTCCCTAAATACCAGAAGTAAACCAGGCTCCACTAAGAATTCTTTGTAGGCTGCTTACTAATGAGATACTGAGCCAGAAAGGGCAAAAATCAAATTGCTGACCACAGACAGGCTTGCAATTCAGACAAGGAACTGAACTAAGGCAAACCTGCTCCATGAAGTAAGACACAGGTGTGATGTGCAGTCTTGGTCTATTTTCCAGAGGCTTATCTGTTTGCTATACATTATATCTAAGGATATGTATAAGTTAAACTGAAAAGCCTAAAATGTTTGTAGACTTCCACTGAAAGCCTAGAGCAATAAAATACAGAATTTTGCCAAGGAAAAAAAAAAAGCTTCATTGGCACTTCATCTCTCAGTTCAACTAATTTCTCTCCCTGCTGCAAGCTTTTCATTGAACTTATTTCCAGATGCTTAACCACTGTATGAATCCACAAGGTGACTGGATCCAAGCAGTTATCCCCAAGCCATGCTGGCAGCCAGTGCAATTCTCATCACTCTACACCATCAGCCCACTCAGCCAATATGCAAAACCCTAATATGCAAGCAGGCTCTACTTGCAATGCAACCAAAAATCAGTTGTGTGTCCATGTAACAGTGAAAATGCAAGGCTCTTCCACAACTTCAATCCTACTTAAATGGGTCAGACAGTCAATTGGGAATATGTTTCAGTTTCAAGGAAATCTTACCTGATGGACAAAAACATCTTCCTTGGTGTCATTCCTGCAAGACAACAGGAAATTGAAATTCGTGAATAAAATGCACAGTAAATTAAAAATGCAGTTGTTTGGTACAGAACCAAAATGCAGATCTATCATAACAGGCTTTGAGCATTACTCCTCAACATGCTCTCAACTAGTTCCTATCAGCTTACTGTGTGTAGGAAGGAGATCAGCAGGCAGCTTACACAAAGTGCAAAGCACATGCTGAAGGTTCAGTAAGGCACTCACTGCTGCACACCTCCCATCAATGGAGATGTTTGAACAGCTGACAGGGACCACACACTCCTTCCCTGCAGTGTTCTGGGGGAGACTGGCTACTGCAGCTTCTGGAAGCAGCTCTGCCACTGGAGCCTCTCATCCCCTGAGCCTCAATGTTTCACTCACCTGAGGAACAGCAACACCAGCTGCCCATGAAGGCAGCTCAGTCAATCAAGCCTTGGTCTCCCCTCTCAAGAAACAGGAAACAGCTCAGGTTTGTATCTGTAAGGAGCCAGGAGCACCCAGCCTCCAGCACGACCCTGGCAGAGCTTCCACAGCTGCCAGCATCCCCAGCAATCACAGCTCAGTACCAGCCTCACTCAGAAGAGGTACAGAGATACCCTTGCACTGCTTGGAGCTGCACAAGCCATGTTCCCCTCTCCTGCAGCATGGACATCCCAGCTCCCATCACACCAACCCACCCTCACTGCAGAGCTAAGTTTCATTACTGCATGAAAAAGTTTGAATCAACAGCAAAGTGGCTTTTATTTCCTAGAATGACTGGTTAAAGACAGAAGCAATTTTGTGTGAAAACATGCTCTGAACTGAGTGCCCATAGCTAGTGGTAACAGAATACTTGGGTTGGTTTTTAGTAGGATAAAGCCAGGTGCTCCTCACCCCAGCTTTAAAAGTAAGAATTGACAATTAAACCTCTTCCAGAAACTCCACCCAAGCTATAGCTATTCTGTCAGACATCACCAGTAAAAGTAAGTCCTCTTGTTTCTTCTTGAAATTGATGCCTATAGACCTCAAAGGTTACTGGAAGAGGCAGCCAAAAGGCAGCAGAGCAGAGACATTCTGATCTCATCTCCAAGGCCTCAGGATGCAGCACCCAGAAGTCCTTGCAAAGCCAAAGCTGAAAGACTCTTCTTCAAAACACAAGGTCCAAATCGCTGAAAACTTTCACAAGAGAACAGTAACATGTTTCTAGTAAAAATGCTGAGCACCTTCCTTCATCCTCAGCTGAAGAACACTGGCAGGAAGTGCTCATCCACAAGTGTGGATGCTTTGTACTTCTGCCCAAGTTCAATTCTGGACAACCAGACCAGACACTTGTTTTTAAAATCCTTTTTCAAAACGGTTTCTGTTCAAGAGGACATGGGAGTTTTGGCCTGACAACTGACTGGGTCACAGAGAGCTCAGTGAGTCAAGTGAAAAACACACCAGGCCATTTCACAGCCTCAAACACCAGGACACCACTCCCAATGCTGTATTCCAGCAAGCACATCTGGAAGCAGCAAGCATGCAGTCATGTGGACAGGACCACCACTTTTACAAATAAAATTTGGAAGAGTACAAGAGAAACACCCATTGTGAAGGCTGAACAAGTCACTTAGCTGATCTTTGTACTACACCACTCTTCCATTCACATCTTTTATCCACCAGAATATATTGGACAAAGGGAGAGAGACAAGCAGACAGACTAAGAAGATGCCAAGTCCAGCAGGACACAAATACCACACCAGACAGTGCAGCTCCAGTTCTGGTACAGACCAAGCCAGCAGCTTTTGCACATCTACTTGTTATTTTGGCAAACATGAGGAACAACCATCAAAGACCCAGAATTCAAACTCCTTCCTATTTTGGAACACAATCACACTTCTAACATTAAAAACACACAGAAAATACCTGAAGTGAGCATGCACCTACATCAAAGCTCATTTCAGTTCCAAAGTCTCACTTTATCTGAAAGCACACCTGTCTAAAGCAGAGCCATGCAAGGGCAGGAGCTCGTGCACAGCTTCCCTGCAGCCAGGCAAAGATTCCAGAGCTGAGGAAATGTCCTCCCCTTCAGTTAGCAGGCTCTAATCTCTTGATAATACGAGATCATGCTGGGTTTCTCATTACAAATGGCAAGCTCAGGGATTAAACAGCTGCCAAAGTAATGACTGGGGAAGCTACTCGGATGTCTCAACTAGCTGCTGATGCTTCCCTGCTTGACTGACATCACAGAACATTTTCACTACTGAGGGAACAGGAAAAGCCTTCCCTCGAGGTGGGGTTTGTGGCTGGGATTTGGGAGGCGTTTCCAAGGCCAGAGACACGACAGCTCCCGGCACTGGTGACTGCACAACACCGGGGGCTGAAGCATGGTGTGAACAATGCAAACTGGGCAGACTGGGAGGCAAGTTTGTAAAGCTGCAGACAAAAAAACCAATTCAGGAGCTTGACAGATAATTCAAGCTAGTTCACAAAGTAACAGGCAGGTCAAAAAGGCAATGTTTAAACCAAATACAAACAAAAAGGTCAAATAATAACACTATACTTGCTAGCCTAAAGGGAGATTCCCCAGTTTTTGCCACATTCTGAGACTGGGGAGTTTAAGCACCACCAATTAAGGGAAAGAACTCTGGCAACACTCCGGGGAGGCCTCCCCAACCAATGGGGCCATAAATTGCCCATTTTTAAAAATCTTGTTTGCAGAGCACTTCCTCTCCCTGACAGGCCTACTTTAGGTATTTACACAATCCCCACAGCACTCAAGTTATTCTTTCACATCAACTACTATCATAGAAAGAACCTTCTAGCCTCTTGTTTCATGAGACCCATCTATACACCTCAGTGTGGTATCAGACCGTGTGAGCTGTGCTCCTTTTGCTGCTCCCGCATGTTGAGGGTGTCCTCATTAGAGCATGTTTTAACTACCAAGTGCTCAAAGCCATTTTTGCTTGCATTGACTGCACTTCACACAGGACTTTAAATAAATACTGTGTGTGCTGACAGCCAGTACACTCAAGAAGGGAAAAAACCCCAACCTAAAACACCATGAATGAAAGGACCATAATGCAAGACACATCGAGACGCTTCGAGAGCGCGGCTCTTACCCAGATTAAAGGACTCAAAAGCCAACCAGGGGCCAGAAACCCCGGGGTGGAGAAAGGGAGCATCTCAGCAGCTCCTTCTGCCGAGGCCCGGCCGCCCCCCGGCCGCCTGTCACCGCGCCGCGCCCCCTCCCCGCGGCCCCGCCGCCGGCCGCTCACCTGTTGATGAAGCCGTAACCGTTCCTCACGTTGAACCATTTCACTGTTCCCAAAACCTTCGTTGCTGCGGGAGAGGGGCACAGGGGGAAGGAGGGGAGGGGAGGGAGCGGCGCGTCAGGGGCACGTGGCGGGGCGCGCGCACAAAGGCCCCGCGTGGCGGACATCTTGCGCCGCCCCGCCCCCACCCCGGCACGCGGGGCCGGCGGCGCGCGGGGAGCGCGGCGGAGGGGGGCGAGTAACGGCCGCGGCGCGCGCCGCCGGGAGCGCGCGCGGGGGGCGCGCGCCGCCCCTCGGGGAATTGGGGAGGGGTGGGGGGGAAAGGGAGCGCGCGCCACCCTCAGCCATGGCGGGGGAGGGGCAGGGGATCGGGGCTCCCCACCCACCCCGAGACCCCAGGCTGCCCTCACCGATGACCTTCTTGTCCCCGCCAGCGGGAGGCGCCGCCGAGGCCAGGCCGCTGCCCCCGTTCCCGGTCCCGCCGTTTGGCTTGGAGTCGGCGGGGGCGGCGGGGGCCGCCGCGGGGACGGGGGCGGCGGGCGGCTGGGTCTCGGCCTCGCTGCTCATGGCGGCGGCTGTTCGGTGCGGACGGTGGTGGTGACTGCTGTTTGCGCCGCCTCCCGCGGTGTGATGGTGACTGAGGCCGGCCGTGGGGGGGGGGGGGGCTGCTCCCTGCTCCGGGCTCGCTGAGCTCCGCTCTCCGCTCCCGATACCGATCGAACTGGCCACAATGGCGGCGCGCACCGGCTAGCCACCCCGCGCGCCCCGCCCGCGCGCGCCGCAATTCGCCGCCCGGCCCGCCCGTTAAACGGAGACCGACCCCATTGGCCTGTGCCCAACGCGCCTCCGCCCCCCGCCGCAAAGCCATTGGCGGCCGCAGCCGCCTGTCTCGCAGCGCCCGCGCCCATTGGCCGCTCCGCCCGCGGCTGCCAGGCTCGCTGCTCTCACCGGCCGGCCCCGGTCCCGCCCCCGGCGCTGATTGGCCGCTCCGCCGCCGCTCCCGCCCCCAACGGGCCCGATCGGGGAAGTGCGCGCGGCCATGTGGCGGCGGGGCTGCCCTGAGCCGCCCCGAGCGCCTTCCGCTCGCGGGGAGCGCCGGGCAGAGCGAGCGGGGCGGCTGCGCTCCCGGCACTGCCCGCGCCCGCTGCCCTCAGCCATTGCCACAAAGGGCCCGGCAGCGTTAAACACCAGCGGGACATGACGGGTCTGCAGCCGTGTCAGAGCTCCCTAATCCACGGGACTGAGCTGACCCGCGGGGAATCGGCTTTTCCCAAGCATCCCATCCTTCCCTTCCCGGAGGGTAGAAAGGTTCACGCTCCTCACGCTGAGCCTTTCTACCCCCCAGGCTGTCGGGAAAGCATTTCTGCTGGGTCCTTTACCCTGCTGGAGCTGTTCTCCAACCAGCACTTGTCAGCTCCTCTTTGCCTCTTTACCCCTGTCTTCACCTTACAGTGGCCTGGAGACACCCGGCATCTCTCACTGGATTTCCCAGAGGGAGGTCCAGAGGAAAACCCTGTGTCCAACGCATTAATTTTCCTTAGGCACTTGAAAAATGTGGTTGTTGGCCACAGATTCCTAGCCCTGCCCTGGCTATGTCATTCATCTGACATAGGAGGGAAAGTTCATCAGCACCCCCCAGAAGGTCTCTGGGAGATGACCCACCACTCCATTTTTGCAACCAACATGTATCCCCTTAGGATCAGCCCTTTCAGCATTGCACACAAATCACTGCTAGTTCACCATCCACATTCCACCTTGGCCAGGTGAGGGACTCCAATGAGGCCAAGCTCAACCCAACACATGAACCCATTAGGAACACTGGTCTCATCCAGCTCTCTTGGGAACTCTTCCACCTGATCCTCAACTCAGTTAATGAAGGGAAGGGCTTGAAAACAATAACACAATCCCACAAAGATCTGCACCAGGATGATAACCTGGATAAAGAAACTAGAATGATGTCAAAATTGGGTGCTACTTGGTGAGTCACCTGAAAAATAACCTTACAATAGAATGGGATTAGGGAATACACCAGGCAGTGACCCATGAGGGAGAAAATGGTGGAGCAAACTCCAGCTCTGGGAGGAAATCTGTGGGGATTTCAGGACCATGCACCTACAGCTGAAGCTGTGGGCCTCAGCAATGTCTTTGGGGGGTAACACTGTGGGGTCCAGAGGCAACTCAGACCCTCAGGGCAATGCACAGGCCAGCAGAAGCACCATCTCCAGCTGCAGCACCCACAGCTGGAGGAAGCTGTGAGGAGATCCATCATCTCTTCTATAGGACATTCCAGGATTTGCTACATACAACACCAGGGTGACATCATCATGGGGGAATTCAACCAAAAAATGTGGTCTTTGAGAAGACTTTCAGCCAGCAGCTAAGGAATAAGGCACACAAGATGGAAAGCTGGAACCCTACACATTCCATCTTGAAGGGAAATACAATGGGATGTAATTAGCCATTGCAACAACAAAGAGGTAGTAATGGATTGCCATTCTTAATTAATCTGGGGAAGCTCTGTGACCCCTGTATGCAGGAAGTGAGACCAGCTAATGGCAATGATATAAATACATTAGGCTGGAAAAGTGCTCCTAAGCCTGGGCCAGAAATAAACTGTTTTTCCTGGTGAAAAAATGGTGAATTTGGGTACCAGCAGCCAGAAGTGCAAACCTCAGCACAACACTGCCAGGCATAACTCCCTGAACCAGCCTGTTGAGAATCATCAACCCTCCTCTTACAGGAGAGCTTGCCCTCTGCAAAGTATTTGTGGGGCTGGGGAGGAAAGGACTGAAGTGTCTGTGCTTCTTTTATCACCTGATGTTCTGCAGGTATAAAGTGATATGCCTCAGGCTGGAGAGAAGTGAGTGTCCTCAGCTGCTGTGCAATCCTAGGAATGAGGAATCCTGACAGCCAGAGCCAACATTTCAAACAGCCATGAGAGAAAATAGCACAGCCAAGCCTGTGGGAGCTTCCTCCAAGCTCCTTTCACCCCTTCTTTCTCTCAATACCACACAGTAAATGTTCCTGACTGAACCAGCCAGGGATAATGCATGTTGCTCCCAGCTCTTCTCACCTGGAGAAGAAACCATGCCCACAAATGTTAATTGATGTGCACTGTACATGTTTAAAAAAATTCTTTATTTACATTTCAAAATGTTAAAAAAAAAAAAAAGGATGTCCATTATTAAATAATTTCAAGAGAACCTCAAGAGCATGGGTCTGGCCTGTGGAGAAGTCTGGGGCAGTGGGTGAGCTGACTGGAATTGGAATTGCATGGAGCCAGCACAGGTCTAATCACCAGTAAAGGAACACTGAAAGGAAGAAGAAACAGGTCTGAAATGCTGGACAGCCATTCCTAACAGATCCTACAACAGCCAGGCTGTGCAGTGACACTGGGGGGGCACACAGTGATTTTAGGTGCATGCCAGTAGCTCCACACACCAGCTCTCATCATCCAGTGAACTCAGGAGCCCTCCTGGGTCTGCCTGCCAGGCAACCACATCTACTTCTGCAGTTAAAAGCTACAGTGCCTGTTTCTCTCAGCTGATTTTCAAGGATCTTGACAAGTAGCTGATGTGGATGTCTGACATCAGGCAATGCAAAAGCTGTTCTCATCCCCAGTCAGATGAGAGACATGAGGGTGCAGCAAGGCTGTTCCTAAGACCTGGCTGGGAAATAAGGGAGGTGCCACCAGCCTTGTACCTATGAATAAAAAGCTTCCAGGCCCAAGCTGGGCATTGGCCAGAGATCCTGTACTCCAAACTAAAATGATAAGAAAGTCTGGGTCTGAGGGCCACCCTAAAGGGAACCCAACCCTTCAGCACAGCTCTGCAAGAAAAGGGACAGCCTTGCTAGCAGGCTTTTTCCAAAAGCCTGTAAATGCCACCAGAAGTACCAGAGGAATGGAAGAATGATTACATTCCCTGTTGTCACTTCATCAAATAGCAAGAGCTCCCAAGAGTCTGAAGTGCTGCAGGTCTCCAAGACTTTATTACAAAAGAGGGAACATTGTGGGCAATTCCAGTTGCCTTTGGGTATCATTTAATGGAAGGTCAAAAATTGTGGGTGTGTGCTTTTGTCAGAGCTGCCTCCTGAAACTTGGAAAAAATCAGCACTCAAAAGGATAATACAGCAGATTCTTGACAAGCTGCAGCCCAACACACTGAATTCTAGATAGATTTGTTTAAATATCTGTGGTTTTTACAATAAAGTAAGCAGACAAATGGAAACAGAGTACTGTATGTTAGCCTGAGATTATTGGTTTAACCAAAATGAAGACTGAATAACAGTAAACAGTGGAAACATCTCCCTTCAGATAAGGACAGTGGTACTTTTTTTCAAGGTAAGGTAAGACTGTGTAAAATGGTAATTCCTTGGTCCTTCAGTGGTGTCAGTCCTACAGCTGTACTGAGCAAGGAGGCTCAAGTCCTCCCTCTTTCTCTCCTTTTCATGAACCCTGCCTGTCCCACCCATGGATACTCTACTTTTTGTAGCTGTTGGAAAGTTCTCCAATCTTCAGGTCAAAGTGAGGCCTCCCACCAACCAGACTGCCTGGGTAATGCCAGATGGATTTCTGCTGCAATTCCCTTTCATCCACTTTAGAGAGTTGAGGCTTCAAGGCAGCCTAACCCAACCCAAGAAAAAGCTCCCACAAACCCATCTCCCCTCAACTGCAGCTGCAAAATCTTATCCCTGCTGTGCTGCCTCTGGTGTTTGTGCAGCTTGGAGGGAAGCCAGTTTTGGGACTTCAGTTGGCTAAAAAGGAATGCTGTTAGAGAAGCACTTCCTGGTGTTTCACTGAGCTGAGACAGCTCTCTGCAGGTTCAAAGGAATGTGAAAATAAGTCAAGAGAAAAGTAAGAAGCAGAACAGAGCCCAGAGTTCATGGCACTGTGCCTGTGAAGACTGAGACTTACCACATTGCTCCTTCACCACTTCACATTTCTCCACACTGAGAAATCACAACTGGCAACTTGGGTTTGTTATTGGGACCCGTAGGCACATTCTGGGGACAAACAAATCCAGAACATCAAAACTTATAAAAGCAGTGACAGGTACTAGAAGATTGGCTAAGAGGTATCTCTGTAACATGAGGAGCAGGGAATTCCAGACACAGCTCTGAGGAACAGAAAAGCACCATTACACATCTGGCAACAGGCCCAACCATAAGCTGGTGAATTCTCCCTTTAAGCAGAGGTTTGGGACACAGACCAGAGGCTGGTCCTTTGAACTGGAGGGAAGCAACAGAGCAAAAACTGGAGAGCTCCTCACGAAGACACTTGAGGCTGCCCTGGCTTTGATACTAAAAGCAGTTGCCACAAGCAAAACCAACTTGGAACCATACAGGTTCCATACAGGAAGGAAAGAGACAGTGCCAAAGCAACCTTTATTCTGAACCTCCTGATGTGCTGGACTCAGCTGTTCTCTGAATCTCTAATTTTCTTTACTTTGTTCTCACTGCACTGATACCCAAAGCAGGCTCACCACAACCCTCCAGCAGATTATACCATGCTGTACAACTCCTTCCATGTGACCTTTTCTCAAAGCCCAACACCTCTGTGTTTTTCCTGCTTTCTAGATTAGAGGTCTTTATGCACATTATTTCACATGTGTCATGGAGTCAATGCTGGATATCTCAAGAGAACTTGCTGCTATTTGTTAAATCTACTCATTATCCTGCCATGACACCCAGGCCTAATGCTGGCAGCAATTATCACCCGGACTGAATTTATCTTCAGCTCCTGGAAGCCCATCAGGAGATTAGTTTAATTTTTCTTATTAAACATGCTGATCATGGATCAGCAGAACTGATGATTTTGCATCCACTGAATAATCCCAGGCAATAGCAAAGAAGTGAGATGCTTTACACTCTTGTCTGAGCTGCTGATGGAACAACTTTTTAATTCAGCCTCCTGAACAAATGCAAAGCAAATAAAGCCAAGAACGCAATCCCCGCTCAGAGACCATCAGTCACAAGGTCCCAGCATTTCCAAAGCCAGCTCATATGACAGCCTGTGCTTCAACAGATTTCCTGCTACACTATAATGATGACAACCAGTTATCAACACTGGTATTCCCTGGTATCCTGTAAACAGACAGCAGGAGACAACAGGACAACCCTACTTAATCCTGCACATGACTTTGCATTGCAGACGTTCACAGGGAAGTAGCCATATGAAAACTTACTTCAATTTTTCTCATGACCAACAGCCCATCGACAATTTTACCTAGAATGAGAAAATTTATCCACTTCAATATGGCTATTTTTTACCTTTGTTCCCCCCCACTCATCACAAGTATATGCATTTTTGTCCTTCCTGAAAAGCCCTGTGCAGTATGTAGCTTTTGGGAACTTCAGGGTTTGTTACTGATCTATAAACTCGTAAAGGAAACAATCCCTCTTCAAACATTCTCCACACTCAGCACAGATTAAGTGCCTTCTCCCATCACAGGGGTGGTGTGTGTAGAAATTTGGGGTTTGAGACCATCAGCTTAAGTCTGGCTTGGAACTCCTACAGCTCAACCAGCAGTAAATGCAAGTTAGCAGATATGGTTTCACAGAATTACTGTCCAAAACTCTGCTGATAGTGGAGAAGAAAGGAACCTTCCATTCATCTGTGCCTTCTGCACTGGCACAAGGATTTGTGTACAAATACAGTACACTGAACACTGATCTGGATTAAAGCTAACCTGTGAAAAAATGATTCAACAGTGATCCATCAGATTGCCCAGATCCCTCAGACAGCACAAGGAGGAGGGAAGAAGGAGCACTGAGCAGGCACCCCAGGGAATGATCACAGCTCCAAGGCTGCCAGAGCTCCAGGAGAATTTTGACAATGTTCTCAGCAACAGAAGTTGGTCCTGATGATCCCTCTGGTCCCCTCCCATCTCAGAAGATTCTGATTGTCACTATTTATTTGAACAGCTGCCCTGCAGGGATGTCTGTGAGCTGGCAATCCAGGACTTTTACTGCAGCTACTCACCAAACACAACGTGTTTCCCATCCAACCAATCACACTTGGAGCACGTGATGAAGAACTGGCAGCCGTTGGTGCTTGGACCACTGTTTGCCTGGGGGTGGAGAATGGCAAAATACAAGTTTACAATTTCAGACTGGCCAAAACTGAAGGCAGACACTTAAAGAAAAGGTGTTGCTCAAGACTGTAATATTTTTAGTTTATTTCTAGACAAACCAAAGGAAACAAGATCCATCTGCAGGAGAGCACCCTGTGCTGGGATGTAGCATGTCACCACCTCTGGTCACACCACAATGCACAAGAGCCACGTCACCAACTATTTATTATTTTCTATAAAGGTGTGTTCAATAAGGCTGTGCCAAAGTCCAGGCACTAGAGCATACTCCTGAAAAAAGGCTGAACTTTTTGGTGATGAGTATTTATTGGCTGCAGCATTACCCTGAGGAAAACTGAATGCCAGAAACCAGGGCAAGGAAAAAAACTCTGATTTCTGGTTTTGGGGAGGTTTTCTCAGAATAAAAATGTAAAAATTAAAATTTCAATGATCATGATGAGAAAAGTAACAGCTGTATTGGTACAGGGCTCACAGGAACTGTGAGATGCAGATGTGAAATTTTATTCACACCCAAGTACAAAACCCAGAGCATTTGCACTCTGTTAAGAAAACATCTCTGCAACACTGAAGGCTACTCATGATATTGACAACCAGGAGCTACTAAAGCAAATTTCCATCCTGATGAGTGAACTGGTCAAGTTTTGCAGCTGAAAGACTGCAAAGAATAGGGTCATCTTGGCTTTCTAGTTAATGCAAGTCAGCTTCAAAAGGATCCAGCTGGGATTCATGATTTGACCCAGTATAATGATTTCAGAGCCATGCCACTTTAACACAAAGCTGGCAGCACTGGAGTGAATCCTTTCTCTCACACCACAGCTGCTTAGCTGGGCCATGACACCTCTTTTTGGGCCATGTTTTCAACATGGATGAATAACTAACCCAAATAATGAAATGTCCTAAGCAAGTGGTTTTAAGGGCAGAGCAGCTGAAAGAGCTGGGGAAGAAGCAGTTGTGGATAGGAACACTGAAGCACTGGTTCCATTTGCTTTCCATTCCAAAAGTCAGGGTATTGTTCCTACCAGACAATGTGCAATGGTTGCAGTTTCTCCTACTATGTTGAAATGGAAGGTCTGTTTTAAAAGACACCATGGTAACACTGCTGTGGCTTTGGAACTCCCAAATCTCTCTGTTTCATCCTTGCCAAGGTCAGTGTTTGATAACAGTATCAGGAAAGAAGAAAACACCACCAACTCACAACTGTATGAAAACTGTTAGAATTAAGCTCTTCTGAAAGCAATCAAGCCAAGCCTGTCCCAGAACTCCAACAGGCAGCACAGAAAGGATGCTGCAGGATCAGGACTATTGTGTTACTCTACATATTAACCCATAAGTATCTGTTTGACCAGCAGTTACAAAGCAGACCTTATACCCAATGGCAGAGATTCTGCTGTCCAGCAAATACTGCATACACTTAGGAAAAGGCACAGAGAAAGTACCAAAAACTTTTTAGTCCACAATGTCATTATTTTATACTCACCATAGAAAGCAGGCCAGGAGCAGAGTGTTTCAGCTTGAAGTTTTCATCTGCAAAAGGACCCCTATATATACTGGCTACACCAGTGCCATCTCCCTGCATGAGAGAGGTACCCAGTCAGCCACAGCATTTACTGTACCAACTGCTACAGAACAAATCCATTTAAAAATTAATTTAAAATCTCCAAGCAAGAGGAAAAGGCAAAAAGGATGTTTTGTACTGCCTTTTACTTACACCAGCAGTGAACACATTTACTGTTTCATTTCTGAACAAGAACAGCAACTGGTTTCTAACTACAGTTCACCATTCCTATGTTGGCAGGAGCCCATGGAGATGGTAAGTTTAAGTCCAAGCCTCTCAGAGTGAAGTGGAGGCTACAGATTGCTTGGTACAGATCCATCAGGACTTGGAAGGGAACAGGGAGGAGACACAGAAGTATGGGCTGGTGTGACAAAGAATGTAGAAGTGGTTGCATGGCAAAAGTTGGCTTACAGTGGGTTTATATATTTCACCCTATTTTCTGTGACTTTACCAGAAATAGGAGAATAGTCTCTCTGTCCTGCATGGACAGTTTCTAAAATAAAGGTTTTCTAGTTCGTGCTGTACTTTCTACTAAGTCCAGACATCTTGTGCTTAATTACAAGCCCAAGCACTCAGATCTCAGGACACAAACAATGAAAGCAGCAGGGGCTGTGACAGCCCACAAGTTCAGAACTCTGCAGAAGCCTGGCAGATGGTTCACATCAGACTTGGGGGACTGCTGAAAGGCCACCCTGCCCCTGGGTCCAGCCTTGCAGAGGTGTTCCTGTATGATGACAAAAGGACTGAGCAGGGACCCTTCAACAATGTCCTTAAATAAGCTGCAGTGAGGAACCCTCCAGGAAAGCTGTAGCAGCAAAGCAAATGAGTGTCTCTGGTATAGTCACTTATTGTCACTATTGTCACTATTGTGACAGTTAATTCCATTTCTGTGTTGAGCTTCCCTTTCTGTGTCACTTCAGACCCATTTCTTCTGCCTTGCTACAACTTGTCTCCCTTCATTGCCTTTCTGCTTAACATATATGATCTTTATCAGGCCAAACTTAACAGAACAATAAAATATCAGTAATATACCACATGCAGCTCCACATCTTTTACTCTACTTGCCCAGCTCTTGTTTGTTTTCCTCCTGCTCTCTGTAGTTTACTTAAACTTTTGGCTCTGAGACAGAAACTTGCACTCTGTCTCAGGGGTCAGTGTGACTGTGCTTGCTACCCAAGTGGCTCTGTAATAAATATAACATACAAATTCCAAATACTGGAGCAATCTGTAAAACTTGTTGAGGTGAGTGGAAGTAAAACACTGGGACATCTCAGCAGTGTCACAAAAAGTCTGGTGTTGCTGTGTCATTACTTCTCTCAAATTCTTTCATACAACCAAGTTTTATATTGAAAAAGCTTTATTGCTTCCCTCATCTTTTGAAACACTTCTAAAAATAAAATAATTTTACTAGGTCCTAGAACAGTGAAGGGATCCTGTGGCCCTTCAGCCTTACTCATATATTCTGCTCGTCCCCATGTCAGAGCACAACCACCATTGTGGGTGCAAAGTCTTTTCTATTTTGGGACAATTTAGTAACAAAAGGCTAATTTTGATTGAAATGATGTCTTACATTACACACTGGGTACTGTACTTAGGGTCTATCTACAATGTGAATTGAAATTCACAGAGGCTTTTGTCTGGAGGAGGATAACAGAAGGGAGAAGGAAAAAAGTGCAAAAAAACATTTTCAAGTTTTGAAAGCTCCCAGGGTATTGCCAGGCTATTGTAGAGAGAAAATATTTTGGGAAGAATGTGTGTTCACCCAAGGCTCCAGATTTGTTTTCAAGTGGTCTGTTGCAGTAAGATGGCAGCAATGCTATGAGGACACCTCCAGTTACTACTGGATACCTCAAAAAAGAAAGAGATCCCACAAATCAGCACAGACCCTTGGAAACAGCAGATGTTATAGCACAGAGGAAAAGGACAAAAGGAGTACTGGAGTACATACATTTACGAAGTCACCTCCTTGGATCATGAAATCCTTTATTACCCTAAAGGAGTAAAACAACACTTAGTGGCCAAAGGCCTCAAGATCAGTGTAAGGTGAAAAGGGGTTTTGCCTTGCTGTGCAACACTGGTTAACAGTATGTGAATGCTGCAGACTAAAATCTACAACAAATACTAATTAGTGGTTGATATGAGGTCATTTAGAACTCATTGCTTTTGACCAGGGATAGTGATTAGGTGATAGATGCCATATCTGCCATGGCACACCAGAAACAGGGGATTCCTCCCAGGGGGGAGGGCAGCATCCCCAGGTCCCCCAAAGCTCCCAAATTACATCAGCCATGATCCACAAATGTCTCTAATAACTCAAGGCAGGTCACAAAATCCCATATGGCTCAGGCTGCTATTTAGTGTCTAAACAACAATAGATGGTTTACCTGTGGAAAGTGCTTCCTTTATAACCTATAGGGACACCATCTTTCCTGTAAGGAAGTGAAAAGGAGAATTATTGCAACCTGATGGATATCCCAACACAAAATTTTCCTAGCAATTCAGAGTCCCAAAGGGTTGCCCTATACATCAGCAGGTGCCTTCAGATGCAATCAAGTGCTGCAGCCTCTCAGCTGCTGCTGTTGGAGGCAAAAAGAAGCCTCAGTGGGCTCTGCACAAGAAACTACTCTGTTCCCTGCAACACCCACACCAACATCTTCATGGGATCCCACTGCAATATGCAGAATGAGCAGGTGGGCTTTGCAGACAAGGCTTTTTAGAGCCACCTGGGCACAAAAAATTCATATCAAAAAGGGAAACCTGCCATCTCTGTGAGTCTCCAAGCCCCTCACAAGTTCCTCAGAAAGGATTTCTCTTCCATTTTGTATTGGTACAACATGAAAAAGTTCAAGACAAACTCCTTCTAGCTCACCCAGCCCTGTTTCTCCAGTGGGACACTTAAAATGACATGACAATTCACTTACCTGAATTCACCTGTACAAAACTGCCTGGCAAACAAAAAGAGAGCAGAGTGTTAGGTGTATATGAATTCTGAGGGCTGCACCAACCGGTGCACATGATTTCCCTTATTGTGTCAGAGATGTTCCCAGAGAAACAGGAATAGGAAATGGCAGCTCCTTCCCAGTGCCAATTCAAAACATTTTCTGTGCTCTTTGTGGTGAGGAGGTCAGAGAGTTAACACCAAGGCTGTAAGAGAGTGAATGTGGGGCAGGCACTGTGTTTGACAGAGAGCAGGGTATGTCCATCCCTCCAATGGAAGTGGGATTTCACATGGTGCATCCCTCAGCTGATGGCAGGAGAATTGGGGGCCAGGAGACCTCCACCATGGCACAAGGCACTGCCTGCTCTAAATGCAAGGAGCAAATCAGGAGGCTCCAGAGAGGAAGCAGAGGGGGACCCCTTCCAGCCAGAGACCAAGGTGCCACAGCATCTCTGAGAACAGACACAAAGCAGGTGAAGCACTTTGGGACGGGTGTCAGCAAAAAGCCATTCCTGCACCAGGAAGCCTTTGCAGCTCATTACCTGAAGTTCTCTGCCGTTTTGGGTACAACATCTGCGAACAGCTCGATCTTCATGCGGCCGACCTCCTGAGGAGACGGGGCCAGGTGAGTGTTCCAGGCCCCCTCACACACAAATACACACACACACACAGGGCCCACTCGCACAAACCCAGTCTCCTCATCCACCCCCGCTCATCCCCATGCCCACAGCCCCTCCTGATGCAGCCCTGCTCCTCACGGCCGCAGTGACCCCACAGCCCCGCTCTCCGCCCGCCCCTCACGGCGCTCCCAGCGCTCCCCACACGCCGAACCCCCGGCACCGCCCGCGCTCTCTCATCCCCTCAGCACCCCGGCACCCCCAGTTACCCCCGCAGTGCCTCCCCGTCCCGGGGCACCCCCACCTGCCCGCCGATGGTGACATCGAAGAAAACCACGGGGTTGTTTGGATTCGCGGCCAGCGCCGACATCGCGGGGAGCGCGGCAGGAAGCGGAAATGGCGGCGGAAGGCGGGACGGGCTGGGCCGGGCCGGGCGGCGTGAGGGGCCGGGGTGTGTGGGAGGCGGGCGGTGAGTGCCGGCTGGGTGTGTCCCGGTGTGTCCAGGGTGTCCAGGCTGTGTCCAGGCTGTGTCCTGGCTGTTCTGGGTGTCCGTGCTGTGCCCAGGATGTGTCCGAGCTGTGCCCAGGCTGTGCCGAGGCTGTGTCCGGGCTGTCCCGAGCTCCATCCCGCTGAGGGAGCTCAGGGTCCCAGAGCAGAGCGCTGCCCGGCGGCAAGACCTGCCCGTTCATCTCCACACACACATCTGAGCCCAGCTGGGCTGTACCAGCCACAGTGTGGCCAGTGGAACCAGGGCAGTGACCACCCACCTGTGGTGAGGCACCTCCAGTGCTGGGGTCAGTCCTGGGTGCTTCACAACAAAAAAAACCAAACCAAACCAAACAAAACATTGCGGGGCTGGAGCATTTCCAGAGAAGAGAATAGGGCTGGGGAAGGGTCTGGAGCACCAGAAATAGCTGAGGGAGGGCTCAGCCTGGAGAAAAGGAGGCTCCAGGGGAGTTTCTCACTGTCCACAACTCCCTGGCAGGAGGATGCATGTGAGGGCCAGGCTCTGCTCCTGGGAACAAAGGACAGGACAAGAGCGACTGGCCTCAAGTTGTTGGAGAGATTCGGGTTAGACTTCAGTAAGAATCTGTGGAAAGGCTCATCCAGCCTTGGCACAGTGTCCAGAGTAGTGGTGGAGTCCCCATCCCTAAAAGGGTTTAAAAGCTGTGTAGATGTGGCACCTGGGGACATGGTGGCCTGGGCAGTGGTAGGGGAACAATTCATCTTGATCTTCAGAGTCTTTTCCACTAATTCCATGATTGCAACATTTAGACCTGTGCTTGTTTTCAAGGTTTGATCAATTGAATATTGCCTTTGAGAGGTTTACAGGACATCCTTCAATGTTCTGACTGTGCTTGAGCAGAAGTCATGCTTTCTCTAGCAGAAAGATGAGCAAGGTATGTAAATGAGTGCATTGCAACTTTCCTGCTTGGAAAGAAACCTTTCCTGGACAAGAATCCTGATTGGAAATTGTTATGTCTTCACACAATAGCTGAGTTCAGCTGTCTGAGCACAGTCAGTGCTGTAGCTGGGCCCTGCCCTTTCCTTGTGGCAGCAGAAGGCTTCAGTGTGGAGATCAGCCCTGACTTGGCTCATACAGAACTGGGCTGGCCCAGAACATTTTCTGCCACTGAAAGGCCAAAATGGCAATGCCTGTTTTTGGTGAACAAGGGTGATCTGCTTCTACACCTGCAGCCTATGATTGGTGACACAGTTTTCTCAGGGCATTTCCTAATGACTCTAAAGATAATTGTTGAGTCTGTTATTGCTTCCTGAAGGTAAAAATCTACTCAGTGATTTGTGTTGGTGAATTATGTCCTTCAGTGTGTCCCAGCTGTGGTTTTGCTTTAAAAACCCTGCAGTTCATCTCAAGATACCTTCTTCTGCAGGCCAGGGATGGGCTGTGGTACAAGATGAATGATGCCTCAAGTCTTCTCTCTGCCAAAATACATATTTGCTTGTGTGTCTGTCCTGCAGATTGACAGGCCCTTTCTCCTCTCTCGCTGTCTGGCACTAAACTGGGCTTGTGTAAATTGCCAGATGTGAGCTCTCTGAGAAGGGTGAGCTGTGAAAAGGGGCAAAGTGGACATCTGAAAGAGTATAAAGATAAGTCACTGCTTGAAAGGGACAGACACGGCTGGGATCTAATTTCCAAAGCCTTGTGCTGCTTCAGTCTTCTGCATGTCATGTCAAGTGGGCCAGAAAATGACAGGCCTGAAGCCACAAGGAGACTGCAAGAAATCAAGGGGATGAAGAAAGCCCAAGCACACTGAGGAGGGGGAGAAGCTGAATAAAGCCAGCCAGACATTCCACCTCCTGGGACATGCAGGGCACCCTCACCACCATGGGACATGGCCATGGAACCTGCTCAGCTGTTTCCACAGCAGAGAAAGAGCCTGCTGGTGACTGAAGCTCAGGAGAGGAAGGTGCAAAAATGAAAAAAGGAACTCCAGAGAGGAGGATTAAAAAGTAGCAACATTTGCAACAGTTTCCTCACTCTTTGCCACCCATTTCAGTGCATGGCTTCTGCAGGGACCTGTTCAGTACTTGTCACCAAGCTTCCCAAAATAACCTACCACTGACCATCAAAGGCTGCAGACATCTCAGAAGGCTGTTGACCATTAAACCTGACATTTATGATTGAAACAATAAAACCATCAAACCAAACCCAGTCCCAGGTGGTGCTTCTGATCATTCTATAGAGAGCTTGACCATGCAAGGAACAACAGACAGGCTTTTTGAGGTTTGTTTAACTCAAGACTTCCTTTATGAACACTCCCCTGTGATGCAGAAAGGTGGGAGCTTTGTAAACCTGTATTGAAAGAGCATGCAGAGATCTCAGGGAGAAAAAATTCTCAGGAAAAATGTCTCCAGGGCTGCTGGATCAGATGCTCAGCTCCCCTGTTTGTAGCTCATGTCCCAAGAGCAACTTGCAGGGAGAGATATCTCTGCAAGAGAGACAGGGGAACCAAGAGACTGCAGACATGGACACTGACAGTCCCCATCAACAGAGCTCTTTGGTGAAGCAGGTAGGTTTCCACTCTTTTATTCCTCCTTTTGGTAAAGAAAGTGGTTTCCTGGCAGACTCCATTTGGAGATCCCAGGGCTGCTGGGGAGGGGGGTGTCTCTGTCCTATTGGGGGGATTCTGGGGGTCTTTGCCTCTTCTAGGGGGCCTCAGATGTGAAAGGGTTCCCTGCCCTCATTTTGGGGGTCCCACAAGTGGACATTGGAGGGTGCTGTGTGGGGATATTGGTGGGGGTGTCCTGAATGCCTGTGTCACCTCCACTCTGGATTTTGGTTGGGGTCATTTCTTCTGGGTGAGTCACCACCAGCTGCTGCTGACAGTGGCTTTGGGGCAGTTCTTGGGTTGTTTTGTCCTTCCCCAAAAATCTCCTTGCAGGGATATCCAACTGCTTTGGGGACTACTTTATGCAGCCAGCAATCTTGGTGCAGGTGGTGGTGAAGCTGAGGGTGCCACACCATGGCACTAACACCACCCAAGAGAAGCCACAGGTGGTTTGTGAGCAGGCAATGCCAAGTGCTGGGAGAGCCTCTGCAGCTCCATTCAAGGCCAAGGAACAGAGGAACAGACCACTCAGGAACCACTGGGTGAGTAGAAGATTTAGTCAAGCCCTGCCAGCTTAAATTTAATAAATTCTTCTGGCCCACAAGTTCTAAGGATAGCATATTAGGTGTATTTATAAAATGAGTTATTTGTTAGACAGGTGATAGCATGAAAGATTTTAATCAGAGTTACTATTCAGTATAAAATTAAAGGAACTACTAGTAGATTATATAGAACAGTGCAAGATATCAAGGTACCTACATTAAAGGTAGCAAAGAAGTAGTACTAATTATGAGTGAAATGTAACTTACTACTGAGATGATGATAATGTACACAGAGTTCTTTTACTCAGCCTTCAGAGGAGTAATTGGAAAGCAGACAGCCCTGTTCTGGGGAGAAACTGCACACATTTCTAGAAAAATGTGCAGAAGATTTTTGATTTGTGAAAATTTGGTGTAGCTTTTATAGTTTGTCCAGTGATGTGTTTGTCAGTCATGAATTCAGCTTATCTTGCCAAATTTCACTTCAACAGTAAGGTGTTTTTTGGCAGTTGGGAGATACCAGACTAAAGTTAACCCCCATGGCACCAAAATAATTCATACAAGACAGCTTGTCCTATTTGAGTTATCTGACCACTTAACAAGTTACACATAAGCTTTTGTGGGGTGTGAGATTCCCTGATACAGGGGAAAAAAAGAGATAACCCAAGTTTTCTGGAGTTTATGTTGTTATTGAGCCTGGGGGTGGGGTCCTCCATGCTGTGATGGTGGAAAGTGCCAGGCCTTTGCCAAGTGCTGTGCCAGCCTCATGTGAGAAGCTGAGACACTCCTCAAGTCTTGGCAGTACCAAACTCCCCTGGCAAATAATCAGTTTAATTGCTCAGTTTTTGGCAAAACTATTTATTGGGGGATCAATGTGAGAAACAGAGCCGGTAGCACCTGGCACAGTACGTTCTGTTGCAGCCCTGGCTGTGGTCTCCCCCAGCAAGGCGCTGGGTTTTGGCTGTTGGGGTGCTTGAGGGTGAGGAAGAAGAAGGTCTCTTGCAAGCTCTGGGCTGCTGGAGCGAATGCAAGGGTTGCTGTGGGGTCTCAGTGGTGCTGGGAGTGCCACTGGCTCTGTGGTAGAAGCGTTCTGAGCACTGCAGGGGGGTCCCAGCCCAGCCTCTGAAGCCCATTCTCCAAATCCCTGGAGGCTTGGGGTTGCGCCACGTCACCAGAGCTGTCTGTGGTGGGGAACAGGGGAAAGCATGGGGAGGGGGTGAGTGTTGCCTTCTTTTCTGTGAGGACCTCGGGCACCCAGGGACATGTGGCACCAGGAAACCCAAGTATGTAAGGGACCCCAAGCAGCCTTTGTCCCAGAGTGCCCGTGCCCAGGAGCCCCCTCCCTGTACCTTGGCACAGGATGAGCTGTAGCATCGTCCAGGCAGGTTCTGTTCCATGATGTCACCAAGGACTGGGCTGCCATACCAGTGGCTGTACTGTTTCATTCTGCTGGGAGACCCCAGCAAGGTCAAGTGACCCTTGGTGGGCTCTATCTGGGGACACCAGTGATGCTGACAGTACTGGCTTCCACAGTGGGTGGGGCTGGGGGCTTGGCAGAGGTCCTGCTGACACTTGTCACTAATGTCCCCAACTGGCTCAGCCAGGCTGAGCCCATCCATCTGGGCAGTGGCCTTCTGGATGCCCCCCTGGCTGGCAGGGATGAAGGCACCTTTTTCTATGCTGGGGAAGATCTTGGCTATGCTGGAATCCTTACAGGATGCCCTCAGGTCTTCCTGACTGAGCTGGTAGTAGCGGGTGGCCTCGAAGCTGGCCTTCACCTCCTGCATGGAGATGAAGGGGTGGTGAAGGGCAGCACTGGGTGTGATTCGCTCATGAGAGTCCCAAGTGAGCATCCTCTTGAGCAGCTCCACCATCCTGTACAGATCACAGCGCTTGGCCAGCTCCTCCTGGTCAGGATCAGGCATCGGGCAGACATTCACCAGCGCCAGCTGATCCAGTGAGGAAAAGATATGCTCCCTCCTCTCCATGGGCTTTGCCATCACCCTCCTGGGTGGTTTGAGCTGCCAGGTACCACTGGAACAGGGCACACGTTGGAAGAAGGACCGTGTCTTCTGAGCAGCGTAGAGCAGCTCAGCCCGGGGTAGCCCCAGGGTGGAGCAGATGTAGCATATCTGGTCATACTCATCATTGCCAGGGTAGAGGGGCCAACCCAAGTGAAGCTCAGCCATCACACATCCCAAGGACCAGATGTCCACCTTCTCACAGAAGGGCAGCCCCAGCAAGATCTCGGGTGCCCGGTAGAAGCGGGTTTGGATGTAGGGCTCCTGCACATGGCACACCTCGGGGAGGAGGATGGCCGAGCCAAAGTCAACCAGCTTGATGCGGAACGGATAGCGGGCGTGGTCCACCAGCATGATGTTCTCAGGTTTAAGGTCAGCGTGGATGATGGAGAGCTCCTTGAGCTTCAGCAGGGCCAGCAGCACCTGCGCTGCGATGGTGCGGATGTGCCGCACCGGCAGCGGTGAGAAGTTGTTCTGCTTTTGGAAGTCAAAGAGGTTTTGCTGCAGCAGCTCGAAGACCAGGTAGGTCCAGACCGTGTCACTGAAGGACTCGAGGAAATGGATGATGTGAGAGTCCTTTGTGTCCCCCTCCCTCAAGGCCTGCAGCAGCCTCAGTTCATTCTTCACTATTTGGCCATCGTGATCACAGTTCTTCAGGATCTTGATGGCCACCATCTCCCCAGTGCTCCTGCACTGCCCCTGCATCACCTGTCCAAAGGTCCCCTTCCCCACCATGGCCATTATGTCATAGCACTCGGCACCTACCACTAGTGTCACCATGGTGGGTGCTCACCAGGGCTCCTCACCAGGGACTCAGGATCCTCCAGTTCAGCACCCACTGGGGACTGGGGACTGGAGACACCTAGCTGTCCCAAGCCAGCCTCACAACACTGTGGGTTCCAACATTACCATGACAGCACATGATGTCACAACACAAGCAGCCTGGGTGGAGGAACCCCCTGAAATGCAACAATGGCCCCCCTGAATCCAGCCCTGCTCTCCCCAAACCCATCCACAAACCCAAGAATACAATCCTGGTCCCCCCAAAATGGAGCGGGGAGACCTGTTTGCAGGCAATGGAGAGTGCAAATGGACATATTCCAATCTCTGCAGTGGTAGATTTTAATATGTTAAGACCTCTATTGAGAGGAGCTCCAGCTATGCTAAAAAATCATATGGTGGGGAGACAAAATCAAAAGAGATGTAATTTATAATGAAGCTTTACAAGATCCACAAGCCCCAAGGAGACCTATTCCTACATGGGTAGAACTCCTGCATGATATTATAAACCATGTGAGAGAGATGGGCTGGAAACATCACAAAGGAAGCCCAGGTAAGGAAATGCAGAAACCCCCTAAAAACCAGGTGAGAACTGTTAAACATAACAGACCTGAGAGAAATTAACTATGGAGAACTGTTTTGGCTTTAGGAATGCCCAAAAGTGCTTTCAGGAAGCAATGAGTGTAATAGCAGAATTAATCCTGACCATGCAAAGTGGGTGTGGGGGAAAATGGCAGATTCAAACCCAAACCCTTTACAAAGGAAAAAACCCCAAAACTTAAGTGCTGGATGAACTTTGGGCCTCACCTGGTATATTCCTGCATATCAATCCTGCATATCACCAGTATTGCACATCAATGATTTTCTGATAAGGATGGCCCCTATGTTTATTTGCTGTAGGAGTAAAGAGACAACCTTTAACATTCTTAATTGATACTAGAGCTCAAAATCAATTTGATTACCTGTAAAGAAGCAAAAAAATTAAAAAAATATTTAATTAATAGAAAAGTATTACTCTTTAATAATTAAATAATTAAAGTTTAATTAATTTAATTTAAGTTTAATGCTTAAACTTAAGTATTGCTGCATTCACTTGAGGTTCTGCAGCTAAAGATGTCTAATTTGCTTCCACCTCAGCCACGTTGATGGTATATGAATGTACAGAGCAGTTGCTCTTGAAACAAAGAAATTCTCTCAACAGCAATGAGTAGCACTGTTAAGCAGACATTCTTTATTTACAGGGCTGGGGCCACACCATGAGTGCTCCCAGCCACTGGATGAACTAATGCAGTTTATATTTATAAGGCTGTTACATATTCATTACACAGAGAAAGAAATCAACAACATAAAACAAGCCTATTTAAAAAAATGATTATGAGTTAAGAATTTCTCAGTCTTTGCTGCCATCTACTGCCCTTTCATGAGAACAGAGTCCCTCTTGTGGTCTGTGGTGATTTGTTCTTGAATTGAATTCTGAATTGGTGCATGCTCAGTCTCTGTTATCTTGTTTTCAAAGTACAAAACTAAAGTGGGATCTGCTTCCAAATTTTGGTACATCCTAGGATTGTTCCCAGAAGAAAGCTGCCAGGACCAATGGGTCTGGCTGGCCTTGGTTTCCTGGTTTTCCTGGGGCAGCAGGATGCCAGGCTTCCCTTCCTGTGGAAAAGTGATGTATTTTGCAGCCAGGTGCCCATGGTTGGACTTTGGATTCCTCATCCTAAAGCTGTGATGGTCTGAGGATTGATGAACGGTGACAGAACCAAAGGTCTGGCTGGCCTTGGCCTCCCAGGAGGATGGCTCTTAGCTGCCTCCATGACACTGTCGTGCCAGGAATAATTTCCTGTGGAAAAGAGCTATTCTTCTTGTCCAGGTATCCAGAGCCAAAATTTGGGATGCTGGGATGGCATCCACTGTCAGCTGCCTGTGAGATGCAGAGGCTGAGCTGAGATCTTTTTGTGATGGAGGCTGCACATGCAACACGCAGTGGGAGAGGTTTTGTCACTCAAGAAAGAGGCCTCTGACCTCTCCTGAGTGTGTGTGTGCAGCAGCAAGGGCTGGGCATTGCAGGAACACAGGAGCTGTCTGTGTCTGGCACCTAATGCCACATTAAGGAATGAGAGAATTTCTCAATTGCTCTCCTCTCTGGCCTGGATATTTGCTGTCTTTTACCTGGTCTGGGTTCAGGTCACCACGTTTTGAAGCACATAGCAGAATCACACCAGGCCTCCAGAAGTTTCTGGTTCCCAAAGGTAAGGCACTCAACTGCAGCAGGAGGAGCTAAAATTCCTTCCTGTCATTGGAACCCTTGCTCTCTGCCCTCAGGTTACAAAGGCCAATGCAATAAATAAAGCAATAGTAGCTGACAGTTGTGAGCCTGCCCAGAAGGGGAAACCAATTCATTCACAGGCTTGGAATCACAGCTCATTAAACAGGCCAGGTTTGCAGTTTTGCCTGGCACTGCTCTCCCCAGGGCCCTGAGGAGTATGCAGATGGCTGTTTGAGCTTTTCACTGGCACTAATCTAACAAACCCAGGGAAGAGATGGCAGGAGCCTCATCCCTGCTCACAGCAGGTGCAAGGAGGAGGAGGAGGATGTCTTGAGGAGATGAGGAAGGACCATGGGGATGTTTCTCTCACAGCATGCACAAGCCTATCACAGTTCTCTGGGTCAGGGGAGTTGTGCTACCTCCTCTGTATGCCAACCCCAAAGGTTCTGCAGCAGGATGAGGGCAGGGCAAGCAAAGAGCTTCACTTCTGTGCTCAAAGCCTTCTGTTATTTGAGTGCACAGTTAAACATTTCAATTATTCCTCAAAAATAACTGCTCACTATGAAACACTTCTGTATAAAAATATGTGTTTTGCACTTAAACTTTGCCTGGCTCCAAGCAGGAGGCATTTCAGGCTGTGCAGTCTGGGGTTATTCCCTACTGTCATGCACTCTGTTACACCAGACTTGTCCCATTGGTGGCAAGATTGGCTGGATAAGAGCTGGACAAGAGCTGGACAGAAACATTCCTTTACCATTTGGATTACCTGAGGAAATGCACTACACCTGGTGGGAATTCCAAGACCTCCCCAGGGGTGTTAACACATGGGCTGTGGGGCTGTGAGCACTAGAGAAGGCACTGCTTGGCTGGGAGAGCCTCCATCAGCAACTGCACATCCTGTGGGGTTCTGGTTACTCCTCTCCTATAGCTTAAGGAGGCAAAACACGTGCAGGGCATCATATAAATCATCTTGTTCTTAACACAGAATTAGCTTTGTTTGGTAAATTCCTTGCTGGAGATGCCTGGCTGTACCAAGGAGGGGCCTCCTGCATGGTCTCTGAGGAGTCCCTGCTCCAGCAGCCTTTGGCACTTCCAGCCCCACCAGCCCTTGTCCTTGAAAGGCCTGCCCTGAGATCCCCAACATTTGTAAAAACACCCCCATCTGTATCTGCTTTACACATCACTGGGCTATAACTGCAATTCCCTGTCTCCATCTTCTGCCTATTTTAAAAGCAATAAACTCCATCTAACACATGACCAGGAAAGAGCATTCCCCAAGAGACTTCTCAGGATTTACCTTGGTTACATTTCTTACCTTATTTTGTAACACTATTTTGTCTGGCTCTTCTGCTAGACCCGAGGTGTCATTTTGTGTTGCCCACACTTTCCCTTCTTCCCCCATCATTTTAACAAGGGAACTTTCCTCTACCTGAACCTGTGGCACTTTTTGTACTTTTTTAACTGCTTGCTTGCTGAGATTGCTGCTCTGATTCATGTCATTCTTCAGGAGCCTCTTGCTCCAGCCAAGCTCCATCAATAATTCAGCCAGGCCTCAATAACATTAGCTCTGGGTGAATATGACACTCATGCCAATTAACTGAATGAAAGGGCTCTAGACATACAGGCAAGAGGTTTCTCTCTATTTTTTGAAAGTCTTTTCTGAACTTCTAAAAATTTAGTTTGATGAGTAAAGCTCAGAGCAGTTTGACACAGTTCAAAAGGTGCCAAGTGACTTCAGCAATGGATGTGCTCCATTCCTTGCTTGTCTCCACCTGCTCTGACTGACATTACATTTCACATTACCTGGGACAAATCTATCCCTGTGCATATGCTCCTGGCTTAGAGATGCTGGAACATGACTGCAGCATGTCTAGACAAACATCACCTTTGTGACTCTTTGCTTATTAACAGTCTTGCTTAACTAGCCTTAGGCAAAAGGCAGCTAAAACTCGGAAAAAGATTAGTATTTTACTTGCCCCCCTAGAGACACTGCAAAAGCAGTCAGTGCTCAGTTCTACTGGAAATCCCAGTTTCCTCTTGTTAAGAATTACCCAAATTTCCAGTGTCTCTTTAACCCCCAGCATCCCTTGGCCACCACATCCTGCAGCATAACAGCTCAGACACAAATGTGTGGAAGGGATGATGGATCTGCAGACACAACTGCCTTGCAGGTGCCAAACACCATCCCAGCAGCTCACAGGGCACACACACCTGTGGTAGGGCTCAGCACATGGGTGATTTTTAAGTCCTGAAGCTCAGAACTGCTCAGGTGGAATCAGCTCCTGCTCCCTCTCTTGCTGCATTCATTTAATGAGTGCTTGATTCAAGCACTGACCTCTCCTCACATTGAAGTGTTTGGAACTGTCTGTGGGGAACAGTGACTTGGAATCACTCAGAAACTATATATAAACCATATATAAACTATATATAGGGCTTGTGGACAGAGTATGTGTGACCTGGATGGGAAACAGTCTTTCTTCTGCTCTCCTCACTGGCCACTTGCTGAACTCACATATTTGGAGAGAGCTCAAAGAACCAGAAGGGATAATTAGCTGTGTGGAGGCCAACAGCAGGTTTGAGGAAGCTCTTTCCCTCCTGGGCATTGTTGTACTCACCAAGAATGGGTGAAAGGCTTGAACTTGTTACTAGTTGGCTGCTGCTCTAAGGCCTTCCTGGACTATAGTCCTACTCTTGATTCCCATCCCAGGGGAAAGTGCCAGAGCTAATTTTCTGTCAAGGATGAAGGGCTGAGTGAGGTTCAGATCCCACAGGAATTTAAACAGGAGGAGCAAGAACCAGCCTCCATTACTGCCCTGCTCCTTATAAAAATACAAGAGTTGAGCAATGAAAATGCCTCATTAACCCAAACTAATTGTGTGAGAAAGAAGACAGTTACCTAGACAATTAAAAGAAAAATAGGTGTCATCTTCTCAACACAAGAATACAGAGATCTTGACTCAGCTCTGCAGCTCAGCAATGCTTTGCAAACCCTTGCAACCACAAAAAACTGTACCACTACTGGTGGTAGAAGGAAACAATGGGAAAGAAGTGCTGTCTTATCAGAAACAGGAGAAAGCAGGACAGTACTGACCACACAAATCCTTTGCTGTGGGCACAGAGTGGCTGGACCACCCACAGTTTGTAGGGTCACTATTATGGCAAAGCTCAAGCCCAGCCCTTGCTAAAGTCTGCTTCTTCTAGTTCTCTCTTACCAAGCCAAAAAGCCTCTCAGAAGGAGCATTTTTGTCATTTCCTGATGCCTTTTCCCAGCCTCTCAGCTGGAGCTCAGTGGTTCAGCCTCAGAGACCCTGCCTGAGCCACCATTTCTGCAGAGGAAAAGAGGGGCAGCTCAGTGGGACCAGGACTGACAGGAGCTACCTGATAGCAGCAGGGAGATGGACAGCTGGAAAACCACCTGGAAAACTGTAACAGAGGCAGCATTTGGACTGCAGAACAGCTTGGGTAGCAGGTACTGAGTCTGCAGCACAGGATGACAGAAACTGGAGGAGCTATTGGGCAGCTACACAACACAAAACGTGCAATGGGATCACTCTTCAGTGCTTAATTTTGATGATAACTTGTAATCCCTAAAGATGAGTGAGAGAGGAAGTCAGACCAACCAGAGGTGCACCTGGAAGCACAGCAAACCTTCAGGATCTCAGTTTTCAATGGCAACCTCTCCCCAGAGAGCACTGACCCACACTGATGTCACCTTAACCAGAGCTGAGTGTTTAATGGAGTGCAAGGGAGTGACAGTGACACTGTGGTTGTGCTGGGAGGGTGATTCCCACGGTGCAGGGCTGTGGAATCTTCAGAACAGAAGCAAAGAAGTGAAGGCAGACCCATCTTACAGAGTACAATGAAAAACCACTTATGCATCTGGGGGCAGCATTGGAAATAATGATGCCTCCTTGCAAATACCCAGGCCTGAGACATCTCAGCATGACTGAGATGAGATTTGTCAGCACAACCCCAGCATCAGTGCTGAACATCAGGCAATGGAGCTATGGTTTGCTTTATATATATATATATATACACACACACATATATATATACACATATATATGTCTAAAGCACCTATCACCATATTGATAAACATTCTTTGGAGCCTCTCTGAGGGCAGAGGTAAGAACAGGAGTCAGCCTCTTGGCACCTCAGTTTCTAACCAATTAAAAAAATGAACAACCAAAAAAGACTGCTGCCAGCCTGCCTGGCTGGTGTTTAATACTGCTAACTCCATCAGGGTTGGAGGGAGACCTGTTGTGAATGGCAACAGTTTGCACTGTGACTTCTCCAGCTGTGCTGCAGGGCAGTGCAGGAGTCACAGAGGGCAGTGGGACACAAAGGCTCAGACCTGTCACCAGTCAAAATGTGTCAGCAGCAGGGAGATCCCGTGAGGAGAGAGTGAGCTAACTGTGCACAAAGCTCTCCCTCTCTCTCTGTGCTTAAGGCTGAGTCAGGGACCCTTAGGACTCTTCCCAGACAGAAATATGTGTCAGTTATAAATACATCAGTCAGCTGGAGGGTGGGGGGTGTGGTTGGGATGGGAGAATTTAGAACAGGTGCAGGGAAGAGAAAGGAAAAAGACATCTTACATTTCCAGTACTGGAAAGAACAGTTTTGACCTCACACAATAAGTCACTGGACCTTTTCAATAGTCTTATCTGGCTTAATGCCCCATCATCTTTAACACATCAGAGGGAATGTTGGCTGGCCAAGGGTTAAACAATCCCACACAGTGGAGAGCAAATCTGCAGTCTGCTGAGAAGATCCCAGCCACATCACTGATGATCTCAGAGTCCAGCTTGAAGGAAGGAAGCAGCATCTGGGTCTCACACATCGCTCAGGGCCTGCAGAGAGCCGAAGACAAACTGTCAGGATGGAGCTGCCACAGCAGAAATATGAATCACCACCTCTGCAACACAGTTATGGGATTTTCCTTCATCCCTACAACACTCTAAGGAGTTTTTTCCTTGAACCTGTAGCTGCAGCCCAGTGGTGAGATGATGGAATAATGTGGAAATATAGACTATCCTTCAAGAAGCAAGACTGAACTATGCTGGAGCATCCCTTCCTTACCCTCTGGTTTGCACTAGAAATCACAAGCACATTTTATCTAGGACTCTTGGAGCTTCCCAGTGGGAACCAACAGTTCTGCAGGCTCTGGGACCTGGCTTTGGTAGGTGAAGTAGGAGTAATCTGTCATCAAGGCATGGGACATCAGCCCATAGAACAGCTCCTAAATAAATTCTAGTCTTCCCTGACTGACTCATACTCTGCTCTGTCATACAAAACACTGTCCTGCTCTGACTTGCCCACAGAAGTCTTTGGGACTGCAAGAAATCCTCAGTCCTGTCTTCTCCCACTCCCAGCTCATCCTTGAGGGTGCAGAGCCTGGCTTACCTTCCGTGCAAACTCTGGCAGAATGAAAGCTGCCCTGTGAATATCAGAGTTGTAGTACTTCAGACTCCTCTCCTCCACCTGCTGCTGCGACAGCTGCTGCACGGGCTCCCGGAAATTTGTGTTCTGCAAAACAAAGTCAGGGAGCTCTGACCACTTGGGGAAGGAGCCAAAGGCTGTGTGATGGGCACCCTGATGCACGGCAGAGAGCTGAGATGACTCACAGAAAACAAATAACTTTTTGTTCTAGTATGAGGTCAAAGGTTCTGTGCAGCCCCAGCACCAAGGGCTGGGGTTGATGCTCTGACTCTGTGACCAGCACTTATGCACAGATGTCACTATATGAGGTCATGTGCCAGATGAAGCTGGGAGAGTGCTCAAGCATCCAAGAAGCAAGGCTTTGCTCTTCAAAGGAGAATCCACCTTTGTGTTAAGTTTGGCACCCTGCCTGCTGCCAGCATCCCAAATTAATCATGTACAGCAGCAGCAATGCTGGCACCCCACACCCATCTGACAGTCACATTGAAGCAGACTGGGAAAAGAGTAAACTTCAGTGGTCTGGCAGAGTTACCAGCCCACAGCCTAGCACTGACCCTCACTTGGAGGCCTCTGTGAGCAGATTACCAGTCACAGGCTGATTCTTAGTAGGTGCCCACTCTGTAACAGTCAGCATCAATAAGCCAAAGCCTCAACATGCTCTAGAAATTGGTAGTGACTTCTTCCCTCCCAAGTTTGTTGTACTAGACAGAAATTATGACCATTTCTAAAGCAGCTGATCAATTCTGCACTTCATTCAGCACTGAGCAGGCTGCACTGCAGCTCTGGGCTGGCAGAGCCAGGCCCCATCAAGAATCCTGAGGCCCCACAGCTGGGAGAGTTCAGTGCCATAGCTCAAGATCTGCCATGGGCAGCCTCAGGCAGCTTCTAGGGAATGGAAAGGGCACTTGAGGTGCCTGGAACTCACGGGGTTCTTGCTGCAGAGCATGAAGCCAATCTGCCCGCTGGGGTACGTGGGGATGGTGCAATAGGCGTATTCCACCACCGGGAACAGAGACTTGCAGAACTGACGCATCTCCTTAATGAGATCCAGGTGCAGCCACTGGCACTCACCTGCAGGGAGAAAGGAAGGCAAGAGGCAAGGTGAGAGCTGCCCCTCTTCTCTGCACAGAGCTGTGCCAGGTTAACTGTGCTTCCAAGTCTCAACCTGCACAGCTCACGTAGTTTCAAAGACAAAACCCAGTTTTGCTAAGCCCAGTCCAATAATAATGAGCTGACAGATCAAAACCACTGCTTTACCTGGGAGATCACATGTTTCATTCCCTGCATCACATCTCCCCAAGAAGAGTCCCCTCTGTGCCTCACACTTGGTTTGTAAAGGTCTGGCATCAGCCTCTGCCCAGGGACAGCATCCTCACCTTGGCAGCAGAGAATCCCATCCTCTCGCAGGGCTGTCTTCATCAGCTGGTAATAAGACTCTTTGAACAAGCTTTCTGCAGGACCTGGCAGAAAGGTGAATAAAGAAAAGTTTTGAGCCTAGGTGAACCCCCAGCCTGCACCTAGCAGGGCAAAACAGTCAGGATTTTAGCTTTGCTAAATAGCAACCCCAGGTTCTCCATTAAACAAAATCTTAGCAGCTGCCTTTTACTTCATAAAGCATTTTTTAAGCAGAACTCCTGCTCCAAACTAATTTTAGAGATGCCTCTCTCTGTGCTGACTACAGCAAGACTGAAGGTGAGTCAGACTCGTTGATGGGTTCATAAAATGAAATGCCTTATCTACATTTGGTCCATCTCTACCTCAGTTTCCCCCTTCAGGAAAACAGCAGCCTCACCACAGCTCTCCTCAGGGTAGGGGCTGCACCAACAGTGTGTGAGTCATGGTGCTGTATCCCCCAGGGATTGCTGGACTCAGGGAACAACTCTGCCATAAGAAATAGTTGTTGGAGTTGAATTTTGAGGAGACAAATGTAACAGCTGGCTTGAAGGCCTGCTAATACAATTTTATGGTTTCCATCCTTCCCTTTCCCTACTAAAAGAACCAAGTTGGCAACAGTTTTTTTTTCACTTGAAAGGATCCTGAGCAGGCTGGCATAACTTCCAAGAGCTAGGTAGAAGAAAGCAAATGAAGGAGGTATTTGGAAAGCAGTGCCCTTTTATGGCTAGAGTTCTTACCCATGGGGTCAGACGAGTCCGTGATAATCACATCAAAGGCTTCTTGATTTTGTTTCATGAACTCAAAACCATCTCCCACATGCAAGGTCAGCTTAGCACTGGAATAGCCCACTGCCATCCCTGGGAGGTATTTTTTAGATACCTGGATCACATCCTGCAACACACAGAGCACACATGGATCAGTGAAGAAGCTGCTGCTCAGCCCACTGTGCAGATGTGACTAGAACAGCACAATGAGTCATTTCCTTCCATACCTTCAGCTCAAGTCTGACTTGCCAGTGAAATCCACAAGAGCTGCCAGCATCTCCAGCCAGCAAGCTCCTCTCAGCCTTTTCCTACAGCCTCAGGGCTCAGTGACACTGTTGGTCTGTCTATGCCAAACTCCAAAAAAACCTGGAGCTTCAAAAGCTCCTTGAGGAACTGAACAAATATGATTACAGGTCAGACTGCTCTGTGCTTCTTCTCCCTACAGAAGATCACTTGTATAGGTGATCTCAGCTAAATCAATTTATTTTGCTTCCTAAGTAAAACCATGCCAGCAGGTTTCTGAATGCAAGATGAGAAATACCCCCCCTGTCTGCATTATAGCCATTACATCAACCCCCCTATAAGATATTCTCTCTAAAATCATTAGACAGCCACTGCCCTGGGCCCAGCAATTGTACTGAACACTACCAGCTTCTCACAGCTGGCAAAAACAAAAAAATATGCTGGTGTCAGGCAGTGCTTGTTAAAACCAGGGACGTTTGCCTACTTAGCTGGCAGACAGAGCACACAATCTCATATAGCAGAATTTCCTGAGCAAAACTTTCTGAGAAAGTAAAGTATCAGGCTGAGTAAAGTAAAATAAAACTGGCTGAGAGAAGGACTGGGAAAAGAGTAAACTTCAGTGGTCTGGCAGAGTTACCAGCCCACATCCTAGCACTGACCCTCACCTGGAGGCCTGTGTGAGCAGATTACCAGTCCCAGGCTGATTCTTAGCAGGTGCCCACTCTGTAACAGTCAGCATCAGTAAGCCAAAGCCTCAACATGCTCTGGAAACTGGTAGTGACTTCTTCTCTCCAAAGTTGTTGTACTAGACAAAAATTATGACCATTTCTAAAGCAACTGGCCCGTCTACCACAGAAGCAAATCTCTGCTGCTTATTTCCTGATTTTGGTTGCAAGAGACTGCTCAACAAAGCAACCATCGTCCTCGGCCAGGAGCCAGGAGTACTCTGGTCGGCAGCGAGAGACGGAAAAGCAGCACCTCCACAAAGCCAGGGCACTCCTCCAGATCCCGTGCTTGGCTCACGTCTGCCTGCAAGGGCCTCAGTCGTATGTGTGTGAAAGAAATCACATGGAAGAGGCAGCCAGCTGCCACGTAGATGACTTGTAAGGCAAAGAGGTGGCGCTGTCATTGTCACGCCAGCAGAACCAGCAGCAAACGCGCCCGGTGCTGACGAGAGCCAGCAGGTGAAAGCGCAGCTCCCGGGGATGCTGAGAGGTCGGGCTGGTTTTGCCGGGCAGCCCAGCCCAGCCCAGCCCAGCCCGGCCCGCGGCTCCTGCTCGCAGGCCGGAGCCCAACGCACCTCGTCGATCTCGCACTGCACCACGGACTCCACGGTCGGGTGTTTGACCACCTCCCGCAGCACTCCCCCATCGCCGCCGCCGATGATCAGCACCTGGCGGAGAGGAGGGCAGACAGAACACGGGCTGTCAGCGGGGCCGGCTCGGGCAGCTGAGCTGTGAGCCAGAGGAGCGCGGAGCCAAAGCGCAGCGGGCCCGCACTGCCCGGGCGCGGAGCGGAGCCGCGGCCCCCGAGCTGCCGGCCCCGCTCAGCCCGGCAGGGCCCGGCCGGCTCTGCCACCCCGGCTGCGCGGAGCCCGGGCTGCGGCCCGGGCACGACTCACCTTGCGGGGGTCGGGGTGGCTGCAGAGCGGCAGGTTGGCGATCATTTCCTGGTAGGAGAACTCGTCGCGCTCCGTGCACTGGATCACCCCGTCCAGGACCAGGACGTTGCCGTACGTGGTGCTGGGCAGAGCGGGGAAGCGGGGTTGGAGCCGGCCCGGGGCCGCGCTCCCCCGCCCCCTCTCCGCGCCGCCAGGCCCCAGCGCATGGCGCTGAGCGGGCCCGCCATCCACCCACCGCCCCGGGCCGCCCTCCCGCACCTGCGGAAGACGAGGATCTCCTGGTAGCGGGAGCGCTGGTGGTGCAGGAGCTCCTCCACCTGCAGCGACATGGCCTGGCCGGGCCACAGGCGGCACGTCTCGCGGAACCAGCCCTCGCGGATCAGCGCCGCCGCGCCGCGCTCCATGCCGCCGCGGAGCGGAGCCGGCGCTGCCGGGAGCGGCTCCACCTGCGCTGCGCTCCCGCCGCCGCCGCCGCCTGACCGCCCCGGCGGGAGCCGCGCGCAGGGCCCCGCGCCGCCCCGCGCCGCCATTGGCCCGCCCGCCGTGACGCGCGGCCACGTGGGGCCGGGGGCGGGGCCGCCGCGGGGAAAGGGCGCGCCCGGAGCGGAGCGGATCGGACCGGACCGCGCGGCACCGAGCGCCCCGCCCGCCGCACCACGGGACTCTCGGCTCGGTGCTCTGAGGGCTGCGTGTAACGAGCACGGATTGGGGTGGAGTTCGCGAGGGCGACCGGGGAGAGCATCTGGCAAGGAGAAAGGCTGAGGCGTTGGGCCTGTTCGGCCTCGAGAAGAGACGGAAAAGCGCTTCTCATTCATGTGTGGAAATACCTAAGGGGAAGATGCCAGGAAGAGGGAAGAGACTCTGCTTAGTGGTGCCAACCACTGAGACACGAGGGAACAGGCAGAAACTGATGCACGTGAAGTCCCAGCTGGACATTAAGAACTTTGCTGGTGGGTGACCAAGGACAGGAATGGATTGCCCAGAGACACTGGACATATTCCAGACCCATCTGGGCACAATCCTGTGCCATGTGCTCCAAGGTGACCCCAGATGAACTGCTGTGGTCCCTACCAACCTCACCCTTCCTGTGATTCTGTGGATATCACAAAAGCAGATACAGCTCTGGTGGGTCCAGTGGCCTTACAGAATGTGCTGTGAGGAGCAGACTTTGGGAGAACTGCACCAAGGCTCTACTGAGAGTTATCCTCCAACCAGGTTACACAAAGACCTCCAATAACTGCTGCACAACAACCTCAGAGTAGGGGACTCCAGTGCTACAACTTCACAGGCACAACCAAGGGAATAAAGCATGTGTATAGTTGCTAGTCACTTCCATTAAAGACATTTTTAAAACATTTTGCAACTCATAAAGGAAAAACAGAAAAAGTAAAAAATTAGGATCATCCTTGAAATGTCACTTTGCTTGGAATTTGAACCACAGAGATTTTAATATCTCCAGGGAACATGGGGCTTTTGCTAATACTTACTTGTTCTTCAAGTTAAAGAAATAGCAAGAACTGGTAAAGCTGACAAGGAAGGAATTGGCAGCCCCTGTAAATGCACTTGGAGACAATTGCTATTTAGCTGCCTCTTTACAAAACCATTCTCCAATATTCAGCCATGCAAGCAGATTTTATAAGCAGAAAGAGACTCTGTTCTAGCATTACAATGCTGCTTTAGCCAGCGCTGTCCACACTAAGATACCTAAGGAGGAAAACCCCTCCTCTTTTCTTTCCACTCCCTATTTCCCAGAAACAGGGAAAAAGATTGAAAATAAACTAAATCTCAAGCCTCCTCACAGTCTTTGTAAAATAAAGCCCAGTTAAAATGTCATGCTCTCTACCTCCCTACAGCAATATTACCAGCTATGAGTCTACATTAGAATGAACTCTGTCACTGGCCCATCAAATACTGATACTGTTTCTGACACTCTCTACAAAGACTTAAAGATAACTCACCGTGGGTATTTAAAACTTGGACATGTTAGTTTAGCTGTGGAGATTCAGCTGCAGCACAGAACCCTCTGCCTTTCCCCACCACAACAATACCAATCCATGTTTTTCCCTTCTACCTAATGCTCTTACTTTCACTCTGGAACTTCATGTGAAATCACTGGTCTCCTATACCTCTTTTTTTTTTTTTTCCCTTAAAATACAATCTTTCCAATAAAATACACAAACACTTTCAGGTAAACACACTCTTTTTTTGCATTACCTTGACTTTAAGAGATGAGCTGTGCAGTTTAATTTGTAAGCAAGGTCTATCATGAAAGACACTCTGGCCTCGTTTCCTTCTCTGAACTGCTGGGGATTGAGTCACATCTACTGCATCTCTATTATTTCTGTGCTACCTTTAGAGATGCCAAGAGATTCCTCCCATACTCCAATGACATGCTGGTTCTGCAATTCAGGCAGCTCCAATTAGTGACAAGTTTAACCTAATTGTGTTTGAGGACACAGGATAAATTTTCAAAATTACAAACAAAGCAATACTGAGTATAATTAGAAAAAAAATAGTAATGTGAATATTACAAAAGTGACATCAATTAAGATTTTTTTCCTTTTGGAAAAAAAAGGATTTTAATGGTTTTAAAAACTTTCCTGTACAAAAACCGATCAATGACTGGCATTTGCTTTCCCAGGGTGGCAACACTTAAAACCATTATTTCATTCAGCAGCAACTCCCACAGGTCCTGTAACGAAGATTATCTCTTGGGCCAGTGGTGTGTCGAACCCCTGCAAAAGAGTTAAACAAACACTTTAACTCTTGCTGTAAATTCACTCGAGATTGAAAGCTGACCATGTTACAATGATTCTATCAATAGGCAACAGCATCCTCTTCCCCCCATGCTGCCCTTAGGTAGTGTTGCTCTTTTATGACTAAGTAACACACACTTATCAACTCCTGTAAGCTGAATACTAAGTATCTATTCAGAACAAGAATGTTCACACTCCAGTACTGTTATTCCTCCCAAGGTAGGCAGATATCCTCTCCACTTACACCTATCTCTGATCAAAGAGAGCAGCTCCCACACCCTTTAACACTTTAACCTCAGCATTTCAAACCTTCCCCCGAGACTTGTCTTTGATTGCATTAATCCTAAATTGTTGGGGTTTTTTCCCTTTTTTTCCCCCTTTAAACCGATGTCAGGGTGTGATGCAACCTCTTCCATTAAACATGAGTTAAATCTCCACAGCAGTAGAGGACAATAGCTGAGCTCTGCCCATGGCTCTGGGGCAGGGCTGTGCCAACACTGCAGCTGGATGAGAGCAGGATAAAATCACACCTTTCAGCTTTCCCTGCCAGGTAGGACATGCTCCGGTTTCCAGACTGTTGAAGTTTGTTAGCTCCAGCGAATTTCTGCACAAACAAACAAATAAACAAAACATCACCACAGTGAGGTTCCTCCCAAGTATATTCCATGAGATTCATGTGCTGCTAGATCTTTCCAATCTCACAGAAATTTGCTCACTGACTTCCCTGAGCTGGTCACAGACTTCCCTAAGTATCCATAAAAAAGCAGCACAAAACATCCTGTCTGTTCACCAGCAAGCCATAGTTTGATTGTTTCTAGGTTTTTCCTTCTTTTCAATCGCAATAAGCAATAAGCTAAGTAAAAAAATCCCTGAGCTGAGACTGTTCCTAATAACAGTACTTGGAGGGGTACACGGGCAACCTGACATGTTCTGGAAACACTGTGATTTTTGAGAATTAATTTGCTGGTTTGCTATGGTCCAAATGTCATCCTTGTGATGTACAGAGGCAGAGGTGTGAGCAGTGTATGAACAGAGTCTGAGGGACTCCAAGGAAGCTCCTCCTGAGTGGGAAGAAATAATAATCCAAAGCATGAACTTGTGAATGGAAGCTGCATCTCAGCAGCTGTTAGGGAACATTCTGCAGATGCAGAAAATATCATGTGCCCTCCCAGAGAGCCCCTGGCTGGGGCATACAGTCACCCACAATTCTACTCCTTCTTTCATGACAGGTCCATACCTTGCCTGTGTGAGCTTGCTTGGCAGGATCAAACTGTGGCGACTGCTTTGATTTGCTGCTTCCTAACAGAGAGGGGAGAGAAGCTGTTACTGAAATTGTCTATAAAGAACAATGCATTCCACAGTGTTCCTCTGATGATATGGAGGTCTCCCACAGGGTAAAATGCAGAACAATCTTTTAAAGGCAGGAGATATTTTTGAATAGGTGCTTTTTTACAAAGGAGTCAAATCTCCTTTGCCTCTTAGTTTCTAGCTCCAATTAAACAGATAAAGAGAAAAGAAACAAAACCCAAATCCACAACCCACTTGGCCAACTGTTTCAGGACTGTTTCCAAATCAGAAAAGGCACATTGAAGTGTACATTCCTCAAGTCAATTTCTTGAAGTATTTCCCCACTATAAGGTAAAGCACGTTGTAGCAGTCTGTACTGCACTGGCACCCACACTCACACAGCCTTCTCAAGGCTCAGCTGGTAACATTTCCCACAGCTGCAGCACTCCAGCAAGGGCTCAGATCTTACCTGCAAACACTTTGAAGTTGGAATTGCTGTAATCATAGGGGGTAAACTGCCTGGGTGCTTCCAGCTCCTCTGGCTGCTTGGGGGCTTTTTGCCGTTTCTTTTCTTGTGTTGGCAACTCTGCTCCTGTTTCTGTTCCTATTTCTTTTGTGTCTCTCTCCCTCTTCCTATTGGCTTGTTCCTGCTAGGAAAGCAACCCACAGAACAGAAAAAAGGGTAAGTTGAAGAAAGGAGAATGAAACATCTCATTGGGCAAATTCACTGCCCAATGGAGCCAGGCACAAGTGACTGCTCTTGCCTTTGGCATTAACAGCATGGGGAGAAAGCTCTCTGCTCTTCCTTCCAGAGTTTCATTCTGAACTATAACAGTCAACATGAGCAATGGCTGGAAGAAGGAATTTGTGACATACCATGGCTTGCTGACGAATAGATACAACATCCTGTGCTGCCTTTTTATGCACCTTCTGTGTCTGGACATGGGCAGCTATGGAGACAAACAAGCTTTACTGTAAAAAGCAGGAGGAAGTTAGCCAGGGGCTTAGAAAAAGCAAGCAAAGCAGCTTGGATCAAGTCTCAAACTAAACAGAGTACAAATGTTAACAAATAACGTCATTCATCAGGAAATCCAACATCTACAGGAAGCATGCTGGCAGACAAACCAAGGAAGGGAAGAATGGCTGTACCTGGCTGCTGGGCTGCTTTCTTACTGGTTTCATTCTTGGACTTCTTCTGTACTGGTGCCTGACTCAGCAACTTCCATCGATTGCTGATCTGCAATGAAAAAATATTACCTGGAAACACTTTCCTTAAAGTGTTATAGCAAGCTTGCTAACACATGCTGGTCTTCATTAAGAGTACAAAAGATCAAATTTGACTGTGAAGGAGATTAAGATCTGCTGCACCATGTGAATTAAACCAAATGCTTTAGAAGTTCAAAGCTACACACAAGCCTTGAAAACAAATGCAGATACTTTTAGTTTCCAGCTTTGACACAGGGACTGTGCAGCAGAATGTCTCCAATCCCTGGTTCTTCAAAGGATACAAATGTCACAAAAACATGTCAAGTTTCTCAAGAAGTATCCAAGGATAATAAAAAATCTACATTGCTGAGGCTTCTGATGGAAAATAAACTACTATTTTCTTTCTTTTGTACTACTTGGCAGGAAATTTTAGCACCAGTCTTACTTCATAAATTTTTGATGATGGGTCAAACTTTGCAGATTGTGAGACATAGGCAGAATTCTCCTCTGGAGGTAGATACTGTAGAGAGGAAAAAAAAATTTGCTTTAAACAGCATGTGACATTTAGCTCATTGCTAAAATGATACTTGTAAATTAATGAGTTCATTTAAAGAAATATTCTACAGATAGAACACCTTGTAGAAAAAAAGAAGTCACCACAACGACTGCCAAGAGAAATATTAAAGAAAAAAACCAACTAAAAACCCCTTCCCACAAAACACCCTCAACAGACCAACTGTCAGGTGCTCACCAGAAACAATTTTGGTATTATTTTCTAGCAATTTACCACTCCAAATGTATAACAGCATTCTATTGTTCTTCTGATTCATTACAAGAATAGAATCAGTTCACTAATCCTACCCATAAAGGACAGATGAAAAACCTGAAAAGCCTAAAACTAGCTTTAAAAAACAAGGTGAATGGTCTGTTTACTAGTAGAAAGACTTTTATCCAAGAGGTATTGAAAAGTTTTTGAAACTAAGTCCACACATCTTGCATGTCCTTCCATCTTTGCAGGGACAATCCCCTGATTCCAGTCAGGCAGCAGCAGCTGATGCTCTATCAAGCCCTTCTGATATGCCTGGAAAACCAGCTCAGGGCATCCTCTGCCCTGGGTAATTTGTGTCCCACCATTGGGAGATTTTACCATTTTAAATGGATTTTCAAAGGACTCCATTATCAGCTGAGCTTTTCTCTGTGCAGTGGTTAAAGTCCTCTTATTTCCTTCATTTTCATCACATTCCTTTGAAGAAAGAAAAAAAAAAAAAAAAGGCAAAAATATTAACACAAATATTCTTTTGCTTTGGCTATTGTAATTTCATGCCATGCTGCATTTCACTCTGAAATCTCACTGACAGAAGTGACCCTCCAAAGATATGGAATTAACCTTTCTGGCCTCCTCTCCCAGTTGTCTTGGTTAGGCCATATGCCTGTCAAATCAGTACCACTGCCATCCATTCCCACCTTATTTCTTTCAACACTTCTAAAGAGTTTTATCAGATTATTAAGTCTGTTTTCTAATATTTCAATACTGACACTGTCACTGCTTACACTGAATATGCTGACAGTGGTAGTAGCAATGAGACATGTTGACTCTGGCTGACCATTTTGAATATCCATTGTCTTCTCACTGTCTGAAAAGAGACAAACATCTTCCAAAACTGGTGCAGGGTCTGCATGAAAAGGAGACAAAATTTTTATTAGTCTTGTGTATTTCACTGCTCTTTTGTGTCATGTGTTTCCCTCAAAGTTTTTTAGGACTGCTTATTTTCCACATGTCAAAGCTCTATCACTGCATTATTAGCACAGCTTTGAGGTTAATTCTAAATTACCCAAGGCAGAGTTATTCTGAAAACCATCCATAGGAATCCGTGAACTGTCGTGTGGTCCAAAGAGGGCATTCTCCAGCTTCTGCAGAGATATTCAAATTATGAACACCATTAATACACTATGAATCTATTATTCACATACTGCAGAGACACTTTAATGAAAATTCCCAAAAAAGGGATGAAATTCAGAGATGGAATATTCTTAGTGTAGCTCATGTGCCAGAGCACATTGCATCTGGTATCAAAAGGCTACTTGTGCAAACACCCATGAGCTAATAAGATGCTGTACTTCATCCACATGATGAGAGAGAATGAGCCAGCCTCAGAAACTCATCTGAAACCTCTCTTCTTTCAGCTCAGTCAATTTATTCCAACATACATAGAACTGTCCAGCAGCCAGAGTGTTTGCTGATGAAACCTTAAGTGCTGCTTTATGGTGGTTTGTAAAATACCAGTTTACAGCTGGTAATATAATGAGTCTGGCACAGAAAATTAAGCTAAAGCAGAGTGACTTTTAAATGGATGAGAGAAGCACTTTACTGGCAGGTAGAATTCTGATACAAATTTTTCCAAGTTTAAGGCTTAAGACACTAGGTAAAAACATGGAAACAGTACCTCAGGCTTGGGGAGAGGTGCTCTCTTTTTGGCTGCTGAAGTAATCTCTGACTGGAATGGGAGAGAAAGCAAACTTCAGCATGCACATCATCACAGGTCACCTTTCAGCTGCAGGGCCTGGCTCAGGGAATGCCAGTGATGTGTGGTAGAAGCTACTCCTACCTTGACAAGAGGCATCTCCCGGGCCTGCTGAATCAGCAGATGCAATTCATTAACCTGCTGCCGAACCAGTGGTGGGACAGGGTTACAGCAAGCAATGATCCCCTGGCATTCTCTAAGGAGAGAGGAGGAATAATCAGTGTGCTGTATTTATGGCTGGTATGTTGGGCATTTGCATTGAAAAGATGGATATAGCTATATCCTGAGTGTGACAGAGCAAGACAAGTCAGATTAATCTCTGTGATTAAATTCTGCACCAGGTTTGTGCAGATGAGGAGAAGCCATTAAGTCAGCTCTCCTCTCACTTAACTTTTCTGTGGTCTGTCTGTCCTCATAATTTCATTCAGTATTCACCTATGAAAGCTGAGCCCAGCACCAGACCTGCCTTTAAAGATGTGTTTTTATTATTCTCAAGTATAGTTGTTAGGTGATGAGTGTCAATGTTTGAGGAAACTATTGTATAAATTGGGTGTCTTAAGGGATCTGTCCCTTGCCTTCCCCACTTCTTTAGGAACTGCAATAACAATCCAAATAAGTTTTGGGGGCACTCACTCCTCCCTTGCTCTGTAAAAGTGCACAATCTCAGAGAGAACATGTGACACAGAGCAATGCAAAAGAATGTGGTTTATTAGTGCAATACAATCCAAGTGATGTATCCCAGAAGTCTGGAGCCTTCTGAAGGAGTACTCCTATTTATTTCTCCTCCAAACTGAAGAACTATAGAGAAGAGCAGTACTGACAGCTGGAAGCAAGGGAACAACTGCAGAAGTAATTATACACTTGGATATTAAGATCAAGTAAGACTCCTTCAGTGTGAACAAAACTTACTTGGGCAGCTCCTCTGCGATCTTCAACAGCATATGATTTGGTAGCACATATCTACAACACAAAGAGGGGGTATGAATGTAACAGAATGTTAAAAACAATTAAAAACACCTTCAAAAGCACTGAACTCTGCCCCCACTACAAGGTCTGAGATAATGAAATAACACATAACAGAACTTCTGTGCAACAAGCAGCCTGATGTAGCACAGTAATTTCTACAGGTAAGAAAGCAGTCCCATCTCAGGGGTAGAAGGGGCATAATCCAAGGGATTTACTGGAGCATTAAACCAGTGTCCATAACAAAAGACTTCCTACCCTGTGCTCTCGTCCTCTTGACGTGCTATCTTGTCTCTCCATGCAAACAGCAGCCTAAATGCTGCCAGCTGCTGGGTATCAAGGTGTTTTTTCTGCTTCCTGTAGAGATCAAGGTAGGATTCATCTGTAAAGAGGGGCTTGATGTATTTCTGGACAGGAAAAAAAGCACTCGTGAGCTTTCTGTTTTGCCTCTCTCAGACATAGAACCTCACATGGACATGAAGGGAATGAATACACTCTGGTACAATGTGTCTCTGAGCTTTTTATCCTGAACTATTGGCAGGAGCCTATTCCTGAAAAACACACATCTCATCCATTGTTAGGAGAAATCCAGGAGCATCAAATCCAGGAGCACCTTTACTATCTTCAAGCTTCACTACATCACACAAAGCCTACTTTCACAGACAGTGTTTTCCACAGGCACAATATAGTTATCTCAGAATGCAACTCCAGTGAGGCTTTGAACTTCTAGGAACATCCAGCAGAACCAGAAATGTAACATCTCTCTTAGAAAAGACACACCTGAATGTATTATGAGGCCAAGGAATACCAGCATTCAAAAAAGAGCAGGAAGGCATCTGAATCCAAGGACCTTAGCTGGTGAAAGTGACTGCACATGACTGAGTCAGAGTTTACACAGATGTTTTCAGACACACAAAAAGGAAAGAGACAGAGTAGGCAAAGGACTTTCTCTCCTCATCCCACACTATGATCCAAGCCAGGTGAAGCTTTACCTTGAGGCAGATGTCCCTGCTGCGCTGCCACACAACCTGCAGCTGTGTGGGCTGCTCCTTCCCTCTCTCCCACAGCAACTCCCTCATTTTGTCATAGATGTAGAGCAAGTAGTGAGTGTCATCACGGGCATACCGGAGCATTTCTTCTGGCAAAGGGCTGGAAAAAGAGCCACAATTACACTAACTCATTTCAGCTGTCCCACCAAACTGTCACTTTTCTCTTAAAAGGCATATTAGGGCAAAATGCATGAGAGACATGCCAAGAATTAACATGGAAATTCTCTTTTCTTACTGAAAAATTGGTAGTGCAACAGCAGTAAAACGCTGTGCACTCTGCAATTCAGATTCTTGTTTGTGTCCTGGAGAGCAGGACTGCTCTGTAGCTAAGTCACATGGCAGAACTGCTTGCTGTGGTATTTGTCATAGCTCTCTTCTCTCAGCAGAGCCTACAAAAGTAGACTTGAGATCTCTGTGGTGTGCATGGTGCACCTGCATAGCCAAGATCATTGCTCCAACACCATCTGTTCTACCTTGCACAGGTGATTAAATGTTTTTGTGGGGGCACTAGAGGAGCAAATACTGTCTCTATAACACTACAGTGATTAAGAACTGTTCCTAAGAAGTGGAATTCCAGATTTTCATTGCTTCATCTTTGCAGATCCTTCCAAAAACAACTGATTTTCTAAAGAATATGAGAAAATATAACACTCAAAAATTTTGGGCACAGCAAGGTAAACGCTGTGCTCATTCACTTTGAGACTGACCTCTACCTATGGGTCCTGCAAGCAGAAGCTCCAGCAAAGCAAACAAGGAGAAGTGCTCCCAGCTCAGCCCATTTAGGGGTCAGTTCTTACCGTATCCTCCAGTCAGCCAGCTGGTACTTCTTGTCAGCATCTACATTGCAATATAGCTTCAGCAAGTGGTCCAAAGAATGTCTGCCAAGATTGAGGAGACGAGCAGCTTGGTGAGTATCAAACACATTCACCAAGTACAGACCAAAGTCTCTTTGCAGCCATTCCACGTCTGAATCAGCACCATGCAGGACCTTGAAAAAAAGCATAAAAATTTGGGAATCATGTGAAGAACATTTCTACTGCAGGATATTTGTGCTGTGCTTTCATACTCATCATGTCTAGGACCAGATTTCTTTCTTCTGTTTTTTACTGTTAAATATAGAACTATTAAATAAGTGCATCTGACAAGCAATTCACCACTAATATCAAGGAAGCAGGCTTCTGAACAAATTACAGTGAAAGCAGAATCAAGTACCAAGAGAGAGCACACAGAGTGATTTTAACTCTAAGAAAGCTTAAACTAAAACCACAATAATAATTTTTTTAAAAATCTGGTGAATTTGGCAGCTGACCTTCACAATTGCAGGGTCTGTGAAGGTCTCATTGAGGATGTTCATGTCGCTGCGCAGCTCCAGTGTGTCAATAATGAAATCTTCTGTTCGGGTGGAAATCTGCATCAGACACGTCAAGCCAAGGAAGCTCCTGTAGGAGTGGTGCTGAAAACAGAGATGAGAGATGTAAGCCAGGAATCATTACAGAAACAATACTATAAAACAAACAGCATTCCAAATAAGGGAAGAAAGAGCAATAAGGACTTCTTTGAGAAAAAAAGACAATTGGATGAGCAAACTCGTTGCAGTCACTAAGATGCCATAAAAAAAATAGGATTAATTGAAAGAAGAGCAAATTCAGTAAGAAATGCACAGCCAGCCCTGCCATTGGAAAAGTTCTAATACTGACAAAGTTTAATTTAACCTTATAGATAATATCTGACAGATCAGGAACTGTCTTTTCATGTCAGGGAGTACAAAACCCAGGAGAAAACCACACCCCCACCCCACCCACCAGAAGAATAGACAATAGTCTCCCAGCTCCTAAAAGTACACGTGTAACTTTTAAAAAGTAAAGGCAATTGGATTACCTCTAAGTCCAAGGCAAATTCTTTACAAGTCATAAGCTTTTCATTTAGTTCTGCCAACTCATCCAGTGTGGTGACAAAATGACAGGGTGTTTCCTCAATGGGCCTATACATCTGCCAGAGCAAATGAATTAGGCATGGTATATTCACTGTCAACTCCCAATCCCAACCTCCACCCTCAAACCTGAAACTCATCAAGTATGGCTGTAAATGTACTGTATCTGTAGTTTAAAATGAAAGTGGGCACCAACCTGGAGTTCAGGTTTCTTGAGAACTTCATCTGGTGGAGAAAAATGCTCCAGTTCATACTGGTAAGGGTGAGCAAACCTGGAAAATTAGGAAGAGACAAGCACAGACTAAATTCCAGTCCTCTTTATGAGGACAGAGCACAGAGGCTTTGAGAGCTATGGCAGTTTCCCTGTTCTGTCTCTTGTTAAGCAGAGGTTTAACATAACTGCAGAGGTCTAAAGCAAATCACACACAAGGTAGTGTGGACACAAACACATGCAGAACTGTTATACATGATGAGCACCAGCACATCCGAGCACACAGGTTCACCCAGGGGACTCCAAGCACCCTGCTGGCAGGTTAGTTTCTTACATGTCTTGCTCAGTTTTCTGTGTCCTCTGCTGATGTATGAAGTCTGCCAAAGCAGCTGGCACATCCAAGTCCTCAGGGCGCTCCTTTCTCTGCCGTCCACTTTTTGTGAGGGCTGAACAACCAATATGGAATAACTGGACTGGGTCCCCCACATAACATGTTCTCAACCTACTATTATCTCCCCCTCCACCCACCACAAGAGTTTATGAAATATCAATAATCTTAACAATTTAGTGCTGCTGCTTTTGCTGTCATTTTGGACCTGAAGTAACTCAGTTACTTGGCTGTTTTTAGGCAAGACACAAGGTGGCTTTGCTCAAAAGCTTGGATGGAAATTGAAAAATCTTCAGAAAAACTTTTCAATCATTCCTGGTTACTGAAAGCACAATTGCATCAGTGCAGGATACAGATGAACTAGCAGCAGCAGAATGTGTTACTGAGACAGGATGTTACCAGCAGCTTTGATAAAGCACCAAAACCAAAGGAAGATCTCCCCACACACCTCCTGCATCTCACTCATCTGAAAGAATATCTGTAAAGCCAACTAGACTAGTCAAGACTTCTCATGCAAAAGTGACTCTCATATATGTTCAAGGTGGTAAAAAGCAGCAGCAGATTATCTGTTTGGAAAAGATTATTTGCTGTATATCAGCAAGAAGATGCTGTTTGCTGACCTACCCTGACATCACACATATGGAAACAATAGTGTCACCAAGATCACTACACCCTAATGTTCAACATCTCCTGCTATTTGTTTTTATAGTCAGTGACTTCTCTAGACTGTGAGGACAGGTTTGTGTCAAATACTTGCAACAAATTACTCAAAAAAAATAAACTCCTTACCTTCAGGCAAGGGCTTCAAAGCATTTGGTTTGATAAAAAGTTTAGGTACAAAGGGAGTGTTGGAATTGTCAATCTTTTCACGAAACTTAAGCTGTGGTCGAGAAATATTCTTGGCATGAAGCAGTCGGAATGTTTCAGACTGAGCTCTCTTGTGGAATTCTCCTGCCTATTTAAAAAACCAGAGGTAAAACCAACATGACTTATCAATCACTCAGAGCTCCTTTTACCCATTCTGATCCAACATTCAGAGGAAGAGTTATACCTCACACTCAAAACAGAGTAACTTTTTTTCAGTGAGGAATGAAAGTGTTGGGACTCAAGACACTGAATTCATAAGCACAGGAAAGGCTGTTGAGCATGTAAAACTGAAATGGCAATTGAAAGCACAAAGATTTCAGAATCAAGTTTGAATGAACAGGAAAAAGAAAAAAAGAAAGAGGTACTTAGAATGTGTGAAAAAACATGAGAGAACATTTAACTCCACTGGAGAAGTGGCAGTGCAATGGCTGGGAGAGCAGCTGAGCTGACACAGCCAAACTGAGCACGGAGGTCTCACCTTACGGTTCCAGCTAGAAACAATCATCTGTGGGGGCTGTAACCCAGCTGGCAGGACTGGCTGCTGGTTTCTATTCACTCCTGATGCTTCATCCAATAAAATACCCTAAAATCCACAAAAACAATGTGAAACAATGTTAAATCACCACAGTCAGACACTCCAGTAAGACTAAGTAAAGAAAGTCATGCAGGTAGGTACCTCCATAGCCATATCCCCCAAATTCTGTGCAACACAAGACAGACAAACATGGGAGGAGTATGTTGAGCATCAGGAGTGGGAAGAGTTTCTTCAGAGAAGCACTCTAAAATGTACAGACATGTTCTCAGGCTGTGAGGATTTTATGTCAAACTGTGTTTAGTTTCCTCACACATCCCATATTACCTTCCCTCCCTTTGGCCCACCTACCTTAGCTGCTGGGATCTCTGGCCTAGCATTTGGAAGGGTTTTCAGAATAAAAAGGGAATACATGAGATTGAGGAAATAGTGACTAATTGTGAAAGCACTGCCATTAAAGTTCTTGCAGCGAGAAAGAAAACTTTGAACACTTTATAAGAACCACATCCAGAAATAATTTGCTTACCACTCTTTCTAGAATGACATCATTGGAATCAACCAGCATATCAAATTTATCTTCCAGCCCTGTCACTCTGCTGGAATCTTTCGTGAAGCTCCGGCAGCCATGGTACTGCATCACCTGGCTCATGCTTGCAAGAGAACAGCACAGCTGTCAGCAATCTGAAAGCAGGCAATCTAAACACTAAAACAACCAATTCTCTTTGACTTTCTACACTTCAAAAGTTTGAAAATAAATCAAATTATAGACATCACATACAGATATCACATATATAGATATTGTATATATCATATGATATAGATATATATCACAAGAGATACAGATATCTATTTATCACAGTAAACAGAAAAAGCACCTTTACAATCTTAAGTGCTAGAATTAGCTTCTCACAAACATGACTTTTAAAATGGACAGCTGAATGTGCTCAGTATCAGGTGCTCCTCTCTGCACAGCTCTTCATGGCAATCATTATGAAAGGCCCTCTTTAAGCTGGTCAGTCCAGCTGCCAAGTGCTAGAGAAGCAGCTAAAATTCCATGTGTGAAATAAACCACCTTTTTACCTACATCAAGTTTGGAGTTGCCAAAGAAGGGGGCTGCCTTCTGGTTTGGATTGAGAGCAGCAGCCCAGGGATGCAAGAGGAGCTTACCAGCGGAGCAGGCGGTCCCCCTGTGTTTTGCAGTAGGCACGGAAGCCAGGGAAGCTGCAGTAGAAATCGTACTCGTCTCCAGGCTGGGGGAGCCCATTAGAAGCCTTTGTTGCAGCCACCACTGTGCCGAGAGCGTACTGTGCAAGAACACCATCATCAGCATTTTGTTTCTGTTTACCCAGGATACTCTTTAATAGAAATACTTTGCTTGGAACTGCGTGGTTCTAATGTGTGGTACTGTGGGGCTTTTCACCAGGAGTAGTTTCACATAGTTCATTTAGACAGCTTTAAATGATGAAAGTCTGAAAATTAGTGATCAGGTACTGAACAGGCTCCCCAGGGAACGGTCACAGCCCCAAGGCTGCCAGAGCTCCAAGAGCATCAGGACAGTGCTCTCGGGCACAAGGTGGGACTGTACAAGGGTGTCTGTGCAGGGCCAGGAGCTGGACTCGAGGATCCTTGTGCGAGCCTTCCAACTCAGAATATTCTACAATTCTAAATCAGCAGGAAAGCAGGTAATTACTTCACTACTCTAACAAACCACCCCAAATCCCTGCAACGCCTCCTATTCGGGATGTGGCAGCCACTCCCTCTCTGGAAGCAGCATCGTGCACGGGTAAAACACACGGAGGCTGACACTGCGATTAATAACGCCAGGGACAATTCCATCGCGACAGGCCCTCACGAGGGTCCCGATTCCTTGGCATTTCCAGGAATCCCCGGTGGCTGACAGGGCCAGAGCCCGACCCAGGCCGCTCACAGGCCCCGATGCACCTCTCTGGCCTCCGCACCCTCCGGCCGGGCCCGCACCCTCCCTCTGGCATTGGGGACACCCCACAGGTGCCACTCGCTCAGGCCGGGATCCCCACGCGGCCCCCGTGGGACAGAACTACAGCTCCCGGCATGGCCCGAGCGCACACGGCACGCCGGGAGCGGTAGTGCCTCCCCCGCTCCCCCCGCCCCTCCGCGACCGCACCTTGACAAAGGCGTCGGGGCTGTCGAAGCCGGGGAGGGCCGACATCGTGCTGCTTCCTTCAGTGTCCGCGGGCGCCCCGGAGCAGCCCGCCCGCCCCGCCGGGCTCCCCTCACGGGCGGCAGCCGCCATGTTGGTGCGCGGCGCTATCGCGAGAATGGGGCAGTGCCGCGAGAGCGCAGCGCTGGCGGCGGGCGGGGGAACGGCGGGAGCGGCGCCCCCAGCGGCAGCACCGGGCAGGACAGGCCGTGTGTGGGATGGCAGCCCTGAGGGCAGCCGCGCTGGGCTCTGTGCGGCACATTCGGCCGTTTCCCCCTCAAACACCACCTGGGGACCCACAGAATCACAACAGGTCCTGAGGGATCCGGAGGGATCATCCAGTCCAGCTCTCGGCCCTGCACACACACCCCAACACTCATGTTACACCATCCAAACTCTCCTGGAGCTCTGGCAGCCTTGGGCCCATTGCTGCCCATTATTCCCTATAGAGCCTGTTCAGTGCTTCCTCTGGGGGAAGAACCTTTCCTGATGTCCAGCCTGAAACTCCCCTGACACAGCTCCAGCCGTCCCTGGTTACACAGAACAAAGATCAATGCCTGCCCGTCCTCTTCCCTCAAGAGCAAGTTGTACAGTTGTAGTCTGTGATGAGTCTCCCCTCTTCTCCTCCAGGCTGAATAGACCAAGTGCCCTCAGTGGCTCCTCTTCCCCTCCAGGCTCTTCACTATCTTCATGTCCCTCTGGACACTCTAGTGGTTTAATATTTCTTATATTGTGGTGCTCAGTCCCCTTGATAGCCACACCAGTGCCAGAAAAGGGCTAGGGCCAATACCCAAATTCGTGACTGCCCCATTTCCCATTTTTTTTCCAAGTGCAGAATTTGCCCAAGCAGCTGGGGAAGCCCAGGGAATCCTGTCCAACACTCCATGCTGTGACTGGAGCTGTGGCTGTGACCCTGAGCCCAAGGAAGCTGATGTTCTTATCACACAGAGGACATCACATCTCGTGGAAAACAAAAATTTAGGGGTTGCATGGTCACAGTTTTTTTATACAAGTGACAGACTTCATTCAGCTGCTATCAGAAGGGAAATAAAGCCAACGACCCCAAGTGATGCACAAAAAGACAAATCAATGGCAACAGGAACTTTAAAAAAATTGTAATCGGCTTCCCTGTCCCTGCCTAAGAAAGACTTAGGAGTAAAGAGGAACACAGCAAAGTGTTTACATTTTGATGTAATTTATTGGCACAAAAATATGCAAATACAACATGGCATCTAAACATGGCTACTCTGTTGTATTTTGTGCATTGTTTTTAATATTTTTAATTCATAAATCATAACTTTATCTTCACTCATGTTTAATAACCATCATTTTCTGTTTCAAGTTACAACCAGTTCTCCCTCCCACCTGCCTCCTATGCCAAACCCTAACTTTCCCTAGTTATTTCCCAACACTGCTTTTTAACTCAGACCCTGCAGGAGGCTCCCAAGTAGTAAATACCACCAAGTGGTATTTATTTGTACCCTGCATCGAGCTTGCCACTGATCACTCTGCACAGAGGCATCCTGACTTTGCTCAGCTCAAGGTTTTCAAATCTTGCATGTGTTCAAAACCCTGATCTAGTCAGAACACAAATCCTGAACTAGTGTAATGAGCAGATAGATAATTTCCAATTTTGGGGCAAGAATCAAGTCTGATAAGAAGGTACAGGAGGAAATAATGGTAAAATTCTACTTCTCTTTCTTTCCAGTTATGCAGCTCCCCCCAAATCTAAACGAAGCCTCCTGCACAAGAGCATTTAGCTCACTGCACCCACATCAACAGGAATGACCAGGGCAATAATGAATCTGCAAGTTACTTAGTTACATTGCCAAGTGAGTGAAAACCCGTATAGTTATTTTCAATGGATCTCCAGTTCCCCAAAGACAAAGTGGAACCATAGACATCTGTGGTACAATCAGTCTTCACTGTCCTGGAAACCCAAATCAAGTGTTGTGTTTCAGACAGCTTGTTTTTCCAACAGCAGCTATACATTGGCTTACACCAACTTTTAATATACAATAACTCTGTTCATTTACATTTAAAAATATTTGACAAAGGCTGTATTTCAGTCCAACGTTCAATTTGTGTTTGTAGAAGAGCAAGTTTGGAGTGAAAAAGCCTCCAGAATAAAAGGCTGTGCATACTCTGGAATCTCCTGTTACCAGAAAGGACACCTAAAGAAAATAAAGATATAATGTTGATTTACATGTAGTTTCACAAAGGCAACACTGAGAAGGACTGAGATTCCATACAGAACTAGGCACCATTTGAGCACAGGTGAAGTTGCCAGGTTATCTTTACCACTTTTAAACATTTACAGGAAAGAGATCTATTTCCTGAAGCATAATTCTAAGTCATCTAACTCTCAAAATGACACTAAATCATCTTTGTTTTGTTCTTCAGTATAACTGAAAGCACTGACCACCACATTCCTTTTTTTTTCAAAAGGAATTTTGAAAAAAAATTTTTACATTTTACATTTTAAAATGTAAAATCCTTGTCATTACTTATACAGCAAATTCCCTAGAGGACTGCCTATGGCACTGCCATGGGCTTGCAAGATCTACCAGATCAGATGCACTATGTGGTAAGGCTCCTACAAATAACTAACCACACAACTGAGACTCTCTTTAGCAGTTCCCTGCTCAGACTATTCCAGAAGTTTTGCCAGGTTAGCTGAGTGACAAACTCACCATCCAATGTAGCACTGGCACAGGTTCTCATGAGAAGTTGCTTGTTTAATGAGCAGTTCTACTTGTGTGGGGACATCAAGAGTTTCATCATGAGAGAAATCTCGACCTTTGAAATTAAAGGATTAAAAAAAACCATTAAAGGAGTCAAAAATCCTGGTCCTAATCCCTTCAAGTACATTATCTGGTAGGTGGGGAGTAGTTTCTTATAAACTGTAAGAGTGTAAAATTCTGCAATTAAATGCTGCAAACTAGGAGCCAGGACAGTAGAAATTCAACTTCCACTAACAAGCTAATACATGCAAAATATTAAGTCTTTGTAGTTACAAGCACCTGTGTACTTTTCAGATCAGACTTATTTGTATCTAAATGCAGGCACAGTACTTAGGATTAACATAAAATACAAACACTAAGGATAGTGCTGACCCATCAGATTTTATGTTTCTTTTATACAAACATAACTACATGCTCACCAGTGAGCTTATCTCGAACCCTGTTGATGATCTGAATTGCCTTCTTATTCAGAGCTTCTGGCTTCACCAGACCATCTCCTACTAAAAGACAGAAACAGGACACAGAATTAGGACTTCATCTGAAAAATAAAAGCATTTGTACTGCTGTTAGATGTGCCCTTTCCAAATTTGGAGAGCAAACCTAGATGCACTTTTTATAGATCCAACTCTTTGTGGGAGTTGAGAACACAGATAATTTTTATGCTGACAAGAGCTCTATCTGTCCCATCTCATATTAATGCATTTGGATCATGATGAAATTTTCTAGTCTAAGAACAGTTTCTGAATCAGTATAGAAACAACAGTGAAACTTACTGAAGGAATGGATGGATTCAGGCACTGTGGTTCCAGTTTTTTTATGGGATGTCTCACCCAATTCCACACTGTCCAACATTTCTATTGAAAAAAACCATGGAAACAAAAAGCATAAATGTGAAACTAAAAAGCAGGTGAAATATTCTTCTGGAAAAATTAGCAAGACTGTTATCAGCTAATTTGAAAAGCATATTTGTGACATTTACCATCTTTTCTACTCACCTACTGACTGACTGGCTGAGTAGGAGTCTGTCCTTGTTCGTGAGCGCTTATTGCCCTTTGTATTTGCTGCAAGAAAACAAGGCAATGGAAAGCATGAACTGGAGTTTTCAGTGTTTCAGAGCAAATTTGTCCACAAACAATCACCTGAAAATAATTTCCATCTCCTGATCACTGCTGTAGTTTCACATTAAAATCCCTAAAACTGTGTGCACACAGAAATAGCACATGCAAATCAACAGTTTGATCAGACTGTTTGAAGACACACTGGATTTCAGGCTTCTGGATTTCTTTTATGACTATTCTCTTGCTGTCAGTATTTTATCAGGATCACTTACTGTCCATCAATCTCCAATTCAATAAGGGATCATACACAAAGGCTTCCAGCACAGCCATGACACTGTCCTTGTGCTCACGCAGCACTTCCATCACTGTGTGACAGGTGATCCTGTAGTTCCCATCAAGGCCTGTCACCTTTGGAAGAAAAAGAAGTGAATCAACCACTGCTTTGTTCACTCTGCAACTCCAAGTCAACCTTCAGTAAGTAGCTTTGAACTAGAGTTGACTACACTTTGTTCATTAAGAGAACAAGAGACACAATAATTACAAACTAATTACAAACTAAGCTCTCTTCTCCATGAGGATAATATTTGTAAATCATGCAACTGACTGTGTCTGGTTGATATAAACAGCTATTTGAAATGGGAAACTAAAGGAAGGCCTAAGAAATTGGAGGAATTTCAGGGCAGTTTATTTTCTAACTAAAAAGTTGCTTTCCACTGTATTGTACTGCAGATACCACAGGAGATATTTTAACTCACAGAAAATGAAGCTGAAATATTAACACCCCTGGTTCTTAAGGAGTGGTAAAGTTTAGCCACAACAAAAAAACAAAAATATAGGAGAAACTGAGAAATGGTTGCAATCTTCCCTAGGAACAGTCCCCTCCAAATGAGAGAGAATGCTTACCTCCATAGCATTTGTCAGCATCCTTGTTAATCTAAATGGAATCTTCTCAGGGAACTTTTCTCTTGTCATTGCAACCTAAACACATGATGATGGAGAAAAAGTAAATTAATAGCTAACTTACTTTTTTAAAAGTTATTAAGTACTGGGATCTTTTCCCTACAATCTTGAAGATTTTATTCCAAATAGGAACTAAAGTCACAGCTTTATGTTCCTCAGTTTTCACAAATTACTGGGAGAAGCTAAATTATTAACTTGATAACAAAGGGAAAACTCAAGCACGTGGCCAGCAACACAGACTGCTTATCAGCAGCTTAAATTGCTCCAAGAAATTTCATGGAAGTGATGTTAACACTTCTTTGCTTGTTCAGTGGTCAGCTAATCCCCAAGACATGCTTCCAAGATAAAGTGTCCATTATTTTCAATCTGCCTGTAGGTAAAGTGAGGCTTAAAAGAGAGGCAGAGGGTTTGCCCAGGATTAGACTCCAGGGTCAGTTTGTCTTGGCTTATAGATTAATTTTTGTTCATCAGAAAATGTGAAGTATTACTAAAAATGTCATATCCAAATACAAAGACTTACCTCAAAACAGTCCCCAAAGTCAATATGCAGGATCTTTCCACTCAGTCTGTCTAACATCAGATTGGAAGGGTGTCTTTGGTGAAGGGAGGAAAAAACAGACTATCAGTGACAGACCATTACAAAAACCCAAAGTAAATCACAGCAGCACCAGTCTGAAAATACATTTATCTTCATGAACAAGAACAGCCAGTGATAGCTTGCTTGTCTGAGATCTTCAATCTCAGGATTACAGGAAACCTTCCTGAGAGTGCATCTGTCACATTACACTTGTAATTACCCCTCAGGAGTTAGAGATCTTCTCACCTTGGAAGATAAATATCTCCTGGACAAAAATGATCAGTACATTTCTTGGATATCAATGTTCATGAATGCTTATTTTTCAGTTAGAATAAATTTTTCCACTTGTTTTATGCTTTTTCACTTCTTTTAGTGTAGAAAAATGTAATGCATTATGCTGCACTTGAAGTCACACAAATCCTTTTACCAACAACAGAGAAAAAAAATGAATCCAGACCAGCAAAACTACAGTGCTGTATTCATGCTTGCATTTTCCAATTTTGTTTCAATTCAATTTTCAAAGGTTTATAATTTCATGTTAGAGACTTTAAAGTTCAGAAATAAGAGCTCTTGTTATTAAGACATTTAAGGGTTTAGCTGTTTTTGCATTACAAATTTTAAATCTAATATACATTGTCTTCAGAAGTATTTTGGAAGTTATATTGTTAATAAAATGGATGGAGATAGATTTCCCATTCTGTGAAAGGGCAAAATTAGAATTTGTGGTTCTTAATGTAGTTCCATGTGTATTCATTTCAAAAAGGAAGAAATTCTTATTTGTACTCAAGATACACAAACTACATCTCTTACCTGCAGTGCTGAGAATAACAGCAGCATAATTATGACCTGAAAGATGGTACCACTGCAACTCAGCAGTAACCACAATGGAAGATGTTATCACAAGAACACATTCAAGGAATGAACTGATATGCCTTCACAGTCTGTGCTTTTAAACAAAAGAAACCTTTACAGCTTTACTTACCTATCCCCAAGGCCCAAAATGTACCCAACCATTGACATCACAGCTAGTGAACGGGTGTAGTTTGTCCTTCTGTCAAACCATACCTACAAGTGGAGACAAAACAGAAAAAGCCAGGCAGGTATATTACATTTCAGTTTATATTATAATTGATGCATTAACCACTTGCATTTTGCCCAAAGCAGAACTGTGATATGCTTTGTAAGTTTGAGGGGGTTCAAGCACTCTGCCCTTGAATTAGATGTGTAAATCATTAAGAGAATATATTCTGGGGCTTCTGCTTTTCTCTCCCCTGCAGAGTATATGGAGACTAAAATCTCCAGTCTTGTGCCTTGCACTTCACTTGTGCTCTGAGCCTTGTAAGCCCCTCACATGGGGATACATGTGCAGATTCATGTTCTGCAGTGATTCAGCTGGGGTTTAGGACAAATAAACTCCATCTCTCACTCATTCTGCAGAGAAGATAATTACACACTCTGCTGTTTGCCAGTACTTGTGTTGAACTCACCTCTGAGCTTGGACTTTTCAACCACAGCAGTTTGGCAAGGTCATCCCCAGCTGTGTTATTGACAGCATGTTCAAATACTTCTACTTTTTGCATCAGGGTCAGGTGGTCATAGTCTGGAGCCATCTATAATTCAGAAGGGATATTCAGCAAATTAAAAAGCCATCTCCAGTAGCCTCTGGTTGTAATGTGAGAAACACAGTAATCATAAAAAATTTAATATAAAATTTATACTTAAATTATTTGTAAACTGACCAGTATGTTTCAAACACAGTGAGATGCTCAAGCAAAAATGAAGAATTCTTTTTAAATGGGACAGCAAATGGTTTAATATCCACAAAGTCAGTAGCCCACAGCCATATTTAACTAAAAAACTGCAAAGGTAAGTATTTTTATATATTTTTCAAAAACCATTATCCAAATAAGTCTTCTGGGCTGGCAAATGCTTTCATTTTTGGCAGGAAATTCCAAATTTTCTAGTAGTGTTCAGTTTCCTCAGTCTAACTTTGGCCCTACTGCTTAGACACAATGTTTGAAATGCCAGCAGCACAACACCTTGTATGAGACACATCACAGTCATGCAAAATTCCAAACACATTTCAGTCACCAGATGGCAACAACTTGTGGTCACTGCTAAAACTGGAAAGGAGAACCAAACATATGGCAAGCTATAACTCTTATCTAATACTTTTAATTTATTGTAACGATCAGAAAAGAGGCAGAGGAGGAAGCCTTGCACCATTTTCCTTCATTAAGACACTGGGGTGCTAACAGAAAAACCAGAAGCTCTGCAGCTTGGCCCTCACCCTCAGCATGATGCGGTGCTCGATGTTGAGCAGGATCTTTTTCTTCTCCCTGTAGTCTCGGATGAGTGCATGCAGTGTGTCACAGTGGGGCACCCAGCCAATTAAGCCTGAATTTGTAGACAGTGGAATAACAGCATATCTCTGGATGCTATGGGGAAAAATGGAGAATCATAGCTCAAATTGTTGTAACTTACTAGATTTTGAGATGCTTAAAACAACTACTGTTAAATCTGATTCTGGTCCAAATTGTCAATAGTTGCTCTGCTTGTCTTTTCAAACAGACTGCAAACACCCATTTTGCAGAGATTGTTGCCAGATAACCTACAGACAAGCTCAGAGTTTACATAGTCTTCACTGAAAGGCTTTTCAGAAGGTACATGTTATGTCACTCATGGTGATCTGTTCTTGATATTTGATCTGCACATGATATTTGATGTGTTCTTGCTTGAAAGGCACTGCCAGAATTGCACTCTGTGACTTTTCACCAAGCTGTTTAGTGACTATAATAAGAAGTCTCTAGCAAAAAACCATTCTCAGGCTCCTAAAGCAGTGCTCAAGGTGTCTTGAAATAGGCATTGCTTCAAAGACCATAACAATTTACAAGATAGGACTTCAATTGAATAAAACAAACAATCCTCTCAGATTCATTTCCTCCATGTTTGAATTATATGAATGCTGTTTTTCTTTTTAATTAACTTAGCTCCAAGATTTGCCATTTCTTCTCAAAAGAACTGCTTGTGCCAGGTTTACTTGCAAAGCTGTACCCATGTAAGGAGTCACACATGGACAAGCACTTTCAGTGATTACCCAGAGCACACACCTGAGGTTTTTACGAAGGGAAGTTGGGTCATTTGCCAGCAGAGTGTTGACCAACCCAAAAAGCTGCATCACTCTTTCATCTTGGCGAAGGTCTTCGTGACCTTTCAGAAGGAATACAAACTCATGCCCATTGCTTCCTGCAAAAGAATTAGTGCACAAAAGTTTATTTTCATTGAACAAACAGACAAGAGTAAACACACATGAACCCAAAAACTGGAAAACGTGGCAGTCAGACCAACTAAGAAAAACCTCAGCTGAAAGTAAAGGCTGGAGAGGTTTCACCAGGTAAATATACAGTTTGACCTAAGAGCAACAACTGTTTAAATACTGGAATAGGAAAGTGAAAACTGCTCTCTCTCACCCATTAATGTCAGCTTCCTGGGCCGCTGCTTGGAGGTGATGACCTGCAGGGAGGGTGCAATGGACTGGATCCGTATGATGGGCTGGTTGGGATCGTACGTTCCTGGCACTGCCAGCTCCAGATCCCGGCACATCAGGAGTTTTGGTGACACATACTGGAGTTCCAAAGAAGTGAGCTACCAAAACCAAAAGAAATACAATACCTTAGAATTTCAGTTCAATCTCACAGAAGCATCTGAAGAGTTCATGCTCTCAAGGGACCTAAAACAGTTCAGGCAGTGACCAATACTGCAGGTACTTGCAGGAAGTGCTGCATAAACACCAAATTTGCAGCAAACCAGACATAGTTATTTCCAAAATACTGAATTAATATGTTTTGAATAACCAGAAAACACAAAGGTTGGTATTGACAACTTGCACTGTAAGACCCACAAAAGATCTCAATCTCCCTTTCACCTGTGGCAGCTGCTTTGAGATCCGTCGGAACACGTGATAATAGAGATCCCAAGCCTGAGTTAGGTCTTTGACATTTCCTGATTTCATATACTTCCTGCACCACTCCTGAGCTTCCATGAGATCTCTGCCATAGGCCTAGGGATTAAAACAACAGAAAAAAACATTTCAATACCTAGTGTAACAGGTGGAGACCACTTAACACAAAGAGCATCAAAGTCTCTTTTCAAATTGCACTACAAATACTTGATCTCACATTTTTACAGCAGATCAGAATTAAAGATCCAGAAATTCTTGGATCTAAGATCTGCATTGAATTTATCAAACAACACTGCTCACAAGTAGACTTCATTATAGGAGGCAACTGAATGCTTAGAATCACACTTCAACAGGAGGCTTACAAGCTCAGTTGATTCTCTGTTATCTGTGCTAGTGCTTACTGTGAAGAAAACAGAATTAATTAACTGCAGAGCAGTTGTTGTTTTCCAGTCCCTATCAGACACCCTGATAGGGGTGTCTGGGCAATTGGAACTACCATGGCCTCTTATAGCCACCAAAAGTGATACAGATCTGAAGATAAACACCAATAATGAAATGTGCAACTAACATAATGAGTCCCAAGAGAGTCACTTCTTGTGTTAAATGGCAAAGGTTCTTGTAACACATCTGGCAGGTGGCTGTCCTGAAGAACAGCCTTTTGGCCATTTGCTGATACCTGATTGAAGGATGTCTCCTTTAAAGTCTGAGGCCCTCTCTCCATCATTGCATGAAGTGGTTCCAGCACCTCAAACATTCCCTTTACATTTCTTTCTCCAAAATACAGACGAGATGCTTCTTCCAACCCTTCATGCCACATCTCATGCCATAGGATGGCCACACGAATTAGCTCTTCACTCACCTGTTTTAGGACAGAAAAAAAAAGATTAAATGTATAAAGAAATCCCTGGGACTATGTCCTGACTTAAAACTGCAAAACTCCTTTCTTCTCTAATGCTTTGAAATACTTGTTCCCGGCAGCCAGAGGGAGCCACAAGAGCTACCACAGTGATGGCACATTTTTTTCTGTAAGAACCTAACCAGGCTGTTCTCAGCTTATTTGTTACCTTTGAAATTTTCTACATGCTTGTGCAGCTTGCTCTGAAAGCATTATTTTTCATTTATTCATAAAAGCCTTTATGAAATTAATTACATTACTCTTTCCATGCTATGCTCAGTAAGTTTTGTTTCTACTTTCCATTAAGCAAAAACACGTCTTTATGGAACAAAGGTTTTTCATGTATTTCTTCCCTAAATTTATTCATAAGGAAACACAAAAACTCAGTGTGTGAATTATTTTAAAATGAAAGCATTCTCTGAAAATTACACTAATACATTAACTTCTACTAGTTGCAAATACCCCAAATAAATTACACTTGAACAGAATCAACTGTGAATAGTCATTTTATGTTATTATAACTGACATACAACCATCCAGCACAACACACTTAATGCTACACTGAGCACTCACCATCATTGCCTGCTGCACCAGAGTGTTGCTGTGCTCACACATGTTTTTCAGGATCTTATTTGCAGCATTGTGCCGAGCAGTGGTCGTAGATTTAGAAGCCACAGTCAGAGGATAGATCAAAGCCTGCAAGGGACAGCAACCAATAATACTTTAGAACCCCACAGAAGAGCTACATGAATTTTAATAATTAGCAAAGCATTATCAAACAGCAGCCTTAGGGATAACAGGAGGAAGCAAGCTTGCTTCTGGAAAGTGGTGATAGAAAACTATTACTGAAAGTCTTCTGATCCAAAAGGCTGTCAAAGCTTCAATTTACTGAATAGCAGAATGACATTGAGAGCCTCTTTCAAACTGGAAGAACAGAAGTAGGTTTTAGGATTTTGTGATATTCCACATTGTGGAAAGAAATTTAGATAAAACCTGTGGTATAGGTTCTTAGTTGTCACATAGAGACATTTAAGGTGATTTGCACTACCCAGCAGACATTAAATCCATTAGACAAAGAGTTCTTCCCAGGCTGCATGGCTCATACACCTCTTTCCATTTTTATGTGAAAAGCAGCAACCGAAATTGTTCCCATCCTCACTGTCATCACTTGCTGTGACCTCCTGTGCAGGCAAGTGTGAAAATTCCTCTCTAAGCCAGCACTCACCTGGGGATGGTAGCGCCCAATGTCCGTGAGCAGCTGATGGATGAGACGTCCCACCAGAGGCCGAGGGGTGTCAATTCTGGCAATGAGCTGAGGGATAACCTAGGAGTAAGGATAAGGAGAATAAACACTCCTGTCATCTCATGTGTTCAGTGCACCAGCTGTTCTGCCCTCCCCTAGAGACCTCACAGCCTCCAAAGGAGGCAGGGAAGCCCACCACTCATTTTTGAGTTGGTCAGAGGGTAACACAAGGTTCCAAACAGAAATGTACAAAAGCTCAATGAGCTCACAAGTGTTCTGTGCAAAACTGTTACAGGGTCCTATTATGGAAAGATGCATCTTGAAATATAATGCTTAAATAAGAAATAAAGCATTTTTAAATTTGATTCCAAGAATCATTCTACAAGGCAATCCTGAAACAGATCCTGAACTACATCAGAGCAGGACAGTGGTGTTTTATACTTGATCGCCACTGAATGCACATAATTTTAATTTAAGAATTTTCACTCTTTCTCATCAATATGCACTAATCTGAATATAAATACAGAAACATTTCTCATTTTTCTGTTCAAGATGCTTGTTAAATCAGTTACAGACTGTACTGCACACTGCTCTCAGCACTCACCTACAGAGGATTGGTTAGCAAGTGATCATAATGGATATCATGCAGCAAATCCATAAACTACCCCCAGAACTGGAATTTCTCTTTGTGGTATTTACCTGCAACCAAGTGTCTATTTGAATTGCCTTGACTCCTTCTACCAAAGCCTCATTCACATCAGGCCAATGACCATAGTCAAACCACAGAGTAAGGACTCTGAAAAAGAGAAACACTTTTGCTAGGAACAAAGAAACAAACACACAACCAAAACAAAGCAAAATACACCAACTAACCAATAAAACCCCACCACAAAAACCCCAAACAAGCAAACAAACAAACAAACAAACAAACATTGAAGCCCAAAATCCATTTACAAGCAACTTTTCTTCCCAGAACCCTCTGATAGCAGGGACAAGCCATCTAACAAAAATTAGCCTGGACCAAAGCACTCACTTAATTCAACTATAACAACAAAGAGCAGAAATGTGTTCTGCCTAATCTGAAACCATGTGCTCTTGTCAGCTGGATTTCATCTCCTGGGTGCTTTATCATGTACCTTAGAGTGTCTTGTAGGTTGTTTCCTCGAGACAGAGAAATGGATCGGAAGAAACCCTGGACAGCAGGGACTGTGTACATCAAGAGGGTCTTGGATAAATCCTTTTGGAATGAAAATTGCTCCATTAGTTCTATGCAAGCACATCTGCCAACATGAATCCTAAACTCAAGAAGGGGAAAGAGGAAGAAATATGTGGAAATATAGACCTAATCCTCATTGTAGCTGATTTCTGCTCCTACTCTTCACCAGACATATTGCTCCTAGAATTTTATGTTTTGCTAGACTATACAAAGGTCTTTCCTGGCAGGGAAAATGCTGTGGAGTGGTTTTATACCACTGGTTTGTGTGCAAAGCTATGGACAGCAAAAAAGCCTAAAAACTCAACTACCACCTTACTATAACTGGTAAATGGAAGAGATTCCTCAGAATCTTCCATGAAGGGCCTGAACAGCAGAATTTATTCATGCACTGTATCACCTATGCAGCCACTTCATCTCCACTTCATCTCACAGGTAATAATCATTTGCATTAATTTAGCCCATACCATTTTTCTGTGTCTAAGCAGTAAGGTGAAGAGGGAGGAGGGAGGTACCTCAGTGACTTTTTTCTGCACTGGGGATGGGATGGGGCTGTTCTCAGTGCTCTCTGCGTCGCTCTCACTGTTGCTGCCCTCGGTGTTGGCGCTGGTGACGCTGGCTCCGCTCGCGTGACGCAGTTTCTTCTTCTCATCTCTGGCCTGGTTCTGATGTTTATAGTGAAGCACTGCTTCAAAGTTCATCACTGCCCAGGCATGCCAGGCCTGCCAACAGCAAAGAACAGAAGTCAGAAGGAAGATGAGTCCTTTCTGCACCAGGCACTTCCTAATTTTTAGATATAATCCAACCTTTCTATGTCTGCAAACAACAGCAGTAGACAACACAATACTGCAGACAACACAGTGCTTTGATTTCTCTAATTGCTTGTAATTTAAACTGTCTTATTATCTTAAATAATATCATGTTCAGTTCTTGACCTGAAACTCCTTGTTGAATATTAAAGTAAATGAGCTTCGTACCAAAAATTAAATTGTATTTGCATATACCTTAATTTTTCAAAGGCAAAAGTGAAAATTAGTATGTTAGGACTCAGGGATGTGTAATGGGAAAAAATACAGGAGATGGCTGCCCCAGAGAAGATCTGGTACCAAATATTAATTGAAATATCATAAGCCAGAAATCAAAGATTCTTTGGAGAATTAACAACAGGGCTACTTTCCTTGTTCAAGTATACTGACTGAGAACAAGTTAAATTTTTCCATTTTCTTTCTCCTTCATTGCTAACTGATAATAGGAGAGAGTCTCAAAAGCAAGAACAGAAACTGAATTGTGGCCTAGTTTTACCAACCAGATAAAATTCTGAACAAGACTCTCATGGTTGCCTTGGGCCACTTTCTCTGTTTTTTGGTTCTGTTTTTTTTCTTAATCCTGCTGGAAGCAACAAGGTGGACAGTAATAGGAGATCTTCCAATGAACACCTTCCTTTCCTGTAGTATGGGATTTAATAAAATGGAAACTTTTCTGTACCAACCTTGTACCAGTTGCGGTCGTGCTCCGTTGCAGCACTGTAGTATTGCAAGACTTTGGGGATGGTGCTCTCATTGATGCCTTGCAGGTTCAGCTGCCACTCACCCAGTTTTAGGAAACACCTAGTTAAGCAAAGAGATTATTAATTCAAAACCTAAAATGATGACAAAGCCTCTGGATTAAAAGGCCAACTTGCTATCTGGAGTCTAAAAGACATCCCATGGTGAATCCAGTCAGGAAGCCTCTCCTGCAGGCTGGATTCAAGATTAAAAATAACTCCATCTTGCTTGCAGTGAGGAACTAACTAGTTGAAGGTTTAATTTAAGTGGAAAGGTGGGGATCAAACTTTTTTCCTCATCTGTATGAGTTATAAAATGAATGTAAGAAGAAGGTAACAGCAACATTGAAAGACTTTATCAATGTGTGCTGATAAAATGCACACACATGTGCTGGTGAGCTGTACTGAGCACCATATGAATGAACCTTCTGGGGAGAACACTGACAAACAATGGAAACACAGAGGAACTCTTCTTCCCCCAGCCAGAACCCCATTAAGTCATTCCCTCCTAGAGGAAAGGAAAAACAACATATTTTTACTGCAGCAGGGTGGGGCTGCACAAAACTTAATACCCTGCTCGCTCAGCAGGCTTTAAATGCCACAGTTACATGGCTGCCCTTTCTGTACTTTGAGTTTTCCAGAAAGCATTGTGCAAGACAAATACTGTATGCAAATCATTACTAATTTGTTTTCCATTATAGACACTGAAAAAATAAGACAGTGCCTCATAAAAGCAAATCGAGTCCACACCTCCCTTCTAAAAAAGCAAACCTTCAATAGAAAGCACTATGCAATTTTTAATTTAAACTGAAAAAAACCAAATCTGGCACCTAGAGATACCCAGAGAAAAATGGAGAAAGGGTTTTTAATGCAGCAGTATTATAAGAGACCATCACATGCCAGGCACCTCCTGCCCAAAGCACTGCTGTTGTGCTTGGCAGCCTGTGCACTTAATACAGATGTGCTAGGCGTGTGGGAAGTGTTTCTCTCCTAGGGATCAAATCTCCTGAAAAGCAAAGAAACAGACAAGCTGAGAGCTCTGCCTTCTGCCAGCCAGCCACAGTGCTGGAAAAATACAACCAGGCACCAGCAACAAATGCAAGCTTGTTTAGGCTGATGTATAACATTTATAACATGTATAACAATAACATTTACTGAACATTACATGGTAGATAAGAATGTAATACCAAAACTAAATGAAAAATCCTGTTTAATCAAAGCATGGGCTTTGTCTGAAATCACTTTGTCACCTGCAGGGAAAGCCTCCAGTTTCAGTAAGAGCTAAAGGGTGCCCCAGGAGCCTGTACTGACCGTGCCATGAGCTTATGGAGCTCCTGTTTATGCTGCTGGTCCTCCGTGGCTATGGCATGCTGAGCCTGCTGCTGCATGGTCTGCACAAAGTGCTGCATGTGCTGGAATGCATCAATCTGCAAAGGGATGATGGAGGCAGTGAGGGCCACAGGCTTAAACACAACTTCTCAAGGGAGAGAGATAATGTAGAAATTATTTTCACAGAAATAAAAATATATGGTTTTGTTTTCTTTCAAAGCTTTTCAGCCACTGACATCACTTTACACTTTAAATATATCCAAATAAATGAAGAGGTTAGAGATTCTTGTTGTCTCTGAAATTGCTAAACAGAGGAACAAATAACTGCATCCTTCTGATGCCAGGCACACCTTCACTGTCATACACAGAGCCAAAGGTATGACTGACCATAACACAAATTAATTCTGCCAAAGCAACAAGGTCACCTGTACAGGGAGAAAACTTCAACAGCAGAGAATGTCCTGTTACTGTCCACACAGTGTGAGAGACAGAAATATCTCATTGCAGCTGAGCATGAACCAAGTCTGGCAATTGCAACAATCAAATGTTTACAGCTTACAGCAAACTGTATCTGACCAGGGCAATAATGAACAGACAAGATTAAAAATCCAGAGAAGCCTACCTATAATATGCTACGGCCGGGGGGTGGAAGAAAAAAAAACCATAAAAAAAAAAAAAAAAACCAAAAAAAAAAACCAAAAAAAAAAACCAAAACAAAACAAAAAAGCAGAGACAATTTGAGAAAATAGTGCCTGAAGGAAAATTGCAGCTTCCTGATCTTCTCTCCTAACCTTTCAGCTTTGGCTAGGCTTGAAGTGTACATCATGGGACATTGAGTTGTTTCAACAAATTAAAATCCAGATTTCTTCTCAGGTTATTGAAAAAGTACAAATGTGCATTACTCCTTTGTCAAAATATTACACAGGGCAGTAGTGCTAAAACAACTTGCACTACAAAATTCTGAGGGAAAAAAAAAATTTTTAAAATTCCTTGGAAAGAATTCTGGGGTAGGAAAACTGAAGAATAAAGATTTAAGAAAACAGTATGCACGCTTCACTGGAAAGAATTAAGAGTAAAGCTCCTGCAATCTGCAAGGTCATTTCAGGTTAGGAACTGCAGAATATGCTGCTAGAAGTCTAATTTACTTCTGTGTATCTACAGGAATGAGCTATGTTAGAGACAAGAACCACCTGAGCTCAAATGCCTCATCTATCCTGTTCAAATGTCAGCATGCACAACTCAGTGGTGAGGAAAAAGAGTATTAGCCCAGGGTGAAATAAAAGAAAGGATCACACTCATAACATTCATGTGGTGCATTCCACAGCTGGTAACTTAGACAGAAGGGACTGGGGGGGGCTGTGTGTGTAAATAACAATCTTATAAATAGTTATGCTAGGCATCCATTAAAAATAGACAAAATATATTGCCAAACAGTATCAGTACAGAATGTTATAATTTTATTATGTGCCCCTCTCATATCTAGACACACCCAACAATCTGCTTTTCAGTTTCCATTAATATTGAAAACTGATAGCCATAAACTGACAGATGGAGCACTTAAGACTGAAAACAGTAAGTTTTCCAGAACAACTGAATTCCTAAGTTTATATGCATCCTTTTTATGGGATATGGCTTAGAATGCAGCTGCTGGCAAGGGTCCTTGTTAAAAGAAATGTAATAGGGTTTACTTATCCATTTCTATCTGTTTTTTAAGAGAAGACTGTCGTGGAGCTCTGCAAGTGCAGTATGGCTGACTTCCTTCTAGATGCCAGCTTTTTTCCTGCTGGATGTGACAAGTGCCAAAACAGCAGTATTGAAAACATTTTAGGTCAACAAAGAAACCTTGAATGCTGAGCTAGAAAAAATGATCATTTCCCACATACCAGCCTTCATCAACAGCTTATTACTCAGGATACCAAACCAAGTGAGCACACAGTTACATAAAACTACACACATCATCAGGTGTACTTATGTATTATTTCTCTATTTTGGTATCAGTTTTCCCCCATCTTCATGGGCTCCCCTTATTTTTGCATCAGTTAATTTTAGAATTCTCTCACTCCCTTAATCTTTGTGCCTGCTCTCATTCTGCTTCCCACCACTGCACCAATGTCCTGCATCATGTTGATCTATTTCTTGAACACAAGTCTCTGTGTTTTCCTCACAGAGACAGGCAGAGACCCCACATACTCCTGGAGTCATTTAGTGAAGATGGTAAGAGGCAATTTCACTGTTTTACAGAGCCAACAGAACAGGGTCTCAGCAACGGCTCCTTCCTTTTGTATTTTTAATTAAAAAAATAAAAAATAGTTAGTTGTGGCAATGTTCCCACAGCAGTAGCTCTGCTCCAGTGCTGGTAATCCCAAAGGCAGAAATAGAAAAAGAACAAAAAGATGTGGCAGAATATGAGGATAAATGGAGGCTTAATGTATATTAAAGAAAGGATAACTTACCAGTCTGGAGCTTATTGGATTTGATTATGTAAATTCTCCCTGTGTTGCAATGTCAAAAACATTCACCCTGGGCTCTCTGGAGCCAAATTGTTCCCATGACAAAACTCTTGTCTTTCAGTTAGAAATTTTTGATAATCTCTTGAGTAAAAATCAGTTCTGCTCAGCAACTAAGTGCAAACAGCTCAGGACATTTCTAAATCTGGTAATAAATCCCCCTTTACTTCCCTCTTTCAGCATGTAACCCTGACCACAGGTACAGTGTAGAGACCTGCCAATCCAAACAGTGGATGAAAAGTCAAGTAGCAAACCTACACAGGACAAAAGAGCTACTATTGACTATTAATCTTGGCTGCATCCTTTGGGTACCAGCTACTGGTTTGGCAATAATAATCTTTCCATAAACTAAATAAAATTAGGCCCAGGTTTTCTCTGCCTTACAGAGTTTTAAAGGAAATAAGAAGTTTACAATCTGCATAACAATAAGGAAAGGAATTAGTTACTCCCTTTTAGGGGTGCAAAAGTAAAACCTTCAGCCTTGCCAAAAGCTGAGCAGGGAAACCAAGCCCTGCCTGTGCTGTACCTTACGGGCACTCTTCCACATGTGCTTCATGTAGGCATAGGTCACTTGGGGGTGCACTGTTGGCAGTGGGTGATCCAGCTGGCGAGATGGATCTACTCCCAGGAGCAGGACAAGGGTCTTGTGGGCCAAAGCCTGGAGGAGTGGCAAAGACAAAAAGCAGGTTAAAACAAGCTCATTGTTACTTCCAGCTCATATTGCTTCAGAATTGCCCAACATTGAAAAAATATATCTGACCCTTCAGATAGAATACAGACACAGCAGAGTCCCTGGACTCATAGGAACACCACATGATAAACCATATGTCTTCCTTTGGATCAGAGCATTAGATTCTCATTTCAGAAGCCACAGAAAGTGTAAAGTCTCTGTTTCAAGTATTTGGTGATAAATTTTGTGGTGTTATGCTCAACAGTAACATCATATTTTAGATTTGACTCTCTGCCCTAGCAAAGAGAACTGTTATTAATAATCTCCAGTACTGCATAAAAACTTCCAGTTATAGCATGCAATAAAAAATTGGTCCAGGGGCTCTCAGGTATATCATCAGTCCCATAAAAATAACCTTGGCAACAAGCATGAACTTTTTTAGCATTTCAACAATTTCTGACTAGTTTCTTCCTCAGAGGAGAGCCCATCCCACTTGGCCAATGAAAGCACTTAGGAATGCCCAAGGCTGAAGCAGCACACCAAAGCAAATCATCTGAAAACCTGCTGAAGAGGACAGAGCCTGACAATGCTCACCAGCCTCCCACTCTTGCCACACAAGCTGGCATACTTGAGCCAAGTTCTCATGTCCTCATGGGGATTCACAACAAGAGACCGGACCATCAATATCCTCTGCCAGTCCTCCACGATTCGCTGACAGCCCTGAGAGGAAAAACAGGGGAGAGCTTGTTAGGGTTTGGTCCCAGTGTACTGGACAGATCCTGATTCAGAATCTGAAGGGACTTCCATCAAGATGGAGACTTCTGTGCCCATAAATCACAGCAGACTGACATCAGGGACTGTCTATTTCTTTAACACTGCAGTTCATGTGACTCTCACAATCTGCAGGCAGCTTAGTGCTTGCAGTCTAAACAATATTCTCTAATAAAAAGAGGAGAAAAGCTCCTAAAGCTGAAATGCATCCAAGAATCAGAAAAAGTCTTCATACAATTTCAAAGTGAGTCAAAGTGCCTTTCAATGTGCCTTCTCCACCTATTTCTGGTTTAAATCTCAACATGGAGAAAGTAGAAAACTAAATGGTTGCAAATATATTTTTGTTATTACCCTTTTTCTTTTCCTTGCATGTATTGCTTTTGGAGGCTGACACCTCTAAACTGATTTTCTACCAGAAACTGCAGCTCCAACTGCTGTGCTGCTTGTGCAAGCACTGTCTGATTCTTGTCTGTCTGATGGGAGAAACACAACCCTGTCAGAGCAGGATGAGTCTATATTTCAAACATTCAAGGACACTGCACAGAAATAGAAATGTGGAAGGGACCATTACAACTAAATCCATGGTGCTTGATATAGTGACCAAGCACAGGGTAACAGTGATGCTCCAGAGTTTCTGCTCAACCAGAGACTACTTGCTTTTGAGGTTAACAAAACATTTCCCAATGGCAGCAAGTACCTTAGCACCAAAAAAGTTATTCTTTCCCCTTTTCTTTTCTTCCAAGTTGAGGATTGGGAATTAAAACAGAGCTTGTTCCTTAATACCCAAATAAACTTCTTCCAACAGGCAGTTAAAAACTATAAAAAAACACCTATAAAACATTCAAGAACTGCATGTACTGCTTTCAGGACTATAAAAAGCTGTATTCAGACATCATGCTTCCTGCCACTTCAGTTTCTCTACCCCAGTGGAATGGTCTTGAGCTTTTTCAGTCAGGAATGCAGATGGGAGATGAAAAGCTTTGTCACAGTTTCCCAAACAGCTAAAAAATATATAGCAGGCTTTTATAAGGTGGCAGTGCCTGTGAAGAACTCTGCACAAGGAAAAGTTCTTCCTTTGGACAGCATTTGACCTGTTTTATGCCCTTTTTTCTTGCCATTCTCTTGCAGGAATCACCCACCTCTTTAAACAGTATCCCTATATGTACTACTGCATCTGAGGATATTCACTTTCACTGTAGGGATGCCTCTTGTAAGGAAATAGTGTCAAATATTTCTCTGATTTAAATTTTCAAAGGTAATTTGGATTTTTGATGTTTAGAGTAAGAAAGGCACAAACTTCTCTTTCAATATAGGAAAAGGTCTTTTCTGAAAGGTCAAGGTTAATTATAGCATCATTTAGATTGGAAAAGACCTTTACAATTATCAAATCCAACCATAAACCTAACACTGCCAATTCCACCACTAAGTAATGTCCCTAAATGTTACCAATTAGCCTGAAATGTTCTTGCAAGAGGTCCAAAAGGAACAGGATAACCTTTTATTTTACAAGCATGTGAATCCTCTGACCAGTTTTCCAACATTTGGAGAGAATTCACTTTTTAAAATGCAGCCAGCCAGGTAAAAAGTTCAAACTAGCCTGATCTAAACCAGTATATCCAGATGTAATCCAATATTGAGATAAGCAGCCTTGGGGATGTTAGTAGTGTCTCTCTTCTGTACACATCTATTTCAAGGCTTAGGTCACCCTTTTTAAAGTGTCATATGAGCTGAGACCTTGGGAACATTAACCTGAAAAAACAAAAGCCCAAACCAAAACCCCAGGCAACCAGGACAAGCCCAAAGGAGATGGAGCATGCAGCCATGTGAGCATGGATGTTACTGGGATGGAAAGAGACATGGAAAGATGTGCTGTTCATGCCAGCCCATCAGCATCTCCATCCCTGACCTCTCCACGGATGTACCTGCAGTCTTTCCCACCAGATCTGGCGGATGATCTCACGGCGCTCTGGTACAAGTTTATACTGGATAACCTCTTCCAGCTCTGACAGCATCTGGCAGGATACCATAGCCTGAAGGGAAAAATCACATTCCATCCCAATCACTACAGAACAAATCTGTAATTAAGGAACAGTATTTTGGCATCAAAATCTTAACTACATAGGCTGCCCAACAGATAAAGGACCAATTGCTATATACTGTTAGATGACCTGCTGATTCAAACTCCCTAAAGGTCAATTCTTATTTCTTTTGAGGGGCTGGACCTCACTCCACTTTTAGTTTGCCCCAAAGCTGCTCCTGCAAGGTTGTATTTGTTATCTGACAAAAGCCATTTAGTTTGTGGGCCTACATAGGTGCTATGTTTGAGACAAGCACTACTCTGAAGTTTTATGCAACTTTCAGAGACAGTCTGAAGCAGCAATGAGGGAAATGAAGGCTGAGAGCTACACTCACCCCATAGGCTCGACTGTAACTCTCTCCTGCCATGGCAGTCAGCTCAGCATCCAGCAGGTCTCTGGCTTTGTCAATGCACTGAAATAGAACAAGATATTGAGGCAAAGGTAGTGTGCTTTATCTAGAGTCAACTGTTGAAACTGCTGTTCAGCTGCTCCATCCCATGAACAGAGCTGGCATTGTTCTCATTCTCCAACAAGAACCAGGAAAGGATCTTATAAATAGAAAGATTTGACAGGAAAAATGTCCAGTATAAGGGAAGTCATGGGAGCTTCATCACTTGCACAGTTTGAAGTTTGTCTTCCCAGAAAATCAAAGTTTGCAATATTTCTATTCCTACTGTAATTGCAGAGATCATTGTTAACAACATTTGTAGAGGAAAGATTCACATCTTACTGCAAGAGAGTTTGTTGCAAAAAAAAGCCTAAAAATGTCTCTTGATACCACACAAGGAAAGAAAATAGCTTTCAATGTTTTACATAACCCAGCAAGATTTTATGAATTTTACAGGACAGCAAATTTCATTTCTCATCCTCAAACTAAGACAGGCTCTTCAAGCATGAAATAAATCCTGCTCTAGTTCTAGTCATTATATAATCTCTCACCTATAGCTTTTCGTGTTCAAAATGTTAAAGGTTAATCACAAACTCTACCCTTTTGAATGCCTGGTTAATTTTACTGTGCACATCATCCAAAAATCTATGTACGGGTTTTGACAGCACAGATTGAATTACTCCTTTATCTAAGCTGGCAAGCCAGCACAGAATTCTGAGAAATGGGACTTGAGCTTCCTTGGAAAGTAAACAACACATTTGACATCTACAGAGTTGCTCTGCAAATTTCCTCTGTGACAAACAAGCATTTCAAATACAGCTCTGTGTAATAGAATCATTCCTTGCCTTGTTATCTCAATCTAAGATCTGAGATTTATGAGTGCTACCAGAAAAATTAAGATTATTGTACATGATATATGTGAGTACTTCACTGAAAAAGCTGTAAGAGACAGAAGTGCACAAAAAATCCATTAGGAATCTTCCAAGTGTCTCAGGCATTCCTGGCAATTTACAATCAGTGTCTTGTAGAACAGAACTTCTGCTGAGATAATCCTTGTGTCCTGCCTGTCTAGAATAGAGGCACAGAAGTAAAAAAAAAAAAAAAAAAGCCAAAAAATGACTAAGGCATTCTTATGTTACACAGCACTGGACCACTACTATCTGTCAATACATTCACTGCTATGTTTCTGGAAATAGAGGCAAGATCTATCACCCAGGACTAATATTTCAATGGAAAAAACATTATTGGGCAATTCACAGGTTATAGCCAACTGCTTTACTAGAGTCAGTTTTTCCATGAAACTCTGTAGCCTAGAACATCTCAAATCAGGTTTTGAGATACCACAAAGGGAGATAATTACTTGCTGAGCCAGTGAGAAAAGGTCTTGATGCAGTGCCAGTACAGCCCTGTAGAATGCACCATCATGGGTGTCCCTGGGGATCATGCAGGTATATTCTTCCATGCTGTCCCACTGACCTGCAGAGACACAGATATCCTCAGTAACACAACAGCCTTCCCTGCTGTTGTGGGAACACAACAGAACTGTGATGTGGTGCTTAGATATCAGTGCCTAGGGCTCATTAATGTGTGGTACTTCTGCATTTAAGTCAGTTCTCCAACAGCTTGTCTTTGGTAGGGACAGTATTATATACCTAAACATACACATAGCTACAGATTAGAAAAACATAGGCATTTTTCATCTAGACAAATTGTTATCCTTGTGGAAAAGGTTCTTTCATTGTTTGTGATGAAACAATAAAAATTCTGACATTTCCAGAACATTTGAATTAATTAGTGCCCTACAAAGCAAAAGATGAATTTTTCTCAGCACAGGCTGGCAGAGAGCAAGGGATTCATCAGCTTCTCTAGTAAATATCTCACTGACAACACAAATGGACATTTGGACCACTATAGATTTATTCCACTTAAGATTGTTTACTCAGCAGACACAATCTCTAAAATGCTCAGCAATACTGTTCTCATTATAAATAACAGTCTGTCACATATCTGAGAAAGCCTTTTTATGTCATTTCCAGCCTGGGCTCTGTTCAGTGTGAAGCCAAGCAAAAGTGAGCATTTAAGCATCTGCTCAGATCACTCTGTTACTGGAGACCACACTGGGAGACTTGATGTAAACACAGGTTTTCCAAAGGACTTCAATATGGAATGACACTTACTTCATTTCCCAATGGAAATAACATGGTCACATGATTTTGCTGTTTCCTGTACTCTGTAGTTCTGAAGTAAAACTATCTGTGCTTGCACCTCATGGGCTGTCACATGCCAGCACAGGAGGAAACCTTACCTAGACCCCAAGCAGCAGCAGCAGCCATCCTGGCCATCTTAGCCTGAGTTTCATCATTCACCTGGGTCCACTTTTCACAGCATTGCTGGTGGAGCTGCCCCCTAAGAAGAATCCACAATTTCTGATCAGCAAAAAGCCTCTTCCAAGAATTCTGTCTCATTAAACAACCACTTCCCACTGATAAGACAATGACCAGCCCCATCATTCTTTTTATACTGAGTGGAGAATAGGATCTGACTCCTCTGGCCAACTCTAACACGCTATTCTGATGACAAATATCCTATCACCAGAAAATAATTTTAAGGCACACCATGTTTTGAAAATACACATCCAAAGAGAAGTTTGTTCCTCAGCAGTTGTTAATACCTACTTTAAAACTGGACTGATAATGCCAGTCTATAAATACAGAAAAAAAAAATTCAAGGGAACAAACAAACCACCACTAAAAAAAGGATGCTTAAAATTTTTGCAAGTGTCAATAGAAGAAACATGATCTGGATAGCTTGGGCATGGCTCCTACTAGCAAACACTTTGAATTAACACATCAAGTCTGAAGACAAAGACTGCAGAATGAATGCTGCTGTAACCTCACATGAAGACTTGTCACAGCAAGATCTCAGAGGGCCTCTGAATCTTTCATCTCCAGTGGAGAGGAAGCATCAGGATTTTTTATATTATTTCTTTCAAATCAACTGTGAATGCTGCACTAATCAAACCAATTACCCTGGGTGTTGCAGTTCCAGGATTTCTCAGGCTGGATACTCTGTAGCAGTGAAACAGCTGCCAACTGTGAGGGAGAACAACTTGCCTTCCTTAGTGTCACCCCCTCCCCTCCCAAAAAGGAAGATGAGTTATCCAAACAGAACCAATGGGCTGCCACAGGCAAGATAGTCATTCTGACAGCTTAATGGCCCAGGAAGGAAAAAAAACAAACCACAAAACAAATGAAAAACCAAGCCAAACCTAGCAACAGCAGTGAATCAGGATTTCATAGATGCTGATAAAACACTATGGGTCCTACATGAGGAGACAAATGGCTAATAATGTTTTGGCTGTACTCTCAAAATATCACAGCAGAGTACTGAAATAGTGATGCTGCACAATATAATTCTAGATTATCTGCCTTATCCTGTCAAGCAGACTCCAGCAGCACATTAGTCAAGCTGAATGCTACTGAAGAGTATCAGCAGCCAAATGATGGAATCCTCAGCCTCAGGATGACATCTCTAGAGTCAGCTGCAAGGCAGCAGACAGCACTTTGCAAAAGCACTTCTGAATTGTAAAAACACCTGCACAGAGTTGGAACCCAGTTCCACAAGAGAACTTGAAGGCTCTGATTGCTCTTGTCACTACAGACTACCAACAGATCCAGGATATCTCACTTCAACAGAAGAAAATTGTGCTTTTGTTGTTCCATAGGTTTATTGCTGGTACATGAGTAAGTAGGAGGTTCAGAAAGGATACTTAACACAAATACACATCCTGCAGGAGGGAAAGATTCTTCAAATCCCTGGTGAGAACTGCCTACTTGTATAAAAGCTGATTAAGGAAAGCTCACTAAGAGGATGTATTTTCCCTACTGAAAAAGCTGCACCCTTTATGTCTCACCCTTGTTTAGAAACACAAAGGGCAGAAAAATGCTGCCAGAATTAAGTTTCTCAACAGCTCTATTTCTAGCAGTAAAATGATTTTAGTGAAGAAGAATCTCTTTACTGTGGTGCCATCCCCTGGGTTCATGTCAGGACCCATCAGGAGAGAGCCTGTCACATGCAGAGCTCAGTAGGAAGGCGGAACTGGACGAACCCACACCTGCCCCTGGGTAGAACTGCACGCCACAGTGAACATGTGCCTTCTCCAATTAGCTTCTTGGAATTGAATAGCCAGAAAAAACAGAAGCCCCCAGTTACACAGCAAGCTGTAAGTCACCAGCAGCTCACCCTGTCACAAACACTGGTTCCAATCACTTATGTGTTGACAGCAGATATTTGACACAAAACTTGAAATACTAAATGTCCACAAAGACAAGGCTTAAGAAATGCTGGAAAAGACTAATATGGAAAACCTCATCCTTCTACAAGGCATAGGTCTGACTCTGAATCAACACAGAAATCTCTCATGTTTTAATCAGAGTTTAAAAAGGAGGGTCACAATGAGCTCCTTTTATGGCAAGTTCTGCTCTGTTAATGTTTCCCCCATCTACAATGTCTTTCTCTGTTATAAATGGGGTGGACCTGATTATAAGACTGCAGATTCTCTTCCAGAGAGACCTTAACTGACCAGATGGCCAGTCCCAAAAGGCCTAGAGATGTTATTACCAATTCTGACTTCAAGGAATGAAGTGAGATGCCACACAAATACTCACAGGAGTAAGCAGGAGTAAATAGGAATTCAGGCAAAAAATGTGCACCTGAATGACCGCATCCAGAGAACAGACAGACAATTTCCCTCAGTCTTCAGGCATTCCCCTCTTACCATTCACCAAGAGCTTCCAAGCAACGCATCCGTCCCAGCATCAGCTCTGGATCATCTTTGTTTGTGTCCATCTTCTTGTCATAGGCCACCAGAGCATCTTCCCATTCATGAAGCTTCTCATACCAGGTAGCTTGAATTTCCTAAGGGAAGGGGGAAAAAAGTAAAAATAAACAGCAGGATTAACATTGATCATTCTATATTAACCACAACAGCTTTTCCTAAAAAATTCTGTGTCTATGCTGGTCACTTCACCCTTTTATCATTCTAAATAACCTCATGGACTTCTGTGATACAGACAAGAACCTTGATCTACTGTGAAAACTGGAATCCTGGCATTGCTACACCTGTCCAGAAATGAACTCAGGTTTACCAGAGGGATTAATCCAACATCACCCCCTTACTCAGTGCCACTGAAATACCAGCTCAGCAGCTGATGCTTTTTTATGGGAGAGGTGAAGTGAGTGGAACAGCAAAAAGGGTAAATCTGTAACATATTCCACTTCCAGTTGTTGCACATACCTGCATTCAAATAAGAAAAACAGCCTTGTGTTCAGGAATGGAATGACTAACCAGGAAAAAAGCCCAAACTTTGCATCTGGCTGCTGGCAAGCAAATCTTTAATACAGCAGGTAGTATAAGGTTCCCTTCACAAGGGAAGGCAGTGACTTATAACAAAGCCATTAAAAGTTAGCCAAGCAGTGATCCTTATCAGCTAAACACTTTTGTTTAGTCTTTCTTTCTAGATTTTATTTTTCATTTTCAAGAAATAAAATGCCTTAATATATTTCCATACTTTTCTCTGCCAGTGTTTTTCTGCTCAGTCCTTGGCAGCTCATGTCTTGGCATAGGCTGCAGAGCAGATTCTTTACCCAGACCTGTGGGTAGAGACACTATAAACCATGCTTTGCATGCCAGGTCTTCCACTTAGCCCTTTAACTTTTCAGCTATGTCATATTTCAATTTCATATTTTCAATTAAGTCCCTGAAAGCAGAGCTCACAGCTCCTCTTAATTTCTTTTCATTGCCAATTCTGGCACACTCTGTGCTTTGAACTACATTTACTGCTAGACTATATTGCTGCTAAAGAGTGAAGTCAGAATTAGGTAATGCAGAATTTTGCTCAATCCACCCAAGGAATTATAAGAAGCTGCAAAGATGTTCATAAGTCTGTACTTCTCCCAGAAAGAACTTATTTTCCAGTCTAGGTCAAAGCCACACATAATCCTTCACTAGAGGATTTCCACCATTTTGTACTTATAGCTGGTTCCCACTTTCTAGTGGTTACTACTTAAAGAGGCTGGTCTGCTGTGCTTCCACAGCTGCCTTCCTTACCCTAATCATCCTAAAACACTGCAACAATTACCACTGAAAAATCATCTTTTTACCAGCAGAACTCTCAGGAGAGCATAGGTGGTTTGGTCCTTGAACACAAATTAAATTACTCATAAAATGAGAAGAAATAATTAAAAGTACAGAACAAATACATAATGGGGTTATTTGGTTTTGGTGGGAAGTCTAAATTGAAAGGGACTGGTTAACTTGCTATTCTAAATAATACCTGTCAACACCTTTGAGAGAGACTAGAGGTTACCTTCCATTAAATCCTTACCTGGAAAGTGATGATGTAGTTATTCAGATCCTTCAAGCTTAGAACAGGAACTTATTCCCTCCCTTCCCAACTTATCCTAAATAAAAGGACTTATGTTTTCAAGTTGCTATTTGCTCACAGCTGCATTTAGTATCAACAGCAGCTGCAAAATTCTCCTCCATATCAGGTTCTTGCAGCCCTCCCTGTACCCAGCAATTGCTGCAAAGTGCCCACTGAATGTCCCTGTAGGCAGCAAGGCCCCTCTTTATGAACAATGAAATACTGTAAGTAGGGATAAAACCTCGAAGTGATTGAGAAAGCACATCACCACCCACTAAAAAAATAATTACAGAAACCATAAAAACATAAGACATGAAGAAGAGGATTATCCAGCAGGACTCACCAGCTCCCCAAAGTGCTTCATGGCATATTCCAGCACCCCAGCAGCTGCCTCTGGCTGCTGGAGTTTATTATTAATGCTGGAAAGGGAGGAAAAGAAAGGTGATTTAACACAGCTGGCATATCAGGAGTTGGTAGAAGCTTCTACTTGATCATACCAAGCTCAATCATTTAGAAATACCAATGGAACACTCTTTTTTTTAGACTTACACATAAACAATTAAACTACATACAGCACACTATGACCATGTATTTTCAAAACAATAGGTGCACATGTTCTCTGCACATAGTCTGAAGACTTGTTACACAAAATAGAGATGGAATATGATTATCAATTCTATGGAACAGCCTACAAGCAGAGAAGAATAGTTTTCAATATTTTTAAAGGCATGATTTTTCAAACAGCTGTACTTAAGAGCTTTATAGTATTAACCTTTTTCCTCCTCATTCTCTTAAACAGACCACCAACTACTCTAAAATTAGAGGAGAGATTTTAATGATGCAAGAAACAGTCTATATCATTAAAACAGCTGACAAACGTCACCAGGAAATTACATAAAAAGTGTGCAACCCTAATTTCAGCTTCACATTTTATACAAAGCCTCTGCATTGGTAGTAACCAGCACTGGCACTTTTCTTTTGCTGGTTTTCGAGAACATGAGAGAAACTGCTGCCATCACAACCAATCCTCAGTCTGTACCAGGAAGGCATTTGTTTGGCAAGTGATTTTCATGAAGCACAAGCAAACAGGCTACTCTTGAACCTGATTGTCTAGTTCATGATGTACAGCTATTCTCTTAAATAATTTCCATTTCACACTGGTTTTCTTATCTTACTATCAGAAATGGAGTACTCAGTGAGTAGCACTACTCCTAACCCCCAATTTAATGAGGAAATTAACTTTTTATTAAGCTTCTGCTATTTTATGAACATTTTTTTATGCTTGTTTATGAACAGCCCTCCTCTTTCCCTACTGACTCTGGAGAACCAGAAGTGCCAATTGTTCAAAGCAACATCACAACACCTGAGCACCTACAACACATCCTACAGCTCAGCATGAGCATCAATTAATGTTTGGAATGGAAACAGCATAACTAGCAAAACAAAAGATCAGTGCAAAGAGACCTTCAGTCGTTTTTGAACAGGACCACAGACATAGGCAGCTCTCAGAAATGCAGTTTCTTGCCTGCCATCATTAGAATGGCTGCATGATTTCCCCTTATAAGAAGGGATCAGTAAGAGAAGCAAATCTAAAGCATTAAAGGGAGTAATACACAGACAAAGGGGAAGTTTTTCAAATTAATGCAACATTCCTTCTGTCTCTGGAGGCCTTTCCTGACAATCAAGCTCAGACATACTGTGGGTATCTGTTAAGTAAAATACTCTTGGAAATTGGGCCTTCAGATTGGTTGAGCTAAAATCAGATTTAGCCAGACCAAGAATACACTATAATCACAGCTCAAGATGACCTGCACCCAGCAATGGGAAGCACCTGAAACAGACCCATTCCATTTTTTTTAACAAGGTGGTCAAAGGCAGCACTAACTCCAGGAGCTTACAAGGGAAAGCTTGGCAGCAGCCTCATGAAAGTGATAAATGGCTGTCACATTTCATGACCTGATGATTTAGAGTCATTGGCAGACACATTCCAGCATGTCAGACTGTTAATTTCTTCCAAGTTATCTTACTTGACAACACTTCCTGACAGAATTGACCATTTTCTTTTATTATCTGACAATTAGCACTGCTCTTCTGCCACTCTCTAGTGCACACAATTACTCCTTTTGTTTCTTATGGCTGTCCAAAGCAAAATTAACTGTTTCAAATCTATTTATGGTTAGGTTTAAGCAAAGGGAAGGAATAAATGGGAAGGGAAAGGAGGAAGACTTTGATTTACAAGAATACACAGCAGAAGTTGTTAATAATCATAAAATACACTCCTGTAATAAATGATCTAGAGAACATAGTGAGCAGTGACAGGTGATTTTGTGGACTGGGATAAGCCTCTGACTGGGATAAGCCTCTCCTGGCAGCTGCTTTTCCCTGTGCTTAGGAGCATTTCTGTAAAAACAATAAATGTGACTCCCCTCTCCCAGACCATTTTGTGTACACACTATTTTAACCTGGTACATCCAAAACACACATTAATAAAATACAAAATTCTGTGTTTTCCTTCTCTTTCACCTTCCTTCCATGAAGGCACTGCTCCTCTTCCTGCAAAGCTGAGGAGTCTGTGCTCAGACAGAATCTTCCTAAATGCTATAACACTCTTAAAAGCACCACAAAGCTGTTTTCTAGCCATCACACTGGAGAAGTGAACAGAAACAAAACACTGCAGAAAAGCACCCAGGCATTCAGGAAAGGCCCTGAGGGCTGATATTCCAGCCAGGCAGAGCTGCCAGGGGTATTTAGCCAAAGTGTTGCTGCTGGAAATCAGGGCACTTTACTGGATTAGAACCAAGGGGATGGATTTCTCCTTGCATCTGGAAAAAGAGAATTACAAAATCTCTCTGGATGAAAGGAGAAGGTGGGAAAACATCTCTCAGGATATGAGAGCCAATGATGTTGGCTAACTAGCCAGACAGTAACTTAATCTTTGTTTACTGGCAGATGTCCTTGCAATTATTCCTAGTTCAGAATAATTTTAAGTTAAAGGAAATGAAAGGAAATTAAAGGAAAAGATCAGATGTTCTCCATATCCACTGAGAGAAGAACATATTAATCAGTTCCTTTTTGTTAAAAAGCTAGAAAAAACCTCACCACTACCTCCTACTTGAAGGCTTGGCAGGAGGGCATAAAAGAACATTTTTGGGCATTTAGAACATTTTAGGAGTTTTTAGGTATAGGTTTGGTGGGTCACAGACAACATCTCATCTCTCAGGAAATGCACAAATATTCAGCTCTACCGCCTGCTATGGGCTGGCAGAGCCTCCTAGTACTAAAGCTCAAGGAAAAGATTTCAAAATTATGTGTTTTCAGTGCTAACATAGCTACCTAAAATATTCTGAAGCTGTTTCAAGACAGAGGTGACCCATGCTTGCAAGTGGGAGACAGAAATAACAAGACTTCCTAAATCATATCAACCAGACCTTTATATACTTTGAACTAATGCACTAATTTCAGTGCTTAATACCCACCACTTCACTTCACATTTTAGTCAATAAACAAAGTGATTAGCAAAAACAACAAAACAGAAGATCATTACACTTTCCCTCTGAATGAGCTAAGTCAGTTGCAAAACTAATTCTTATCAATAAAGTTAGGTATGAGCTCAGCATGGGTTCACTGCATCATTAGATTATGCAGAACAATAATTTGTATTTCCCACCCTGTTTATTACACAGTAGCTGTACTGTAGCTAGAATAATGTCCAACCCTGACCCATTTGGAGCACTTGATCATGAGTGGGATATTAAACTGTAAGCAAGCCTTCTGATGAAAAACATTTTCCAGCTATGTCACTCTATCTCTACAAAAAGACTACCTTTGGCAAACTTCCTAACATAAAAATTTTGGTCAAAAGTCTTAATTCTTCAAATTTTATTAGTAGTGAAAATCTACATAAACCCACTGCTTGATTATTAAGATATCAAAACTGGAGATTTTGCATGTACACTGAGCTAGAATCACAAAAAAGAACAATATTTAAGAGAAATATACTCCTATTGCTTGCATATTTTAAAGGTTATTTAAACAGAAATCAGACATGAACTGGGAATCAAAACCAATTTTACTGTCTTCACTGGAAAGAGAACTTAAATTATAGATCTTTCTCCCCAACAAACCCAAGGCATAAATGAGTAATGTTTACTAGAAATGTCCTCTTTTATACAGCCCAGGGAGCTTTCCAGTCTTCCATTATCTTTGATATTGACAATATTCTCTGTCACTCAAAATATATTAAATTTTCAAGAACTCAGAAGCGACCAGACTTCCCTCATCTTCTCATAAAATTTATAAAAAAAAAAGCCTTTATTTTAATAGAGCCTTTTCAAGCAGTCCCAAACTTATCTGTGAGGGAACACACACATTTCCTATTGCCAGAACACATTCCAAAACATAATAAGAGAAATTTATTTTTGCAATAAAGCAGCTTGTATGCAGAATCTAGACAAGTAGACAAACTTCTTTTTTTCAATCTCCTCAAATTTGTTTAGAGAGATTCTCTACATGACAGATTTTACCAGCCTCAACCAAGCTTGTTTTTCCTTCTGAAGAAGTGCTGAGAGCTGCTTCTGGGATTGGAAGGCTGTGCTGCTTTGTGGAGACTTGGGGGAACAGATAATCCTCTGGCAAAAGGAACTGGCTTTGATGGCCACTTTGCCCAGTTCTGTGATTCATTTGTCTTCAGGCATCCCCCAGCCCTTGACTCAAGAAATCTCAGAAAACAACCCACAGTCCCCAAAACAACTCAGAAAACCAATGCATGTCCATCATGCCACTAAAAATTATTCCCATTCCAGGAACAAATATGTTTGAGGAACTGATACCAGGAAAGAACTGTTTTTAATAAAGAGTTGTGATTATTGAGTGCTTCCAGGCCAGGGCAGCTCCTTCAGCTTCCAACAAGGAGACACCACATTGCTCACAGGCATCAAAACTGGCCAAATTCCCAATCTTGATAGAAATGCTTGCAAATCAAATAAAAACATTCATCAGTTTTGAAAGAAAAATCAGTGAAAAATGTTACAACAAATTTCTTGGCCAGCCCTGCTGCTTAGGCTGCAAAAGGTTTTGTATCACCCATTTTTTATTAACCAGAAAGAAGAAAAAAAACAATTGCTAAGCAGGATATTTAGCAAAAAAAAGGTGAAATAAAGAGCCAGTCTTTGTGTATTGGTTATGCAAAGAGGGGATGCCTTAAATAAAAAAGAAATCACAAAAAACAGCAGGAAGTAGCAGTGTTTTGTTTCTCATCAGCCCTCTCCCCTGTTCCACCTGTCCCATATAATTTCAGAGATTTAGTAGAGTGAATGTTGGAGCATTTATGAGCATCTCCAAAGCAAAAGATGAAGAGTTTCACACCTCCTGGGAGGGAAAAGCAGTATTTGAGAGCTCCAGCACAGTTGGACTCAACAATGGGCCAGCTGAGAGCTGATGAGAGCTTTGCCACCTCGGCAAGCACCAGGAATTTCAGATTCTAAGCATTTGCCAGATGCACATTAAGGGGTTTGCAGTGAATGGCTACCAAATAAATAGCCACAGGGCACTGAGCTTTTCTTCTTGTCTCAGCTTTGCATACACCTGCCAGAACAGCTTCCCAGAAAAGGCAATCATTTAAACTCACCTCTAATTTAATCTGGCCCTCCAGGGACAGGAGATAACTGGTTCTAATCAAATAATATGAATATATTTGAATTTAGTACCATCAATCAACATTATAAACATATGGCACATACAAATTGAAACCATGTTTAGCCTCAGCTCTCCCAACCACTTCAGAACTACATCATGAATGAAGTCAAAAAGGATTTGTTCCATGTTCTTGACTTCAGGATTTTGTCTTTTTAGCTATCATGTCCCACAGTATTTCCACATACAAAATATAATGGAGGAAAACTAGGGTGATGGATTTCAGGCCAAATGATACTCAATTTCTCCATCAGTGTTGGGGAAAGGAAAGAACAGGATCCACTCAGTAATCACTGAAGTCCCCAGCTATGCCCCAAACTTCACCTCTAAAAAATATACCAGGATCCTGAATTCAAATCATTAGAACAGTTCAGAACATCAGAACAGCTTTTGTCAGCTCCAACTACTGACCTGGCCATTTCTACCATCTGTAGCTATGGCTGCCTCAGTGACCACATTCAGTTCCCCATGAAACTGGGAAGGACCCATCTTTCCATCTTTCAAATACTCATAAAGAAGTCAAATTCCACTAAGGCTTATATCTGTGCCATGGAATGTCTCTGCCCAAATTCCCTTTATCAAAAGTAATGACAGGTGGGAAGATTTGTGCCTTTCCATTCCTGCATAATATGTCTGTTGCCACCCTCATACACAGAACAAAGTATTCTCTTTTAAAACAGGTAAATCAAAGTACCCAGAAGAAAGATGGTTTGCATTTGGATATACAAGTTAGAAGCAGAATCCAAAATAAAACCCTGGCTGTCTCATTTCCAATTAAATAGTCCAGTTTAGAGAAGGGATTTGGAGGACTTTTTGTGGTGTTTTGTAACACGAGTGTTCAATTGAATCTTGGATCCTTTCAAATTTTGTATAAAGAGGGACCAACAAGTGGCTCCCCTCTTCTACATCTGTCCAAGACAGGAGAGTCATGGTGAGTGGGGCAGCAGCAGAATGGATTGAAGTTCTGTGTAACACAATGGGGATGTTAGCAGGGTGGTTTTTGGGGTAGAGAAGCAGAGTCTGGCCTGTCCTAGTCTCTGTTCCAACTTTGACAAAAACATGTTTCTCATCACAGGAAGCCAGTGAAGAATTTGCCCCTGGGAATGACAGAAGCTCCAGCTGGAAGAGGGCTCAGACAGGATTAGAGGCAGAACAAAAAGGTCAGGCTTTCATCTGTGTGCAGTGGCACTTTCTGGTCTGAAGTATAAAAAGCAATTTTGCTATGGAAGGTTTCTGGAATGTCCATGACAAAAATTGAATGAAGCCTATGGTCTGCTATGGAGGTCTCCTTGCTTTAAACAAATTGTACTTGCATATCTCTGGCAACATCTCAGCTCACCAATCCTACACAGTGGCCTTGCCAGCTGACACAACAGACCCAGTGGTTTTCTCTTGAGCACAGCACAAGACAATTTGTTTGGAGAGCTCTAATTCTGACCTCCTCCTAAAGATTCCCTCTTCCTTCTCTATGAAAATTCAGGTTTATGAGACACCTGTTTTCATATTCCACTCCTGCAGTGCTTTGATTACTTCATCTCCCAAAATCTTCACACTCTTGTGGGTCTGTTTTGGAGAAAATCTATTAGCCAACCCCAGTGCAAATCAGAGGCAATAACAAATAATCAAGCAACAAGTGTATCAGAGCTGAGAAGGGAGAGAAACTGCATCAACAAGCAGTTGTGCCTTCTATTTCTTTAAAAGCAAATGTCAGGTCAGCAAGGCTTTTCTAATGGATCCTAATCAAGCAGAAATCCTGCAGCCACTTTGGATCAGCAAAAGAAGCCAAGATGGGATAGTGTGTGTCATGTGGGTTTGTCCACATGTCCTTTGTAAGAGGTGCAAGATTAGCTTTCTTTTGTTTCTTTGGACATCAAGAAGCTTTCCCAATCTTTATGCAAGGAGCAGATACATGAGGTATTTAATCCTTTATTTCATCTTATTTCTGTCCATTATCATAATCAGAAATTTTGCAGGAAGATGCAAGAACCCACATGTTAGGCAATTAAAGAGCAGCTGGCCTGAGGAGAAACAACTTATCCTGAAGGATCTAGAAGCCTGCAGACCTTTTGCAAAAGGCTGCACCTCTGCTGAAATGGTTTTATTTGGAGATCAAACTGCTATAATAAAATTCTGAAATTATAAGAGGAGAGGAAGTTGGCATCTCAGCCAGCTGAGACTGGACTAATACTCTGAATGTCTAAAAATTTAAGATTTACTCTAAAATATACTTTTTATGTAACTATGGATGTTTTAATTAACCATAAATTTTCCTCTCAAAATCCCATTAATAAACTGGCCTCTCTAACACTGGAGTTAGATCACATTGCCTGTAAAAACAACCACCCTGTATCAATTTTACATAGACTCACCATTACTTAATGTCCTTTCACTTTCACTATGAATAAACAGTGAGTTTTCACTTACACATTCTGCAGATTTCATTTCATCCCAGCCTCAGATATCCCACTTTCAAAAGAACAGTAGTGGATTTTACAACTTTAATAGTGCAGAGACCCCACTGTCCAGAGAGAAGAAGATTAGATGTTTAACTAATTAATTTGTTAAAATACTGTCTAAATTAAGAAATAATGCAATCATAGAGTTACTCCCTACAACTTCTGGGGCAGTAGCAGGACTTGTAGCAGCCAGGGCTACCTTCCAGGGAGTTACCTTCCTTGAACTTCTATAAACTCACCCATTTTGAACAGGCTTTTCACATTCTGGATCTCTAATGCTCTCATGTTATTTAAGTGCCAGAACTAGTCACCAACAGGGCTCCAATCCAATAGGCAATAATTGCTGGAAATTCTCCTCATTTCCTAGCCCTTCCTACACCCCTTCAAGACAGAACTGAGGAAAGTCTCTCCTGCTCTCCCCAACGTTTTTTGGCTGAAACCTGTTCCAATTTCACCCTGTAAACACCTGATATGAACAGATGAACTGGGAGGGGCCAGCAAGCTCTTCACAGTTTCAGAGGGGTGGAGGTAAACAGAAAAATAGTATATAAGATGCTTTGAGACAGACTTCCAAAGTCATAGACTCTGACAGGAGGGGTCTGAAAAAAAGCCACTTCTCCAGGCTCCACCTTCAGAGACTCACTTCATTGGAAGCAAGGAAGGTACCAGGCTGCTGCAAGAAATTTTATACCTATCCCAGCTGCATTCAGACTACTGCAGTCAGCTGGAAGGTTTCTGTTGCTGTAAGCAAAAATGCCACTAAGAGCCAGGGTTGAGCTGGCGTGGCTCTGCATTGTCGCTGTGTCTGTGGTGATCTACCCAGCCCTGCTGCAGAAACCTCCCAAGAGGAGAATGAGCAACGCACAGCCCAAGGTGCCAGGCTGCTGTGAGGAGATCAGCGAGCTCAAGCTGCAGGTGGCCAACCTGAGCAGGATGCTGCAGGAGCTGAGCAAGAAGCAGGAAGGGGACTGGGTGAACGTGGTGATGCAGGTGATGGAGCTGGAAGGCAGCACCAAGCAGATGGAGTCGCGCCTCATCGACGCCGAGAGCAAATACTCCGAGATGAACAACCAGATAGACATCATGCAGCTGCAGGCAGCCCAGACAGTCACACAAACATCAGCTGGTAAGGAGGGGGTCACCAAGCTCCCAGATTCACCTCTCAATGCACAACTAATGACTAGTTCAGTTCCTAGTGCCAGCATGCACACTAAGTGCTGCTGCTTAGGCAGTGAGCCTGAGAAAACGACTTTGAATTTCTTCATTTGTATTTTATATCTATGTCTGTTTTTAAGGAGTGCAGAAACTGGTGCTGCATTTCTACAGTGAGGAATTCAGTTTAATATTTCATTTTCTGAGCACTACAGTACCAATCCTAAAAGCATGGGAGCTGGCTTGGTAAGAGAATAGCTCTGGCAGTAATAATCTCTGAGTTCTCACTGCTGACAGGAGACTAGAAATTGTTAGAACAATTATAAATGCTCTCCAGGAATTATTAAAGATTTTAATTGTATCTTTATGTCTATGTCTGAACCAGAGTAAAAAAAGAGTCATCCATTATTTTTGAATTATAATTCTAAAAAAATTCAAGGCTGTAGATGAAGCAAGATACAAACTGTGATATATACCTAGCCAGACCACAGTTAAATTCTTCAAAATTCTCTTCCCTGAGGGAAAATTTCACTGCACACAGTGATTGCACAGGCCTGTACTAAATGTGGAATGCAGGTGCATTTTCAGGTCAGCTACCTGTAAAGGCACTTCGAGAAAAAAGCATCCTCTTTGTTGACTTTCACTGCAAACAGCTTAAATTGTCTCAAATTTGTTTGCCAAAAGCCTTCACTTGGATGCTTTTTTTTAACATTAAAGAAAAACTTCTAAATCTATTTACTTAATTCTTCCTCTAAAATAGTTCCACCTGGTTAGTTTTGACACATCACTATTTACAGTAGGCCTTAAAAAAAAGTTGCACCACAAGTCTCTTTGAAGCTGGAGGAAAAAAAGTTACACAGAGCAGAAACTGGCCCAGAAGGTATTTAAGACAGATGTGTCTCACCTTACCAGGTAAGAGACATTTTTGAAAACTGTCAGATATTATAAAGCCTTGCTTCAGCTCATTTATCCTCCTCAGAATAGCTGTGCATTTTACCATCTTCAAGTCAGTTCCTGCACCAGGAGGAAAAGAGGCTTTCACAGACTGACTCACTGCAGCTAAAAGGCACCTTCTCTGTCACAGAGTGCAGAAAGGGCTGAACAAATATCCCTCAAACTTGGCCAACCTGTTCACACACTCAAAACACACACCTGGCAGCAGGCCTGGCCATCCCACTGGATGAGTCTTTATTACTTAGGAGGGGGTCAGCAAATATTATATATTATATTTTTATACTTTCCAGCAAATATACTGGATACTAGGTACACAAATACCTTTTCCAGCACAGACACACAGTGGCAATGTGATGAGAAAGCAGAGATGTCTTTTTGTGTAGCAGAGGTTAAAAAAAATTTAAAATAAATAAATTAATAAAAATCACAAAATCTCAGTATTAAAACACCTTTTGCAATGCATACACTACTCAAAACTAGGCCATTTCAGGGAAACATTAGACTTGTGGAAAGCCTTCTTCATTACTCCTTGTATTACAAACTAAATTTTGCAGAAAGCACCTTCACAGAAGAGGAGTTCTTGCTGCTCAGATTCTCACTTTCTGGTTCTGATTCAAGTAGATGCTGTTTATGACTGCTCATCACTTTACCAGAGGAATTACCGAATTTCTGGTGTTTACAAGCTACCTCCTGATGAATTTTTGGGAATTCCAGATCTGGAGGTAAGGATATTCAGTACACAATGTATATTACATGTCATTTAAAATAAAATCAAGAAATATTTCTTGACAGAGATGAAAAAAGCACACAGTTTTGGTACCCTGCACTTTTCATCAGCATCTTTATGTAAGCAAACTTCAAGGAAGGAAAGAATGTACATTTAAGAGAGAAAATAGAAAAAGGTTTATATAATAATTTTTTGCCATAAAAAATTTCTTCATGTTGTGAAATCTTGGAACAATGTCTTGTGTTAAGAGAAGTGAATCTTCCTAAGACTACTGACAAGAAACCACTGCCTTTTTCTCCTATTCCAGGTGTTCTGTGACATGGAGACAGATGGAGGTGGCTGGACTGTCATCCAAAGACGTAAAGTTGGTTTGACATCCTTCAACAGGGACTGGAAACAATACAGGGAAGGATTTGGCAATATTAGGGGAGACTTTTGGCTGGGAAATGAAAACATCTACCGACTTTCAAGACGCCCCACTGTTCTGCGAGTAGAGTTGGAGGTAATTAATAAGTTTTTAATTTTGGTTCAGATTCCCCAGTACCAGATACCATCTCCTATCTCTAGAGGAGGCCCAAAGAATTTAAATGCTTTAATTACATGAGAAGGGAGTAGGATCAACCTAGGAATACATTCAAACACCAGATAGAAGGATGTTCTCCCCTGTGCAAAGTCAGTGGCACAACCTTCTGTCTGCACACAGAATGCATGGGATTCTTGGAAATCCTGCAGAAGCCACTGCAGACAGAGATCAAACAGATTGATCAGCACAGATTTAAAAATTCAAAAAGAGATGTCCCATAAAGTTTGCAAGCCTCTGAGTCTTTTAATTCTGCAGCACTTCCTTCTAGGAAGTACAAGAGTTTGCATTGTATTACCCTCAATTTCTTCAGTCTGTTAAAGGCTTGGGTTTGATTTAGACTAGTTTATAGTTGGTACAACAGCTCTGAGGGATGGGATATGTATAAATTGAAAGGTTTAGTATCTAAAAGTCACAGTTTCACAGAGGAAAAGAATTACTTGAGGCAGCACATTGACATTAGGATATTGAATACAAGAGCTGCACATCTGCTTTCCTACATATTGTACAATACCAGACTTGGAAGTTTCATTTTGCCCTGGAAAGTTCCTTTGCCTTAACAGAGCAGTTTCTGCAGTGTGAGGCAGTAAAAATACAGGTATACAATCATGGCTGCTGGAGATTTTTCATAACCAATAGGACTGATTTCCTCTCCCCTGTTGTGTGCAGGACTGGGAAGGTAACACCCGCTATGCCCAGTACAGGCAGTTCACCCTGAGCAATGAGATCAACAGCTACCGGCTGTTTGTGGGGAACTACAGCGGGAACACGGGCCGGGACTCGCTGCGCTACCACAACAACACGGCCTTCAGCACGAAGGACAAGGACAACGACAAGTGCGTGGATGACTGCGCCCAGTTCCGTAAAGGTACAGCACACAACTCCTCCTGGCCCCACACAGCCCAGCATTGCCTCTTCCCATCCATCTGAATGGCACATCAAGGGAGAGGTGACCAGTTGTGGAAAATACGCTTATGTGGGAAATCTGGCAGTTAAAGCTGGGTTACAGAGCCAGGCTGTATTACAGACATCAGAACCCTTAAATAACTGTGTGCTCTCACTACACACAGTTACCCAGCCCATTATAGTATCTGCCAGACTATCTCACATGCTGATACAATACAGTGATACAACAAGTTATTCCTTAATATCTATCAGGTTCTTATTTTTTCTTTTATTTTTGTAGGCTTTCCAGTCCTAGTATTAGGCACCTGTAAATCTCCTGTATTCAACTCCATTTAGCTCGACTTGTGATCTTTATTCCCTATTACAAGCCTCTAATGAGGTTACACTCTTCATTTAATTTAGTAGTTCTGTCCTAGTTATCTTCATTACATCTCGCTCTTTAATTTCCCCATTGTGTCCCACACAGCACATAAAAACTGTTGATCTCAGTCTCAATAAATACTCAGAGAGTTCAGGGACTCTTTAAACACCTTAGGATGCTCAAGTGAATTACCCAGATACATTTCCTATGCTAATTCACTGAGTCAGAGTCAGAAACATGTCAAGGAAAGAGGAATGAGCAACTAAATGAAAAGCTACTGGATTAATTTGACTATAAAGTTGTAATGCCTTTAAGTTCCTAAATACCTATGTTAAGCTTTAAATTTACCTACAGCCTCAACTATCAAAGCCATAGGCTCCAGGGATTAAATACTGCATTCTGCTCACTGTCCTCCAGAAAAAGCAGTAATCATTAATACAAATGACTCACCAGGAATGTATAAATTTGTTTCCTGACAAGGTGGATATTGGTACAACTGCTGCACAGATTCCAACCTGAATGGGGTTTACTACCGCAAAGGAGAGCACACCAAGAGCATGGATGGCATCACCTGGTACGGCTGGCACGGCTCCACCTACTCACTCAAGAGAGTGGAGATGAAGATCCGCCCAGAGGAGTTCAAACCATAGAAGGAATCAACAGTGGATTGCACAGCTACATGATGTCACCATGCAAAAGGTGGGCAAGGAACAGCCAAATAATTTTTCATTTCATCCAATACATGCAACAGCAATGTACTGGTGATGTACACAAACACTGCGACACCAATCACAGCCACCAGGATTATCAGGGCTCAGGCTTGTTTCCTCCTCCTCAGGCTCTTTCCAAAGGGAAAAATATTGTGTTAGAGTAGGTTAGAACTGAATGCACTTATAGCACCTTCAGAAAACCTAAGGGTGTGTTTTCACTAGCAGTGTGATTACTGGTAGTGCCTTAGTATTATTAACCAGATAGGCAGTGACAGAAAAGCAAAAGCCTCTTGGCTTCCTTTCCTTCAGTGTCTGGAGCAAGCACTGCTAAGCAACTCCTTTCAAGAAGTACTCAAACCACAGAAGTTATAGATTCATTTCAAGCCAGAGGAATCAATCAGAAGTGTTCCTGATGCATATTTCTTTAGTGTATAAGAAGTGGCTTACTTTCCCACAGAGAAAAAACAAAGCTCAAAAGTGTTGTGTTAAATTCACGTTGTCCAGATTCTGCCCTGAAGTTTTACTGCCACCTCCTGCTGCTGCCTCAAATAATCCCCACTGAAGGCTGCCCTAACAGACAGTAACACTGGAGGAGGATTTGTCCCATGGGCCCTCCAAGGTTTACTTCTATCCACACAGATCACCTAAATGTTGATAAACTAGAAAAGCAACTTTATGGGCTGTCCCCAAATTATGTTCAGGTTAGAAGATAAAAATGCTGTATGTCAGTAAGGCTGAGAGTGAACAGCAGGTTAGCCAAAAAAAGTCCAGACCCAGCCAAAGAACTCAACTCCAACACTTAAGACCCTGTATTCATGAGCAGAACACTAGTACACACCAGAGAATCCCTAAGTGCCAGAAGTTATTTCAACATAAGGGAATGATTGCTAGCACAGCAGACTGAGGAGTATCAAAATCTGCTTTGAAAACTACCCCAGCTGGAAGTTACCTAGAGACAGTCTGTCAAAAATAGTACACTTCTCCCTCACATAACACAGTGTTAGAGATAACAGTTAAAAAAGAATGAGACTCCTCCTATAACCCTACCATTGTTTGAATATGTTGGAAAAGATCATTGTCATTAATGTATCTATTTTTATTCACCTCGAAGAGAGTTTGAATCTAGATTAGGTTGTTCAGTCCTGTGTGAAATGGAAGATAAAGGTGTCTTGGAATTTACATCTGTTCAAATATTCCTACTGCAAATTTCAACTGTGTGGAACTATTGTTGGAACTATTTTAATTGTGGTCTATAATGGATTTTTAAAGGTTTCTAAAAGTTTTTCATTTCTAATAAATTGTTTCATTTTTAAGTGTGCTTTACGTCCATTCTTTGCTCCTTAACTTGCTTTTTGATACACAAAAAACCAACTGTTTGAGCAACTGAGACCAAGAAAAAAAGATACTGAATTCTGTATTTTCCTCAATAACATGAAGCAGAACAAAGGGTGAAAAAATAACAGAGGAGAAAAAAATCTAAAAACACAATTCCAAAGAATTAGGAGGGTTGAAAAATTCACTGCATGAAGACAAAATTAAGTTTTTGCTCAACCAAAATCAATTTGTTCATCTCAAATAGCTGAGCTAACACTTCTGTGATATGGAACAGAGATTTACATTTTAAAACATGCAATTAAACACCAAATCCTGTGCAGGTATTTCAGGCTAACATCTGTGTTACTGACAAAGCTCAGAAACAACACATACTTCATAATATCTCCTATTTGACATATGAGCAATGACACCTATCTAAGCAAGATCAGCAAAATGTGATGAGAAATTTTCTGACTTATTTATATGCAGGTGAAGAAATCTGTCTCATTTAGCCAGCAGTGATTTCATGATATTCCATAGTGAACTTGAAGGGTGAGAGGGGGAAATCAGAACCTTTTCCTGCATTTTCTTCTGCAAAACTTCCCTGGGCTCCTATCACAGTTTTAACCACACAGTTGAAAGTTTTAACCACACGGTAGAAGGACAGAACTCAGCAGTTAAAATTGCACATTTGCAAGTATTTTAACAGCATCTTGTGACAGAGTGAAGTCTTAAGAATTGCCTAGATTAATCTTAGTGGTATCTTAAATTGTAGCTAGTGCAAGAGCAGAAATCTCTCCAGTTGTGGTCCTACCTGATGAGAGACTCAAGAATGGCTGGGGTGGGACCCTTTTGAAATTCCAGCTCTTTGTAGTGAAGGGCCTTAGCATATGCTCGGCATTTGGCAGCTCTTTCCCCCAGAAGGACAATGCCATTGTCATCTCTCAAAGGCAGCGGGCCCTGGGAAGGAGCACACACATCAAAAGCAGGATGAGTATTACAAAATAATCATGAATCCCACACAGAGCAGACACCAGGCTAGCACTAGAAGGAGCTGCCCAACAGCATCTCTACCTTGTCACTGTGCTCCATGAATTCTGCCAAGTTCAGCAGAGTCTGAGTGACTTCTGCAATATCCTGAGAAGTCAAGGCCAGCTCAATGCTTCGGATCAGCTCGTCCTGCTGGTCTTCATTCAGTTCAGACCAGCATGAAACAAAAGCAGCATTGAAGAGGTCTCTGGGGAGGAACACAAAAGACAGTGTGAGGTGGGAATTAATAAAAAAAAAGTCTGTTTGACAATGGGCTCCCCTTGTTATTCAGAGAAAGAGAGCTAAAAAATACACTTACATGCTTACCTGCAATAAATAGTGATTAGTTCTAACTAATCTAACTTCTGTGAAACCTTAATTAAAGAATAGAATAGGCTGGTACACTACAATAATAGAAATATTGTATTATCATCTACTATCAAAGTTTCTCCAGACATGCTGGTTGTAAAAAAGCACTGCAGATTATTCCACTCAGAGGCATTTTTATTCCCTACAGTAAATACTCAAAACTATTTCATACTCTGCTGTTTTCCCAGCCTCACTTATGTGCCTTATCTTATTTCTGGACTAATATGCAGAATTTTAATGAAAGATTTTGTGCACATCATGGAGCAGCCAACTAGGAAAGGTGGAAATGAAATCAAGCTGTTGGCTCTTTGATTTGTGCCAAAGCATGAACTATCTCTATTTATGAAACCTCATAGCTTCTAAATAATCTTCTTTTTCCCTTATAATATCTGGCTTCCATCTGCCATTTCAAGTGAGACAAAAATCCAGAGATCCTGTACCGAGCCATGGGATTATAGGCCTGAGCCAGGGCCCAACATGAGCGCAGGGATGGTGAGGAAGAATCTTTCAGCAGCTCCAAACTCAGTCTCCTCAACCATTCCAACCAGTCATCCTTGGAAACTCTTCTTGCTGCTCCCCAGGCCTGCAGTACAAAGGAAGACAATTCAGCTACCAAACAAAGCACTGTCCAAGAGCAGAAGAAATCCATTAGCAGGCAGCATTACCTCTTTACAGCTCCAAACCACATGCTAAGAATTCCTTTTCAATTTCCTGAAATCCATTAGTTTTACCAGATAATCTGCAGCACTTAAGTCTCATGTCTAAGAAATTTTCCCTAAATGTATTCTTGTCATGACATGGCAAGTATTTAATATGAACAATTGTTTCTCTAAAAAAATACATGTAGACCTGAAGCCACTGTTGAAACATCAGCTTAAAAATACTAAGTTCTGCCTTCAAGAAAATATAAAACTAAGATACAAGAGGAGCAAAAGAAAAATATGAAAAAAGGCAGAGACTCTTTAATAGATGTCTCTAATAGCAAGAAATTATTCATTGTGATTTAGAAAGCCTTGTTCATACTTAACAAGCAAGTGTAAAGACTACTTCACAGCCATTTACAGTCTAAGAGTTCAAGGTCTCCTATCTTTAAAGTTGTTCAGCACCTTCTAATTTTAAAGTCTCAGACATTAATTTGACCTCAGTTTTGTAGAGAATAAAAAAGCAACATAAAAGCAATATAAATAAATGCAGTTCAGATATACCAGACAAAACTCCTTCAGTGTGACACATTAACTTCCTTCAGCAGCAAATTCATGCTGTGAAGGCCCCAGTCTCACCTTCTGCAGGTTGATGGTGCTCACATGTAATTTCTTCATGGGACCTGTTTCCACAGGACCAGTGGACAAAGTTTCTCCCTGGTTGCTTCTCAACATGCGATGCTGATAAATCAGGGGATCCTCCTCTTCATCAGCAAGAGTGTAACCCTACAATAATTGGTTTAGAGTGAAGATCACACCCACACATACAGAAGCAATTCTCAATAAGCCAAAAAAGTCAGAGCACTTGCAGCAAAATCTTACAGTAAAATCTGTGAAGCAAATAACCATGTTTCATTATAATGATTACACCTTATAATCCAGAGAACTTGAAACTATATCCCTTTGCTTCTCAAGGTAATTGTCAATAACCCTTAGCTCCCAGTATAAAAAGCTAAAATAATGTACATTGAAATAAGCACTCTTGCCTATTAGACTTGCTAGTTGTTTGTTTACAATTTACAAATTCTAAACCAATTACTAAGTTTTTAAAATGTAAGACATTCCACAGAAAATTCTGAGATAACAAGGTCTTCTCAAGTCCTGAAACCATGGAAAAAATAGGATAAATCCACATTTAAGAATTACCAAGAAAAAGAAAAGGCTACAAGTCTAAGTTCTTCCTTAGAATTTGCAATGATTTTTCTATAGGAAATATTTAACAGCAGTAGACAAAAAATTTCCCATTGCAACCTCACAGTCTCCTTAAAAAGCTGCACTTAACACAGAAACTGAGCAACAACCACTCCTCATTTTACGAGTAAATCCAAGTGCAGGTTCCAGCTACATCTATTTCAACATGACAACATCCCAAAAATGCAAACAACTGTACACTTGTGAGCTTACCTTTACAATTCTGCAGATGAGAACATCATAGCGTTGGTGGTTAATTCTGTGTCGCACCAGGACTTTGTTCACCATTGGGATAAAAATTTGATACTGTGAAAGGAAATGCATCATAAACTTGTTACTCAGTAGCACCAAGAGCAGTAAAATTCCATCACATTGTTTCATTGATGAGAAATCAATTCTGATAGCTTGATTTCAGTAACTCCCAATTCCAGAAACAGCTAAGAGAAGAAAAATCCTTTCTCTTGGAAATCCTTGAGTACATTACAAAACTTAAAACTTTAAAGCCTTGATCTTTGGGACAGTCACACCTTCTGTGAGCTTTCAAGCCAAAGAAGAGTGTTACCTTCTTTCCCAGTTGGAAGACCAGAGAGGAGAGGGTGTCCATGGCAGTTGTTCGTAGCTCAGGGCTCTGATCTAGTGTTCGTACGATGGGATGAATTATCCGTGATGCATAATCCGTGAAATCCAGGGACTCTGTCAAGCGGTCCACTGTTTCTAGAGCAGCTCTTAAGTCAGAGAAAAAAAGAGGGAAGAACTTATCTCTCAGTGTTAAGAAAGAAATAAGACTGAAAAATGATTAAGTGCTCAGTCCTCCTACAGTTAATAATAATAGGAAAAACAGGCCACCAGAACTCTGTTAATGCAGCTAGTAATTGCAGGACAGTTTGCAAGTGATTAAAATACTGGAAGGTGAGAATCAGGAAATTTTAAAAACCGCAAAGAAACAAAAACAAAACAAATAAACAAACAAAAAACCCAACCAAAATCCACCAACAAACCCAAAAAGCTAGTAACACTGCTGTGGTGTCTAAATAAAAATAATCTTCCACAATGATTTAACACTGAAAAGATGAGGAAGGGACTAAAAGTGGTGTTTCACTGTAAACATTCAGCCACTGCAGAACCTGGATATCACAGGTAAAACTGCAAAGAGAGAGACTGCAAAGCCACCAGCACTTACTTGCGAGCCACCACAGGGACATCTGGGGCATCAAACAGCTTTACAATGGGAGGTAGTAACAAATGAAGGTAGTCATCCAGGTTAGCTCCAAAGAGCTGGATTGCATTAAGTAGCTGGAGAGAAAAATCATAGAAGAATAGAATGTCAATGGGTTTGAATGGATCATAAAGATTATCTAGTCACAACCTCCTCTGCCATGGGCAGGGACACCTTCCACTAGACCAGGTTGCTCAAGGCCATATCCAACCTGAATATGAACCTTGCCAAGGTTGGGGCATCCACAACTTCCACACACAGCCTGCTCCAGTGTCTCACCACCCTTTCTTTACTGCAAATTTCTTCTCAATATCTAACCTAAATTTCCCCTTTTTCAATTTACACCTGTTATTTCTTTTTCTGTCACTACAGTTCCTGACTGAGCAGAGTCTCCGTCTGGCTGCCCTGTAGCTCCTTACATATAGTGGCTCTCTATGTAACCTTTTCTTCTCCAGCCAGAAGCAGCACAACTTTCTCAGCCTATCTTCACAGGTGCTCCAGTCCTCTTATCAACTTTGTGGCCTCCTCTGGACCTGCTCTAACAGTTTCATATCCTTCTTACATTGAGGACAACAGAATTGTACACAATGCTCCAAGTGGGGCCTCACAAGAGTAGAACAGAGGGAGAGAATAAAATCCTTCAACCAAAAGAACCCAGTGTGACTCAAAGTCATGGATGAGATCCATTTTACACAAGTAAAAATCTCGTGAAAAGTTTCTTTAACCCTGCACTTTAAACAACTGTCTGCATCATTTCCAACCAAGCCACTGCCAAATTGCACCTGTCCCATTTGATACAATACACAGACAAGGAGCCCTCCTGAGCTGGGCTCACACCTGCCTGGGCAGTGCCCAGAGCCCAGCAGCTGCTGCAGCCCCACTGTCCTAGGTTACAATGTAAAGATGGGCCCAAAAATATGTATTCTATCACCATCTGCTGAAACCAGCTGGGGCAGTGATTCTTATCTCTGTGGGAGATATCCTCAGCTAATGGGCCAGCTGTTAAAAACCAGACTGGGGCAATGTTCTTTATCTTTCCCATGACTCATCCTCCCTCCAGGAGATATCTCCTGTTAATGGCCATTGAGTCCCAGTGCATGACTGATAAAATTCCATCATCCCACTGGGAGATGCTCCACCTAGGGGGAGGAGCCAAGCCTTTCCTGGATAAAAACTGAGATTTGGAACACCAAAGCTGCCCTTACCCACTGGTTTCCAGAGGACAAGAGCTGCCAGGATCACTGCTTCAACAAGACCACTTCACCTGCACTGCTACCACCACACTAACTAACGGGGTGCCAGGTTATATTCTCACTGTCAGTGGTTTTTACTTTTGTATTATTGCATGCATTTTATTTTTCTCTTTTTTTTTCCTATTAAATTGTATTTCTGATTGGAGTCTCTCACTGGTTTTGCTTTCAAAACCATTACACCCACTCACCTTCACAGAAACAATACGACCCTGACTGTTGTCATGCATGAAGACCCGTAACATGTGAGGAATGAGCTGAGGCAGGTACAGTTTGAATTCACCTCCTAGAGCTACCACAATCTGCTCAATGAGTAAGATAATTGTGCTCTGTATGGAGTTGTTCATAACCCAGAAATCCTACAGAAGAAAGAAAAGAAGAGGGGGAAAAAGTCCAGCAGTTCTTCAGCTGAGTTGTACCAATTACAAGAAAAGCAAACTGTAGGAGACAGTGTGTAGATAAATTCAAGGGGAATTGCAGGGAAGGACTACACTTTCTGTTTTTAAAACACTCTGCACTTCCAGTACATTTATAGTTATTGAAAACAACCTCTGGAAAACTGATTTTTTTCCCTAATCCTAATATAAGTTTACAAACATTTAGTGAAAATTATGTGAAATGCCACCTATTTATGAACTCCATATCTCTCTTGCTAAAACTATTTTTCTGGAAGTTGTAAGTGCACAAAATCCAAGTACTGAAAATAACTCAATCACTATCAGAACCTGAAGCTACATTTACTTGTTACTACCAATAACAGAGATTATAACTTCAAATAAATGGTATTCAAAATACAATTATTACTTCACATATATACAACTCTGCACTTAATATGAACTTAGGAAATAATTGATACATTTGATAATGTATTTGATAAACACTGTTCATCTTTCTGTGACAGTAAAGTACTGGATTAAAGATTGCACTCACTCTCATCAGGGTGACAATCTCATCCATGTATGGACGAATATGACTTCTCACAAAGGACACCAACATTCCTAGCTGCTGGAACAGGAACTGGAAGGAAGAAATGTGTAATAATCAGTGTAGCTTAGCCAAATATCAAAGCCACTGGGTAAAGAGTGGCACAGGCAATTGCAAGCTCATTTAGCAAACAAATAGCATGCATAGCTCCTATGTGCTCAAAATTTGAGACTAAATTCTTGGCAGCTTCAGCTCATCAGTTTGGGTTTCATGGGTTTTTATAGGTTTTGCGGCTTTGGTTAATTTTATTGTTCTTGTTTTTTAAGAGGAGAGTGAGGAAGAAAAGTGATTTTAGGTTTATTGCTTGCTTTTCCCCCCAGTTTGCACAAAAAAAAAAAAAAGTGAGCTCAAAGCCTCAGACACTCAAGTACACAGAGGTTTATAAAGTGCCAGCAAATCTACAGTGTCAGAAGAAACTTGCAAGCACAGACACCTCAATCACTGAGCATTGTCATTTAGGTTTGAAGGATGCTTCCAAAAATTTAGCCCCTAGTCTGTTTCCCCTGCCTGGAAACCAAACTGACCACATTTTAAGATACTTCTGTACTCTTTCCCATCCCCACCAAGGTATATTGGTGAAAAGTTACTGGGGAATGCAGTTAGGTCCTTGCCAGAAACACCACAATTTTTAAAAGATGGCTGATTACACCATTCATTCTTCACCACTAAGAAGAATTTTGACTTAAACAATTTTATTTGGATACAGTATGACAGTTTTGCAATTCCTTTCACCCCAATGCATCTAATTGTGACAATGAATTTACTCTTTATATTGGTATGATATCACATGGGCTAAATTGCTTTGTTGTAGTCTATTTTCTCTATAAAAATAGGAAAATGTAAGTTATCATCTACTAAATTTCATTTCTTCATGCAGTTTTGAAGACTACAGTGACAAAATACAACATGGAGCTCATAAAAAGAGATTACTTCTTATTTAATTCTCACGAGAGTGTTATCTCAGCTTCTTTAGTGAGAACAGTATGCATACATTTACTAAAAATGAACTCTGAGCTATTGTACTGTGCCTATTTTTTGGTGTAGTGAGAGGATGCTTACATACAGGACAAGGACCTTCCTCTTTTAGGCTTTATGTCACGCATACCCACCTCAGCTCTTCTCCCCAGTACACTTTCACCATCTTCTTTTACCTGAAAATTTTTAAACAGAGTGTGCACAACTGCATAGCTTTCAAGCAAGTTAGACCAGTCAGGTCTAGAACCTCAGCCAACCCAGATGTAGATGTTTTCCTTACAATCTGAGTGGTAGTTCAGGCTGGGAGAAAACAGCAGTTCTGTAGCAGAGCTGGGATTCTGCTAAGGGAGCACCCGTCCCACCTATAAAACATAGCAGTAACAACTACAAACTGCCCTTCACACCCCAGAGCATTTGGCTGCCTGAAGAAAGCCTTGGCAAACAGAGCCATCTCTGGTTAGGCAAACCTTAAGCCCATCATCATCTTCACACAATCATAATTTCCTTCTATAACACAAAGTGAACTTAAGTGGGAAGGAAGAGAAAGTACTGCTGTGGAATTCACCAGCCATGCCTCTCTAAATGCTACCAGACTGTAAAACTGAGTTTTCCTTCTCAGAGATGAGCCAAAGTACATGATTGCACCAGAAATTTGAAGAATCTACCCCTATTATTTAATAATACTGTTTGCCACAGAGCATTAACACAGAGACCACTGAAAGATCTGGAAGCTGCACGGGTGTTTTCCTGAACAGCTCAATGAAAACACAGAATCAAATGCTGGCCTTCCAAGGATTATGCTCAGAAGCAGCTGTTTCAATAAAAAAGCAGGAAAATTGTTTGCACTGGACATTCCAGTAAATGCTCACAGAAGGGAAAAAGCAAAGCTGAACCTCACTTCTGCAGCATGCTTGGCATCAACACATAGCACAGCAATGCCCAAAGCCAGTCACAGTCTCTTCAAGGAAATGGATTCTTAATTTCACAGAGTGGAACAGGAGGAAGGAATGGTCCCTAGCAACTCACCTCTCGGATGGCACCATCACACACCCGTATTACATTAAGGAACGTTGGCATGACCTGGGGCAGGAACTGCACACACTTCAGTCCAAGGGATTTGAAAATAAAGGTGATGGCCTGAACTACCATAGTGTGGTGCTGGGATAAGGACTGGTCTCGGAAAATTCTCATCAGTGCCACCATAGAGACAGCTGGATAGAACTCATCCAGAGGCAGGTTGCCCATGTTCACCAACATCTCACTGGTGCTGTAGTCAGCTAGGAGAAAGAAGGCAGTGTCATGGGCTAGGTATGAAATATGGGTTAAAGAACATCTAAGTGTAAATCGAAAACACGTACAATGATTCTTTAAGAGCAGACAAACTGGTAACAAAACAGTCAAGATCTGTTAGTAGATCATGAAATTTATCTATCTGAAAGAAATGGAGATGCTTACAAGAATCCTGGCTGGATTTGGACTCTGAGAGGCTAACAGCTGAAGCATCTCGTGATTGATCAATCATGCCAATGTTCACTTTGTGTTTGTAAGGGTCCAAAGCACCCAGCAGCCCTAACACACGGATAGCCTGAAAAGACACAAGGAAAATTCACCACAACTTCATCACTAAGGCCAAAGACAACACTCAAACACCCACATTTGAAAAAATCCTGATGATTGAAGAGGAAAGATCTGGAAGTGAAGAGACTGCCTGGAAAAAACAGTGCTTTCCATCCAGCTTCTGAAAGCCACTTCAGTGACTTAACACATGCATTCTCTTAATTCTGATTATTGTACTGTGCTCAGCCACAACAACAATGATCTCTCCCTCCCTGCCTTAAATCTATGCAGGCACATTTATCTGGCAGCTCTCTCTTCCCAAAAAGCTTTTCTGAGCGCTTGTGTGATAGTTTCATGTTCATACCTCTCTGCGGGTGCCCTGGTTTTGCTCAGTTTTCAGGAAGTTCAGAAGCACCTCCAGCAAAGTTGGGTACTTCCTGTATGGTTCTACCACATAACCAGTGCTAGCCACAAGCTGCCCCAGTGTCCAAAGAGCCACCTACAAAGATAAAGCCCACACAAGATTAGTTTTGAACAGGAAATTTATTATGCCTTCTGATACATCAGTCATTCAACTTTTTTAAAGTTTCTTTGCACATTTTAGTATCACACTGCAAACCACATTCCAGGGCTGGAAAGCCTCTATAAAGAACATTTTTCTACAAGCAAAAGTTAAGAAAGTAATAATCTACAATATCTTAGGCTCTCACTCTGAGGTACAATTCAAATAAACATTCAATTCAGAGAGTTTAAGCCTTCCAACAGAAACAGCTTTTTTTTCCTTCTTGTTTTTCCTCTAACAGCTCTGAACTATGTCACAACAGGCACTGTAATCCCTCACCTGTGGACCCTGAGTGTAACTCCACTAGAGAGATTTCAGTGATCTAAAGGTTCATTTTAGCAGCTATGATGGGATGTGTGGATATTTTCTTACAGCTCTGATCACAGCAGCTGTCAAATTTAGTACAGTTGTAAGCACTTACTTGTCTTTTAGCCAGCAGAGAGGAGTCCTGAAGCATATCCATAATTATAATGAAGAGCTCATCCACCCACTTCCTCATCTCCAGCCCACTGACCTATTGAAAGACAAAATTTCATCCTTCATCTAGCATTCCCAAAACCTTAACAAGCATGGCAAAGAGGCATCTGCAGTATATCCCTACCTGTGCAAGCTCCCCTATGGTAGCCAGGACATTGTTAATCACACCTGGATTGGGATCTGGATCAGGATCTTTCAGTTTCACAATCAGTGCCTGGGGGGTGAGAGTGAGACAAATTATTTTATGTGTTTAAAAAGTACTCAAAATTATCTTTCCTTTTGTTTAAACCTGCAATTGACCTCATAATCATAGTAAGAATTTCAACATTGAAAGAAACTTTGGTGTCACAAACATTTTGCAAATCTGGAATTAAATTGGGCTAAATTGTCACCCACGTGTACTCCTGTGGGTAACATCTACACCAATTTTTTTTCCTTCTATGATGAAGCAAAAGAACTGCAGCTCCTGAGGGCCATGTAACCACTTGCTGTGTCACCTCCTTCCAAAGTCACCAGGAAATGCAGAGACTCTACCTTAAGGATAGGCTCCATGTAGGGACGGATGAGGCGCGGAGCATTAGAAACCAGGTGACCCAACATCCTGGCACTTTGCTCTTTAATTCTGCCAACACCACTGTGCTCCAGCTCTGTTAGAATCTGCACAAGAGACAAAGGAAGCAAGCAAATCAGGAAAATAAAGGTAGGTAAAAATTATTTGCATTACCTTCTGTCACAACTGAGCACTTGTAAAGGCTATTCTACATTTCACGCCCTTATAATTTATTCTAAATTAAGCTAATTTAATTAGCATAAAAGAATGGCTCCAAAATCTGTGTTTACAAAGAGGTACCACACATTCACCTAAAAGCACCAGAGAACATTCTTCCTCCACAGAGATGGAAAGCACTATGGCATGGTGACTAGGGGTGAAATAACAACTGCTATCCTTCCTTTCCCTTCTAATACATCCATAGAGCTTCAGTCCATTTAAACATCCACCACAGAAACCCACTAAGCTGGGCAATAACTGGTTTCCAAAAGAGGTTGATTCCCCCACTATCCATGCATTTACAGCTGGATAGCCCAGGTCTTTAACAGCACCTCAGTCTCAATATCGATTACAGTTTCCCCTGCAGGCATCCCTCCTCCTTACCTGGATTAACATCTTTCTAAGGAAAGGCATGACAAAGGCAGGGTTCATGCTGCTCAGGCGCCCCACGGTGCAGATGGCCAGCTCTCGGATTTCAAACACTTGATCATTCAGGGCCACAAAAAGAGCTTGCAAGTTTTCAGCCTGGGCAAGGTGAGCATCGAACCGCTCATCCAGAGAAGCCAACACACAGAAACGTATGTCAGGGTCTGCAAGAACACATTTATTTCTCCTTAAGCGCACAAAATTCCTGTTCCTTTTTTTGCCTTTGTTCACAAGACAGCCTCAAAAATTCTTCACAAGAGCTTCCCCAGAGCAAGACACTATATCAGTTTTCACACACAAAAACCAGGAGAGTCAGCCCAGGAATCTCTGTGCCACTCAACATGTCCTAATAATGAAGTCAGTACAGTGCCCTTTTGCACCTACAAGTGTCACTTTTGAATGCTATGTGGCAACCTGAGATGAGTTCAACTGAAAGAATAAAAAAAATCAAGTACAAAGTTTCAACAAGAAGGACCAATTCCTTCCCAAACAAAATTTAAGGCCATGACCCAGAACAGCAGCAAAAGAGGTCTCAGTGTTCTACTTAGTTCAAAAGGGCACAGAGCATTTTTGGATTGGAGCATTGGAGCATTTTTAACTAGTCCTCTATTAATACCTCAAAAATCAAGATGTAGAAAAAGAATTTGGGAGACTTTTTTTTCTAATTTACCAAGAGTGACAGCTTAAGTTTAGTGGCAAATATGTTCAAATTCTATTACAAATTCCGTTTCTATTCTTAATATCATCACCTGCTCACATGATAAAATTAACATGTGGTAGGATAACCTGTAGAATAGTTTGTAAGGATAGTGCAGAAGGCAATTTTCCTCAATGAATTACAGCTCTACTGATTGCCAAGAAATGGAGACAGCCTTGCCTGCTCAATGAGGATGGATGTTATAAAAGACTGGGCTAGCTAGCCAAGAGTAAATTGGAGTTGGAGCTTAATACCCAGAGTCTGCTGGCTGTGAGAGGTAAGGGACAAATAAGGTAAGAAGATGTTGTGTGAGGGACAGACAGGGTTAGGTGGCTAGGTAAGGGACAGCTTGGGGTTAGTCAGTCATGAAGAAGGAAACTTGCAGACAGGAGAGGAGTCTGTGCTGTGTGGAGCTGCCTGTGAGGAAAGGAGTCAGAGTTGCCTGAAAGAAGGCATGAAAAGTTTTTAGTAAAAGACTGGTATTGGTGCCAGTCATATCTGTCTTGACACAATTACTACAAGAACCCTTTTCTCGGAATCCCACACTAACCTGGGTCAGTTATTCCAACTACAAGCAGTTTGCTGAGGACATCAGCCACGACCTGCACTGCTGTCTGGCTGACCACATGGGCATGGCCACTGATCAAGTGGATGGAGGGTGTGAGCAGGCGGGAGCAGGTGCGGGCTGCCTCCATCCGGATCTCCTTGTGCTCGCTGTTCAGGAAGTGATCCGCGCAGTGCCGGACAAACTGAGTCAGGGAGTGGCCTGAAAAGGCAGAGGGGTGATTAAACACAGGTTTACACCTCAATTACCACTTTACCAGGGAACAGGAGTTTAAAGAACATGCTCCCAGAATTTTCCTGCTGCTTGTACTCTACTCCAATGCCCCAGCTGTTTGTATCCCATACACCCCTGCTTCCTTAGCTCATCTTACCTTCAAACTCAAAGCTACCAAGTGTACGAAGGGCAAGCGTGATGCTCCCCACATCACTGGCCTCTGGGATGTTGGTGAGACTGGGGGAGGCCAGCTGGTGGGCAAGGCCCTTTGGCATGCCTGGGTGTCGCAGAGGCTTGTGCATCAGAACAAGAGAGAGCATTTTCAGCAGCCCATCCTGGATATCCTTCTTCAGCTGTGGGATCTGACGGCTCAAGTCGTACAGCACAGCTGTTAGAGCAGGGCTGAGGGCAAGAAGCAAGTAAAAATCATTAGAAAAGGAACAATAATGTGCACATTTCACCTTTTGGTTTATTTATGCCTTTGCCAATCAGGATATAATTGTGGGCATTCACACATGAGAGCAACACCTGCAAGCAGAGCACAGGGTCTTTGTGTGAACTGAGGCACTAGATGACCTTCCTGTATAAACTGGGTGAGCAAAGTCCCAGGACTGTTGCACACATCACTACATTAGCCAGTGTTGCTATAATACTGTCACAAATCTAAATGAATTCTCATACATGTGCTTTTTAAACAAAAAAGCAACTAAATTCACTTCCAGGTGACAATTTAATTCAAACACCTTTGTGCTATTTGAAACTTTTCTCCATACCTTTCCATACTAACAACTTAATTAATTCCTCCAGTAAGAACTGTCAGCTACAAAGGTGGAAAGAAGCCAGGAGCAAATATTCAGCAATTCAGCTCTCCTTCTCTGCCAGTTTGATATGGCAGAAATCTGCTGGCTGTCAGATGTTTTCAAAAATTTTGCAGGTTGCTGCCAAATATATTTGAATAGTGGAAAATAAAGGAGACTACTTTTGGACTAGTTGCTCTACAACAAGATTTCTTTACTGAGATATGAATGCTCTTAAATAACAACAGATACATTAAGAGTTAAAACATACCATTCTTCTGAAACATCTATAGTGATCTTCTGAAAGATCTCTTATGTCAACTTAAAACAAAAATCTTCCTTCTCAGTCTGAAAACGTTAAAGATCTCTCTCTGAATGGTTAACAATGCCATCCTGCAGCTAACAGCAAAACAGATTTATGCTTACCTCAGGCCCACAGCCAGCATAGGTTCCAAAAGCTCTTTGATGTCCTGCTGGATACTGGGTCCCATGGCTCTTGCCAGCATACTAATGCAGGTGAAGACTGTGGCATCAACCTGCACAGACTTCTGTCTCCTGGAAAGGGACCACATAATTACAAGGAGCTGCTATTTTTCAAACATCTTTTCTCATCCCACTTCTGTGTTATCAGTCTTACAGAAACACTTCTGAGTTTTATACAAGAATTTGATCCCACATTACAAAAATTATATAAAGAGGAAGTGTTTCCATTTCTTCCTCTAACTTTTCACATACTTACTTGTGGGCAAAGTCCTTTGGGGGAAGAGCTGCTTTTATGATTTCAAGGACTTTTGGAAGGTAAGCTTGAAACTCAGACCTCACAGCCACAGAAAGCAAACCCAAGGCCTGGAAGGCTGCTGTGCGCTCCTTCTCCTTCTTCACACAGCTGAGAACATGATTCATGGTGTCTGGAAGATACTGATCAGCTGCCCACAAGACAAAACAATATAGATATTAGAATTCATTTAGGTTTATACAGCTGCATAATATTTCCAACTAAACCTTTACAAGTGTAGAATTAGAGAACAGACATAGTCATATTAAATTTGCTAATATGACCAGTGGCAAACATGTCACCACATACTGAAGATTTCAAACTACAGAAAGCTTTGTTTTTAAAAAGAAAACTCACCAGAATTAAAAGAGCTTTAAAATATCCCCACTGCAACAAGTTTTACACACATATAAGATCCAAGCATCTTGGTTTCATAATGATTGATTGGAAATTTGGAATAATTAACAGAAAAATTGTTCCAATCTACTAAGAGCAGCTTGATGAACTTGTCTCCAACTCTGATACTCTCCTAAACTTGCTTGATATATCAACTAAACTGCTTTAAAGATGGAAGGTATTTCCTAGCACAAGCAACAGAGAAAAAGGAAGAGAACTCTAAAAATATTTGGGATATACTGAGTTAAAGCAAGAGAGAATTCTCCTCTAAATCTGACACACTGAGGAGAAAACAAAAAAAGAAGGGTTTTATGTCTTATGGTATTGATCACCAAATGCTGACACTAGGTTTCAATCTATTTTCTTCATCAGAGCAGCATTTTGGCATCAGCTATCAAGTCACATTTATCCAGAAAAAAAGACTGTCCTCCCACAGAGGAATGTGCTCATCAGACAAGCACCACATTTGGAGTGCTGCACTGCTTGCACAAGTTCATCTGGACCAAAGAGAGCTGGATAACTTCCAGACCAAATTCAGCAACATTTCTAACATCCAAGCATCTGTCTTGTCACCTGTGAATGCTGAAGGACGGAAAGCTGCCAACCGTGGCAGCAGATTGAGAACCGTCATCTGGATCAAAGAATTTTTGCTGGTTCTGCACTTGAGAACCCACTGGCAGACCTGGAAAGAAATAGATTAGGCTTTAAAGGATGGCAACTGTCAGCAACACACAAATGTTTATTCCCTGTGTGCTTTTAGGCATTCTACTGACATTTGGCTTTAGAGTCTATCAAAGAAAAGGGTAATCAAGACTGCTCCCAAAGGAAAAAAATCACTTGCCCTGAGGCAGTAAATGACAAAGACACAATAAATATAAATATTGAGTTTTGAAGGCTCAGTTGAATACTAGCCAGTATTGCCTGCTAAGTAAAAACACAGAGGACAATTCCTCTGCAAGAACAGATGTTGAGAATGTTGGGAGACCAGTTGAAGAACAAACACATACTTGATCAAATTTCTCTTCCATTAGATCCCTGCAGCATCGACTTTCTACCAAAGTAGATTTTGCTGGAACAGGTGAGGTTGCAAAACCCATAATTCCTTGGTGAGCACTGTACCCCAGGAGACCAGCCAAAGCATTTGACTGAGAGGGCTGAAGAGACTGGAAGCTTGTGAAGGGAGTGATGTGGCGAGGCTTGGTACTGAAGCCCATCAGGTCTTTGCAGTACTTGTCATGCACAAGCTGCTGCTGAGTGATCTCCTCCATCTCCTCTCTAAGGCGCTGGACAAAGTAGAGAAGCATTAAAAATATAAAAAATAACTGAGTAAGATACTCCCAGTATAGTGTTACCCAAATCTCCTGAACAGCATCCTGTATAATCAATATCCAAACAGCTGTAAAACATCAATGAAGAAAATCCAGCAAAAATATTTGGGTATCTAACATGCAAGAGACTCCTCACTCCATAGAAAAAAAATCTTTTTCATTGTATTTAATCCAGTTAATAGCCTTTCCATCAGAGCTTATTACCTCCTCAGCCCAAACTTGTCCCTTTTATTTCTCTGACACACTTTAATGCTTGACTCCGTGTTCAGATGAGTTTTCCACCCAACAACCCCACTGCAACACTATGGGATATTTCCACAAACTGCAGAGTTGCTATACACTCTCAGTCAATCCCCATAATCCCCACCTTGTTCCTCTGCTCACCTCTCCCTCCATACTGCTGATTCTCACTAGCTCATTGAGGATCAGTAAGGCACCATGGATTCGGTCATCACGATTCATTCCTTTCTCTTTGGCCAAAGTCTCATCAAAGCCCTTCTCAGCCTCTTCATATGTATGCTTGAGGGAAAAGGAAAAAAATCTCAGTGACAATGCAGAAACAAAGCCTGTGAAAATGAAGTAGTACTGCCAGTCAAGAGTTACTAATGTTCTGAGTAGCCACAAACCTCAATTGAGTAATAAAAGAAGTATAACACAATAAAATTCGGATTCACCCAGAAGTTGTAGACTCTGCTGCAGAGTATCAGCTTTATCACTATCTGCAGCACTTATTTGATTACAAAAAATCCAAGTTCATAACATTTGACTGTCACTGTCACTTGGTATCACAAAGCTTGAATTCATATGACAAGGGCAGCAAAGCAAAGATTCAGACAAAAGAATTCTTACCTTTTGCACTTATATTTTATCTACACTAATAAAACCCTTTACTATCAAGGGATGACACTAGATAATTGCATGGCTATAGAACTAGGTCAAGTTCAACAGCTGAAGATGAGGCACAGACAGAACAATGTAATCTTGAAAGAGTTAAGTCTTGCTTACTTTTACAGTAGTAGACTAAAGGAACTACTCACTTTGGAAACTATTATATTTTCAACACTTTCAAGGAGTGGCAGTTTATTACTGACAAAGGTGACACAGGTTCTCAGCTTAGTCAGCTCTTCTGAAAACTGGCACTTCAACACCTGCATTGCATTATGAGGGGCTCCTTCAAAACAAAGTTATTTTCTTACTCTGTACCACTGGGGCTTCTGCATCTCTTTTGGCTCCCGCTGTGTGGTGAGGATAAGGCAGGCTCTTAAGGCAGAGACGGCTCCCTCTCGGATGGCCTGTTTGGGATCCCACACAGCCACAAATATATTGTCAAAGAATGGCTGCACTTGTTGGAAGAAGAATGTAGGCACGCTGATTGCCAGCTCACGCAAGACAAGAACCTGGAGGTGGGGAGGGAAACAGTAGCAATCTGGAAGATGAGCACACAGAGACAAACCTCATAACTTTTACAGTGTAGTACCATTTGTTTAGACTGTCAATGTCTGTGAGCTGTTTCCATCCCCACACTGACAATTCCCAGCATAACAGTGTCTTGGTCTTCCTTAGTCACTGGGCTAATGGAGATGCAATGAAGCAGCAGTCTGTCTGCCATGAGAGCATTACAGATTCTCAGACATGGACTGACAACCATTCCCATCCTGACCAAAGCTCTTCTGCAGATTCCTGTGCATATTTCCTACCACTGTTCACTAATCCCAACTATCCCATGACAAGAAAAAAAGCTTCACTTACAGCTGCATGTCTACGACCTTCATTCCTGTCAGCTCCCAGCCATTCCAGAGCTCGTTTCACCTCAAACTCCACATACTCAGCTGTGAAGGTGTCACCAGCCATTGCAAGCCTCCCAATAGCCTTGGAAGCCATCTCCATTACCACAGGGTCATTGGATGGCAAGAGGTTCCTCAGGTAGTTGGCAAACCTGCCGATACGGGTGGCATTACCTCCTTCAACACCGATAAGGCTTGCTGCAGAGAAAGGGAGCAATGCTGCAGTTCTCCCCAAGAGCCAGTGAGGCAGACAGTAGGTAATCCCTGGATGAGAGCTAGTATTCCCTACACATTCCTTAAAGATTCACATTAAGTCATCCTAAACTGCAAATCCATAGGAAAAAAAAAAAATCAGGTGACAGGAAAGGGCCACCATTCTTCTGAGCCTGAGATATTTAAGTGAGTAGAAAAATACCTCATAGATTTTCCTCATTTTTAGGTTTAAAAGAGAAAAAAATAATTTACCCTGGATCACAGACTCATTCCTAATAGAAAGACATTCATCTGCATGCAACTACTACAGCTAGTCCACCTCACAAGAAAAAGTCAAAGAACAAGGAAATGCTCTTCTCCTCAGTACTAGAGGCAGTCTCTCCTGGCCAGGGTGGAGACAACTCATCAGGCATCAGCATGGCAGAAGCTTTTGTTGCCAGTGCCTGGGTTGTACCTGCTCTGTAGTTAAAGAGACCATCAGTGTCCAGGGCTGTGAAGCTGACACCTTTCAACATCACTAAATTCATAAAACAATTTAAAAGTGATAATGTCAGCTTAAGATATGATGTTATCAATAAAGAGTTCTCTGAGGGATTTACACTGCCTTCAAACACATTGGGACTGGAAGATTATGTCTATGAGCCTAAACCATAAATATCTCTTTGACTATTCAAGAAGTAACTGCTACAATACATGTCACTTGCCTGAAAGGCCAAGTATTTATGCAAGCTGATTCCCCAAGAGTGGGGATTCAGGCAGCTCTGCAATCTCACAGAGAACACAGCCAGAGCTAATGGAGAGGCTGATCAGAATCAAAGCAGAAGCTATGTGAGCCTCTCTTGGGAATGGAAGTTGCTGTTATGGAGCCATGTAAATTTAAATAACAAGAATCAATCTTGAGAGAGTTATCCTACCCTGATACATATAAAGGGGTAGCACAAGGTGTTCTCAGCTGAGCTCCAGAACAGAATTTTCATGTGCTCAGCATTCACATTTGATGCTCAACTCCCAGAAGAGCTCAGAGCCCATTAGGTGCCGGGTTTCCAGCCACTCATAGTAGCTCCCATGCTGACACTTCACAGATTTTCAGAGCCCAGCAACGAGAACACACCCAGTGTACTGAACTGTCAGGCATCAGGTCCTGAGTATAAAAGCTCATTCCTTTTGAAAATCTGTCCCTAAATATGGTTACATGAAGAGAAAACTCAGCAGAGGCATCATGCACTTTCACTCACCTATAGCCAGAATACCACCCTTCCTTTCATTTGCATCAGAGCTAGAGACCAGCTCAAATATGTGATGGTTCAGCTGATCGTAAAACCTGGTAGATTCTTCCTGACTCATCTGTAAAAGCAAATAGTTCAAATCAGCTTTCAGCATTCTCTCCCTCCCTCCTGCTCCAAAACCTCTATAAAGACAAAGCTGCTTATGCCACTTAACAGAAAGAAATAAAATCAATACATTATGAGCTCAAAGTAGTTTCTGATTTGTGCCTTTTATGCAGCAAGTTTACTTATTCTGATACGTGACTACTCATTTGTGCCACCAACTTGCTCACCTCTCCCACATGCCAGGGGGCAAAGATAAGCTCCCTGCTGTGCCACATCTCCTCTCTGAGACCTGCTTCCATATTCCAAAAATCTCCATTGTAAAGGCACCCAGCCCACACCCTACACTCAATGATCCACAAGGACAAACAATCCCATTTGCAGCACTCACCTCACGCAGCTCCATGGTGACATAATGCTGCAAGTCCTTGGCAGCTTTGGCCCTTGTCTCTTCGCTGCGACTCTTCAAGCCATTGGCAAATTGTTGGAGGATGGACACGGTGCCCGACATGGTGGTGGCACAATGGGGCTCAGGGGCATCAAGTCCTGTAAATTCTTCAGAGACACATTTTTTTACTGCTTGAATTGAAAACTCTGAGCTTCTTTCTTAAGGCTATCCCTCCTGTCTGTTCCCAAAATACCCATAACAATGTTGTGCTGGCAGACCATAAAATTACTAGTAATGACTATATTCCTTAGGCACTACACCCCATGATAAAACTGTAACACCACATATCTTGACCCCCAGCCTATTTGTTCTCCAGTTCCTCAAACACCAAAATACATTGCAGTAGGCCAGGTGCCCTATGGTGATCTAATCCTAAATCAAGGGTAATGCAACAGTTGAAAACCAGCAGGGTCAAACTAGGGTTTGCAGCTACTTATAATAAGTAAGCACAGCCATTCCCAGGATTATATCACTATTGTATCTGACTTGTCCCTGAACACTTTCATCCAAGTTTCTCCGCAGAAATCTCAGTGTTACACCAACACAAGGAAGACTCGGCACTGACAAGTATTACATTCTCCAATAGATATTTAAAGATGGGAAGTCCAGTTATAGCAACATCAACCATTGCAACAGGGGGTTTCCTAGCATAACACATAAACAAACTTTCTCAGGAGCCTTTCTTCATGTCAAAAACATTCCAGACGCTTGACGCCCTCCCGATATGCAGATTACATAAACACTGGTTTGGTAAATGTAAATGGTTCAACTGCTTCTCCTCAGACATTCCACACGCGGTCACAGACATCAGCGGGACCATAGGTGAAGTGGCTGCTGGCAGGAGGCAGGAGAAGCTGCCCGGATCAAAGAGCAGCCGGGGGCTGCTGTTGCCCATCAGCCCAGCCCGGTGTCAGTTCCTGGGATTCCCTCACAGCCACAGAACCCGGCGGACAGGACCCGGCAGGCCCGAGTCCGGGGTGAGCTCCATAGGCCGAGTGAGGGAGGGGTGAGGCGGGGAAAGGCGAGCGCGGCCGGCGGGGCCGCGGGCGGCACCGCCGCGCGGCCGGGGCTCGGGCAGGTCTGCCGGGGCAAGGAGCGGGAGCTGAGGGGAAGGGGAGCCAATGACGATGGGAGGCATCGCCGCTCTCACTCACCCGCCGCCGCCGGCTCCCGGACTCCGGGCCCCGGGCCCCGTGTCCGCCCCGCCGCCGCGCCTGCAGCGCCGGCGAGCCGCTGCTGCCCAATGGGCTCCCAGGAACGGCGTGATCGGCATCACGGCTGACCAATGGAAAAAGAGGAAAGGGGGAAGACTCGCCCAAAGCTCCGCCCCTTCCCAAGGAACTGCAAGGACGGTCGCCCTCTGACCAATCATCAATGCAGTAACAATTGAGTGGCAGCACGTATGACCAATAGAATGGCTGGGCTTGCCCAGCAGGCCCACCCTCCCGATGCCGCTTCCGCCCTTCCGTGAGGCGCCGGCTGTGGCCGGGCTACAGCATGGGTGGGTAGGGGACAGCAACCAGCATCATCTGCTTGGGCTGGAGTGAAGCGTTCGGCACCGTTCCGCGTGACATCCTGGTCCCTAAACCGGGGAAACGTGGATTTGGTGAATGGACCACTCGATGGATAAGAACTAGCTGGATAGCCGCACGTAAAGTGTTGCGGTCAGCGGCTCATTGTCCACACGGAGACCAAGGACGAGTGGTGTCGCTTACGGGTAGTACGGGGGTGATAGTTTTCACTAACTTTGTCGGTGTCATAAACAATGGGATTGAGACACCCTCGCAATTGACACCGAGCTGTGTGGTGCTGTTACATGGTGGAGCGACGGGATGGGGACTAACGCGTCTCCTTTATGGGAGAAGGTGGTGTGGAGATCTCAGAGTAGCCTTCCAGTATCTAGAGGGGCCTACAAGGAAGGACTATTCACGAGGAACAAGAGGGAATGGGTTCAGACTAAAAGAGGGGAAATTTAGTTTAGATGTTAGGAAAATGATTCTGGTACAGGCTGCCCGAAGAAGCTGTGGCTGCCCCATTCCTGGAAGTGTCCAAGGCCAGGTTGGGCAGGGTCTGGAGCAGCCTGGGACAGTGGAAGGTGCTCCTGCCCATGAGAGGGGGTGAAACGAGATGAGCTTTAAGATCCTTCCAGCGCAAACCACACTACCGGTGCGAGCCCCGTGTGCGCCGTACGCATGCGCAAAGGGAGCGGGGCGCTGTCTGCCCGGTGTGCTCCGCTGAAATGTGTCCGGCTGCCCGCGACAGCACCGGCGGCTGTGTCCGCGCCGGGTTCCGGGCGCTCCGTGGCGGCTATGGCGTGAATCGTGGTGCTGGCGCCTGCTGAGGGGTGACTCCCTGGCGGCCGCGCGTGACGCCGTTTTGCCGCTTAATTTTCCTTTTAATTTGTCCGCCGGGAGGTGCCGGCGGGTGCGGAACCCTTCTCTCACGGCCGCGGGGGTGGCGAGGCCGGGCAGGCTGGCGGTGGCAGGGCGGGTAATGGCGGCGCTCTCGCGTCCCCCGCACGCCGCCATGGCGGCGGCGCCCCTCGCGGCCCCGGGGCGCCGCTAACGCGCGGCCCTTCCCCTTCTAGGTGCTGCTGCTGCGACACGGCGGGGCGAGCATGGGGCCGGCAGAGCTGGTGCAGAAGATCAGTATCAGCGCCGAGAGCCCCCGCGGCAATGAGAGGAACGGCAGCGGCTCGGCGCTGGCGGGCGCTGACGGGGCCGCCCCCGGCAGCTGGAGGCAGAAGTGCGCGGCCTATGTGCTGGCGCTGCGGCCCTGGAGCTTCAGCGCCTCGCTGACCCCTGTGGCGCTGGGCAGCGCCCTGGCCTACCGGGCTGAGGGGACACTCGACCCGGGGCTGCTGCTGGGCAGCGCCGTCACCGTCCTGGCTGTGCACGGCGCCGGCAACTTGGTGAATACCTACTATGACTTTTCCAAAGGCATCGATCACAAGAAGAGTGATGACAGGACATTGGTGGACCAGATTTTGCAGCCGCAGGATGTGGTCCGGTTTGGAGTTTTTCTCTACACTGTGGGCTGTATCTGTGCTGCTGGGCTCTACGCTGTCTCCACGCTCAAGCTGGAGCACCTGGCCCTGATTTACTTTGGAGGACTTTCCAGCTCCTTCCTTTATACCGGAGGTAAGTGCTGCATCCCGTTTGTTGTGAATCTTAGTAGTATGTATGTAGAATGTAGAAGTGATAGAATCAGCTGAATGGTCAAAAAGTTTTCTAGAGGAAACTATCTAGTGCACTGCCGTAATTTCCTGAAGTCCTGGTAGGTAAATTTGTATTCTTTGCAATTGAATGTTGTGGGAAGTCATACTAAGATCTCCAGTTGGATAGTGGTGTTGAGGCATTATTATTTACATGTATAGCTTTAGATGCTTGTCAGAACTATTGCTGAATCTTTTTGTGGTGTTTATCTCATATCCTTTAGTAGTGCAGCTAATGGCATATTTTCTTTCTTTTGGAAGGAATGTTACTTTGTTTTGGAATATTTTGTTATTATTTAGATGGAGCTTCACTGTGAGTGCTGTACAGTTTGTGATTCTTTTTAATAAGACAAAGATATTTTAGTGTCTTCTTGTGTTGGACAGATACAAACATCATTACTAGGAGAAGAAAAAGTAACTTAGTTTCTAACTGTCAGACTTTCAGTTATGTGGGTTTCCCTGAAAGCATCTTGTCAGTTTTGCATTTTGTTCTGAGCCTTTTCTGTATTTCTTCAGGACCAGGTTCTAGTATGCATCATCGCACTGAAAAGTACCTAGTACGTTTCTATCTGCAGAGGCAGGTACTTCTAGATGGGTTTAAAACCTGGCCCTTAGTTTTTGTTACACTCTCTGCCTTAAGGAGAAATCCTTATCTTAAAAAAGAAAAAAGAGATAGCATGTTTCTTGTCCATAGATGTGGGAAAGGGCTGAACTGTTATGTCACCCGTTCTCTTCTGCCATTTGAATTATTTAATGATGCTTGGTTTTGTTCTTGTGTCTTGCACAGGAATTGGATTTAAGTACGTTGCACTTGGTGATGTGGTGATCCTGATCACCTTTGGGCCCCTGGCTGTCATGTTTGCCCACGCAGTGCAGGTTGGTTACCTGTCTGTGTCCCCGCTGCTCTACGCCGTCCCTCTGGCGCTCAGCACCGAGGCCATCCTGCACAGCAACAACACGCGGGACATGGAGTCGGACCGGCAGGCGGGGATTGTCACCTTGGCCATCCTCATCGGCCCCACCTTCTCCTATATTCTCTACACTGTGCTGCTCTTCTTGCCCTACCTGATTTTCTGTGTGCTGGCCACACGCTACACCATCAGCATGGCACTGCCACTGCTCACCATCCCCATGGCGTTCTCGCTGGAGAGACAGTTCCGCAGTCAGAGCTTCTGCAAAATTCCTCAGCGGACAGCCAAGCTCAACCTCCTGCTGGGCCTTTTCTATGTGTTTGGCATCACATTGGCACCAGCTGGGGCTCTGCCCAAACTGTGAAAAGAGCTGTAGGGTCAGGCCTCGTAATTCACTGTTCATGTCAGTTACCAGTGGATGTTATGAGTAAATGACTTGTTATGGACTGTGAGAAGAATGGAAAGACCACCTTGCACTGTTGATAGTGAGTGTTATGATTTCTGCTCTTGGATAGCTTGTACAACAGCCTTCCAAAAAGTGATTTGTCTGTTCTTCAGAAGGGGAGAACTGTGTGGTTTGCTTTGAGGAACAAGGTGACATAAGGTCAAGGAAATGTTTAAAGAACCTCATCCTTCTGCCACCTTATTTTTTCACTGTCAGTTCAATGAAGGATAGAGCCTCAAATACACTCTCTGTTTGCTTCACAAGCACAATGATTTCTCTTATCACTTCTTTTCTTATAGTGCTGAAGGAGTCCAGTGGCTCCCATATGGGAATCAGAAAACACTGCCAAATGTTTAGCATCACAACATAGGTGCCATTAATTCACTCCCTTGTAAGTGTATTTCATCTGTTGTATGTCTTAGTTTTTGTTTTACTTTTCCTAGCCAAGTTTTGAGCTTTTATTTCCAAGCCCTCTGAAATGCACTAGATACTGATTCCTGAACTATTGCTTCTGCTTGTCCCACATAGTCTGGAAATTTCAAAGTTGTTAATCTCTGTGGGTTGTGGTGCTAAAATGGAGCACAAATAGCCCACTGCACAAAGTTTATGCCAAAACCAGTAAATCTGTATTCTGCTACAAAAGCTGAAGCTGTAAATGCAACTGGAAGGCCTTCAATGGGTAGAAAAACACATGGTTTCCATTTTTGTATTTGCTTAGAATTCACTCTCTGAAATTACAGTTTTTGAGTTAAGGGGGAGCTGACAGAGTGCTAGATTTCTCTGAATAGCTATGGATTAATAGATACATAATGGAAAACAAATTCTTGATTTTAAAAAGCATTTTAAATATTTTTTTCTGTTTATTTAGAGTATTATTCACAGTATTATAGTGAAATGTCTTACTATAAGAAGCCCAGTTTAGCAAAGAAGAAATATATTGTGTTAGAAAAAACAAATCTGGATTATTGCATTGGCTCTGCCTGAAAATTAGGACTGGAAATGGGAAGAAACCAATTTTCTTAACAAGATTTTTCCTAATGGAGTCCAGAATTGGTGTCACTGAATCACAATTAAGTGATCTCTGAAGGAAAGTTCCCCAACTCTTTTTCCCCCCTCTATACCTTAGTGTTGCTTTGTTTTCTCCTGCAGATCTTGCCACTTGCTGTTCATGTGGCCCTTTGGAGAGTTGATTGTTTCAGCCATTATGAGAAAACCATGCCAAACATAATGGGGAAAATATGTGCCTTCCAGTGCAAAGATAGGTTTGATCCAGAGCATATTACTTAGTGGCAACTGGATTCTGAGTTATTCAGTACCTGTACACAGGTTTTTGTGAAAAGCTTGTTTGCAGGAGCTGTGGAAAGCTCAGAGGAGATGACACAGGTGTTGAACTGGAGCTCCTAGTGCCAGGTCACAGCCTTGCTTTTGAACTAGTGTGTGTGTGAACCACTGTATGAAGGGCTTTTACACATGAGCAATAAACTAGCAATAAACTCACATGGTGTTACCCTGCATCTGTCATGGGTAAATTATGCCCTCGTGGTGTCAATCTGAAAGAGCCCAGTGCCATTAGTGGGTTGTACTGACAGCAGTAAAGCTGAGTTGATGGTCCCAGATTAAATGGTACAGCTATTTAGAGACTGGTTTTATGGCTTCATGTTATCCAGTGTTACCTAGCAGTTATTTCAGAGCTGAAGTTAATGGGAAGGAGTCTTTGCAGGCCTGTTTAATGAGCCACAGTTTTATCTTGTATTTATTAAAATGGGCAAATGATCTCTCTAATCTGGCTAGGCACAGGACAAGAAGAGATGCTTTCTACAGCAAAATACTTGTTAGGATTAAAAACAGAGAAAATGCAAAAGTTCAGCTCAGATGGATGGAGGGGGATATCCAGAAGGTTTTGGGAGCTGTTTTCAATGCAGATGTACACAGCAGAGTTTGTACTGTGGCTTCTTTGTGGACCTATAGAATGAAGAGCCTGACTCCAATACCCATTTCACATTTCTGCAAACCAAAAGCTTTTGTAGGGATGAGTAAGGGCTGAGCTGACAAATCTGTTAACCTTGCAATTGGGGATATGCAGGTTTAGGTTAATCCTGCCCTTTGTAGCAGCTCTGTGCTTCATTTTAGGATAACTTGGTTTTCAACAGCTTTAAGTTTGAAAGAATGGTTAGTTATCTTTTCAGTACTTCTTTTACAAAAACTAGAGTACTCCAGCTAAATTCCTTAAAGTGACTTGTATCTTTGATAACTGTAATTGTAATAATGGGAAGATCATTGGTGCCATGGAGTATGTAACTTTTTGTATCCTGACTACCCTTTCCTGGGTAGGATGTCTAGCTAGGGCTGGAAAGGACCAGTGCTTTTTGTTACTAAGATGAAACAGCTCATAATTACAAAAATATCTGTGTGGAACACTTTCCAAGGTACAGGGGATTCAAAGTATTTTAATAGTAAAACTGAGGTGAAAATTTGATAATTCCTCACTAGCAGATACTGGTTGACTCCAATTCCCTCTTTTTGAAAAACAGTATCATTCCAGGTTCTTAAGGATATTAGTAATAACTAGCACATTCTTCACCATGGTTTTGAGGAAGTAATTTCATTTCTCTGTCTCAGAAAACAGCTAATTTTTGCCTACCTTACAGGGACGCTGAGCTGGCATCATTGTCATAGACAGCTTTGAAAGTAAAAAGTGCTTTATCTCTGTGTGCTTTCCAAAAAGCTTGTTAGTACTAGAAAACATTTTAGATACAAATTAACATAAAGGGTGACTTAGCCAATGTAGTTTGGCCAAAATAATCTTCACATATAATCAATGAGTAATAAGAGAAGTTAATTTATTGGTTTGCTTTGTGATGAAGATGCTGGGTCTCTTCCCTTACCCCATTTTCTCTGTCCCATGCTACTTTCCCTGAGTATAAACTTCAGAAATTTCTTTCAGGTCACTCTTGATGAGCTGTATTGCAGTGTGATGAGTGTGCACTGGTAGATAAATAGATCTGTAGCCCATCTGTTAATGTGTCCTAAAGCACCTCCTGGCCTTTTTTCTTACCCAATAAACTGTCTGAATGTTACTCAGTTAATTATGCTATGTTTGATTCTTTTATATTACTCAAGTTGTATTTTTGCACATGGATTAAAACATGGTCATGAAAGGAAGGTCTTCAGTTGCCATGTTTATACTATAAAGTGCCTGAAAAATCAAAATCCTTTTATGAATCACATAGTTCTGTCCTTCCCTATCACAAGGCAAACAGTTCTGTAGTAGTGATCATTTCCTACTAATGGCAGACTTGGAATAGTTCTGGTATATTAATCAATGTGCAGAATTTTCTCTGGTGCAGTTTTCTGTGCATGTAACGTACTGTTCAGTATTTGTGAGGAGATTTCAGCTGAACTTTAATATCTTTAAAAAAGATTAACTTTTTCATCCTCACCAGTATGTTCTGCCAGTTTTCCAGTGCTGTGGTCACTGCTCCATAGAACTGTGACAGCATAATACCTCCCCCATGTGTGTCATAAATGAGCCTAAAGCTTGGTTTGAAATTTTCCTGCCTCGGCCAGTGGCACAGTGTGCTCCACAAACACATTTGGAGATAGTTATAAAGGATAAAATGCAGGATAGCATGGCATCAATACATGGGCTGATCTTTCCAAATAAGGAGGCTTCAATTCTGAGTGTCTGCAGATGGCAGCGTTGCTCTTCCATTGCTGCTGCAGCACCTTTTCTCCACAGGAACCCCTGAGCTGTGTTTGCAAAGGGTTTGTTAGTGTTTGGTTGTATCTCACTGGGTCTCCTCTGCTGTAGCCTATAGTCTTTAGAACTGATAGAATGGAAAGTTCTTTTGGGGAGTGGTTTGGTTTGTTTCCCTGTCACTGATGTAGTACAAAGAATGAAGATGCTGCATGCTTATTGGTGTGCCATCAACCCAAAAAACAAAGTCTGTGCCCCAAATGGGCTGGCATACTACTTAAGAGCTAATTTAAGGGAGAAGAAAACCACATGAAGAATGGTATGGCACAGCACCAAGTATAATTTTAAGGCTTTATTGAGCTCTAGAACAAACACACCCCCCACACAAAAAAGCACATGGATCACTAGCATGCTATTCCCAAACTCTCTTTTATTTATATTGACTGGATCTAAGGTTTGTACAGCATTACAGCTATCCACCACAGGTTAAAATATGACTTAAATGTGGCATACAGTGGCCTCACACCATACAGAAAATAATTTATACTCCATCTGAAGTAATTTCATCAGCCCTTGTGACAATAGCTAACGAGACTGGGCAGATGGTTTATTAGACTCTCTTTCCATTAGGTCAAAGGCTGAGAAGCTGTTTAATTCCCACATAATGATGATTTGTGCAGATGTGTTTGCAAACATCTGTGTGAGGTATAAATTGCCTGAATTTGCCCCTTGTATCAAATCAGCAGTGGTTTATTCCCTTACCACTGCCCAGCCAAGGTGGGCTGCCAGGTCTGGGCTGCAGAAGTTTGTATCCAGCCCTGCTTAGACAGGAGCAGGCTCCTCCATATGAGCTATCACCCTTTGGAAAATAGACTTTATTATCCTTGTGTTTGTGGATGTTGTGAGCTGTTGTTTTACAGTATCTGGGAGAAAGGTGTATCCTAGTCTTGTTCCAGTGGGATACAAGACAGAGCTGGTCTATCAGATCCTGACTTCCTTGTACCAGCAAAATTTTTATTTTTTTTCCCTGAGATGATTTACAAGTTGTTACCTTGCAGGCAATGCAAAAGCCTGTGCTGAATCATTTCATAAAAGCCTAATTGGGCACCTTCTATCCCAGCACAGTAAACTGAGATCATGACCTATTCAGGGATTAGAAATCCAATTATCTGGAGAAACAGTTCCAGATGAAATGCCCTTCTAACCTCTTATTGCTTAGTATTCCAAATCTGTACTGAAAATTTCAAAAGTCACCTAATAAAAAAGGTTGGAATTACCCTTGAAGAGCTTCCATGAAGGTTATTATTATCTAGTGATAATTCCATCTCTGAGGCTGTTTTGAGTACTTTCTAGATGTAGATGAGTCAAAGAGAACTGATGATTTTAAAAGATTACACTTATTCACAGGCTCTCCAGGGTGACATGGAGAGCTTGTGAGAGTAACTGCATTTCAGATGCCTGAATTTGCTTCTTTCAGGAAGCAAACACCCTATGAATTGTTCTCTTTAAGTTTTTAAAACAACTCAGATATTTTTTGTTTTCAAGACAGAAAATATTAGCACAACAGGCAATGTACAATCAGTTGTTCCTTAATCTGGGCATTCCTGGTTCTCTGTAGGATACTGGTACATAATGGGAAATTTACCACCAAAGGAGTTAGGAACATAAACAGTTTGTTTTTGTCTGGGGTTTGAATCCAGATGTTGCTATGACTGTTTTTAATTAGTTTAGTATATGTTGAAGTCTGCAAATATATGCTGGGACCCAGGTGGGACAGATGAGATGTGACGAAGTTCTTGGATGATTGATAATGAGCAGGGAAAATCAATTGTGTTAATTTCTGGCTTGTCACTGAGATGGAGAATTAATGAGAAAGTCCCTCTAACTTAATGGTATTTGCACATTATACAGGCTGTGATGAAATAGTCCTCATGCTTGGCATCACAATTACAGGATTATTGTAGATCTAGAGGCAGGAACAGAAATCCGCAAGCACAAAAACTTCTTTAAGAAGCAGCCACCAAGTGAAGACAGACCAGCTAAGAGAGGTGAAGAGAAAACAAAGAGATCTTTTGCTGCTTGTACTGTGCATTTAGGAACATATTGTAGGGGCTGTGGCATTGGTGTGTGATGATTCATGTTGTGAGTGGTGCTGTGCTACTGATAAACACTGTGTCCTATGGGAATCCTTCCCTCCAGGGCTCTTACATCACTCTAGGCATCAGGGAGGATACTTACAGTGCAGGGGGTTCTAGAAAGCTGTTGAAAACACTTGAAAGATTTTAATCCCATCTTCCTCTGAGCTCAGGAATGGCTGGCAATTATGCCCCCTGAGCATGAAGTTTGTGCCAGACCAGCAACAGTGTTATGGCACAGAGGGTGAAGCAGTGGTGCCAGCCTCCCTGCACTGACCTGCCAAACAAGCCAGGCAGGGAGGCAGCAGATGGCCAATGGACCTCTGGAGCAATTTGTGATGCTTTCAGTAACTCCTCTGCAGAACTGAGCACACATGGACTTACTTGGACCAGTGGGGAGTATTGGTCTTGATCATGACTGACAGAAAAGCAGATCCATCCCTGCAGCTGCCTCCTGTCTGCCAGGAGTTCATCCAGCTGAGACAGCAGCAGTGTAATTGATGGTGTAGTGCTGGGTAAGTCATCCATAAACCTTGTGTACTCAGAGCACCTGCTTGTCTCTTGCTTTCCTTGTCAACCTCCCTGTCCTTGCTGGTGTACTTCACATGCCCTCCCATTCTCCAATCTACATTGAAGTATGCTGAGTGCTTAAAAAAATCCCAGAAGCTCCCAGGGCTGTCAAAGATGGAATGAAAGGAGATACTGTATAGAGAGTGACATGAAATTTGTTTAGTATTTTCTCTCTAAAGATTTGGTGCAGGTTCTTTTGTTTCCATCTCAACATGTCAAGGTTTTAGTTGTGATGGAAAGTTTTGGAAGAGAATGTTTAAAAGTTTCACTTTCTGACAGGCAGACAGCTACAAGGTTTAGAGTCAGAGGAATAGACAGACTTTAAATGCCCCCAGAGCTGAACTCTGCATGTTCTTCAGCTGCTACATATATATATATATATATATATATATAATGTATACATATGTATATATATGTGTGTGTGTGTTTGTGTATATATATATATATATATAGGCTGCCTCTGTAGCCTACAGTCCTATTGGAAAACATACCAGTTAAAAAAATTTTATATAACTTTAGCTAGGTTTGTTCACCTATGCCCTGGGGAAAGAGAACTGAAGCTTCTTTTTGGGGCATTGTTTCTCTAGGTGAGGCTTGGAGCTAAGGAGAGCAATTAGGGATTATTCTTTGCCAAAATGCACTGAGAGATCTCTAAGCCCAAAGGTGTTTGCTGCTGTATGGTTCCTATTGCTTGTAACTCCTCACAGAGGAAATAGCTGTCCAGAGTTGCTTTGAACACCTGGCCAAGGTTTAAAGAAAGCATGTTGTATCCCCTTCTGAAAGTAATTGAATTGAACCCTGACAAAGGCAAATGAGGTGGCTACTGTGGCTGCCAACTGTAATTACAGAATGCTCTGAGGAAAAAGAAAGTGAAATCCCAAGCATTCTTAGTTGTCATGGTTTCTTACAAGTTTGTGGAAAGCTGGATTCTTAATGTCCAGGCTGTATTCTGCTTGGAGCCCCCCTATTCTCATGAACCCCTGCTGTGCCTGTGTCATACAAACACCAGACAGGAGATCAGTCAGCAGATTGTGCTGTGCCTACATGCTCTGACATTACAGATGTGCTGCCTCACAGTGCTTAACTGTGTGTTTGGATGGCCCCAGACTGCATCACCTGGGTGAGGTGAAGGCAGGAATTATGAGGCTGTGAGATCAATCAGTATTGGTGCATGTTCTGCTGGGCTGATGCTCTGAATGTTGCTGCTACTGTCAGTGAAAACTACACTGATATGTTGTGGGACAGGATTCTCAGCACTGAAAGCCTCTGACGGCAAAACTCAGTGCAGGTCTAAGCCCACTGCATGTCCTGGGAAGAAGAGCAGGGTGTTATTGAGGCAAAGACTTGCTCCATACTGAGGTGTAAGAGATAAATTATAGAAGCAGCCAGTGGCTAAAACATTAGTCAACAGCTTGCAGGCTCATGCTAAATTCTTTGCTCAGTCACAGGTTTTGTGTATAATAGTGGATCCCATATTTCCCTTTTGGTCTCAGTTCCAGATGTGTAAAATAGGGATCATGGTTCTCAGCTTGCTGGACACTGTTGGGATGAAAGCTCCTGTCAGTAATTAAGTTGACAGTTTAGATGTTTTCCTGGGTGTTGTCCTGATACCTGGTTCTGGGGAACAGCTTGCTGGCAAGAGGCTGAATCAGGAATTCCTTTCTTTTGTTCTGCTCCTGGTTGCAGGGGAATTCTACCTTCTGTTTGGGGCCTAATCACTGGAAATGCTGCTGTGCATGATAAGACTGAAGAAAAAGAGATAAAAAAGCAAAAGGAATCCTATCTAAGGGGCTCATCCACTGTGTGCTCTGGAGATTTGCACAAACTGAAGCCTCTTGGAGACTCTGAATATGTCTCTATATTCTAACAAAGACTAGTCTCTGTATCTCTAAGATTCAGCATCTGTCAGAACCCTGGACAGCAATTACTTTCTCCAGACCATGCCTGGAGGGAACATTGAAGAGACGACATGGAAAGCTGGAAGCTTGAACTGGAAAATCTAGGTCATAGGTAATAGAGTATATTTGATAGAGTTAACTTGTTTTGGTTTGTATTGGTTTTGTTTGTTTGTTGTTTTTGTTTTTGGAAGCCATGACAAAATTTCCTTTGATTTGTTGAGTTTTTTTCTTTTGAAAAGACCTTAAATACTGTGGACTGATCATGAGCCTGTCTTGTGAAGTATTGCAGGCAGCTCCACCCTTCCCATGCCAGCTCTCCTTTGGAAATGAGTAGAACTTAGACTAAGCACTTCATCTAAACTCTGAGAGTCTACAGGAGGGAAACCTGTGGTCTGCTCAGCATGGAGTTTGTGTTGATCCAAGGTCTCTGAAAGATTTCCTTGAAATTAATAGTATGAATTGCTTAGGAATTCAGAATGAGTGGTGAGAGGAGGAAAGGAGAGCATGGAAATAGGTCCAGAAGAAAAATCTTGTGTTGAAGAATAGTCAGTAGTCAAACCTCAGCATTTGTTTTGCTGCACAAGAGTTATACTTGAATGAGTCTTCAATTCACCCTTATTAGGCTGAACTGAATGCTGACAGTGTATCAGTAAGTAATTTGTGGTGATAATAGTTCTGAATTCACTTTCAGGAAAAGCTACCTTTGCTTAGTTCTTTAGGGGCAGGAGGACTTGTAGAAATTCATTATCTGGTTTCAGAGGTTCCCTTCATCCAACTCTGAAGAAGTGTTCTGAAAGTTTTATTCTGATTCTTAATATTTTTTTCTTATAGTTTCTATTAATAAAGTTTTTCTTCGTACCCTTTAAAGTCTGAGTCTGTTTTGCCTTCCTCCTAATCCTATCTCACAGCAGGAAATGGGTAAATAATTCTAGTGGATGCACTGGAAATTTGGCCAATGCTAAACCCACAACATAAATGGTGCATTGGCTGGGAAATTTCAAATTTATGAACCAAAACCACTGCACTAAATTGGTGTTTCCACCCTGTTGAACCAAAACCTGATAACTGGTGATAATAATCCCGAATTTACTTTCAGGAAAAGTTACCTTTGCTTAGTTCTTTAAGGGCTGGAGAACCTGTAGAGATTCATTATCTGGTTTCAGAGGTTCCTTTCATCCAACTTGACTCCTGTCTTAACAAAGGATTGATGTGTCATCTTCCTGGCTTCTAAGTTATGATGGGAGAGTGGAAAATTATGAATATGATGGAGTAGAAAAACTTGATGTTCATCTTCATGAAGCAGATATTAAAATTCTTCAACAAAAAGGAATCTAGACTTTGAAAGTCTGAACTGGCTGAGGGTTGATCAGATGTAACAATAGAAATAAGGGGAAGGTTTATTAGCAATATCCCAAGAACTCAAAGTAGCTGAATAACTCATAAATCTTTCATGAATTTCACAAAAATGAGGGATGAAATCCTAAACACTGTAGACAGATATACAGAGAGATATATTTCTTTTGCTTGCTAGTGTCTTGGTAAATTATTATCTCTTGAAATTAAGAAACTATCTGGTTTGGGTTTATATTATTTTCCTGCAGTCTGAGTATCTGTTGAACACTTTGTCTCAGAGTACTGTGATCTCCCTTCCACCAAATCCTGGTCACACTGGAACTGTCCTCTCCTCATGGTGCTGTGCTTTTCACATCAGTGTTACCTGCAGTTATGAAGGGGGCCAGATATGCAAGGGAAAAAACCTCTTTATTCTCTGACATCGTTTTATTGGCCTCTGATGCTCTATTTTAAAAAGTTCTGATGGAAATATTTGTGTTGGCAGTAGAGGAAGCCCAAGTGCTCTGCTGCTACAGGTGATGAGAAATGAGTTTCTCTGAGTCTGCTCTGTCAGTGTGGTTCAATAAAATCCACAAGATCCTTTCTGCAACACCATTCTGTGTGTGACTGCTGAAGAGGCACTGTTCCAAAAGGATTAACTCCTGGCAGATGTATCAGGAAGGCACATCTGGGCTGGGAAATGTCTCATTGCAGTTTCCAGGACCATGGATATGGGGCAGCCCTCTCTGAAGCTGCTGGGCCACGTTCTCTTGTTTTGTTCTAGCCTTCTGCCTGGCTCCCCAGCTGACTGCACTGCCTGTGCCACACAGCAGCTCTGGTAGTTACTGTTCTCTTTAAAGAAATTTCAATGAGCAGAAAGGCTTTTTATCCCAGTGTTGTTCAATCCCAGATCCCCTGTGTATAGCACAAAATACCTTGTGAAGATTGGCTGGAGACAAGGCTTCACTTACATCACCAGATGGAGCTCACAACACAAGAAATACTTGACTTAGAAGAGCCACATGCTGTTATTGACTAAACTGGTTTAGAAGGAGCTGCTGTGAGAGAGGGGCAAATTAAGGTTTGGGGAAAAGATGGAATGTGAAATGAATGGAGTGGAGCATGGAGAGTACTAAAGAATGGGGGATGAGGAAGCACAGAGTTGAGAGCTGTTACTTTGGGGTTGCAATTCACTGGGACACTGCTCTGAGGACCTGCTGTATCCCATATATTTCTGGGCAGTCTGGGCACTGTCCTAAGAGCATGCTGTGGGACTATTACTGGTAAGGACAGCTGCTGCAGGACAATGACATCTTACCAAGCACAGCTCTCTGTGAGCACATTGTCTCTTCAAGCACAGGCCTGTGACAGAATAAACAGACAAATAGTCATCTGTTTACATCTGTTTATTTTGGCTTTTCCTGCACTTCAGGTAAGTTGTCTTATTGACATTTCTGTGGGGAACATTACTTTATGAGGAAGGTGTTCAGATTCCTTTTTGTCCACTTTCTGTAACATTCATACCATGCAATCATACAAGGCAGGAGGAAAAGAAGTGTTATATTCAATTTCTGTCAGTAGCAACATCAGAATCAATCAGAGAACTCATCATTTGTCAAGTCATGGAGCAAAAGTAATTCCAAATGACAATTGTAATGAAGCAACCTAGCGTGACTAGTGAGCAGGAAGGAAAATGAAATTAGTGAAACATTTTAGTAACTGATTACAAATCTGTTAGGTAGGAAAAATCTCCCTCTCTCCAGAGACTTTTTGCAAAAGAAGGAAGAGAAACTTGCAGAAAGTTATTTGTTGTGATCTGATGGCTAAACTTTGTGGCAGGAATCATTACAGGCCTCATTTTCTATGGTTGCACTGCATCGAGCACATGGATTGCCCTCTGCCATTATGAGTATGCAAAAAAATACATTCAAACAAATAAAAATGGACTACAAACAGATTAAGGTATTGCACAAACAACATGTCTAGTGTCTCAGGATTACATGTTAGGGTTTGGTATAAGGCACTCGCAGAATCTCCCACTCACTTATTAATGAACAGATTTTTCATGGTTGGTAATCACATTATTAATGCACTTCTAATACAAACAGTGATGAAATGTTGATGTGAGCAGCACCAGGACAATTGAGCCAAAGCTCAGCATCCTGATGGACTCTGCACAAAACCCAGCCCATGCCTGGGGATGTGTGACTGGAGGTGACTTCACATTTGAATAATATTGTCTTTGCTAGATATAAATCAAGATGGAAACATTGTGGACCAAAATCATTTTTGTCATGCTTGAAATGACTCAAGCAGAATCATACAAAGGATGAATTTGCTCTTTTCTGCTATCTCTCAGCATTCCAGGGGCTTTAAAGCCAACATGGGAGAGATGGTATCTCTTATTTCCTCATATCTGTTTGGAGTTGGCATCTTTCTGAAGCCTTGGGCATTAACATCCTCCTCCACAGCCAGCAGTGACAGCAAGCAGCATGTAGTGGAATGGTACTATAGTATCATTCTTTAGTTTCTTTAGCAGATTATCATCACCAGCTCTGTTACCATATCACTGACACAGAGCGTTACTAATTATGATGATTAATGGCTTTAATTTACTTAGAAAGAATAATGTGCAATATTTCTATTTTCAAAGATGAAAATCTGCAGTTTCAGATTCAGATGCTGTCAATACTGTTGTTTCAAACCCTTTTGTGCTAAGCAGAACTCATTCAGAGATGTTATTTCCCACATGTTTTAGAATACAAGCTGCCTTGGGAATTTTCCTTTTCACTGATAAGCCTGCTTTGCCATGAAAAAAGCTTTTAGGAAAATCATGCCTTATTTTTTCTTTATTGTGCTTAAAATTTTCTGTAATGACGCTTTTATAAGCAGTAAGAAATATTTATTATCTGTTGTGTGGAAGTAGAGGAGTCTGCTGGGGTTTTTTGTAGTGGTAGGTGAGAGAGAGCTCTTAGTGGTATAGAATATGAATGGCATCTGTTCATTTGAGGCTGGACAGGCTTTGCAGTTCTTTGTTTTCTGGCTCCCAGGCTACCTGGGACTGCCTAATGCAGGTCTGCCTGTCTCCTAAGCTTGAAGGAGCAAAACTGGAAGGAATTCTTACACCAGGAGGGTTTCATGCTATGATGTGCAGTTTGAAAAAATCATTACAATTGCTTGCAGTATCAAAATCTCTAAAGATGATTTGGCTCCAGTTGAGCTGTCTCAAAGGTGGTGTAGTTCCTGTACACTTCATATCTCTAGGACAACCTGGCTGCTTTCCCAGTTTTTTCTCACTACCTAGGTTTGGCTGGCTGTGATTTCCATGCACCAGTTAAGTTTCTTAGATCAGCAAGATCAGTTCTTTGCTCAGTAAGCAAGGCAGAAGGGTTCAGATTCAATGCAGCATTATCTGTGATGCAGGAATCTTTATGTCTCTGTTGATTTAATAATGTCTTCTTGTGAGCAAGAAACATTTGCCAGGGGTAAAATAATAAAAAAATTTTCTACATTTCCTTTCCCAGCTATCAATCTGAGATCCAGGGACTCTGTGCTCACAGCAGCTACAAACCAGCTGTACTTAAACACTGGGGACTATTGTGATCTAGTGAGTTACACAGCTTTAATTTGTGTATCTCTGCTTCTCCAGGATCACATTTTGTGATCTGTGCTCATATCAGTACCTTGCAGCAGGGTCTGGCAAAGAAATAGCTCACATGTCCATAGCACTGTCTATTAAACCTTAATGATGCTGAAGCACCCACAAATTCATTGTTCTGTGATTGAGGGGAAATTAAGGCAGGGAAGTGTTATCCAAGGCTTCCCAGCTGATTGTTGACAGGAATAGCAGCATGGCCCCCTTGGGCATTGAATGCAGCTTAAACCTTGTCTAATCTGTGCTGTACATGGCATAGGTGTTTGACCTTTCTTCCAAAATCTCCTCATAAACTGCTGTCCAGAGCAGTTGCCCTTTAATATTGATACACATGAAGGTCACAGTTGCTTGATCATGATCCTTGATAGGAAGATGGTATTTTTCAGATACACTTGAAGAAGGAAAACAGAGTTATTTAAAATATTTAGCAAGGAGTTGTCAGAAAGCTCTGAGTTTTCCAGCCAAGGCCAAGTCTCACTGAAGCCTATACTTAGATTTTTCTGGCTTCAACAAGAATTGTATGATGTTATACTGCCAGCTGTGGTGTGGTGAGATGCTTAATGCATTTAAATAGGTTTCATTTCTCTCTGTTTCCTGCCCCTTGACAGAGCAGTACCAGAGGCTTGTTGAGGTTAAAGCTGTGTATCAGGTGCCTGATGTCCTCTGGAAGGCACCTCTACATTTTTTCTCTGTTTTTAGGTGAAGTCTCTGAGGTGTTGATGCAGAAGAGACACAGTGGAGCAGGGTCCTGGTTTGATTTGAGATCTTTAAGAATGCTGTAATATTCAAGGGGATATTTCATGGCAGAAAAGAGGATGATGTTGATCTCTATGTGATTACCTACTCAGCTCCTATTCAAGTATCCATTAAATGTCTCCCCTCAAATGAAGCAGAATCTTCATCCTTTCCCTCATGCTCCACTGAAAGAGTTAATAGATAATGTTGCTGTTTATAGTCCTGCCAGGATGTTTTTAATTACCTGCATTGTTTTATTACATAATGTGGTATTTGCTCTGTTATGCTATTGGCATCTTTGCAGGAAGCAAACAAACCTACTGGCATCCATCAGGCTGAGTAATTACAGGGAGTTTGTTTATTTTTTACAGGTTTCCTAATCAATACTGGCACTGTCTCTGCAGCCTGGGCTCCAAGCCTGGCTGCTCATGCAGCCAGCTTATCCTGCTGCCTTAGCAGTCAGCTATTTGGGAGATGATGAGGGTTTGATCATCCTGACAAAACAAGAGAGATAAATGCTATAGGATCATCCCCAAGAGCCTAGGCACAGGCAGTGAATACCCAGACTGTGCCCTGATCTCCTTCTGTAGGATTTTACAGCTCATGGAGTCTAGTCTCTTGTACCACAGGGAGCTGGGAGGTGCTTTTGTCTGGCTGTGTTTATTGGTATCTCTGGGTATTTATTCAGTGAAGCCCCCTGGGTGTTTCATGTGAACATTTTTTATGTACATCCCTCATTATGGGAAGCCAGGTCCCCTCACCCAGCTCCTGCCTTTCAGGTCTATGTTTAGAAAAGAAGCCTGAAAAATGAGAGCCCAAGTGTATTCCCCTCCTCAGCTTCACGTGCTCAATTATACTTGTCCGAATCAGGTGTGAAATGCTGCCTAGCAGAAGGGAAGATTTTTGTGCTGTACCAATAAGGTGCTAAGTGGGAACAGCCTAATCCAAGGCATGGATGCAATGCCACTCTCTTTTTCAATGCTTGCAGTGAATTGCTGGGGATTTGTGCCAGCCATCCATTTTTAGCTGTGAAATACTTCAATGACAGACCAAATGCATCCTAAGGAGTGGAAGAGATAGACATCATCCTCGTACAAGGAGTGTGTCTGCAGACTTTCATGGGTTGTTCATGCTGCAGAGTGGGCTGTGGAGACTGGTAGAAGCAGAAGACCCTGTTCAGGAGATGGAAGAGGCTAGAGACAGCAGAATGTTCAGACTCCTTTTCTAGTAAGGGTAGAAATAAAGCACCAGACATTGAACTAAGTGGTTTCTATGGTAGAAAGAAACTTCTGTGTGCAGAGACAGAACCTGTTCCATCTGTGTTAGTGTTTAACTGGCAGTTCTTGGATTGTGTAGCCTGACCTTCAGCTGGAATGTGTTCATTACAGGAGAGCACAGTGTCATCACTGTTTGAGCAGAGAGATGTGGTGTAGCCTAATAATGATTTCCTGGAGAGAAAGGAAGATGCAGTGAGCTCTGAAAGGAGGTGGGGAGACCCAGCAAGGATGGCAAAGGAAGAGAATAATTTATATAAATGGCAGTGTTTAACCCTTCTCTCTAAGGTGTGATGAGGCTGATGCCCTGATACAGGAACATGTCTGTGGAAATAACTATGTGAAGTCATTTATTCCCCCTCTCAGTGGCTGCCTCCTTTCCTCCCCACAATGAGAGCCTATGGGAAGGGGAACAAGGCCTTATGTGCTGCCTTGCTGTTGATCTGAAAAGTGCTGTGTCTTGGAAAGTTAGAGCAAAGGTTCATAAATGAATCCAGAAGGTGAAGGAACTCAGCTTGAAGGCTGATTGGTATTCAGTTCTAGTGCAAAGTGCTTAAGAAAAAACTTACTAATTTCTCCTTTCACAAAGAGCAGGAGTGCGACAGTGATCACAGTATCAAGTCACAAAAAAACCAAAAAAAGCTCCATGAAAATAGATGTTAAGACTCTGGAGGGTTCAGCAGGGGAAGATTGTATTAAGATAAAGTAGGTTATAACACAGGTGGACATTAAATGTTGCCATTGTATGGTAAATCATATCAGGAAGTCACAATAGCTGCTCTTTATACAGTCAGGGATAGAACACTCTGATACAGCACTTGATTTATTCTCTGGCCCTGTTACACCATCACTAGCAAATGTAGGTTGAAAGAGGAGAGGAAGAAGGGAGAGACTTGTGAGCTAGACTGGATTTCTGAGCTGTGGTTTTGGGGAACTTGGGTGGGTCTGAGGTGATGCCAGACACATTCTTCCTTCCCCTTCTACCAGATGCTGGGGCTCTGCAAATGTCCTGCATTGCAGAAGCATGGATTGAAGCTTTCCCCAAAACACTTCTCTCCTGTGAGGTACAGCAATGAACTGAGCAGGATCCAGATGGTTCTAGAGCTGGATGTGCCACAGGGACCATCTCGTGCTCCCCTTGCTGATGGAGATTCCCAGCTGAGCTAATCCAGACTGTCTCATTGCCCCCAGCACCTCAGCAGCAGCTCCAGCCCCAAATATGAGCACATCCAGCCTGGAAAATTCCCCAACCCAATCTCTAGCATCCCAAAAGTGTCCCAAGCACACATACATACCTCTCAGCTGTCCAAACATTTTTGAAACTTGCCCTCTCCCTTCTCTGCCCAAAGTAAATTGCCAAAATCTCTTTACTCCTTGCTTAGAAGTTACAATCCAGGAACAATACAAGAACCTATTAAAATCTGACAGAAATCCAGTACAGATAAACTCAGTAAACAGCTCTGAATAATGACTCCATTCTGGAAACTCTGTTTTCCATCATGGTAGGATCACAATTTGTGTATATTTATTCTTATACAACTCTCTGAAATGTGGCACTGCCAAGAAATTGCATCTGGTTTATACAAAGAAAGCTAAAGAGGTGACTTGATCACAGTCTGTAAGTACAAGGAAAATATTTCTGATAATAGAAAACTCATTAATCTAGCAGAGAATGGCCACAGTGAGATCCAGTGCCAGGAAACTGAATAGCTGGTGTATATAGTCTGACTCATGCTGGGAATAAAATGTAAAGAAGGAGATGATTGGGTACTGGAGCAATTTGCCTCAGATTGTGGTGGATTGTCTCTTATTAGGAGTCTTTGAATTAGGCTGGGAGCTCTTCCAAAAAGATCTCTTAGGTGATTTCTTGGTTTGCTGAAGGAATGTGGTTGTCTTTCAGCTGTAGCAGCAGGGAGCCTTGCTTTTGTTTCCACATCCCTTCTTGTGGCATTACAGGGTGTTATAGGGGGACTGTGGGTAACATCCCACAACAACCTTAAAATCAGTGCTGGGTTGGTCATCAGCATCAAAGGGATCAGGATTTTACTCCTTGTTTTATTGATGAATTTGGTTCCCCTGCCTTTTTCTGTGGCACAAGAGTCCTGGCAGGAGAGCTGTGCCTTGTGTCCTTGTACTCTTCTGGTGGCTGGGCAGGGACTGGTCTTCACCTATGTGAAAACCATGTCTAAGCTTGCAGCTAGAGACTCTTTCCCTGCAACTGCAGTGTGTCCCTAGCTGGACTCTGGTTATGCATCATGGCTCTCTTTCTCTATGAATATTTTTATTAGAAATAGCAGAGAAAACTTCAGGTCAAAATCCTAGGGCAAGAAGGGAAAAATTATAATCTAGAATATCTAGAAGTGTTTCATTTCAAGTTTCCCTGACAAAAGTGAGCTCTGTATGCTTTCCTGATACTGGGAAGCTGAAGAAACTGTCTAGTATAGGTTCTCTCTATCTGCTTAATGTAAACTATTTTCCAGTTTTCTGAGCATTTTGGCTTGCTCCCTCAGGGGGATTCCTACATGGAAATTTCCCTCTGAATGTTGTGCCAGACCTGTATTCCTCACATGCTGGGAAGTACAGCATACCCAGCCTAAAACTGCATATGCAGATAAAATCATGAGGCTGCATGTTTGAGGGGCTGGTTCCATCATCTCCTGCTGTCAGAAGCCTAATGAGCTGTGTTATTAAATGCCTCCATGTTGTTACCTTGTGCTGGTGATGAACAGTGGACAAAGAGGAGCTAAGCTTCCCAATGGGATTGATTTCTTCTGTGCTCACAAATCTGGATTGCATTGCTGACAGGGTGTTGGTTTAGCACTTCAGTGACTGCCCAGACATCCCAACCAGGGAAGGCAAATGTGACTACAAAAGTTGCTACTAACTGGGCAAAGGAAGGAGCTCACCACATCTGCCTCTGAGATAATGTATTCTGTGTGGTTTTAATCCAGCCTAAAAACTCCCTAAGGTAGAGAATTTCTCTGGAGATGCTCCCCTTGCTCAGGCCAGTTCCTGCTCTGTTGGACACTAAAAGATTTGCTTCCCAGAGTTTGTGGTTCAGGTAGGGAAGACAGGCAGTGGAGAGGTGGAGAAATAAAGCTGTACACTGACCTGTTTGCCCATTTTATCTCACCTTGGGTGGCTGCAGGGCGGTTATTCCAGCTCAGCTGTTGCATGTTATATTGTTAAGCTGAAGTTCATTACATGCCTGAATGCTGCAAGGCACTGACTGGAAACCTGAGGCTGATGAGGTGCTCACAGTAACACCTAAGCAAATACCTGATTGTTGTAGCCCTCCTGAGAAGAGCTAGCCATGAAAGGGACATGACAGAAAAACTAACAAGCAATACATCTTTTTAATAACTAATAATTAATAATTCTAAAACTAAAAGTAATAACTCTTTATTAGTTTTTATTAGGCTGCAATAATCAGGTATGTGCTTGGGTGTTACTGTGAATACCTCATCATCCTCATTACTGAGTAGCAAGTTTTGGTAATTCCCATTCCTGGTAGCTCTGAGGGAAGGAGGCAGTGCTCAATGCCCAGTTTTGATTTAGGAGGAAGGAGCAGGAAATAACAGTCGTATGAGAGACAGGTAATGCCATTATGATGATATAAAACTAACATCAGGCACATCCTGAGTGACAGAATGAGGTTCAGCTGTGTCTAGAGTGTGGCAGAATGGTGCCTAACTTTCCATTTGCCTCCCTTTCCTCAGAGTGGGATGTGCTCTAGGGAGCTGGAGCACCAGCAAGGGGGTGACAAGTCTGGGAAGGAAATAAATGTACCTGTACAGAGTGCTGCCCCCGGGAATGGCTGGCTATTAATAACAGTAATAACATATGCCAGGATGTGGAAGAAGCATATTTTGTAAAGTGCTGATCACTGCCACTATCTGGGGTAGAAACAAATTGAAAAAAACCCAGTTTTATTATTTTATGATGCACATTTTGTTTTTCTTTATTGTTTTCTTGTGTTTAAATTTTGTGCGTAGGAGAGCTGTTTGTTTTTAGTAGGCCATGCCCAAAGTAAAGTGGAGCCCTGGCTCACCTGCATGTGCTTTGCATATTTAAAACAGCTGAGAGCACTGGATGTGCTCTCTGTGATGGGGCAGTTGTTTTGGTGTATCTTTGTACCTTGTGTAGCCCAGAGGAACCTTGGCTCACTGATTAATGCTGCTGCTGCTCCCACAGTGTGAACAGCAGTATTTCACCAAACCACAGCTGTTCTTGTTTGTCTGAGCAGCAAATTTGGGTCTGGTGGAAGGGTAAGTGTTGGTGCTTCATTTCTCTTGACCCATCATTTAATCTTCCTGGTTATGAGCCAGACACCCCCTTGTAAGAGGGACAGCAAGGCCATCCAGCCTTCAGTGCCTTTGTCTCATTCTATTTCTCTAAGCTGTGAGCAGCATGGGACTTTGTGTAAGGTCTTAATGATGCCCAAGCAAAGGTTGACTTAAAAAATTCCTTTGTGATCTGTGCTGTAGATGGAGCAACAAATGGATAATAAAAGAGACTGGAGACTGAAGGCAAATCCTCCCCTTAGATTAAGGGAAATTAAATCCCTTGGGGGATGTGTAATGTATGAGGCTTCATTATTCTTCTTGGTACAAACAGCATATGATCCCTTGGTCAGAGAGATAAAAGGATCATGAACTCAAATGGCTCCATGCAGTCTGTGTGACTCAGATGGCACTAGGGAATGTGCTGGAGGTAACTAGCTACAGCTCAGCCTGCCCTGGGCTGTGAAAACTGTTCCTGTCACACTGGAAATCACATTGTCCCCATCCTGTCCTGTGTTCTCAGGCAAGGAGGTTCACTCTGTCTGCATGGATGGCTGAGGTAGGGAGAGGGTCTTCTGGAGGCAAGTCAGGGGCCCCAGAAGAGACACATATCAGAAACAAACCTGGCTCAGGAGGTCTGTGACCTCTTCTTCCCAGTCTTAGGTACTTGCTCTTCTCCTGTGCAGTCATTCCAGCTGTTCCAGCTCCTGCCCAGCTCTGCTTTCCTGACACTCACCTCCATCTCTCTTCTACCTACTGAGTCCTATCCACCTTGTGATGTACAAATACGTTTGTTGTCTCTGCTTCCAAGTTCTGAATCCTTTTGTTCATTTGATATTTGTTTTTTTGCCAATTTTTCTGCTGTTCTGAGATATCCTCCATCTTTCCTGAGCTTTGGGAGCTCATGCTTAACCTGTGCTCAGCATGACTCAAAATAACAACAGTGTCTATCCATAAAGCAAAAGAAATAATGTGCTTTGTTCTGCTGCTCCCTATTCAAAGATAAACAGCTTTTCTTTCCTCTAAGAGCAGAAGCTCACCTCTTTACCTTACCTCACTCCATGATGCCTAACACAGACTCAAGACAAATCACATCCCCCTTTTGGTTTTTTTTTTGGAGAGTTTGGGATGGAGAAAAGTTGTGTTACTGGGAACCTGACTTATCTCCTATCACTGAGTTGTAGATCAAAGACAATGTAAGCTCTTGTGTTTGTACTGGCACTGCACAGAGGAGTGAGTGTCTGCATCTTCTGTATTTCTGCCCTACCTGTGGATTCCAGACACTTAATCTCTGTGTTTGCCCCTTCTCTTTGTGTATGCTGACATGTTGCACATGTATTTTTCTGAACTTGGGTGTCTCTATAGGCTTTGTGTAAGGTCTTGTGTGGTTTTGTGTCCTTGTTGGTCTGGAGTACTTGTATCTATTCACCTGCATTTTTGGGAGGAACAGCTTGGCTCTTGCTGAGGTGTCAGCTTTAGGCTGTACAGTGACCTGCTTTCAGCTTGTTTTATATTTCTTGAAATACAGGGCATCACCTTTCTCCTCTGTAGTGGAGCTAGGCTTGATTCCTTCTGCCAGTGGCAGCTTCTGAACAATAAAATATCCTTGCCTTCAAAACCATGCAGTTGTCCTACCCGGAAGTGAAGCCAATGGAAAAGCAATTCCTGAATACTGCTGACACTGGAAAGCCCTGCTCAGCTGTGTGATGCATTATAATTTGTGGCTTTGAAGTAGGATCACCTCAATTACTAAAGACCCAAAAAATACGTCTGTCATCTTGCTTTACTTCCAGGCTTTGAAGTTCTGAGAAATCCTGAGTGGATTGTTGTCATAGGTTACAATACAGGATGTGACCAAAGTCTGTATTCTATCACCATCTGCTGAAACCAGGTGGGGCAGTGATTCTTATCTCTGTGGGAGATATCCTCTGCTAATGGGCCATCTGGTAAAAACCAGATGGGGCAGTGTTCTTTATCTTTCCCACAGCCCATCCTCCCTCCAGGAGATATCTCCTGTTAATGGCCATTGAGTCCCAGGGCATGACTGATAAAATTCCATCATCCCACTGGGAGATGCTCCACCCAGGGGGAGGAGCCAAACATTTCCTACCTGGATAAAAACTGAGATTTGGAACATTAGAACAGCCTTTTTCCACTGGATTCTAGAGGAAAACTGGACTTTTCCACATCATCCCTGGACCTTCAGAGGAAAACTGCACCTTCTCCAGGAGCACTGCTCCAGCTGAACCACATCTGCCCCTGCAGGAGGATGCAGCCACCATTGAATGGGACTGTGCCAACACCCTGACTGACTAATGGAGTGTTAGGTTTGTATTCTGCCTCTGTCAGTGCTTTGGGTTTTTTCTTTGTAATACTGTATTTCTATTTTAATTCTCCTAGTAAATAACTGTTATTCCAACTTCCCATATCTTTGCCTGAGAGCCCCTTAATTTGAAAGGGGGTTTACATTCTCCATTTCAAAGAGAGGCTCCTGCCTTTCTTAGCAGACACCTGTCTTTCAAACCAAGACAATTGTCCACTCTCTACTCACTCTGTCTCCATCTTTTTCCTTTGTTTCTCTCTCTGCCTCTGCGAAGATGTCACCATGATGAAGCTCTGGATGGATTCCTGGCTGACTCTCAGCTGGTGCTGATGGATTGCTGAGCTCTTTGCTGCACGCTCCAGCTGTCTCTGCAGTTCAGTCTGCTGGACTGACAGGGTCCATAAATCATTCTGGGAAGGGAAGGTGCTCTGAGAGCTCTGGCCCCATTTGGGATGTGCTCATGTGGCACAGCCTCACATACAGCACTGGCACGTGGACAGTGGCAGAGCTGTGGGGATCTCAGATCTGGCTGCCAGGCTCTCATATGCCCCAGTTTGGTTTTGAGAAGGCTGGGTTAGAAGGGTTGGGAACTTGCTGTTTCTCCTTCTGCTGTTTCCTTTTTGTGCACAAACTTGAAAAAGCAGCTGTGAGCTGAAAAAATTGTAGAGGAGAATTGGGTCAGTGACTTATATGTCATGCAGGCAGCTGTGGAACCTTTTCACAGAGGTTTTGGATAGCAAGCAAGGAAAGAGAAGAGTTTGGATAGTGGTGCTGCCTTTTGCTTAGTCCTCCCTTTTTCTTTTTTTTTTTTTTTTTTTCTTCTTTTGTATGTATGTGTGTGTGTGTGTGTGTGTGTAATAAAAGGAGCTGAAAAGCACAAGAAGAAAGAGCCTTGGGGGAAAGAAAAAGGGAATCCTAGCAACCCAAGCAGGTGAAGCTGCACATCCCAGAATGCAAGAGATGCTTGATCATTGGCAGTGTCAGGAATTTGCCAAGGATGTCCTTGAAGGCATCTGCAGCAGAGGTACTTTATTCTCCTGGTACACCATGGGTATGGCACAGTTACCACCAATTGTTCCTGTAAAGTATCCAAACATCTTCCCAGCAAATCATGAAGTTATTTAATGGAAATCCCTTGGTTTCTTTACCTCTGTGTCTCATCAGGGTAATGATGGCCTCACATACCTCTGTAACCACCATACCAGCTGTGGTCTTGTGAACATCTGGCGTGGTTCCCAACAATTCAGGGCCAACATTTTCCACAGGGTGGCAGCAGCATTTCAATTTCCATGCTGAGGGATCCCACTTGGGTGCTTCTCTGTCAAGGTTCTGGCTGGGATTAAACCTGAAAAGAGAAATGTTTCTAGAAGGGAGAGAAAGAATTTGCACGCACTCCATGCAGGCAGCGTACATCCCCAGATGAAGCATCCTGACAACGTTAAAAGTCAGCAGGCAGAGCTACAATGAAGGATGTTCCCACTTCTTTCCAATGCAGCATAAACTTGCCTTCCATATTAACCCTACTTTGTTCCACCCTGCACAGACAGCCCCCAGGGCAGGAAGGAGATTTAGTTACTCAGGGCTTGAAACCGTGAAATGACAGCAGAAGTTTTTATTTTTATGGCTGGGTTTGAGATGATGGCAAAAATTCTCAACAAAAATACCTTATGAATATTCAATTACAGTGCCAGCAATATTTTGCAGTCATGGATTATTTATGTATGAAATAACCAAAGTTTTATAAATAATAAAGTAGCAGCAATCTCCACCGTGTTTTACGTTCCCCATATCCAGCTTGGGGGTGGGAAGGATGTGTCTGTAGCAGATTTAAATGCTGTCTCAGCCCCTTGCAGGCTGGGCACTGTTGGGAGGGCAGAGGCAGCAGAACAAAGTGTGCAGGTGAGGAAACTGGAGGTATACAAGGAAATATTTCCTTTGCTCCAGTGCTTGTGGGTGCCCCTGGCTGCAGATAATTTGTGGTATAGCAAGAAATATAACTGATTTTGGGAGCATAGGTGTTAGCATGTGCAGAGGGAGAAAACTTCCAGCCAGGACATTTTACTTGTGGGCAAGCAGATCAAGAATTTGGCTGCCTTTGGCTTGGTGAAGCTTGATTGCAGCAGTCTGCATGGCCATAAAGAGATGGGATATCTCCCTAAGGAACTGCTAGCAGCAGCAGGATATCAAGTGGTTTAAGGAAAGGAAGCCCTCATTTCTCATACTTGGCCCTAATTGATCCATGCTCAATGGTTTCACATCATCCCCAAAGCTCCATGTTGGCAGAGCTAATGATCCCCTCTTGGGGAAGGCTGGATTTGTCCTAAGTGGGCATGGGTAAAGGACAAGGCATCCCTCTAGCCAGAGCAGCACCACCTGCATGCTTGTCTCATTTAAGTAAAGCTGTGCTTTAATTTCCAGGACAAATCCCTCCCTCCCATTTTCCAGATGAACAATGGGCACGTGCTGTGCAGTTTGTTATACTAGAAAAGAAGCATGATTCTGAGTAATGTACAATGGAGCTGCTCTTCTCCAGCCCAATCCCACTGTTCAGTAAATAACAAAGCAGAATAAAACTCATTTTCTTATCACCTGAGCACCTGATCTTTGCAGACTCCACTGCTCTCAGGAGAAAGGTTCTTCTGCCCAGACACCTTTACTGGGTACTCCCCAGTCCTCTGGGAATGAAGAGCCCTCCATTCCCATCATCTTCTCTCCTTTCCTGGAAGTTTTTGCTGAAATCCTTCTCCCTGTTGCTCCCATTAGGAAGGACTGCCAAATCACTGAGGGATGATTCATCACTCTGGTTTGGTGGCAGCATATTTATCCCCCCACCAGCCCACCCAGCAAGAAAAAAAAGATAAATTGCTGTCATCTCTTTTTATGGGACATATAATCAGGTGGTAATGTGGAGCGTTGCCTCAGCTCAAAGTAATTCAGGATGAATTATTCATTCCCTTAAAAAGTCCTTAAAAGAAAAGGAAACTGTCTGCCTGTCACAGTATCTCTTCCTGGCATTGCTGCAGTTGGGCTTTGGTTGAGGATCTGATGCTCAGGGGTATGGAGAGCTCCCCACCAGGACCTTCTGCAGCTCTCTAAGGGCTGACACAGCACTTCTGCACTGCTCCCAGGGATGAAGATGAATCCCCCTGCTTCAGGTTTGGGAACAGGCTTTGATGTTTCTCAGCATCCTCCTGAGGACTTGTCAAGGGGGCTTGGAGAACATCTGGGCTGGATCCTTGCACATGGGAGAATTTTACCTTCTCTTTAGGTCCTCATTGATTATCCCCATGGGAAGACCTGTCCCATGAAAGTTGTCCCCTCCACAAAGAACATCTCCTACAGTAAGCTCAAGAAGGCCATGGCTCTCTGAGAGAAAAAGACCAGGATGAGCTTTTCTGAGGTAGCCTGTGTTGGTTTTGCACAGACTGGTTTTTTAGGTAGTGGGGGGCCACAGAGGTGCCTTCTGTGAGAAGCTGCTGGAAGGTTCCAGCATGTCCAGCAGAGGCAGCCCCTGATGGCTCTCAAGATGGACATGCTGCTGGCCAAGCTGGGCCAATTACAGATGGTGGGAATGCCTCTGTGGTAATATATTTAAGAAGAAAATCAAAACAAAAGCAGTGGTGCAGTTTTAATTCTAGCCAGAGAAGAGGAGGAGGTGAGAACATGTGAAGGAAACAACATGGGGACACCAAGGTCAGTGGAGAAGGAGAGGCAGGAGGTGCTCCAGGGGCCAGAGCTGAGATTCCTCTTCAGGCTGTGGTGAGACCATGGAGCAGCTGTGGGCCTGCAGCTCACAGGGATGCAGAGATCCACCCACAGCCCCTGGAGATCCACAGGGATGCAGAGATCCACCCACAGCCCCTGGAGATCCACAGGGATGCAGAGATCCACCCACAGCCTGTGGGGATCCAGGGGGATGCAGAGATCCACCCACAGCCCCTGGGGATCCAGGGGGATGCAGAGATCCACCCACAGCCCCTGGGGATCCACAGGGATGCAGAGATCCACCCACAGCCTGTGGGGATCCAGGGGGATGCAGAGATCCACCCACAGCCCCTGGGGATCCACGGGGATGCAGAGATCCACCCACAGCCCATGGGGATCCACGGGGATGCAGAGATCCACCCACAGCCCCTGGGGATCCACAGGGATGCAGAGATCCACCCACAGCCCCTAGGGATCCACAGGGATGCAGAGATCCACCCACAGCCCCTGGAGATCCAGGGGGATGCAGAGATCCACCCACAGCCCATGGGGATCCAGGGGGATGCAGAGATCCACCCACAGCCCACGGGATCCACAGGGATGCAGAGATCCACCCACAGCCCCTGGGGATCCACAGGGATGCAGAGATTCACCCATCTTACACAGTAAAATGTTTCTTGAAGAAGGAAAGGTTTTTATACTAACCCTGGAAGAGCAATAGCCAGCTTGGATGCATGTCTGAGGCTGCTGAGTCACTGGAGAGGAATCACACATCTCCCATGGTCTAGGTTTTCTAATGAGTTTTACTTGTCTTGCCAAAAATTTTACCCAGACTTTTTTCTCAGTATTTTCAGCATTTTGCAGAAAAGTATGGGGTTTTTTACCACTGGAAAATGACTATTAGTTAAAAACTTCCTAAAAAATGTTGATAATTGACAAACACAGACTTTTCATTATTCTCCATCTGGTTATTTGGAGAAATAGCCAGCTTTTTATGTTTACCAAAACAGAACTTTTCAGGGTAAAACATGGTTTTGTTTGTCTGCCTATTGAAAAATATTGACTGTGATTCTGTGCAAAGTTTTGAAAGAACTGTAGATCAGCTTTCTCAGCTAGCAAGGAAGAAGAAAAATGCTCTTTATACAGAGAGAAATCCTCTCTATCCACTTTCTCAATGTAATTGATTTGATATGAATTTTTTCTAGAGGAATTATATTGGGAAGCAGAAGTTGCTGGGAAGGAAATAGATTCTGTATCATTAACATTTGGAGCAGGAAGAGAAAAAGAATTTACATATATTCCAATGGCTTTCAGGTAGGAGATACAGCACACAGAATAAGTGTTTCTGGGATTGCATCATGGTTTAGTTTGTGCTGTTCATTCTTTTTGGGGAGTGGGTATTTTTAAAGTTGCTTTCCACTCATTTTTCCTCACTTTACATCCAATAATAGGGAAAAAAAATTCTTTCTCCTAAGAGAAAGGCCATGTGTCTGAGTTACACTCAGGAGCCTACAGAACTATGGCAGTTCCCCTTTGCCACACAGGTAATTCAATTTTACAGTGAGTTTGCAAGGAAATGGTGAATGAAACATGAACTTGCTATGCCCATGGAGAAATCAGTTCTCAAAAAAATCACTGCTGAAAGAAGTAGGGAAGGAAAAACAAGCAAAGCAAAGTGAGAAATTGTCGTTGGATACTATTGGGAACCAGGGAAAAAACAGCCTTGAAACCTTGAATTTCTCAGGCTTCACAGGGACAAGAAATTATAACAATGATTGAACACCTGCAGGGTGTGTGAGTGCCCTGTGATGTTTTGCAGAAAGCATGTTTTCAAAGAGGTGTTGCCTTCCTGGACCAATGAGCCCTTTCTACTTTGTTTTTCACGTACTACCCTATATAAAACAAAGTGTTTCTTTAAATAAAGCTCTCTTTCTCTTTTTCTTCTCCATTGCATGAGGAACTATGTTGCATTATCCTTTTTGCTGCTCTTCTATAGCCTAAAATGCAACAAGAAATATTGAAATATTGTAAACTATTAAGCTGGGCTTCTCTATTTCAGTGTTTGGAGCTGTCTCTGCTATAAATTGTATTTATTGATTCAGAAACTTATCTGAGCTACCTGCTGCTATCAGTTACTTTTCACTTACTGCTCTCTTTACCTGCTGGGCAATTGATGGTCTGAGAGAAATGAAACCCCAAGTCTTCTTAACCTAGAGCTCACAAGAGCTGGAAAACAGAAAAAGTAATTTCCACTACTGCTCTTTCCTACTGGAAAGAGAAACAACCCATGTGGCTCATATGGGTGGGCTTTTCTAATGTCTTGATTTGGAATGGGAGAAATCTGTAGCCTGCAATTCCTGACCCTTCCTTCAGACACTCTGATGAGGAAATGATTGGCTCATTTTGCTGATTCTTTATATAGAGCTCCCTCTATATAAAAAAAGAAAAATAAAGCAAAGTCTAGCTTCTTTTTTCCAAATTCAGACCTCCAGTATCAGAGCAACCCACAGGATTTTCTTGGCTACAATCCAGTAAAATGAAAATGGACATTCAAGTTGTTGAAAAGGCTGTGAAAACCTCAGTCTAAACCTTCAAAAGTCCAATTACATTCTCACTGCCCTGACTTCAGGTCAGCCTGGGCTCTTGACTTCACTAACTGCTTTAGCACTACCTTGAATTTCTCATCTCTTCTATCCTATGGGAGTTCTCTTTCTCTGCCTTTTTTCTCTGACCCTTCATAAATCCTTTTTTTCCCCTTCTTGCACAAAACCAGACAGGCAGAGATGCAGGGCAAGGGTAAGGTGAGGGTGTGCCTGGTCCAGAAATGTGTCCCTGGTGTGTCCTCTGCAGCACTTCAAGCTGTTGTCAGTTCTTGTGTACTAAGCAAAACTGGGTTAAGTGGTAGATGCTGAAAGCAACCTGATTTTACAGGTGACAATGTTTGGAACCTGTGAGCTTTGTCTGCACAAGGCTCTTAAGTGTGACTCCAATTAGCTTGGTCCCAATGTTGCATGTGGTATGGGAGATCAGTTGAGGAACCAGTGATTTTGCTCAAAGGTTGCCCTTTTTTATCATATTTACAGTGAACCTTGCATGATTTCATCTTCTGGAGATCCTAGAGGAACAACATGCCACAAGCTATTTTGTTATGCTGACAAGTCAATTCCAGTCTCACAGCTGCAGTGAAAAGCTTGAGCATTTGACCCAGGTATGCTTATAAAAGTTCCTTGTTTTCTAAGCCAATTTCATGAGTTATAAAGTGTTTGACTTAGATATGAATTCAAGAGACTCAAAGCAGCTCTAAAAAAACCTGGCTGTCAGCAGTCCCTGTGCCTGTATTTATTGAGTGACCTTGGTGCCCAGACACTGACACCATAAAGAGACAGGTAGAGCTGAGTGCTTTCTAGAAATTAATCCCTCAAAGGCATTTGTCAGTAGGATCCTAAACTGCTGGACATGTTTAAAAGATCAGGGTTTCTACTGACTATATGAGTACTAGTGTCAGTGATATTTTGGAGGATGCTTCATGAGCTGGAAAATGTGATATAACTGGTTGGGCCTGACTGAAGCAGTGCCCTGGCAGGCTCCTGGAAAATTCAGCTGGAGCACCCTTAGCAGGGCTGTGCAATTTTATTCTTGCCCTGGCAGGCCAGGCATCTCAGGGCATTTTTGCATTTAGGGCACTGTTTTTAATTTCTTGTGTTGTGACCATAGTTCAATATGGTGCAAAGGCACTAGCAGTCCTGAATTCTTCTCCTTTTAGCTGAATATGTGGGTCTTTACTTGCCACATCTAGGTAAAACCTTATAAAACAAAGGCCTTGTAAAATCATGGTTCAGGTCTTGTTATTTTGGCTAAATATAGCTGACAGCTAGCCTGGTAAGTTCCCATGAGAAAAGACTTGTACCAGTGAGAATCAGCTTGCATCTCAATCTATTCCTGTGGGGACTGATTGCACCTGTGAGGAGAAAGACTCTTACCTGTGAGAAATTGTTCTTTGCTCAGGAGACAAATAGGTAAACATTGTCAGAGAGAAAAGTTTTGATAGACACATACACTAACCATTGCCTAATTAGTAATGAACTGAGCTACAGTAAGTTGCTGACCAGTTGGAATTAAGAATTCCACAGTGCCTTCTGATAACCAGGTAAATCTGAGCTGTGTGCAATAAAATTGGGCATGGTGCATCAAGAAATGAGTGTCTTTGTCTGTCTCTACTGAAACATTTACTTTTTTCCTGGTCTTTTGTACAAAGGGCTCTTGTGCTATTTTCTGCTATAGAGACAGCTGTATTGTATTTACATGGACAGAAAGAGACTTTTTAATGTAAAAAGCTTAACATGACTTTATTTTGCAAAGAGATATTTGACATGCTAAAAAGAAAGCAGCCTTATTCTGGGATGATGGTAATTTATATTCACTTGTTAAGAGTGCAATATGAACTTGTTAATTTGATAGTGTATATGAGTGTTATCTTTCTATTTTAAATTGTGACAAATTCACCCCCAGACATGCTCAACTTTGCATCTTAAAATGTCATTGTGGCAAAGGAGACTTGACTCACATCTGTCTGGTGCAAAATTAATCACTCTTCATACACGATGCTAAAGGAATTTGCTGAGGTCCTTTATGAGCAGGGCACAAGTACAGACTACATCACTGATTAATATCTCTGAATCTGTCTGTCAGGGAGCAATGAAATTCTCATGGGGAGCAATACACTGGCACATGCACAGGTCTTCTGCCAGTTCATTTGTCTGGGGTGTATATCAACTGCCACATTAAAATTGTAATGCCTGTAACAAGTCCTGAAATTACAGCCACAGACTATATTCCTTTCATCTTCTCCAGGTTCTGTTTGGATTCATTCCCTCTGCCAGTGTAGCCAGGATGTAAATAAATGCTCCCCACCTGGCAGGGGTAGAAAGGTTAGATTTGCATAAAGGGGCCAGTGTAGATTTCTCCTGTTTGTATTCATCTCTTCTCTCCAACTGGGAATTTCAAGGCAGAGATAAATGTCAGCTGGAAATAGCACTTCAGTGTCACCAGTTAATCTCTTCCTGCTATGTCTCTTTGTGCTGCTTTTTACCACATGGATCAGCCAATCTTCTCTTGTATGAACCTCTCATTACTGGCTCTTATTGTTGTTGCTTTGCTTACAATCTTGACTTTCCTTTTATGTTTTCTGTTTGTAAATTAAACTGTTCTCATCTGGTAAGTCACTCTACTGAAATGGTTGTGCTGAAACAGCCTGCTACCAGTTAATTTTGTTTATGGTTCAGTTTTCTCTGCCCTTTGTTCCTGAGCCTGCACGGGTGAAGACTCCCAGAGATTCTCTTTTATGTGGTTCATCATACAGCAGTCTTGCTCAGGAACTGTTGGCTAACTGGGGATGCTGCTGCTGAAAAGAAGAATGAGTGCCTCATGGGTGGATCAAGGTTTTTGAGTCTTTGATCTGGACACTCACTCAAGGATCTGCTGCTGGTGCATTCTGTTGTCATGGCACAAGCTGGGCTAGGCAATTAATTCAGCCATAGATAAGAAATTCAGTTCGATTTGCCTGGTTCAATAAACAGTCCCCTAGGTGAACAATGACTGGATATATTCAAGCCTAAACAGAGATTTCACCCAATGATGTTCCATCCTGAGCTGCAGACACCTCACTGGTCAGAGAGCTGGGCAGTCCAAACTCCCAGCCAGTCAGCTGTCATGAGCCAGGAAATTAAACCCCTCTACTTAAGAAAGGTTCAGAAGAATGAAGAGGCTTTTGTCATATGGATCACTGAAGGGTTGTATCTCTGTCTCCAACCACGACCCCAATTACTGTAATATTCTGTTACACATTAGACTCTAATGGTGGAAAACACTTCAGTCAGTGAGGGCAGTGACTCCCCAGTCTCTTTCCCCACTTCCTCTGCTTTTAGGTCTCCCTGGCAGTTAGTGTCTTGTAGGAAGCAGAGGTCTCTAAAAACTCTTTTCTCCATTACCATCTCTTTGACATTTTTTCAAGTTTCCCCTGCTTATTCTCTCTGTTCTTGATAATCTGCTGTAGCTCTGGTTATTTTTTTTCTTCTTCATCTTCTTCTCCCCCCTCTTCACTTTCATAGACACACAGTCATTGGTCTACAGTAAAGCTATGCCATAGCTCAATTCAGACCAATCCTTGTCTTTGTAACTTGAACAGCCTACATTGCTTTGTTTGTACCAAAGACATGTTTAAGTGTTCCTTGATTTAGCCTGACTCAGAGACAGCTGCTCTTCTCACTACTTCCAATGAGATTTAAACCAGCCCATAAAAACAAGGCCCATATTGCCATCTCCCTTCTGCTTTGCCCATGTGCCACAGGGATCCTGCCTTCCAAGAAGCCACCTGGTCCCTGTTTTTTCCAGCTGCCTCAGTCTGTTCTCAGTAGAGTCCCCAACTCCTCTAGAGTTGTCTCTTGGCTCTTATGTACCCTTGGAATAAATTGTACAATTGTTTTGGCATTTCTCCAAGAACAGTTTAGCCCCTTCATATCAGCCTGTGATGGGGAATGGCTTTCTGCTCTCTTTCTCCCCTTCTGTAATGTGTTAAAAATATGCTGTTTCAGGCAGCCTCTCCAGGGCTGCTATTGCTGCTTTCAGTAAGAGGGAGGAGATGAAGGAAATAGATCAGTAATTTGGTTCTAAATCACTTCCCCAACAAAGCCAGTGCTGAAGGTCACTTGTAATGAAGCTGTCATATGGGTAAGGCCTCACAATCAAGTAGAGGAAAAGGAAAATGAGGCTGGAGATGAGTTCATGGCAATCTTGACTCAATCTCATTGAGGTGCAGGTGTTTGGATTGGAGTTTGGAATATTAGCAGGAAGGTCAGGACAGAGAAACTGCTTGTGCAGAGTATATCTGCTGTGCTAGGAAAGACTGCAGAGGCCTTTGGTGATGCTCAGCCCAGACTGTACAGAAACCTGTGAGCAGGGTTGCTCATTGCAGGAAGAGTGAGATTGTGCCCTGCCTGCAAAGCATCTGGGCATAGATTCACACACTCTGAGAATTGCAGCAGGGCTTGCACAGAGGTTTGAAGCTCCAGATCCCTTCCCATAGCAGTGTGTTAATGTGCAGAAAACGAGCCCTGATTTGCAGCAAAATAAGCAAATATTATTTTTTAATAAAAAATATTATAAATCGTTAAAAATACATTTTCTTTTACATTTAGAATTTATGCTTTTATAAAAGAAATTAGTTTACCAAACAAAAGTAAACACATTGTGCTGGTTTGAAGTTAAGCCAGTGGGAAAAATTAACCTCACACAAATACCTTGCAAGAGATTTCAGGTTGGAATGACAAACAATTAGAGAGATGTACTGGTTTGGAAGCAAAACCAGTGAGAGACTCCAAGTCAGAAATACAATTTAATAAGAAAAAAAGAGAGAAAAATAAAATACATGCAATAGCACAAAAGAAAAATCACTGTCAGAGTCAGGATACAACCTGTCACCCTGCAAGTTAGCTTGGTGGTAGCAGTGCAGATGAAGTGGTCTTGTTGAAGCAGTGATCCTGTAGAAAGGTCTGGCAGCTCTTGTCCTCTGCAAACCAGTGGGTAAGGGCAGATTTGGTGTTCCAAATCTCAGTTTTTATCCAGGAAAGGCTTGGCTCCTCCCCCTGGGTGGAGCATCTCCCAATTGGATGATGTAATTTTATCAGTCATGCAGTGGGACTCAATGGCCATTAACAGGAGATATCTCCTGGAGGGAGGATGAGTCATGGGAAAGATAAAGAACATTGCCCCATCTGGTTTTAACAGCTGACCCATTAACAGAGGATATCTCCCACAGAGATAAGAATCACTGCCCCAGCTGGCTTCAGCAGATGGTGATAGAATACAGACTTTGGGCACATCTTTACATTGTAACCTAAGACAAGAGATGACAATAAATGCAACAATTCAGAAAAAACTAGCTGAAAGCCACAAAGAGTACAGCCTGGCCCCTGTTGGTCAGGGTGGTGTTCACAGCCCAATTAAGCAGTGGTTGCAGTGCTGTTGAAGTGATGATTGCAGTCTTGTTGAAAGTGGTGTCATGTTGAAGGTCTGGTGGTTTGGTTCCACCTCTGGATGTCCAGTGGTGCAGTTCTGGGCCCCAAAGTGCTCAGATTATATACAGGCAGGAATGCTCAAGGAGTGTTCAGTACCTCCCCCAGGGTGGGCAATTTCACAATAGAATTATGTATTTCTATGAGTCAGGATATTTTGGGAAGTCCTTGATGGCCTAGTTTGCTATAGTTGTCTGCTGGGGCAGGTTATTGAATGACCCAACCTTTTTTTTTTTTTTTTTTAAACAGGAAATTTAGGTTCCGGAAGGTTTTTTTGTGGCATTTCTATCTTGTTTCAGGGTGGCAATTATTGTTTGTCAAGTTTGACATTCTCTGGCTTCCATCTCAGACTAGCACTGTTTCTGGCTGTGGGCTGCCTACAGCTTTGGTGTTTCTGATTAAATTTGTTGACTTTTTTTAGAATTATTTCCCCTGGGTTTTCCCAGAAAAGCAGCGAAGCAGAGAGGAGTGGGAACGAGGAAAGGAAAAACAAACAAGGTTGCCCTCCAATATACAGCCTTGAGAGTTACAGAGATGTTCAAGAGAGTGTGATGGGATATCTGCCTTTCTGGTGGCCCTGCAGGGTGCATCATAACTGTTCATTGAAACCCATAGGAGGAGGTGTGAAATTCAGTGTGAAATTTACTGTGAAAGTATTTCCTGTTGGTGTTCCTGGATCAAATCCCTGCTCCTTCTCACCTGCCATCACAGATTTCTTGTGATCTCTGGAGAAGCCAGATCCCCACAGCAAAGACAGTGTTATTTTAACTTGGCACTTAGCCCTTAATTCAGGGTGATGTTTATACTGACAGTGGTAGGAAGAGAAATAGTGCACTTCCTGGCTTTACAGTGCCTGCTATGTTTGTCATAGTGGGAGTTCATAGGAAAAAGGCTTCAGGAAAGAGAAGCAGTCAGTAAATATCTTCCTTCTCTGGGGAGGCCATTTGGATTGTAAGAGACTTCCACAGCTAAGTCCAGAGGAACTTTTTGAACTGCCAGGCAAGGAAATTTTATAGCATAACCATGGATTTCAGGAGGTATTCTCAACAAATAGTTGTGTATCTTTTGGGTCCACAATCTGCAGGAAAAACATGGATGATAGCCTGCAGGAGAATATTTCCTTAAAGGGCTGTGCCTAGCTGGAGTCAGAACTGAGGGAGAGGCAAGAGGGGCTCCTGTGATGATGATGGAGATCTTTGTGAAGCTGCGTGGAAATGTCTTCTCTTAACATGAATATGAGCAGCCTGTCTTTCTGCTGTCACAGAAATCACTCCAGCACAAGCACTGCATGTGGCAAGCTGGGCTGGGAGGAGGAGCAGAGGGAGAGGGATGTGCAATGATCTATTCCATCCTCTGGGAACACACTGGTGTGGCTGTGCTGCAAAATGAAAGGCTGGCAGGCAGAGCATCAGCCTCAACTAAGGGGAAAAAACTATCTTTGTTCTTCTTGGGACACCACACATAGTATGAAAGAGATATCCAATGAAGATACCACTGCTGTGTGCAAATGGGAGAGGAGTGGTGTGGAGAGAGCTGCACCCCTTGGATAATTGGGATCTCCTTGGTGAACCCACATGCAGAGAGGCTGAGCAGCTGGAGGCTGGCAGGCGGCATTTGCTTCTGCTGAGCAAGTGTAGAGCTCACAGAGATGTTTGTGGCTGACAAAGGGTGTAAATCTCATTGGATTCAAGGCCTTGGTGGATAATTAGTGCCTCCTTTTTCTGTCCCCTCTCCCCATGCCCTCCTGCCCTGTGTATGAGACATGGTTCAGAGGCTACAAATGGATGCAATGCTATGCTTAATGTGCAGAGACACCTTATAATCAGGTGAGGCAGAGAGTGGGAGGCAGCTTGCCAATTCCTGCTCCTTCCCACTACAGTCAGTCCCTGAGTCTCCTATCACACTCATTTGTGGGAAGCTCATTCCTTCCATTTCCCCTTAAAATGACTTGTAGCCTATAAAGCCTGGAGCAGGACTGCTGCGTGCTCAGCATCCTGAGGTGCTGTTCCCAGCAGGACAGGGAGGCAGGATGCAGGGAGGGAGTCCATGCCACTCTAATTCCACATCACTCCACATGCAGCTTAGGAGGCTATCAAAGCTCTCACTTAATTGCCTAGCAATCAGTCTTTCTTCCTGTTCCTTATGCTTCCAGGCAGGCTAAGCAGTATTTTTATTCTTGAGGCCTCAGGAGAATTTCCAACTCAGAAGAAATCACAGCAAACCCACAGTTGTGATACAGGCTGTGTGTAGGACTGCATTCCTGCTGCAGGAAGAGTGAGGGGCAGTAAAGCTGGGGCCTGGCAAGGTTTTGTTGGGTTTTGAAGGTTCATTGAAAGGTCCCTGAGCCCAGAGAGGCAGATAGGGACCATCACTGACTGACCATGACCAGCTGAGCTGGCAGAGCCCTGGCAGGGGCAGTTGCTGCCCCAAAGCATTACAAGAGGGCTGAGCAAATATTCCAAGTCATTATGGCATTATCTCTTCATTATCACTAAGTGCTGTTGTAGCATGGGAAGGAGCACAGGGAGAAAGACAGAGAGGAAGGAAATGGCTCATTAACTGCCCAAAGAAATCAAGCTGAACATCTCTTTTTCTCAGAAGAGGCCCTGTCAGCACCCAAAAAGGACAAATCTATTAGAAATTAGGCTTGGCTGAGGAGCCTGTGACCCTACACCAACTATATGCAATGCACATCCTGGATGCTTCCATGGTGCAAGAAAAATCATCTTTCCTTCCATCATTGTCCACTTAAATTTAGAAATAAATGTACCAGGACATGCTCTGGATCTGCAGACCAGTTCATCTGCTCTATAGGTTTGCATCCACACCAGCTCTGTGAATCTGACAGTCCCTCTCTCCTAGCAGAATTCAGGCACAGCAGTTGTACAAGCTTGCTGCCTATGGACAGGGAGCTGGGACTCCCCTGCATGCATTCCTCTGTGCTCACCCTGTGCATTCTGTCCCCCAGCTGTGAAATCTGCTTCTATGCACATGCATTCACAAGTATGTTCTTGCCTTTCCCTTCCTTCCAATTACCCTTTTCCCAGGTTTCCATGAGTTCTGCTGGCACACACTGTGGCTCCTACATGTTACAAACACATATTATGGTACTGGCTTTTCACAAATATTAGGGTGGATAGCATATGTGTGGTGTTGAAATAGTTTTTAAGATATAGTTTTCTTTAGGAGTAACATGAGCTGATAAAGTGTCTTTGTAGTAAATGAACTGCCTGCTTGGTTGGATAACACCCAGTGAAGACACCTGCTACTGATACACCAGTTACCAGCACTGCAGAAATTAAAGATCACAGCCCAAATTAAGACTGATAAGAAAAATAAATTAAAGCTAAGAAACCCACACATACATGCTCTAAAAAGGCAGACTCAAGGAGTGGCCATGTAAAACAGTTCCTGGAGTATGGAAAAAAGTTTGTAGAAAAGTTTGAAAATGTATGATGGGTCTGTGAATATGCAACAGGCTGATGAATTTAAAGGGTGTCTCCAAAACAGAGGAGTGCCCTTGGCTGAATGCCAAGCACCTGCCATTATAACGTTTTGCTTTATTCTTTGTCTCTTATTGTCTTTTATTAAACCTTTTAAAATCTACCAGGAAAGTGAACCTCGTTTTTCACCCACCCATTTCCCCCATCATGGTTCCTGGTGAGAACCAGGCCCTTGCAGCAAGCACAAGTATTGCCACAGAGACACCAGGGTGACACTTCTTGAATAAAACCCCTTCCTTGGGAGTCAGGGAGCTTTGCAGCTCACATGTTATTCTGGATGAAATATGGGAAACAAGCTCCCAGTGGTGTCTCAGCTCACCCAGCAGCTGCTGGATCTGCCTGCAGTGACTGCAGCACTCTCTATCCCTGCTGCCCTTCCTTTTCAGACATGGATCAGGAGGGCATTAACTTGTTTTCTCTATGCAGGCCCCAGCCTCACAGACATCCTGCTGGACAATATTTCAACAAAAAGCATTTGACAAGATTTATGGGGCTGTTACTGCCAACTGTGGACTGTGGAAAGTAAAAAATCTCCTTTCTTAGGTAATAAAATATAAAATGGAACCCAATTCCTCTCCAGGGTAGGAATCATTATGTTTGACAATGCTGTAAAACACATGGTGCTACAGCATGGGGGTAGAGTAAATGCTGCCTTTGGAAATCTCCATTGCAAATCTGGGATGTGTGAGTCATTGCAGAGTAAGAGAGGAAGGGCTTTGGGTGGAGAGAGTCTCTCTTCAGCCTTTCTTTTCTCTGAAAGAACCGGAAATCCCTTCACAAGCTTTGCAAAGATTTTCTGAAACTGATTTTAAATTCATTGAACTAAATTGGAGCAAGTACTATGGGTATATACAGCAAGACTGGTTTGCTCCTTTATTACATCAATTTAGCTTAATTGGCTCACAGAATGTTTAACCTGATGAAAGACTTTTCACTAGTTCAATTGCACAAATTAGAAATCAGGCCTGATGAACCTGAATCCTCTTTGTGCCAGAGACTCTGTACAAAGATTGTCTAAGGGAGAAAAAAAGTAGCAGCTCTCAGATGATGATCTGCCTCTTATATGCCTGCCTGTTTATCCTTTGATTTGTCTATACCAATCATTTTTCTGGTCTGTGTACACTGTGCATCTCTGGCAACGTTACCATAGTGAAAAGCTAGCTGCAAGATTTTGATTTAAGTTGCACTGTGCTAGGAAAGACCTAAATTTCCAAAATCTATCCTAGGCAAGGGAAAGAGGAGGTGTTATGTCAGGCAGGAATAGGAAATGAAGGAGAGATGAGAGAGACATAACTGTATGGCTCAGACATTCCCCTGGAGTGTCAAAGGTGGGTAAAAAGGTGTTCACAGCAGAACCACAGTGCAAAGTGCATTGTCTCCTCCCCTGTGGGGTGTGCTCACAGAGCAAAGTTCTGTCAGCCCACTGGGAGAGGCATCTTTTAATTTCATGTCAGCATTTGCAGTACTTAATAAAATCAGATTGCCTCAGGACTGAAAACTCTTGATTCTGTGTGTGTCAGGAAATTCAGTGTAAATGGAAAAGGCAGTGAGATCACCTTATGCCAAGACTTTGGGGGGCTTTTGGCTTACCTTGGCTTGCCTTGTATGAGCAGAAGAGAGAACATTCTAGTGAGTGGTTCCTTTGACTGTATTAGTAGATGCAGATATTTATTCATTTGGGCTACTGTAATTACTGACAGCTCCCAATAACAAAGTAATTTAATTTTGCACAATTACTATTTTGGATTACTGGCTTACTAGTTACCATCACTAGACCAGAGTATCCCCTTGCTTCTGCCCTGCTCCTTCCTCAATCTGTGCTTTGGAGATCACAGACACTTCTGTAAACATGCAACAAGACCAGTCCCCACTGGCTCTAAAACATCCTTAACATTTTAATACAGCAACTGCTGCAGAATATAGAGTGGCATTCACATAAAGCATTCACTGCCAGGCAAAGGCAGTGTGTGAAAGACAAAGCAAAGAACCCTTAAAAACAAAGGAAAAAGAGGTGAAAAGGTCACATTGAGGGCAGTAGTTTCTTGTTTGGCCAAAAACTGGTTTTAGTGCAAAATCCTTTTATTTCCCCTGGTTCTCCTTATCACCTCCCACATGGCATCTCCCTCCCTGATAAGCAACCTGCTCTGGGGTTTATTCTTTACTGTGCAAGCTTGTCATGTCTGTGTTTAATGAAGTTTAATTATCTTCTGAGATTCAATGAATAATTATAAATCTCTTCAAGATGCAATCACAAGCACTTCATGGTTCATTAACAGTGGAAAATCAATTGTAATTCACCTAATCCCTCTCTCCTGACCAGCCATGTGCTTGTCACTCCTGTGCACCTTGTTGTTTTTCCCTTGTTTCAACACCAGGGAATACATTAATCTGTTTTTCTATGAAACAAGGTATAGTTTAGGGTGGGGGAAAGAATTATGGAATACAGCAAGTGGGACCTTAGACAGCAATGTTATATAGACCTACCAGTGAGCCTTGTCTCATGCTGAGGATGCTTTGGATATATCAAGAGCTCCAGTGTCCTCAGTTTGGAGACACCTCTGAGAGAGTAGTGGCCCCAAATTGGAGATCATCTGACTGCATACATCTGACTTTCCTCTTGATCTGGTCTTCAATTTGAACTCAAATACAATTTTCCTTGTTGAAAGCCTCCTGAGATCTCTGAACCTTTGCACTATTTGGAGAGTAAGTGTTATTAGGATACTGCTGGGAGCCAAGAAAGCCTTTTCTCAGGCTGCTCAAGGACAAGGAATTATAACAATGATTAAACACCTGCTGGAGATGTGAGAGATGTGATGTTTTGCAGAAAGCACGTTTTCAAAGAGGTGTTGCCTTCTTGGACCAATGAGCCTTTTCTATTCTGTATTGCATGAACTACTCTATATAAGTGTAGTGTTTCTTTAAATAAAGCTCTCTTTTGCTCCTCCATTACACGAAGGACATTGTTGCATTACTCTTTCTGCCTCTCTTATAGCCAAAATGCAACAGAATAAGGTCTGAAAATTTATTTTTGTTGGGACTAAAAAAGCTGGAGATGTCAGCCCTGGCACAGGAAGCTACTCAGTGCTATCTTTAACTTTCCAAACAGCAGGCAGCATATGAATCCAGCTGCACAATCATCCTGCAGTGACCTTTCTAATTGAAATCTTTAACCTTTCTGCACAGTTACAGATACAAATTTTTACTGAATGCAGAAAAGGTGGTTGTTTTAAATTTTTTAATAAAGGTTAAAAGATTGAAAAATAAAAGAGGAAGTGAGACTGAGAAAGAGGGATGGAAATTAATGCAGTTGAGTTGCAGTTTCCAGCAGCCCCAGGAGAGTTCTGCAATGAAGATGACATTTCCATACAATTGACATTTCCTGGCTGGAGCAGTCTTCTAATTTGCAGCTGCTTGTGTGCAGAGACCATCATGAAGAGGATCATTAGTTTTTCATATTCATCAAATGGAACCTAATTTTCCCCCATCCCCACATATCCCACATCTCCTTTCCAGAACTGGCACAAGCTCTGAGCTCTGCCTTTCCTTCACCTTTTTTAGGGGTGATCTTTGCCCACCTCCTGATTTTTCAGCTCTCTGTGGAGTTTAGTGGAGACAAAAACTTGCTTTTTACTGGAAAGATGGATGACAACAATGCCTCTTGTGATTACAGCTTCCAGTTTGGGGAGTGAGGTTTTTTGTGCTATTCCATTTCTTCCTATGTTTACTCTTTGTATTTGTGTGTACAGCTTTTCTTGGCAGAAGCTGCTGTACAGGCACTACAAGAACTCCTGGCAGAGCACAGTTTTGTGACTTTCAGGGTCTGCAGGTTCATAATTGGCTTCCAGCATCTTACACTCAAGTCCTTCATGGGTGATACTTCCTCCTAGTCACAGGTTGCTGTGGAACAGAGCAGCTTGTCTTCCAGATTGTAGAATTCTTTCCAAAGTGCATGTAAACTGGAGATGAATGCTCCATGACACTTCATCGCTTTCAATCTGCTTGATTCAATTTTGATGAATAGAATATGCATCTTCAGCTGAATTACTCCTCTTCAATAAATATGTTGCTGCAGTAATCAATTGGCACATAACTAACAAACAATAACTATCTTATTAAATTGGAATGAAATGCAAATGCAATCTGGATTTGTTTAGATCTGCAGTGATGAGTTCTTTGCTTCCCCTTCAGCCATTGCTCCTCTCGTGGCTGTCTCTGGGTACAATTATTGACTTGCTGCCCTTTAGGGTAGAGTTGAATCAATGTTTCATGTGTGCCTCGAGCCTGCACAGCAAGTCACCGAGAGCAAAGCTGGATCCATTCAGGCACCAGCTGGTGGCCAAAAGGCACAACTGCTTTAATTACCCTCTAATCCTGGAGCTTTCCTACAGGGGCACTTCAGAAAGCACAGAGATCAAGGCCAGCCCTTTCTATTCACTCCTTGCCACCAACACTGTGTCTTCTGTCTTTGCCCAAAGCAATTCCCAGCCTTTGTCCCAGTCCATTTTCATGCTGCATCACATCCCTGGACTAAGGCACAGTGCTCTGTGGAACTCTGTCCTTCACTGCAGCTGTCCCTGCCTGTCTGGGCCCTGAGGATGGATGGATGGATGGATGGATGGATGGATGGATGGATGGATGGATGGATGGATGGATGGATGGATGGATGGAAGGAAACTAGAAATGCCAGCAATTTGCTTTCCAGCAGGCAGATAATATTATTGTCCTGTTCAGTTGCACTGTGGAATAGGATGTTGGATTAGATAACAGAGATGAGAGACAACATCTAAGTCACAGTTGTCCTGAATTGCCATGTAGCATTGACGTGCAGTGATCAGGATCAGCTGAGAAATGGTTGGGATGACTTTGCCCATGGGAGGAACACTGTGGCACAGCAGAGGAAAGACTTCTCTCCCTGAGTGAACAAAAAAAGATCTTGAGTAACAAACAAATAATCTTCAGACTATTCACATAGTTTTTAATTAACTGATGGTTCCATTTTTTACTCTTTCAGGTGTGAGATAAGTTAGTCAAGAGAACATCTCAGGTATTTTGCTGTTTCTGGCCATACCAGAAGTGGCTATATTTTTTTTATATTTTATATTTTTATTTTTTTTTTTATTTTTTATATTTTTTATATTTTTCCATTTAAGAGGGTTAAAAAGAGAGACTTTCCTTCATCATAACTTGATGGCATTCTGGAACATATATTCCTCCAAGGAGTGCAGCCCTGGACCCATTTCTTTATAACTTTTTACCTGCTTTCTCCATTTTTAGCAGGGTGAGGTAAGTGTAAGACAGTCTCACTGGCAGTGGTGACAGTTCACACCCTTTGCACTGTCATAAACTGGGATGGAGAAACAAGGTGAAGAGCTTACAAGGGCAGTGCTTGGTAGAAGTTTGCTGTACATCCTGAGAGCTGCCTGTCCTGCAATTCCCATCCTGTGGGGAGAGGGGGCAAGGGATGGCTTGTGTTACAAGAAGGAGCTGCTGTTTGGGAATCATCTCTATTACAAAGCACCTGAGATAGCAGCAGATCAATTGATTCTTAAGTAGTTAATGCATTCCCCTCCCCTTGGGCAACTCAGAATCTATAGCTCAGGAATTAGATAAAACAGCTCAGCTATGTTCAGCTGAGAAAACAGGTATTTGTGTTCCTCATGGCACTGCACATACTATGGGGAGCATCATCTCTTCTGCTGCAGACACCTTCCTGTCTTGTGTTGGAATCCCTGGCAATTAACTTCTGTGTGAAATGAAGCATCTCCTTCTGGAGTTGTTGGAGAATTCTGATTTGAGCTGTTTGAATGGATGAACCTCCAGCATGTCCCCTCAAATAGTGCAGCTGTCCTACCTTTCCCCCTTTAGCCCAGTGCTGTTATGCTCAGTGCAGAATGAGAGAGTAAGAGATGCTTCAGATCATCACCAGTGCCTCTGAGATCAGAATTAATCCTCTGCAGTGTTACAGCAAATGCTTTGCAGAACTTTCAAAGGTAGCAGAGGGTGGTGAATCCCTCTTTAGAGACCAGGGCACATTATCAGAGGTGGGCTTGAGCCCTGTGTGGGTTTCTGTATCTTTCAGTGCAGCATCAGGACTCTCCAGATGTGCACCCAGGAACAACTTTTCCCAGGCTATAACACTTCTGATATCAGAGTAAGGAAAAATCAGGTTTTCTTTCAATTTCTGATCATAAACAACCTGCTCACAGAAGTGGTCCTGTATGAGAACAGATGAGCTGCATAGAACAGCAGCCCTGAAAAGTGGCCCAGTGGGTGGTGTGGCTCCTGGGAATTTGAGTGGTTTTCTCTCTGCTGCAAGGGATTGTTAGATTAAAGGGATACAAGGACATTCAAAAACTTAGTCTGAGTTACTACAGCTTTCCAATCTTCTAATATCCTGAAATACTGTTTCAAACTATCTGGCCATGCAGTGGGGATTGAGCCCTGGGCATACACCAGAAACAAAGGAACCAAATTCTTAAAATTTCTAAGGCCTAAAGGAATATTACTATTTTATTTATTGTTAGCAGTCACTTCAAACACTAATTAGCAGCCTCCAAGGGGAATTTGCTAGCTGTGCATCCTGCTGGGCTTGATATACACTGCATTCATTTTAAGTTGATGTCTTAATTAAACTGCCCCCTAATTATTTTAATTAGCTTTAAAGCAATAACTTTCCGTGGAACCACTCAGATCAGAAACTAATTGGCTCCCTTCTGTTTACATAGGCCTGGCTCAGGAAAATGTGGCAATGGAATGGCAGGTGGGTTTGGGAAGGGAATACACTCCCTTCCACACCCTGTGCTTCTGCTGCTTGCTTTCAGGACAAGGAGTCACCTGCCAGGCTGAGATGGAGATGGCCAAGCTGGCAAGTGCTTCACCATTTATTCATGTGCTGTGCAGGATGAGGGTGCTGTATGCTCATGTTTCAAGAAGTTACTCCATCTTCTGATCACTGGCCCAATGACAAGCTGTTCTGTTTTGGTTTTCATACATTTGGGCAGCTTCACAGCATCTAGTCAATGGACCTTGACCCTGGCTGGGAGCAGGGTCAGTCCTTGTCACAAACAGTGGCATTATTAATGTCTGCAGTGGCTGCTGCAAACTGTGCAGGTCATCACACAAGCTTAATAGTTCAGGGCTTGCTGTGCCTTATACTGAGTAAGGAAAAGCAACATATCCACAATTCCAGGCATCCCTCATCGTGCATGTTCAGCCTCCCATGGGTCAGTATTTCCTGTGCTGGGAGAAGGCTGGTGCTCCCTGCAACCCACAACACCCATCCCAGAGATTTCAGTTGGATACTACTGGGAACCAGGGAAGAAGCAGCCTTGAAGCCTTGAGTTTCAGGCCTTCACAAGGACAAGAAATTATAACAATGATTATACACCTGCAGGGTGTGTGAGAGACGTGATGATCTATATATTTTATCTCATGCAGTTGTCAACCTGATATTTCCTTCTTGTTTTCCTGTGTTTATTTAAAACCTCTATCACAGAACCAAAAAATCATGATGAGAAGAAAAGTATCCCAGAGGTAGCAGGTGAATGTGTATAATCATTCATTGTCACCAATGGAAAACCACCCTAGATGCCATCAGCTCCATTTGGAGGTGTGTGCTAATTAGACTATTATTACAATGTATATTTGAAAACAATTAGAATTGCAGTGCCAGCATGTGGCTAATTCAACCTCACAATATTAATTTGGTGAAGGCAGCAACTGGTGACTTAGTTTGCTTGCCAAACTGTGTGTGTGTAGCCTTTGATCAGGTGCCAGTGCAGCTACTGCCATCAGAGAGGGGGACACACTCCCCAGTGCTCCTGGGGTACCACACATCTCTGTTACCTTTCTTTTGAGTCAAAATTCCAGAAGTGTTTTAGAGGGAACAGCCCTAGAATCACTGCCTTGTGCTTGTTTCTGTGGTTTCCTGGGGCTGGAACGAGATTGAGACAGGACCAAGACCAGCAATTTGTCAGCCTTGGGGCAGTGATCACTGCTGGCCAGCTCCAGCTGTTACCTGAAAGAGAAGGGCTTTCCCTGCACTGCTCTTTGCCTGATTCACCTGGCATTGCTCCAAAGATCTCTGCTGCCAGAGGATGCTGAGTGGAACATATTCCTGGAGCTAAGTGATTCTTCCCCCTTGAGGAATTTGCACTCAGCAGTCCTTGTCTACTTCTACTAATTTCCATGTCACGAGGCAAAATAAAGGCCTCATGCTCTACATTTGCAAAAAGCAGAGTTTTGCCTGCCTTATAGGAGAAGCCACATTTTGCCATGATCACCATCTGTTTTCAAATGAATTCTCTGGAAGTCAGGCTTGGTTTTGATTAAAAGGGAAGACTTGCTGTTTTTCTAAAAATCTCTGTGTAAAGGCAGCACTGTTTCACATCATAATTTTGACAGGTTTAATTTTGCAGCTGGACTTTCATGCTTTACATGCTATATGCATTTTTTTCTAACCTGTGGTGGTTAAATCTGGAGCTCTGGAAATGGGGGAGCAGGAAAAGAGTAGCTAGTATTTAAGTGCATGGTTTCCCTGGTCTCCTCTGTGGCATTGGCAGTGCCACCTCTGGCAGACTCTGCCTGGTTTCCAGGCTCAGGGTGGATTAATGCAGTGGTAACATGGGTTTTAAGCTCCTTGCATGCACATCAATGGCTGTAGTTGTCAGTTAAAATTTGCTATTGGAATAATATAAACACCCTTGAAGGTATAAAAAAACTAAAGTTGGAGATCAGGAGATGGTTTGTATTGGCTTTAATTCCAAGACTAGAAGAACATAGTTTTTTTTTGCCATTTGAGCAGTCTTTATGTACCAGAAAGGAGAAAAAGGCAGAGGAAGATGCAAAGATTGATGAATGAACCAGAGGAAAACAAGGAGGCTGCACAGAAAATAGAGTGGTGAAAGGGATGGTTTCAGTTCTGTATTAACAGACATTAAGTTGCTTCTTCTAAGGGCACCTTCCCAATCCCACTGCAGTGCAGATAGCAGCACAATGGCCCTTCAGCATTTTGCTGGCACCTAAGGGGAGCCTGTGGGCCTTGTTTAACAGCACACACAGATGTCTGATGTCTGATGAGAGATCTACCAATTTCTGCATGCAGGCAAGAAAATGGATGGGATGAGCTCTGTTCCCCCTTCGTGCATCTTCAGCAGAGCAGAGTGAGACACATTTTTTCAGTGGGGCCTTTTTTGTCAAAGGTAGGAGGAAACACGAGGCTGTGATCTGCTTGGTGAGCTGTCCCTGCTGGTCCCAGAGCACAGAGCACTTGAGAGCCAGGGCACATTGTTTTACTTTGAGTAAAACAGACTCAAGCACCAATTACCAAACATTTTGGCACCAGATTCAACAGCATGGGGGGTTCACCTGAGCAGTCTCTCTGAAAGACACACCTTTAACTAACCACAAGCTCTTGGACTCTGTGCAGCAATGTCTGGCTGAAATGCACAGAGCATGTGAATTACTTCACATGTTGTTTGTTAATAAAGACCACGAAGGGATGTAAATTGAAGCCACCTTACAAGAAGATGGGTTGAGAAAATTATACAGTTATATCCTTTCTTTGAGTCATAAGCTCAACTCCCAGTCTGGCAATGGTTTAAAGCTTGATGTTCCTAAGAAACACAGGAATTAGAAGTAAAAACCCTGTGGTTTGATGGTGGAGTTGGCACCAACACTTGCACCAGCTCAGCTTCAAACCTTGCAGTGTCTTTCTGTCATTTTGTTTTTCTGTGTGTGAAAAAACATTGTCATATTGCTTTTTACTTCATTCTCTCAGGGTAATCCCTTCTCTCAAGTGTTTGTGGTATTTTATTCAGTGCATTAGTAAAGCTGAAGCATGCAGAACTGTTTTAGAAGCTGAACTACAGTGGAAATTATTGGGTAATGTCTTGCTGTTTTTTAATCTTTTATTCAGGACTCTAGAGTGAAGCATCTGCTATTTCCTCTGCCATGCTCTTGTCTCTTCATTTGGTTTATCAATTAAATATTTCGTTCTTTACTTTGCTATTCCAGATTTTTAGTTGTCTCTCACATAGAGGAACTGAGAAAAATATTTAATTCATTGCCTCCCACATATGCTGGTTCTTGAGGAATTCCTTCTGAAAGTGCCAGACTTCTTTGGTCCTTTGTTGAATATCCATTTCTAAGGAGTTTCATATTTATTCTATGAGCCAAAGACAATTTTTTTATTCAACTGGAAGAAAAAAAAAAAAAAAAAGCAGCTGGGAAGCTTTAGATGTGCTTGGTTTATTTGGTCTCAAATCTGCTGTTGTTAAAAACTGCTGCATGAGTATTTAACAATCATTTTCTCCCTCATGCATGCCTACTTATGAGAGGAAAAATAGACACTGATTGCATTGTGTAGCTGATTACTTAAACAAATGCTCTGCAAGCCTCAGCCATCCTGGAGCTTTCCATACTGACCCTGGATTCTATTTCTCTGCACATAACACATATCAGAGTGTTGCCATAAATTGGCATAGCAAGTGCTGCTGATTTATGCCACCTAAAGATGTATTTACCCTGCTAATAACAAGGGATTTTATCAAAACTCCTGATGCTAGGAGCAGAGCAGATTGTAATGAGAACAAGATAGGCTGGGATCAATAACATTTTGATTCCCTTAGGTCTACAGTCCTGCAGCAAGCACATTTTTTCCCATTATTATTCTTTCAGAGCAGTGTCCAACAACCAGAGTGGTTCCATGTGCTGCACTGAGCTGTCTGAGGTATTAAGCTGTCTCCTGGTTACTGACAATGGCATGTGAGTCTCTGGTGGGACTGTACAAATTCACTGCAGGCCTGAAAAATGCATAAAAGACTCCCTGAATACATTTCCCTAATTCAGAAATGCAGTAGAGTCAGAGGCAACAACAGAAAACAGATTCTGCTGAGTCCTAACAAAGTTTTGTCTTTCCCATATCCCTGGGGATGTCATATTCTAATTATATGTAATTATTGAAGCAATGGTTCCTTTAACAAATTATCCCCAAAGTGATGGGAGCAGGCACAGCATGACTGGGTGAGGGGAATACTTGTGTTTTTACAGTGAAGACAAATACAGAGGGAGCAGTGGGGGAGATGCAATGCTGCCATCCCCAGCTGCTGCAGCTTCTAGACACATCTTTAAAAGATATTGCAAGGACAAAAATAGATAATCCTGTCAAGAACATCCTGGTAGCCAAGTGCATTGTATACAAGGAGGTGAATATGCTTCTATCCATGGCAGGGGCTGGGCTGAAAACCACCTGTTCTCCTTTCTACCATTGAAACAATCTGTAAAGTCCATAAAAATCCAAGCAGAAGTAAACTAAGGAGAATCATGTTGATGAAAGGGCCCTTAATACAAAGGACTGGGCAGGATAAAGGGCTTGTTGAGTCTGGAGTCTTGGGTTGCCATTATATCACAGTGAACCTGGCAGGTGCATCTTTCATTTAGGACATTTGCCATTTCCTAGGTAACAACAGCAGGTGGGAGCAGTGGGGGTGCAGGCACAGGAACGTGCAATGGAACTGGAAGGATGTAAATGCAAAGGTAAGGATTTAAACCCAAGACTGAAATCTGTGCCTTTGGTGTGATTCTGAAATTGTTTGAAGATGGTTGAGGTACTCACACTACAGGCAGACTCCACCTGCATGGCAGGTGAAGGTAATGGGATAAATCAGTTGCTATTACTAACTTTTATAGAATAAGGGAATATGGAATCCCACAATGATCACATGCAGTGGGGATAATGTCAATGTGTATGCAGGACTATGAGTCTTTTCCAGCTGATTTCACCAGGAGGTTGGAGTTGTGTCTCAAGGGAAAAACTGAGCAAGGCAAAATTTAGCCATGCTCTTACATTTTACTTTCCTCTCTCTCCTCTCCTATGTCTCAGAGAGATGATAAAAATAGAGACATATAAACTCAAAAAGAAAGAATAATGGTTTTATCCTGCTGAGGGACTAGATTTAGAGATTTTGGCTAGTTTTCATCCTAAGTGCTGCTGACTTGAGGAAATTCTTTTGATCATCTAAGCCTTGGCTAGAGTTAGTTGCCAAATCCCTATGGATACCTTGGGATTTACAGCAGATGCTGAATGAAAGATTTATCTGTGGCCCACAGCCCTCCATGGCCATTCAGAGCTCTGCTTTCCCCAGAGGCAAAGGCCAGCAGAGGAATCATCTTTAATATGTCATCTATTGTGCAGAGGTCTGAGAAAGTGTGAGGGTCACCTGATCCTACCCAGGACACAAAGATAATTTCTAGTGGAAGGAGGTCTTGAACAGGGACAGCATTCTTTGAAGATTGGTCTTCCCCAGAGATCAGGGTATAGGAAAAAGGAATTAAGTCTAGGCCACACTCTGCAAAATTTTTTTGCATTACTTTGTTTTTTCCTCCTGTCCACACTTTTGACATCACACAAAGGTTTGGGAGCAGTGGGAATAGCTTATATTTTATTAATACATGTAACAAGTGGCCAGGCTAACCCAGCCTGATGAAGTCAGCTCTGTTTCATGCCCTCTTCTCACTTTCTGTGCCTTGACTTTTCTGTTCTGTTTGTCTGAAATTAACAGATGTGAAATGACTTTCTGTCTTTTCCTGTTTTGAGCTCAAGACCTAGAGGGAGAGTAGAGCATTCCTGTGTTTGCTTTACAATTTGTGGCTCCACTGCAGTGCAGCCTCTCCCTTTCAAGGGCCAGCATGTCCAGAACCCTTCTCTCCCACTGCAAACCTAACAGGCACTCACTGCCACCCTGCTCTCCTGCTCTGGCTATCCCTATACTTTGTACACTCTTCTACAAGCTCCAATCTGTCAGATGTTGAAAGCTCCCTGGGAATTCCAGCAGGGTACAAGACTTCACACAGGGAGCCCAGATGTGATAAGTGAACTAACAGTTTTGTGCTTCTTCACTGATACCCAGAGGGGCCTTGGGATCCTTGCTCAGCCTCCAGGGAATCAGCAAACAGGCTACAAAGAGGAAAGGACAGTGGCATTCAATCTGATGAGGCCTTTTCCCCTGGGATGCAGCTGTAGCTTGCATTGCAATGGTAAAGTAGACACAAAACATCCCCAAATTCCCCTGAGAGGAGATACCAGAGCATTTCTGCTGGTGAGGGAGGCAGGAGCTGTGCCTGGAGTCAGCCAGCAGTGGGAAGCCACCACACATTGGGATTGCAGGAAGAATACCCACTGAGTGTGTCTCCTTCTGCTCTTTGATGGTTGAGGAATTGTTCTGGCTCTAAAAGCTTCCAACTGGTACAGCTCATTCTTCCTGCTTAGCTCCATGTGTTTTCAAACACAAGCCTGGAATTTAGTGGGTGGTAATTACACTTCAACATTAATATTTAAACCACAAACACGGTTAGCACACTAATACTATCCCCAAAGGCTACTGCTCATTCAAGTTTCATCCTTATGAGACTTAATTATTGTCAGGGATGAATCCTAAAAGGCAAGAAATATTACAGCTCAAAGACTAAACATTCCCTTGATCATTAGAGTTACAGGATTTGGGCACAGACTATGCAAAGGGCCTTGGCTAGAGTGGTAACACTAATACTGTTACTAAAATCCACTGAGTTTTTAAATGCTAATTTTAAATAGCCACTGAGATTTATTTGCAATTCCAATTATACAGACATCTCAGCCTTCAGCTAGTTTTAGCCAAAGAATAACTTTGCAAAACTGAGCTGTCATTACCTGTTGTGCAGATGGAGACACAGCAATGTTTTGGGGGCCTGACCTGAGGAAGCATCAGGACTCCTTGGTCTGAGGTGGTGTCTGATGCTTCAATGTTCCACTGACCTCCAGCTTACTCCAAAATTTTACAAATCTTTTCAAGCCTCTAGCTCAGCCTGGGGTGAATTTCAAATCTGATGTTCCAAGTATGTGATTTCCTATTTCAAGATGTCATTATTGACATTTTGCATTGTTCGGATAAAAATCATAGCCAGAAAGATGAATTCTGTTTTTCCTTCTGCCTCCCTCCCCCTTTTTCTCAGTTTCTGTGCTGTGCTGGCTACTTAGTAATGCTGTCATATGTGGTGGGAAACTCACACCTCATGGAAAGAAAGAAGTTTTTTCACATGCATCTTTAGATTAATTACGAGTTTCTTTAAAGTCTCAGAGCTTTTAACAAAGGGTGGTGCAGACTCTACCACTTGTGTCCAATCAAGTCTGCTCCCTCAGCCTAAAACTAATGAGTGCATTAACTTCAGAGGGAGATTCATAAACTTTACTGCCTGAGGATGCTATGCTTGCTGTTTAAAGAGTAGCCTCTAGAGATTGCTTTAGCCAACTGCATTCCATTTCCTTTAGAAAAATCCATGAGAAGGTTCCCATTACTCACAAAAAGTTGTGTGGATTTTCCAGGAGTGATGGTGTGGTAGAGTAGATTAAATCCATCATTTACACTGCTCAGGAAGCAGCACTGGAAAGCTCACTCTGACCACTCTGACAGATGGTTTAAAAATTAACAAATACAGGCACAGTGGATGTGAATTCTGTGTTGTCCTGCACAAATGTGATGTGTGTAGGATGCTGGAGCACCAGTGGCTATTTGCCCATTATTTGCCATCCAACTGCATGTTAACAGATGGCTGGGTAGCATTTTGGTAATATTTGGGACCAATGGTGACTGGTGCAGGAGTATCAACAATGACACAGCCTATAAAATTGAAAATGATACAGAATGGTTTTAAAGCTTGATTTGTAAGAGACATGGCACATGAGAGGGAGAGGTTAGTTTTTTCCCTCAGATGAGGGTGCCTAGTGCTTTAAATGTTGAGCATTTTCCAAGACTCACTTCTGTTCATGGGTGAGAGGTGCCCTGGGAATGTTGATGATCAGACCAGCTCAACAAAGGCCCCAGTTCTGTTGTAGCACACCTGAGTCTATTTGAACAGTTAGATTTGTTGTGACATAAAAATCCTACTGGTGATTCAGAGAGACACTTGTCAAGAGATACTAAAGAATAAAAGTGGAAGAGCATTCATCTGCAATTACCTTAGATGCTTTTAGTAACAAAAGAATGAATTTTGCATGCAAGTGAAGCTACACAGAGATCAATGTGGCCTGCAGCTATATTTTTTTGTCAGTTCTCTGTACATTTTTCTTTTCAAAGTCTGTTTTTCTGCTCACTGTTTGCACAGAGACATTGACCATGACATAGAATAAGCATGGTAGTTTTAAAAGTAGCCTGACATGGCCTGTTTATCCTTTCATTTCAAAAGCACACCAGATAGATCTATCTCATCCTCCTGTAATTCCCTCCTTTTCTTGCTTTTTTCCCTCTTCTTGAAAACTGTAGTAGCAAAATTGAATGGGAGCTGAAATCTTCTTGGAAAATTGGAGCTCAGCAGTAAGCTTTCTGTGCAAAGACTTGAGAAAGAAAACCTCAGAGAGAAGGAAATAGGGAGTTAAGATGGAAGTGCTGATATGACCTTAACTTGAGTGTCATCCACAGCAATGCTTTAATTTATTCAATCAATTGCAGGGCCCTTAGGCTGGGAAAGGATAACTCTGGGATATTAAATCTGTCCCTCTCTCCAATCTGTCACTGGTGTGTCAGAATACATTGATTCTTCTAGTCCTGCTTTTATTAACTGTCTCCTCAACGTGGCCTCTCCATCTATCACACACTAACCTGCAATTGCTTGCTGAGTGCAAGACCCCTGCAAAACCTCTGGGTTCTGTGCTGACCCCATGTTTTATCACTGTCAGTGCAGATGTAATGACCTGCTATTACTGTATGTTATTCATCCCCACACACCTGGGGAATGCCATGGAAGGCTAGACTGGAATCCTGTTCTGCCTTCTGCCCTCTCACAGCCTATGTGCATCACAAAAGATGTACCACACCTGGGCTGGAAATCCTGTGGCATGGTAAAGGGTGGCCTGGGGGATCCAGATCCTCCCACATGCCCCTTGATGGCTGGTTTAACTGCACTTGCCATTCCTGCAGATGGCAATTCCATTTCCAGCTCAAATCTGCCTGGGACAATCTCTGTCAGGCAAGTGTTTGCCCAGGGCAGAAGGAGATTTCACAGCTGCTCACTGTGCAAACAGCTTGGAGCTGAAGGGCTGACATTTCCCAGGTGAACTGAAGTGTCAAAACCTGACTCTCTAAACTAACTCTGAGCTTAACAGTATTATAAAAAGGGCTAAACTCATCCCTCCTATAGTATTGGATTCAATTCCTTTTTAGAGGCTAAGGCTACTTGTAAGCATCCTGTGGATCCAAAGTGGTTGGTGTCACTAGTTTTGTGGATGTTTTCCTTGGTGGCCAAGGCTGGCATTCATTTATGGCCCAGCACAGCTTTGCCTCAGTGATTACTGACCCCCAATAGCAGAGTGAAGCTCACAGATATGAACATTAAAACTGGAAACAGCATTTTGATCACCCACTTTTGCCTCACCCAAGCTCAAGACTCCAAGCCAGGCTGCCTGCCTCCTCAGTTTGGACTGACTTAATAATTTTGGTTTTGGAAACTGTCAAAACTGGAAAATCTGCATATTTTGTACAAATTGAAATGAATCTGATAATCAGAGAAATAAACTGCCCAGGAGCTCAGCAGAGTGTGGGAGCTCCATGAGCTGCACACCCCTAGCATGGGTGAGAGGCTGAGAAAATCCTGCCCAAAATCCACTGCCACAATCCTTGCTCTGGCTCTCACACCCCTGTAAGATTTGGAGAGAGGTTGTTTAAGGTTCCCATCATAACCTTCCCAGCTGTAGCATCCAAATCCACTTGCAGCTTTGAAAATATCAGCCCTCTGGCTATACCCTGACTGCATTATCCACAGTCCCAGGGTGCTTTAATTAAAGACTTTCCCAGTACTTTAACCACTGCAAAGCTGGGCACTGGCAGTGGGTGGCTTTGAAAATTTTTACCTTTACTAAGAAGCCTCTGTTGTAAAGACAGGTACATTTCCCCTCTGCAGTCTGAGTAATTGAGACATTTCTCTTTCCTGATTTATTTGCCCATAAAATTCCAGGTCGTTTTGGCACTGCTTCTTTCCCTTGTAACATGAGCAAATATTGAGCAGCAAATCCTCACCTTAATTTCATTAATTATCTGCTAAGGTTGGAAGCCTCTGAAATAATGTCTGATTTTAATAGAGATCTCAAAATCAAAATAAGCTCACAGTCCCTCCACTGTTTTCAAAGCTCTTTTTCTCCTTTTTCTTTGAATCTGATATTAATTCACCTTCCCCTTCCAAAGATTTTCAGGTTTCTTTGTTCTTATCTGAGATGGAGAAGAATAGGTGATTGTGTTTCATTACCATGGGCAATACATTTGCAGTAAGTTTCTCACTCCTACAAATAAATAATGAAATAAAGTCCCTAATTCATCCAAGTGATTTTTTTTTTCTTAGTGCCTGCATGCATACTCACTGTGTCTCTCAGGTTCAAATGGAAGAAACCATCTTGCTGTTCTGTAAATATCCCAGCAGGAATAATACAGAGTGCAGAAAGGAAGTGGAAAAGAAACAGCTGACAAAAGTCTTCTGGAATGATCCTGTTCAGGCTGCAGAATCCTATTAGCTGAAGGTCTGGCCAGGGACCCTAAAGCAGCTGAATAATCAAGATGTCTTTTTTCCTAGAGAAGTCTCTACTGCCTGGGTTTCTTCTGAAGCTGAATCTCACTTTGATAATCTGGGCTAGCCCTGATGTGTTCTGCTACCCCTTACTTCCCTCCTGCTGCTGCAACAGCACAGGAGCCAAGAAGAAATTGTCAAAATAAAAAGTCTCCCAGTTGTTTCATGAAAAATTAAATATTTGTGGCCTGAAGAATGGTGCTGAGTGTCCAGATCTCCTCCAGCTCACTGACAGATACACCCCCACACCCAGCTAACAGGCACAGAGCTGAGCTGGGCTTCTGCTGCTTCATTCCCCAGGCTGGGGAGCAGTGCTCTGTATTTACAGGCATCTTTGGGGTAGGTACAGGAGGCTGCTCAAGGCTCTGCCAGGTTTCCAGATAGTTGGTGGCTATCACAGCAAATCAATCTCCTGCACATAAAATATCACTTTGAACAGGAAACACATTTCTCATCTAGTCACTCTTTCATCTGGGACAAGCTGGCTGCTCAGAAGTTCCAGGAGAATTAAATACATCTTGCAGAGGATAGATTGATGTGCACATTTATGGGGAAGAGCAGAGTGTGGACAGTGTGCAGGTGTAAAGGGCTCACAGCTGCTATCAAATGTTCTCAAAATCCTATTAAAAGAGGAGTTTCTGGGGAAGGCTCTGTGAGAAGAGGGATAAGGGAACCAGAGAAAAGGAGTAAAATAAGTTTAATTGAGCAAATTTGCTTATTATCATTCCTCAGAGCAGTGTGTGATATAGATGAAGATGTCATAGACTGGTGTGTTAGTGAATTTTAAGTGGGAACAATCACTTTTGTAGGAAATGATTTAAGATAAGATTTCAGCTACTGTGAACATAAAGAGCACAACCATTTGCAGAGCACTTGTAACCAGTTAAATATCCAGAGAAAGGGAAGTTAGTTGGGATGGAATCCAAGAATTGGAAGAACTCAATTTAACATGTCATGGAAAAATCACTTAGAAGACCCCCAGAACAATTAGGGGTCAAACTGAGAGACAACAAAATGTCTCTTATTTTCATTCCTAAATATATTTGTTGGCTTGACTTTTTAATCTGAATTTCATTCCCCATACATTTAGAAGGGGGTATTAGCAGGGAACCTTTGGAGACTAAATTTATCAGGCATCCACAAGGGAGGCAGCACTGGGTGCACAAAGAGGTGAGTGGCTGCTGTTAACTTGGTGGATGGATAAAGACAAGCAGCCAGGCAAAAAAAAATCCCTTTGTGCTGCCTGGTTTGCTTCTGTAGCTTATCTGAGACTCACTGTGGCAAGTCATTTTATGATTTCTGCTCTCTTTGGGAAATGAGCCTGTGGTTTGGGACCAAGACATCATCACTCTGACATTTAAAGGCAGCAGTGAAACTGGGTATTTGCCTGTTTGTGCTCGCTTGGAAATTCCTTCCAAACCTGGCAACTCTTCTCAAGAGGAGAATTGCAGCAGTGGTTGCAATCAACTAATAGAAGCATAGATTTCTGAAGAAGTTAATTGCAGAGGAGAACAGCACACCTCAGCTTGAAAAATAAGGTCTAACATCTTTTTTAGGCCCCAAGTTGAATTCCTAGTTAGGTCATCTCTGTGTCTCCTAATCATGTGTGACATTAAACACTTATTCAATGAAACTCCACTCTTTGCACTAATTATTAAGCATGAAAAATTGATATTGAGTGAGGCCATTGAGCCAAGACGGTTCAATAACTAGCAGGGAGGAGAGATTATTTCGATAAAATAAGTTTGCTTGAGACAGATGGAGTTCCCAGGATGCACTGAGACAATGCCACATGAAATTGTCCTCTGACTTGTGTGACAGCTCTAACTGTGCTATTAAAAAGCCATCAATGAGCTGGAGTGAGGTGATGCAAGAAAGGACACAATGAGGGGGAAACTGAGGGTGTTTTAGACCAAATGTAGGTATATGGTGAATAGAAAATGTAGCAAGGCATGGCTGGGAGTCGTGGAATACCTCTGTGATCCTCAGTGACTGAGATTAAAGAAAAGTGCTGTATTCTTGCAGGATTTCCAGGCAGATGTTATGTGACCTGCCCCTGCCCAGTGGGACAGGCTTGTCCTCACAGTGAATTTCTAGCTGAAAGATTTGTGCAGCACCTCACAATTAAAGAAGAAAATGCTTTGTGTTTGCTGGAAAAAAAAAATCCCCTAATTAATCAGTTTTGCCTTCTCCTCCTCTTTTCCTCTCCTCTTGATTTCCTTTCCCTTTCATTTTTTCATCTCATTCTTGCTCTATAAGCTCTTTCACCCTCTCCATTACTAACCTGACCCTGAGAATTTGGAATGAGAACTTCTTGGAGCCAGCACCTCTCTGTCCTTACTTTTTCCTCTATACTTCATGGAAGCTGTGCCTTGTGCTCTCTGTCCTGGGATGCAGCTGACAGCATTGTTTGGAAGGAAATACCATCCCATAACAGGTTGGGTGGTATATGACATCCAATTATCCAAGCAGAATATAATGTAATTTCACCCATGGGCAGTGCTGAAAGGAATGAATTTCCTCTGAGTGTGATGTATGAGGCTGCCTCTGCTATCTCAGTTTGCTGAGCCTCTTGCCTCATTCCCAGCTTCCCAGCAAATCTCTAAAGCTCAGAAAACACTGGAGCACAGCACGTTTCACAGCTGAGGAACCAAGATAAACCAGAGACACAGAGGCTTTGTTGTTTAAACCCCAGAGCAAACAGAAGCAAATTAATGGGTCTATCTATATCCCTCCCTTTCACTCTTCTGTTTGTCTTTTCCTTTCTTGTTTTCTTCTCTTTCCCTTTTCCTTTGTTCTCTTCCTTCTTTATTTCTTGTTATGATAAACATGATTCATGGCACAAGGGCATTGAGCCTTTGAAACTTTGCTTTACATCAGGGGAAAGGCTAAGGGCAAGGGACTCCAGTTCAGTTTAATTTGTGTTAAACTTAATTTTTCCAGGGATGAGGTGCCGATCAGGAAGGAAAACAGAGCTGTGCCAAGATGTTTTAGGTAAATCCCAATGGGAAGGGCCAGAAAAGGTGCTGGGCTTGTTCCAATCTTACATCTCACAGGTTATTAATATATTCTTAATTTAACAACTACCCTCCAGTGACAAAGTCTGTAGCATTTCTGGCTACTGCTTTGGAATAAATGTTCAAAGGTATGGAGGCATCTATAGAAAGAGAAACATCCGAGTAGTTTGGGTGTTTTGGTAGGTTATTGGTGGGGTTATTTAATTTTGAAGGTTTGGGTAGGGGATGAGTCTTTGCAGCACTGGTGAGACATTTAAAAAAGGAGTGAAAGGAGTACCCAGCACTGCCTTGCACAGGCAAGAAACATGAAAGGAAAAGTTGTGTTAACCCTTCTGGGCTGGCCTGTGATGAGCCTTTAATTGTAGGATTGCACACAACTTCCTGCACCATGCAGTACAACAAACAGCATGTCTTCCAGCTCCAGCTGCATTCTCATGAGCTACTGTCTTCATGTTTATTTGAAAGAGCTGACTGTGAGGCTTTGCTTAGACGTTCATCCAATGAAAAATGACAGCAAGTGGTGCTGAAAGCAATTGTGCAAATCCCAAAGGTCCAAATTAAGGGGAAACCCCTTTCCTATGGGACCAGCATGGAGAGGATTCAGGAGAGACAGGTCTGCCAGCCCTTTTGATGTTTCTCTTTTTCTCTCCTCTGCCTTTCTCCTTGCTGTTAAAGGTAAACACCAACGGGTTGCTGGAGGCATCCTTGGCCCTCTGAAGTGGTGATGCCTATTTGATCTGCCATTTGAAAGTGCATTGTAGTGGTCTGGCATGTGAAGGTCCTTCCTGCTTCCTTGCTGTGTCTTTGTCAGGGGTATGATTTGAGACTAATTAGTTCTCAGCTCTCAGGCCTCACAAAGGAGCATCAGCACCTGGTAGACTTGCTGAAGCCTCTATAAAATGGGAACACATTGCTCTTTCATCTTATTGTACAAATAATTAGAATAACTTAGCCAAAGTCCCCTGGGATGCAGCTCGTGTTAAAAACACTTCTCTGCAATGACTGGCAGCCAGCATGGAAAACTGGAGGGGCTGAGACCTCTTGCCTGTGGACACTTCCAGCCTTTCATCTGTATCCCTGTGGGCTCCAATCCTTCCTAATCCAATCCCTCTAATCCTTTCCTGTGTTTCAGAACTGTCTCTCCCAGAGATGAGCTGAAAGAGGAGTGACATGCAGGCCTGGAAGAGGCAGGGTGGATGACATATTGAGTTTATCAATGCAGTAGATTCTCCAATGATTCTTCCAGCTTTGTGGTCTGGTACATGGTGCATGCCCTGGTCTGGGGGACATGCCAGACCCTTCTCTGTGTGGTTTTCTGGGTCACCCCAGCTGCTCTGCACAACAGAGAAGCTCACACACATGTGCTCAGTGCACTCTCTTGAGCTTGGAAGGCCTTGGCATCTTTAAAACCAGTGGAGTTAACAACAAAAGTAACACCACCTCAGTAAAGTGATTCTGCATACTGCAAGGTTGAATTCCATTTATGTCTATAAAGATTGAGATCTTTGAGATAGCTGCTTTTTTTTTGGTGACATCTTGTCACAAACAGACATGAAATGTTTCACATCTGTGGGATTCCAACCAGCAGCATAATTCCCTCACACATATTCTATTGCTGTGTTGGGTGTTAATTTCCCTGCCTCTAATGTATGTGCACATTAACGTTGAGTTACTGTTGCTGTGGGAACTATAACTTCAAGTTTTATGATTCAAAATGAAAAAAAAGAGTATATTTATATACTTTATTTTACTTACGGATCAACATGGTAATATTGATATAAAGGGAGAAGAAAGAGAAACTTCTAAATAGAAAGTGTAACATCAAATACTGCTCTGTTTATTTTCCCTTCCATAGTGTTCCTCTCATGGGCACAATCCCCACTATGAAGAAAAAATATAAACTATGAAGCAGACAAAAGGGAAAAAAGAAAGCAACAGATAACTGAGATGTTAAATGAAGTTGTTGAGAGAGAACATGTTTGCACTTAGCAGACACATGCCAAGAACCTTAGTGTAAAACCAGGCAATAGATTGGCAAATCTAGGACTCAGAGCAGGTAATTCCAGTCACACTGCTGCTTTTCAGAGGATGTGATGATGCAGAGAAACAAAACAGACACTGAAAAGCACATAGGGGAGACCTAAAATCTATTTATGTTGTTCATGGTGTCTCTCCCACTGCCCTGGGAGAGCTCTCAGGTTTGTGAATTTAAAGCAGAAAGGTTCATTCCTCACAGAAGCTCAGGAGAATTGGAAAATGTTTGTGGGAGGCTTGAGTAGAAGACTGCATTCCACTCTCTTTTTCAGTGTCTCAGGATGAGGAATCTGGTTTTGGTCTCATACTGGTATTAAGTCAGAAGGAACCTTCTTCAAGTTCATGGTGTTATGTGGAATAAATCAGGAGTGATGGGGCTGTGTGGTACCCAGGGAAACACTTCCCAGCAGTGCCAGTATTACTTTCTAGTCATGAGTTAATATGATGTAGGATCTAAAGTACAGTCTGTGTTTACCCAGTACTTTCCCAGCATGGCTACTTTTGATGGAGCCACAAAGTTATCTCTTCTCAATTTATCTCTAATTTTAAAAAATGCAAACCTTTTCCTTCTCACAGTGAAAGGCCACTCTTCCCTGGTCACACTGCCTACTGTGATTTAATTTGTTATTGATTTTTGCTGAGGTGCTGTCCATAACAGAAGTGGAGCAACCCAAATCACAAATCACAAATGAAAATTGTGACCAGCCTCTTACCAGCCTGCAAAGCTGATAATTAAAAAGGGCTGGAAAAGCAAAATCAATCAGACCCCTTCACAAAATTGTTTGTGAAGGCGCCCGATTGATGTACAAAAACAAAAAGCAAAGATTAGCAAATATTAAAAACCGATTATTTCAAAAGCTTCAGATGGTTTCCTGTGTGACAGAAATAGCTTTGTTTCCTGAACACAGAACAGGGATTTATTTCCTCAGCAGTGGTGGCTGAGGAGGAGCCACTCTAGTGTGTCAGATGAATAATATTTTGTTTTGTGTTCCAAAGTTCACAAAAGTTACAGATTTAACATTTTAGATCCCAGATGGTTGCTGTGGGAGAGGTATTACCTCTGGTGCATCAGTGGGTTCCTGAGAGATGCAAGTCCCTGCTTGGCTGGGCTTGGAGCCTGCTGTGCTGAAGGCTCAGAACACTCTGTGGGGGTCCCTGCATCATCCCAGCCCCTGGTGGGGCCAAGCATGGTTTCAGTGATGCATTCACAGGGCTGCTGTTATCCTAGGAGCACAGCACATGGATATTGGTGGATGTAACTGTCACTGCCTGATTAGGAATGGCAAATAATACAGCAACACACACACAGGACCTCTTCCAAAGCAGCAAGAAGAGGTTCACTGAAAGGCCACTGCGCTTATATTTGAAGGCAGCACGGATCACAACTAGAAGCAACTGATATTTTTATGGAGTTCCAACAAGCTCCTCCATTAGGTACCTCTCCCTTTCCCTTCCTCAGGTCCTTGGGCTTGCAGGGGTTTTAACTGCACAACTTCAGGGGCTGTCTCCTATTTTAACTTTCTCCTTTTTTCTTTCTATTAATACTTTTCCTGGAGTTCAACACTAAATGCAAGGAAGTTCCTTCTCTGCAACTTTTCTATCCATCTTGTAGAAGTTCTGTAACAGAGATTATAAGTACCAGTCCTATGCTGTAGACTGGTTTTCTAAAACTTGTTGTACTATTTTTAATTCTCTCACCTGTCTCCTTAACACTTTTACTCAGGGTCATGTGAGAGCCACATTGGATTCTTACAGGTATCTAAATAATGGCAATTCTAAAATATAACTGCAGGGGAAAATAGGAAGCCATTAAAAATGAATGAATGTAGCAGACTGCTGATGGGCACTGGTGGAACTTTAATCTCAGGGCTGTATTGAACACATCATGCCACCCACCAGCTCTGGCCACTCTCACTGCTTTGCCATCTGCTGCAGGATGGCTGCATGAACAACATTTCCATAATTTGCACAATGTCCTCATGTGAAGCACAGTAGGAAGGCTGCTGGTAGTTTCTGATTTTATAACTCTGAGGAGACAAAGCTGGACTTCCATTACAGGGAAAAGGCGTGACCAATTTTCATGGAACTCTTTTTCTTTGGAGTTTCAGAACCTGAAGAAGTTTTCCAGAATTTTTCTGAAATGGTCCTCATTTTTTCCCAGAGACAATGAATTTCCAAACACCCCATGGACTGCAACTTCAGCAAAACAATTCTCTGCCAGCACCTGAGGCAGTCAGGGAAGCAAAACTAACAAGTAAAACCCAAGCCACACACACTGCTTGAGCTTAATGCAAATAAATCACAGAAGTATTAAGTTCATCTCTAAATCTCTCTCTGCATCTTCCTGTCTTTCAGACTGTTACTTACCTAAGAATATTTTATCAATCTGCCAGTCTGGCTTTTTCCTGGCTGTGTATTGTCTGTCTGCTCCCCTGCTTATACTTCTCATTTTACCTTTGTTCTAACAATGTGTTGGTAAATAAGGGCACACCACCAAAAGCAGCTGCAAAAGACATTTCTCCAGCCTCATCTCTCTGGGGACACTTGTCTCCATTTTCTGTTTTATAGAAATTGTTTGCTTTCTGGTAATTTTCTGAACTTGAATCCCTTCTGCAAGCTTTCCTTGTTAAGTTCTGCAACATTCAAGAGATTAATAATATTTCCAAAGTGGTAGTGGGTATGCACTCGCTCTTCAGTGTGTGAATAGGTTACTTTGAGTTCCTGTCCTCCCCCTTATTTTCCTTATTTTGTTCTGCCTTCCTGGAGCAGGCATTTCTCCCACCTCATTTTCAGAAGCACTTTTTTACTGCTGCCACCAATGTGCAAAATCCTCTGATTGTCCACACTGCATATCTGGTGAAAATGATGCTTTGCTTAAGTACATTTTAATTGCTTCAAAGAGGAATATCTAAACTCTAAATATTTCAGCCTACACATAATAGCCTAAACTAATATATTTTTGTTCCAGTCAGTGCTTCTTAAAGATTTGTGTTTCCAGAGAAGAGCTGAAATGTTCTACTGGTAATGTAGAACATTTTCTGAGAAGTTTTTATGTAAATAGGAAAATTTACATATCTGGAAATAAATGACCAAGTTTTAAAAGCCTTGAGTACTCACAAATTATGTTACATATAATTGGAGCTTCAGATTTGATGCTTAGAGGTTTAAATATTGATTTGAAAACCTACCTTTTGCCTTCTGGGTTTGAAGTTTTGGGGGTTTTATTATTGGAATGCCCTGACATTTCCTCAGTGTGACTGCTTCAAGATGTGTTCCCCCATTGGGATTTTGCATTCCTCAGAGAAATAATTTCTGAAATGCATCAGAAGACTCTGAGTGATTTGTATCTGTGACACACAGCAGCTGAGGGGACCTGAAACTTCTGCTGCCTGAAGGTGGGCAGCTGCTGGGGCATTTCTGCTCATGAAAACACAGCCAAGGAGCTCAGCTAACAGCTCTGTCTCCATGGCTGATGGGGAGCTCAGGGGCTGGTAATGGAATATGGCACTCTTTGCCTCTGCTTTACCAGCAGTAAAGCTCTCAGAGTGTTCTCTCTCTGGTGAGCAGTAAGTGAAGGTTAGTGCTGCTGACTTTTGGCCTTCTCGATGCGACCTTGTGGAGTGAACTTAGTTTCTAAATGCCAGATTGAGCAGCCTTCCTTCAGTGCAATACTTGGGAGCAAATGTGACTGGATGTGGAAGGAGGGAGGTGCAGGCTGTGGGTGGCACAGTGCAGCTCTGAAGGGTCAGGTTTAGAAATCACCAGCTAACCCTTCTGTATTCTATCACCATCTGCTGAAACCAGCTGGGGCAGTGATTCTTATCTCTGTGGGAGATATCCTCTGCTAATGGGCCAGCTGTTAAAAACCAGGTGGGGAAATGTTCTTTATCTTTTCCCACAGCCCATCCTCCCTCCAGGAGATATCTCCTGTTAATGGCCATTGAGTCCCAGGGCATGACTGATAAAATTCCATCATCCCACTGGGAGATGCTCCAGCCAGGGGGAGGAGCCAAACATTTCCTACCTGGATAAAAACTGAGATTTGGAACACCAAGGCAGCCTTTACCCACTGGTTTCCAGAGGACAAGAGCTGCCAGGATCACTGCTTCAACAAGACCACTTCATCTGCACTGCTTCTACCACCCTAACGGGGTGTCAGATTCTATTCTGACTCTGTCAGTGGTTTTCCTTTTGTTTGCATGTATTTTATTTTTCTCCTATTTTTTTTTTCCTGTTAAATTGTATTTCTGACTTGAAGTCTCTCACTGGTTTTGGTTTCAAAACCATCACAAGATAGGAAAAAAAGTAGGAAAAGTTGAGCACTATCTGCCACAGGAAAGCCCTGTTGAGCCCTGCAGGAAAACAGCTGCTCTGTTAGTTGTGCTGTCTTCTGTCTCAGAGTGGCTTGTAGTGGATAACCTCACCAGGAGGTACAGAAATGGCCTCATCTCCCACCTTCCCCTGTGTCCTCTGATGACCACAGAGGAAGGGATGTCTTATTCAAGGTCACACAATGAGTCTGTGGTAGAAGACAGCTGGGGACAAGAGCTTCCCAAGCCCCTGGCCTGCATCCACTGTGCATCCCTGGCATTGAGGCAGCTCTGCAAATCTCACATTCATTACAATACAATAAGGCTTTGTTGCATGGCTCTGGTTTTTTTGGGTTTTTTTACAATGTCTCTCAAACCCAAGACTGATTTGCATTTTAAACACCACCAGTTACAGCTCAGGAAAATGCTATTCAGCAGCTCTGGGAGCTCAGGAGTAAAGAACATATCTCAGTTTTTCTCTCCCTTTTTTTTTTTTTTTTTTTTTTTTGCCTGAAATATATTTTTGTCCTAATAGCACGATACTTATTGCTAATGTTTGTGTTGTGAATATTCATTACTACCCGGGGCTTCAAGACTCCAGTAGGAAGGAGAGCACAGGAGGCACTGTGATACTCCTGATACCCCTACACTCCACAGACAGAGCAGAGGCATCAGGGTGAGAAGGCTTGTTTGGCAAGGATGTGAGCTGTGGGATACTAATGCAGTTGGAAGCCTTTGGGGAATGCTGGTGAAAGTCCATTAAATAGTGCACTGAAAACCTTTTCAGCAAATAACTTCCATAAAACCATTAGCTTCTCTTAACTGCAAGGAAAAAGCTGAACACAGCAGGGGTTTAGGACACACACTGTCTCAACATCTCTTTTTTTCTCTATGACAATCTGCAGAAATTCCCAGCAAGCTTCAGGACTGGGGATACTCTTCCTGCCCTCAAAATTGTAGTGTTTTACCTGTCAGCAGTGGTGATTTAGGTTTCCACATGTGAATTTAATTAAAAGAGCCTTGCTGTCATGAGTGCCCACAGCAGCATCAGCTGTAGCTGCTTGCAGGGCTGGGACACCCTTCCCTTGTCCTGATGTGGCTGGAGGCTCCTGAGCTCACTTCTGTTCAGATGGTGCCATCTGGCTCTCATGAAATATATGAAAAATGTTACCCAATAAAAGAAGGGGGCTGGCTGTGTGTGTGCCTTTACCTCTGCTCTTTGGGGAAGCGATTGTTTCTGCATCTGGGAAATGTTTAACAGAATCTTTGAGAACTAGTGTTGCCTGAGTAAGAGATAATGGGCTGGCAATTAGAATTCAGTGGCCTGAATCAGTGGTAACTAGAAGATATTTTGCTTGGTCAGGACAGGGCTGAGGTTTATAAAAATACACAACACATAGAAATTTTATTCTGCATTGATAAGCAATCAGCATTTCAGAGAGAGGCCATAAATATAAGCAATAGGAGTGGCCAGTGGTGCCTGATCTTGGTGTGGAAGGTGCCTGTGCTGAGGCTGTGAGACATGAGTAAAGGGGAAGGAATTTTCCTTCAGTTTCCCAACTCCAAAAGGCATCCTTCAGGAACAGTGCTGAGGAGGGTTGGGGTGTGTGTCTGTGCACCTGGAGCTGTCAGGGTCAGGAACAGTGCTGAGGAGGGTCATGTTATACTGCCTGAGTGCTCAGAGCAGAGCTGCTGCTAACTCCTGCACTCTGCTGAGTGATTGATTGAGCACTGTCCTTCACATCAGCGTGGGCTGTGCTTGCAACATCAGCAAAGTTAGGAAAAGCAATTTTTCTCTTTACTGTATACTTGCAGTTTCCAATAAAATTGCAAACCCCACACCGGTCACCTTCTCTGCAGACACCTTTATCACTGGCAGAAGTCTACAAAGCTGGTGGAACGCATTTTTACTTCAGAAGCCTCATTAAATTTGCATTCCTTGGAGCCCCACAAGGAAGTTGATGGTCTGGCTTTGTCTGCTTCACTTCCTGTTCGCTTCGGGTGATGCATCAGAAAGAGCTTTTGACACAGCCTGCTTGGAGACAGACTCAGGTGATGGGCTTGTTTTATTGCACTGCTTTCTGTTTCTTACTGACTTGACAAATCTGTCTGAAAATAGATATTTTTCCTAAGCAGCATCAACACTTATGTAAGTGAGAATATAGGACAAAACAAGTTTAGGCTACATTACAGAGGTAATGTAGCCTGATTAAGAGCCATTACCACTGGATAGTTCAGCAATTTACTAACATAACCCTGCTCTTGCAGGAGTCCACATTACAGTGACAGGTCACTCCAGTACACAGGTCAAGGATGGGGGAACTATTGTTCTTTCTCTCTGCCTCCAAAGCCAGAAGAGCACAAAATAAATAAATACAAAACCACTGTATCCAGCACAGTAATTAGAGAACACTAAGCAAAGCTCCTGTACTCAGGGATGTCTTTCTCATAGATGGGACTGCATCTCCTGAAAGCCAAGGCAAGGGCAGGGCAAGCTAGATGACCAGTTGTGCACAATACCTTGCTCCATGAGAGGCAAGTATGAATGTATAAACGATTTGCCCTAGCACCCTAATTAATAATTGCTGCCTCCCATTAAATGATTTCTACTTAATTCAGGGATTGTTACCGCATATTTCTGCCACTTAACGCATATGGATATGTCCTGTATAGAGTATTTATCTAGCAGTGCAACAGAGGGACTCATGGCGAGTCCTTCCCAAAGCCCTGGCTCTAAGACGGGCTGGACCTGCAGCACCCACCGGCTGCTGCAAAAGTTTCCGTCCCAAGACGCGCCAGGTCTCGGGGTGGCGGCAGCGCCAGAGCCAGACCCCATCCCAGCCTGCCATCGAGCCATTGCCATCCCTGTCCGACCCAGGGCTCCCTCTGCGGGCGGGCAGGGCAGTCCCGCATCCCGGGGGGGACACCCGCAGCTCCGTCACCCGCCCTCGCCCGGCGGAGTGTCCCCGGGGCCGCTCCTCGGGGCCCTATCGGGGGTACCGAGTCCCGCCGGAGATACCGAGCCCTGCCGGCGGTACCGAGCCCTGCCGGCGGTACCTGGCCCCCCCGGCGGTACCGGGCCCCCCCGGCGGTACCGAGCCCTGCGGTGCCGCTGCCTTCCCACCGGGGCTGCTGCTCGGCGCCACCGCAGCGGGGCAGATGGGGCGGGGGCCGCGCACAGGACACGGTTCATATCCGTGGTTTATATCCGTGGTTTATGTCCGTGGTTTATATACACGGTTTGTATCCGCGGTTCATAGCGCGGCCACAGCGCCGCCCGCAGCCCGGCGGGGCGGCGGCAGCCCCGGAGCTCCGCACCGCACCGCATCACTCTGCTCTGCTCCGCATCCTTCTGCTCCACATCACTCCGCACCGCATCACTCTGCTCTGCTCCGCATCATTCTGCTCCACATCACTCCGCACCGCATCACTCTGCTCTGCTCCGCATCATTCTGCTCCGCACCGCTCCGCACCGCATCACTCTGCTCTGCTCCGCATCATTCTGCTCCACATCACTCCGCACCGCATCACTCTGCTCTGCTCCGCATCATTCTGCTCCACATCACTCCGCACCGCATCACTCTGCTCTGCTCCGCATCCTTCTGCTCCACATCACTCCGCACCGCATCACTCTGCTCTGCTCCGCATCCTTCTGCTCCACATCACTCCGCACCGCATCACTCTGCTCTGCTCCGCATCATTCTGCTCCGCACCGCTCCGCTCCCCGCACCGCATCACTCCGCTCCCCGCACCGCTCTGCACCGCACCATTCTGCTCCGCACCGCTCCGCATCTTTCCGAACAGCACCGCACCACTCTGCTCCCCTCCCCGCTCCGCTCCGCTCCCCGGCACAGCGCCGCTCGCCCGCCCGCCCTTCCGCCCACGGCGCTCGGCGGAGCGGCGTCAAAAGGCGGCGGCGGGGACGGGTCAGGGCTGCGGGAGCGACACCGCGGCTGTCGCTGGTGCTGCGGTGAGCCCCGGTACGGCGGGAGCCGGCGCTGCCCGGCATCGCTGCGAGCCCGCTGCTGCTGCCGCCCGGCGCGGCCGAGGTGAGTGATGCGCTCCGCGGCCCCGGGCAGAGATGCGCTCCGCGGCCCCGGGCAGGGATGCGCTCCGCGGCCCCGGGCAGAGATGCGCTCCGCGGTCCCGGGGGTCTGCGGGGTTTGGGGAGTCTCTGAGCACACCCCTCTGCCGCGATGCCATCTCCTCAGCGCTCGGTTCTGCCCGGGGGGTGACCTGGAGTATCGGTCGGGCTCCCGGGTCCCGCAGTGCTTAGACAAACACCGCTTACAATCGTGCCTTTTTTTTTTTTTTTTTTTTTTTTTTAATCCTCCCTTCACTCCCCTTTTCCTTTTTTCTTTCCCCCTGGGAATCCAGCAGCTAAATCCCTCGGTTGTGTGTTTAGCCAACTCTCCCTGGAAGCTGTGGATAGTTCATGAATATGCACAGGGAGATCGTTTCCCAGGAGGCTGCCTCTATAATGAGCTGATTGAGCTGCGCCTGCAGAAGGGCTGTTCTCCTGGGGGAAAAGTTGGGTGCCAGAACTGAGCAGCTTTGTGTCCCTGGCTACAGGGAGACTTGGCCAGCCTCCCTGAGGAGGAGCAGAATCAGGTGTTAGCAGGTCCAGCCAGGCAGGATCCCCATCTGTTGTGTGTCCAAAAGATATAAAGAGCATCACGTAACTAGCACACAGAAGGTAACCTTCTTGTTTTATACCAGCTCGTGTAGAAGTGGACTTTTCCTGTCTAAAAACACCACACCACTTAATAAGGACATTCATTGCTTAGCAACAGTCCCAACTCATCTTGGTCCCTGTGGTGGTCTCCAAAGATGTGCCAGTAAAACAGCCACTGTCCTGGAAGAAAGGATCTCTTCTGTTTTTCCCTTGGTGATGTGATGACCAAGCCAAAAGAGCAGGGCTGGTTGCTACTGCCCAAGTATTTAAGAGCACTTGAGAGGCTGGGAGCTAAGTGTAACTAAAAAACTCCAGGCCAGACACAGTAAGCTGGAAGTGGAACCCTCAGGCATGAGTGGGATCTTGCAGCTGCTGTGCTGCTGCATCCTGTGTCTTGGCACCTTTGTTTTGTGCACAGGTACAGCAGCATGCTGCTTAACAGCCTCCAGTTATGCAATTATTAGAATAGTGTTTTGACAGCTGTGCAGAGTCTGCTGGTGTTTAATGTAATAGACAAATAAATAAGTTCCTTTAAAATAAGCCTTTTAAAGGATGCATGCCCTCCTCTGCTGTGGTAAGACAGACTAGTTAACTGGGGTGAGGATTTGTGCTTTGGAAGAGCAATTCAAATGACAAATAAACACACAGACTTTTTGCTTACAAAGCCACATCCTGATACACATACAATTTTCTACCCTAGAAACTCAGGCTTTTAAGAACAATTTCCCCACGAAAATTTCTGTAAGCTTTTGAAACAAGCTGTCTGTTCTCATCAGAACAACTTTGCTTGGGGACAATATTTCTCCCTCTTTCTCACCAGTAACCTTGTGAAGTGCTGATAAAGATAGAATCCACAGCATCAGCTTCCTTTAATTGCTGTTTTAGACTGTGTATCTAGATGGAAACCTAGCAACACAACTATATAGGAGAGAGATGTTTCAATAGCTACACTTCTTTTATCACCCTGGATGCACCTTTAGAGGTTAGATTCATCAAGCTAGTCTCTTTACCCCTTGGAGCCACATAGCTTGATTTCCTATGCCTGGAATAAACCAGAACTGAGCTAGTGAAAAAGACAACAAGATGGAATGGAAATGCTTAATATGATAAAAGATCCATTCTTCCTTTCTTCCTGCTGCCCCTGTGAGTACCTGCAGTATTCCCGAGGGGAAGGTATTTCTCTACAGAGAGAGAATGCTGGTTTAACAGGAAAATGATTCAAGGAGAAACTGCCCATCAGCGTTTGTGTTTCACCTAGAGGCTCAAGGGGAATCTGAGGGACCAGTGGCCCAGACCAGCATGTCTGGACCAGCCCAGTCAGTGTCATGTGTGAGAACTGGGCTGACATTTGGGGAGAAGCATCAGCAATCATCCAATCTCCAATTGCCCACGGTGGTGACAACTGTGATTCAGTTTCTGCAATGTACAGGGCAAATTCATCCTCAGGGGTGGAAAAAACCCAACCACAACCCCAACCACAAGTTGAAGTCACTGATGCTCTGTCCAGATTTCCCTGACTGGCTATAGTGTAGTGTTTTTAGCTATATTGACACCCTTGTTGTGCACAGTCTCCTTGCCATAGAATAAGGCACTGACAGGGAGTCAGGATGACAATATCTGACTGCCTCTGTGTGATTTGGGGACACATAAATGAGGGATTTCACACTGGTGAAAATGCTGTTAGTTTTTAGATGTTCGGGGGAAATGTGTTTGCTAGGTGCTAAAAATTCCCTCAATACCTAGTGTGTCCTTGGCTGTACCTCCCAAGATCTTGTATTTTTTCAGCATTAATGAATTAAACATCACAAATGCCTTTGTCACACCAACAGAAGAAGCAGTTAAGTTACAGGAAAACTCTGACCCCTTCTGTATCTGTCACTCCTGAACTGCAAATGAAGTGTTAACAATCCTGCAGGAGTTTATGGGGTGGCTGTGATGTGTGTGTTTGTGTAATCAAACCACATGAAAGTGACAGGATGGTGCGTTTCTCTTCGGCACAGGGAGAGGGTATGCACACGGTGTTAACATTTTGCTTCCAAAAAAGCCACAGCACATCTGTAATCCTCTCCTGCTGCCAGTGCTCCGAGATAAGTGCTGCTTATACAGAGACTTGCCTGCTGGGTATGGGCACTTAATAAATAAGCTTGAGTGAAACTAGAGCAGGATAGAACTTCATACCCTGGTGCATACAGAAAATCTGGATAAGCTGTGATTTTTATTCCTGAAGTTTGAACGGGTTCTTCTGTGAGTCCCAGGGTCTCTGGGTAATGCTGCTGTGGTCTCTGTGCATGCCAACACGCAGTAAATCCTGGCAAGATGCTCTCCAGCACGTAGGATTTAGCATACAATTGGTTTAATCCTCTAATCTTATCAAGCACTAACGTAAATGAGAACTGAACAGACGAGTTAATTCTAAAAAATCAAATCCCATTATATTTCTCAGTGTATTGCAAAATATTTCTCCTTTTACTTTCCTGATTGGCTTATTTTTTAAATCCATTGTTTGTTTAGAGGTATCAGACAGTAGGTTTGGGTTTAGCGGTGAAAGGTACAGGTAATCGGCTCTCCTGTGATGCGAGTTTATCTGCGGTTTGAACAGCTGGAGGGGATTTCAGGATCAGAGCAAGTGGTGTGGCCTGAGAGCCTGGTGACTGCGAGCTTGCAGAGGAAGGAGTTTCTGAGTGCTTCTTACCTCCTCGGCCGCAGCAGTCCTGGGCACTTTTTATCGCTTTTGTGCCAGTCAAGAAGAGCAGATGTCCTTCGGTTTTCTTTTCCACACACCTCGCCGCTTCTCTCTCTTTAGAGAGGTAAGCAATCCTCACAAGGCATGTGTGAAAACCATCCTTCGGCTCTGGGAATGTGTTCTCAGACCTCGTGATGAAGCTGAGCAATGAAATATTAGTTTCTAGAACTCAATCTCCTGCGGTGATGCCGCAGAACCGGCTATCTCTTTAAATGATTGATTTCACACCGATTTACTGAGTTCATTTATCTTGTAGCTTTACTCAGGTGAATTATTTTTTTCAGTTTTGTCCTTACCAATGCCTTTGCTAAGGGCTGGATCTCCTCTCCTCTCCTCTCCTCTCCTCTCCTCTCCTCTCCTCTCCTCTCCTCTCCTCTCCTCTCCTCTCCTCTCCTCTCCTCTCCTCTCCTCTCCTCTCCTCTCCTCTCCTCTCCTCTCCTCTCCTCTCATCACCCCATTTCATGAATAGCTCTGCTGCATTCAGTGACACTGTTAAAGGCCGTGGTGCCTGTGACTCAGACTAATGCAAGTCAATTTAAAGGACAGATTAAGCGCAGTGTGAGTATGGATTGCAGTGTCTGGCCCGTAATGAATAATTCAGGAGTATGGAGGAGACAGAGTAAGAGTTAAGTGCTTAATCCAGCTCTAGGTGAAGTCGGCAAAAGACTTTCCATTGACCCCCATCCAGGATACATTTCAGCAAAGCTTAACTATGTGTGAGTTTGTAAATTGTCCCATTGGTAGCAGAGTGCTGCAGGCGTGAGCTTCAGCAGCTCTCTGCATTAGCACCCAGCTCAATGTTATTTACGACTCTCCTGCCTGCTACGCTGTCATTATCCAAGGGAAGCTTTCTGAGGTCTGAGCGCGGCTACTGAGCCACGCTTCTTTAGCATTGAAAACCAGAAAAGATTAATAACTGGAGTGGCACACAATTAACAGAAGAAAATATAGACATAAAAAGGTGGAAAAACAAGCTTCAGAGGTGAAATTTTGGCTGCTTAGAGCCGGAATTCTGCCCTCTTTCTGCAAGAACAAGGTGATAGGGACCCACCACAACTGGGCACTGAGCCTTTCACAGCTCAGGAGTCCACTTGAACCTGCTCTGAGGGTGATCCACCTTCCTGGGGTGAATTGAACCCCCAGGGACTGAACTGCCCCTGGAAGATCTGATGTGGGAATGGCAGAGCAGTTCTGCTGGAGGGAACCAGAGCATGCTCTGCACCTGCAGCTCTAGTGTTCAGGTATGGGTCTCTAGCACCTGGGAATTCTGTCCTTCCAGCTGCTCCAGAAGGATTTACTGTCCCATAAAAGTTCAGTTCAGCACAGCCACTAGCAGTGCTGGTTTCTTTTCCTGGCAGCAGCATCATCGACCTGGAGAGGCAGGGCGTCTCCTCCTTCTGCTTGTAACTCAGAATATAAAATTCCAATGTACCCTGTGCCTTTGTTCTGAGCCTGCAGATTCTGGCAGTACCACAGGCTTTGCTGTCCTGTGGGAAGGCAAGCACACCCACAGCAGAGCAGGGCACCCCAGAGAGAGGCTGTCTCCTGCACTCAAATTAAGGCTTCACAGATACCTCACCCTTTTTTCCTGTTTTTGAGTTCTCTCTGCTTGCTGGGAGAAGTGGTTTGGAGGACAAGGCTGGGATATTTTCCCTGCCATCTGCCTTGAAGGCAGCAAGCTTGAAAGTTGGCACAGTTACTTCCTGATCTTTGCCAAGCTCTGTTAATACAGAACAGCTTCTCCTGAATAGAAGGCAGTTCATGTTTCATAAATAGTGGAGAAAGAGGAGAGGCCAGTGTGTTTCAAGGGGTTGAAAGACACACTGGCAGTCATCTGATTCTTGAGCTGCTGCTGGCCTTGACTCTCTGCTGCTTTATGGGGGGAGATTTAGGGGTGAGCATCATTTTTCTGCCTGGACTTGAAGGTGTGAATGCTTTTGGGGCATGGTTCTGCAGCTGCATCTCACTTGCAGTCATGTCACTGAAGTGATTTGCATTTATTACTGGGAATATTACCTGGGATCTCCCTGCTAAGCTAACTACATGAATAAACTTCTTTGGGCTTCAAGGGCATCCTGTCTGATGCTGCCACAGACTTTCTTCCCTTCTCACTTTTGCATAGCAGAAATCTCTTTGACTTGAACAAAGAGGAATGTTCTGGGAGATCTCTAGTTTTACTCTGAGATCACTGGGCTGATGTTGGACTAGCAAGTCACAGGGTCTCTGTGTCACTGTTGAATGGCACCACTGCTGCTCCTCCTTTGGCAGCTAAAGCTGAATGATGTTAGCTGTAACTTGCTTGGTCTGTATTTAGCTTCTGTGAAAGTCAGCAAAAGTAACAGATGAATTCCATCAGAGATGAAGCTTGACTGTGGAACCTTGCTTAATTCATTTGTGGACTTGCATATAATCCTACCTATTTCCCTAGAGGAATAAGGAATTGGATCTGGTAGGTGTTTGCAAAGGGTTTATGCAATCTCTGATATATGATGCACAAAGCATTCTTTGCTCCTAGGGGCATGTTGACTTGTTTCTTGGCTCTGTGTTACACCCAGGAGCTGAGAATGAACTGCTTGGGAGGTGTATTTAAATATTTGGAGACAATTTGGGAAAAAAAAAACCCACAAAACAATACCTAACCCTTCTACTGCTTGGGGTACTGCTGCACATGCAGCACACTTGATTCCCTGAATCCAACAAGTTCTCTCTGTTCCTCCTTTCAACAAGGGGAATGAATTACTGGAGGAACTGGGGCTGCAGACTCAGGTTTGAACTAGAGCCCAGTGGGGCATTTTAACCATGCTTGAGAAATGCCCAAAGCAACCCTGACTCCTGCTTATAAACCAAACCTGGCCAAATCCTCTGTCTTCACATTTCCATTGCCACCACTTTCCCTCCACCTCCTCCCTTGCACATCCTCCCACTTGCTCTGCAGCTGAAACTCGTGCACCAGGTTTAATATCCAAGCAAATTTTTATAGCTGGGTTGAAATGGGGAGGTGGACAGGCCCACAAAAGCATGAAAGTGACTCAGTAACACAGTGGGCTCCATTTAAAATGGGAGTCTGGACAATATAGGCATCAGCTTGTTTTTAAAGCTAAATTTACTTTGCCTGAAAGCTCAGACTAGTTCTTGGACTTCACAGCTAGACAATCTGAGTACATAAATTATTGAAGGGGCTTTTATAGGGTTAGGGTGCCTTAGAAAATGAACCAATTATATTAAGGATTGAAAACTATCCAACTACTTAAAGGTTTTAAGTAAGAAGTGACCAGTTACTTAAAGGACTGAGAAAGGAAAAATTAGAGCACAAAGAGAAAATGTGGGGGTCTGCAGAAGGGGGTGAGATACTTCTAGCATTGGTTATTCTAAGGAAGCAATTTCTTATCTAAGGGATGATTTTCCAGAGGGAAAAGAAAAGGGATTCAGCTCCTTCCACACTTGGACCATGCTGAAAGCTCCTTCTGCTGGACTTGCCATCCAGACTGGCCTGGACATCCAGAGTCTCTGGAGGTGTTTCTCAGTGGAGTGTCTCACAATGTATATGCTGCAAGCCACTTCTTCCCACATCCAAACTGAATTTATGTCCATCCCTTCTCTTTCTCCCTATCCTAACCCTTGGATCTCAGCTCTGTCCCTCCACACAGGGCTCAGGGATGGGCAGCAAGCTGGCAGCTGATCTGTGGTGGTCTCTGGGCCATTGCATGCTTGTTCTGCTGTCAATGTACTTGTGCACAGAGCGTGGCAGAAAAGCTGCAGCATCGTGGGGAGCTATAAAACACCAGTCTGTGACAACTGCAAACAAGATATATCAGCAGGTAAATGTTTCATCCCCTGTGGCAGTGCTTATGCCAAAGAAGCAAAGCTTCATTCCTGTAAATCTGCTGTCTGGAACCAATTCCTTGGTGCAAGTTTCCTCACAGTAACTGCAGGGTTCATAGCATGGGTTTGTGTGTAAAGTGGCACAGGAAAGCATCTGGCCTTGATTAGATTCCAATAACAGAGACTCTGCTGTAAGCAGCAGACAAATAAGATTTTGATGACGTTTCCTTTACAGACCTCTTGCAGTCCCTTTTATTTCTGACGTGGTGTGGGAGACAGAATTCCTTCTGGATCCAAATCTTGGCTTATATGCAGCTAAATTCATTCCTGCATGCACACCAACCTGCCTACACACTCATTTATTTGGTTATGTTGCAGATCCTGGTACTGCTTGCATTTCCATTTCTTTGGCTGATTTGGGAAGTGCTTGCAGTGACTTTCCTCTTGTACTCTGCTAACAGCCTGGTTTCCAGAGGGCCAGACACAGCTCCACATCCACACAAAGCTGCAGAGCGAGTCCCTTTGAAAATCAATTTACAAATGTCTTTGCAAAAATAGCCTGTGTTTCCTTGTGAAGGGGAATCCCAGGAGTCTTTTGAACAAGGCATGTTGTAAAAGAATGGAGGTCTCAAACTCCAAAACAGAGAGCAATTCAGAGCAGATGATGTGCTTTGCCTCAGGAAAGCTGGAAAAACTAACAGTAGAGCCACAAATATTTCTTTCATTTTTGTGTTTTAACTGCAGGACTTGGTCCTTAGAGATAGCACAAGTAGCATCTCAGCCTGTGAACATCTGTCTGAAAGTGGGATGCAGTAAGAAACTGGGAACAATTGGCTGAAATGCTTTGATTTGGCAGTTCTTGTCCATTTGGATTGGCTGGTTGCCACTCCTGAGTAGCTCCTGTGAAAAATCTGCATATTTGGTGATAGAAGGGTAATAAGGACAAGGGTGATGTTTGCCTCTTTCTGAACTGCTTCAGATCACAGACCTCCAGCTCTGTGCTGGGGAGGAGGAGAAGAGAGCAGAGCAGAGGGACATTACTGCTGTCTCAGCTCGGTTCTGGTGGCCTAAATCTGCATCCTGGAGATGTGGCTTCCCTGGAAGCTTCTGGCAGCTTTTGCAAGCAACATTTCCCTCCCTTGCACAGTGACTAATAGGAACCAGCTCATGGTGTCTCTTGTTTGTGCTAGGAAGCATCCTGGACTTTCTCTGAGATGAATGTGCCATTAAAGCCTGTTTGCTTATTCTGAGACCCTGCCCCATCCTCTGCTAATGGTCTACAGGGCAGTGCTCATTGAGCTGTAGTAATATTTAATGTGAGTTTCTGCATGGCTGGTGCAGCTGGCAGTAAGCTTGAACTCATTGTACTGGCAGGGGATCTGCCAACCTGCAGCTCAGGCACTGAGGCAGCTTGTCCTGTCTGCACATCTTCCCCTCAAGAAGTTTCCCTTCTGTTCTGGAAAACCTCGTGCCTGCCCAGGTCCTGCTCCTGACCAGTGAGCTGTGTGGCACTTGGGGCTCTTCAGCCTCTGGATATTGCACATCTGCTTCCAGATTTCTCACTGATTCTTGGAGGATGAAATAGCAGTGCTAATTAATCTAATTGCACAAGCACTGGGTTTTCATGGGAGGAGAGCAGGTAGCTGCATCTGTTTGGGAGAGAGACAGAAGTGTGGGAGGTAAGAAAGACATAGCTGCTCAGATCCCACTTTTCAGGCTGCTGAAAGCCCCCAGCCACAAGCTGCTTTGTGAGTCTCTCCTGATCCAGTAATAAATTCTTCATGGGTCACTAGAAAGCATGGTTTGCTGCAGTTATTCTCACTCATCTGTAGTGATGAGAATTCTCACTCAGAAATTCCCCCCAGAATTCACCCTCATGTTCTGAGGAATAGGAGGCTGTGTCTGTGCCACAGATGAGCTCAGCTCAGTTAATGGAGCTGGAATGGTGCACAAGTACTTCAGTATTCCTGCTGCTCCCTCATTTGGGAGAGTGCTACAAATCCCCCACTCTTCTCATGCTGGTGGAAAAAGCCCTGCTGAAAAAGTGAATGTGACTGAAATACTGTGAGAGCTGTGTCCTCACCACACATTGCAGCCTTCCAGCCCTCCTCTTCCAAACCTGGCATTTTCTGATGTTAGTAAATTGTGGCAGTGAAAAATATGACCTTTAGATCCATTAGATCAAAGTGGGTGACACCTGGAGTGAGACACTGTGACCTGCACGACTCCACACGTCCAGATGGGACTTTGTGCCTGTTCCTCCTCTTTCTGGGAGGTCAGAGCACAACAAGCAGAGCTGGCTAAGTACACTCTTCAGATGGAGCACTTGTAAAATTTTCTTTTAACCTCATAGTACTTTTTAAGTTGGAGTGGCAAGAACTGGAGCTGAAACAGCTGCCTGTGCTGTGGTTGGCAAGGAAGTCTGGCAGCACAGGTTGGAATTCCTGCCTTACCTCTCATATTGCTGCCAACAGAACCACAGTCAGCAAAGCCTCCTCTGCTGAGAGAACCTGCTCAGATGGAAGGTGAGGAAGAAGATTTCCTCCTCTTTCTCAGTGATGAACTTGCAGCTTATGTGAATAATGTGCCTTTAGGAGAGGGTGTTTTGATCATTCCCAGAAGCAGTGTGCACACCAGCAGGGAGCTGCTGGAGCACTGCACGTGGATGAGGCTGCACAGCCTTGGCTGTGTCCTTCCTCCCACTGCAAGGGGTGGGTGTGGGAAAGGGTCCAGAGGCTGCAAGGGAATCCTGCAGATGAGCACAGAGTGGTGTCAGTCCTGGTGGTTAACATAAACAGGGGAGGCTGAGCACAGGGTAGAATCATAAATGACTAAATGAATGAATGGTAGGCACTGCCAGCAGGATCTGGCTTTCCTTTCCAGGGTGACAGTGATGTGTAAATCTGGAGTGTATCTGTAAAACAGCAGCACACAAGCTTTGGGGTTGGCAGTTTATTCCATTGGCTTGGGAACTGGTGATTCCCTTCTGTGGTCTGACACTCCTTCCTGGAGTGACACTTCATGGGATTGTAATGCAAGGCCCTGGTTTGTGGCAGCCATCTACATTTAATGATCTGTAAAGGCTTTGCTCTCAGCACAGGTGCTTAGGGGGAGATGCTGGAGTGTGGGAATCCACATAACTTTGACAAGCTTGTTTCTCTGGGCCCTGGCAGGTGGGATCCAGGGTGCTTTTGAAATCTGTCAAGGCACCCAAAGACACCTCTCTGAGCCAGAAACAATCCCTTTACTTAGCAGCAGCAACTGGCTGGGGTTTAGACAAAATCTAAGTAATTTTTTGTAGTGGTTAGGTAAGTCATATCTGAAGCATATCAGAGCCTCAGATTGCTTGGTACCTGTTTGCAGGAACTTGGAAGTGCTACATGTCTGAGTGACAGCAGAGCTTATCACCAGCACAAGCAAGTAACTTGAGTATTAAGCATGGCACAGGGCTGAGAGGCATGTTCAGTGAGATTATAACCAAGACACTGCTTCTGACACCTACAATCATTAGTTACAATAACCAGAAGCAAATTATTTTATCAGGAAATTAATTTTCTTTGGCAGTGACAAGCATGTTAGGGAAGTGCTCAAGCAGGTATACCTCTGCAGCAATCCTAGGATGTCAGTAAGAATCTCCTATATTACAAAAATTGTTTTTCCCTCCCTTCTAGTCTTGAGCTTTCTTTCATTTTTTTGTTTCTAGCTTGCTGTTGCAGAATGCTTCCTTTTTCCTGTGGGAAGGAACAACTGGGTAATTGAAATGGAACACTAGTGAAGATTTTTTAATGTGAAAGTCAGCATTAATTAGTTGGGTCGGGTGTAATTTGCTTCCTCATCTGTCACTGCTTCTCTCCAAGTTGCCAATGACTTTCTTCTATCCCAGATGTCACTGAAAAAGAACTGTCTTGTGGGAGCTGCATGGGTGTTTTTCCTGGTAGAGGTGCAAGTGAGTGACAATCCCAGTGGGGCTGTTGGGGCTTGAGCTGGATCCCACCTGCAGGAAGCTTGTTTGCTTTGGAAATAGCAGAGGGAAGCCCAAGAAATCTAAAAGCCTACCCAAACCAGCTGAATCTTCCTATCTAAAGAAACAGACCCAGGGCTTCAAGGAATGCTATAATCCTCTGCCTCTTTCAACCTGGCTAAACTTGTACAGAAGTGAGGCACAGCTTTAATGAAGGCTGCAGGATTAAGTTTTCTGAGTATATCCTGTAGCTAAAAAATAATTGGGCCATGAGTCAGTGCTGGAAGTCTCTGGATAGTATGAGAAGTGATAGAAGGAAAACAGGCCAGCCCCCAAGTAAAATGCAAGAAAAAATATATTAGAATATATGTAAGAATATATAAGAAAAAATGCATTTCAATCCCCTTCTGTATGATTTGAGGGTTTATATCCCCCATCAATTCCATTTGCCATGTTTTGTGCTGGATAGGCTTTCATCCTGACCTGGGCAGGATCTGAGGAAGGTAGCAAAGCCAGATGAGTCCCAAGGACAATTCCAAGTGTGCCATGTCTGGCTTTGGAGCTGCATCAGCTCTCCAGGAGGGTTCCAGAGCTGTGGGTGAAGGCATTTGTGTACCCTGTGTGCAGAGGGAGGCTGGCACTGCCTTGCCTCTGTCCCAGACCAAATCTTCATCCTTCCCTGACTCAGTTCTCATGTGAGTGTATACAGGGGCTTCTCCAGAAACTTCTGTGCTGGAGTTCACACAGTGCCAGCTTGTGCCAGTGTGCAACTAGAGTGTAACACACGTTGGTCACCAGACATTACAGGTGCCCATGTGTTACAAATTTGGGTTTGCAGTCACCATGACAATTGATGGAAAAGTCAGAGGGAGATACCTGAGATCTGGTTCCCATCCTTAAGTTGAGGATTTAGCTCTTGGTTAAGAAAGAAGATGGTGTGATCCCTTTTCTGCTTATTATTATGCTCTCTCTCATTTCCCTTTCTTGTCACATGCAGGCTATTCTGTTTCAGGATAAGAATCTTTTCTCTCCTCCTCAGTAACTCAATAAAATGGGAAATTAATATGGCTCTTTGCCTCTCTTTCTAAAGAGAGAATACATATACTTTTTCAGATCTCACAGTAATTCCATTCTGTTGAAGGAGAGCCAGACCAGTGGGAGAAAAGTCAGGGGTGGAGGGGAGGTAACTGCAGGTACACACCAACCTGCCCAAGTAGGATGAGTGAGGTTCACACCTGAGTTCCTGCAGCATCAACCCACACTGTGAACTGGAGGTGTAGCTTGGCTGTCCCTTAGAGCTGAAGGGTGACAGTCCCTGTCAGCTGAGTGATGGATTAGGGTCACACAGCAGCCCAAGATGTGCCTGGCAAGGGTGAGCAGTGTGGGGTGAGCTGTGAGCTGGGGTGACAAGGTGCTGTGTGTGGGGGGGAGCTGCATGCCAGCAGGGTTTGGACACCTTATCTTGTCATCTTGGATGGGATTATGGCTGTGCTTAGGAGTGTAATGTGACAGAGAAGGCAGGGCTGTGCTAAGAACCCTCCAGGAGAGGATTAGTTTGCAGATTCAGAGGCTTGGGAAAGCTTCCTCCCTGCCATGATGCAAATAAGGCTCTGAAAGCAACAGCACAGGAGTCTGTGGGTCTGTGTTCCATGAAGCTGAGCAGTGCCTGTAGTCCAGTGCCTGTCCTGGGCAGCATCATTTTTACACTCTTGGCTTTGCTCCAGAGCCAAGGGCTCACACAGGGATCCATGGGTATTTAGGGAAGCTTTTAGGCACTCCTTGGCTGTTTAGGATTATGCATCCTGAATATTAAAGAAAACTCAATGAAGTCTAAAACCAGCTAGATTACTCCTAACCTTTCTAGAGGACTGAAGAGAACACCCCCTCCCCACTGCCCACCCCTGTGTGTTCCTCTTGCTGTCTCAGTCCTTCATGTGAAGGGGTAAAACAACTGTAATTGTTTTGAAAACAAAACCACTGAGAGATTCCAAGTCAGAAGCACAATTTAATAGGAAAAAAAAAAAAAAAAAAAAATACATGTAATAGTACAAAAGAAAAACCATTGACAGAGTCAGAATCCAAGCTGACACCCGTCAGTCAGTCAGGGTGTTGGCACAGTCCCATTCAATGGTGGCTGCATCCTCCTGCAGGGGCAGATGTGGTTCAGCTGGAGCAGTGCTCCTGGAGAAGGTGCAGTTTCCTCTGAAGCTCCAGGGATGATGTGGAAAGGTCTGGCTTTCCTCTGGAATCCAGTGGAAAGAAGGTTCCTTGGTGTCCAAAATCTGTTTTTATCTGGGTAGGAAAGGCTTGGCTCCTCCCCTGGCTGGAGCATCTCCCAGTGGGATGATGGAATTTTATCAGTCATGCCCTGGGACTCACTGGCCATTAACAGGAGATATCTCCTGGAGGGAGGATGGGCTGTGGGAAGATAAAGATGATTGCCCAGCTGGTTTAAAGATGGCCCATGAGCAGATAATGTGTGCTAGGAAATCAGGGTGACTGCCCCACCTGGTTTCAGCAGATGATGATAGAATACAGACTTTTGGGCACCAAACCTTTCTACAAAATCACTACTTCTATAAAACCACTTCATCTAAACTGCTACCACCACTGTATCTAACGGATTATCAAGTTCTATTCTAACTCTCAGTAGTTTTTCTTTTCTTCTATTACATGTATTTTATTTTTTCTCTTTTTTTTTCCTATTAAATTGTATTTCTAACTTAAAGTCTCTCACTGGTTTTGCTTTCAAACCATTACATATATCATTACATTATTATATCCCAAACAGGGATTTCACCCAATTGTGTTGGGCTGCAGACACTGTTGGTGAGGGAGGCACCAGACCAGTCAGGTCTGGATGAGGGACTTTTGAATCTACTATGTAAGAGGAAACTGTACAATAAACCATGCTGTTTGCTGCAAGAAACTCTGGGGAGTGTGTCCTCTCTGTCACTGACCCCTTCCCCCCCCATGTTACAGATACCCTGATAATAATAATATTATAATAATTGATTACATAATAATAATAATAATAATAATAATAATAATAATAATAATAATAATAATAATAATAATAATAATAATAATAATAATAATAATCCCCTGAGTTCTCTGTGAGCAAAGCCCCTGGCACTGCTCAGGCTAGCAGAGCCACAGAGGTTGCTGTTATCCTTGCTGCTTTGCCCCAATGCTCCTCTGCCATGGAGCATTTTTGTTGCATTGCTTTTGCTCTTGGTCAAAGTTCATGCAGCTCCTTGGCCTTCTGAGGACACAGAGTTAAGAGGTAATTTATCTTCCTGCTGATATAAGGCCTGTTAAAATAGAAACACTGGTTAGGAGCAAAGCTCGTAAATTTTCTCTGGCCTGTGTATAAATTGCTTTCAAGTCCCTGGGTCAGGTAACAAACTGAACCTGTTGGTTCATTCATTCAGTGACATTCATTCAGGGGGCTACTGGCTCTGCTGCCTGGAGGCAGAAAAGGGAGTGACACTTGCAGGGTCAGGGCTTTGCTCTGAGGGACCACCACCTGTGCATCCCTGCTTGGGAGGCCACTATGAGACACTCAGGGTGAGTTTGGGAGCCTGGGAGACTCCTGCTAAGGAGAGCACCTCCCAGGGATTATGCCTTTCTTTCCTGGCCAAGGAAAGATAATCAGGGAGGATTTCCTCCTTCATTCCATGAAAGCACTAACTTGCTTTTTCGTCCTGGTTGTTCTGTAGGAATGGGAAAAATTCGCTCCACTAGCAATACCCTGCAGGAGTGGAAGGAAGGCAGGTTGTGCTTTCAGCCCTTTCCCTTCCCATGCTGTCAGTGGATATCCCTTCAGGAGCTAGAGCAGGGTCACAGTGAGCTCCTGGAGGGGTTCATGTGTGCATCTGCAGGTGAGGGTGTGTGTGCTTCTGGCTCTTCTTCTCCCACATGCACTTTGTGGGAAAGATGAATGCTGCTATAAATAGCTGGGGGAAATCTATTATCAGCTCTAAGGAGAGGAAGTTAACGCTCCTTGAATTCTGTGTCTGGTAGCATGAGCCATTCCTGGGTGTGAGAAGCAGGTTAGCTAATTAAATGTTCCTGCTGCTGCAGTGTGAGCAGCATACTGTGAATCCCTGCAGTCTCCTGGAGACACACAGAGCCTTCCTCTGCCACAGCACTGGGTTCTGGGGCTGTCACTTGATGTTCTCCCTCTCTGGTTCCTCTGCCAGGCAGAGTGTGGGATACCTCATGGCAAGGTGGTTGTTCCAGTGGCTGTTGCAGATCTGTGGGGTTTGGAGGGAGTGATCCTTTCCTCCTGAGGGAACAGTAGCATGTCTCTGTCCTGGCTCCTGGATTCACAGCTGTGCCTGTGACACCACTGCTGGCTCTTGCTGACTGCTCTTTACCTGTCTGCAGGTGCTGGACATGGACACAGAGGATGACCCATTGTTACAGGATGCCTGGCTAGAGGAGGAAGATGAAGAGGTAGCCTTCAGCTCCCAGAAGAGGAGAGAGGGTGCTCTGCTGTGTGGGAAAAGCCCGTGCAGAGTCAGACCCGTGTGTGTCACACTGCCTGTGTCTGGCTTCTGGAATATCGTTGGCTGGGTGTTCACCAACCCTTACTGTGCTGGCTTCATCCTTTTCCTGGGCTGTGCCATCCCTGCTGTGCTTGCTGCCGTCATGTTCCTCCACTACCCCGCCCTGGACATCGACATCTCCTACAACGCTTTCGAGATCCGCAACCACGAGTCCTCGCAGCGCTTCGACGCCCTCGCCTTGGCCCTCAAATCCCAGTTTGGCTCGTGGGGGAGGAACCGCCGGGACCTGGCTGACTTTACCTCCGAAACCCTGCAGAGGCTCATCTTCCAGCAGCTCCAGCAGCTCCACCTCAACGCCTCCCAGCTCGGGGCCAGCGCGCGGGTCAGGCGCTCCCCGGAGGGCAGGACGGGCTCTCTGCAGCCCCAGGGCAACCAGAGCGCCCGGGTGGGGAGAGCCCCACGCTGGGACTACTCCAGCTCCTACATCAGTGCCAACACACAGACCCACGCTCACTGGCGCATCGAGCTCATCTTCCTGGCTCGGGGGGACTCTGAGAACAACATCTTCACCACCGAGCGCCTGGTCACCATCCACGAGGTTGAGCGCAAGATCATGGACCACCCTCGCTTCAGGGAGTTCTGCTGGAAGCCCCACGAGGTCCTGAAGGACCTGCCCCTGGGTTCCTACTCCTACTGCTCCCCTCCCAGCTCCCTCATGACCTACTTCTTCCCCACTGAGAGAGGAGGGAAGATTTACTATGATGGCATGGGACAAGATCTTGCTGACATCCAAGGTGAGCTGAGGGCCACGGGCAAGGGCTGGCATGCTCAAGGAATGCCTCTCCTCAGGTTCAGGCAGTCACTGGTGTGCAGTTGAGTGACTGCCCTGTATGGAGAGGAAGATGCTGCTGGGCTGTGCCCTGAGGAATTGTCTTTTCTGCACCAGGGCCCCTTTTCAACCCTGCAGTTCCAGCCACAGGTCACATGGACCCCCACAGGCAAGTGAGAGGAAAAAGTGAGGGGTGTCCTACATGGTACAGATGTCTTCTACTGACCCTTGTCCCCTGTAGATGGCTGTGGTTAACTAGAGCAACACCAGGGCTTTGCTGGCCACACAAATAGGGATGAGCTTCCCTGCACTATAGAGCAGATTGAAGAGGTCTGTGAGCTGCTCCAGCAGCTTGTGAGTCACCAACCAGAAAGGTTCCTGCAAGGAGAGGAGGAGAAAGGCCCTGCCTCCTCCTCCCAGCTCTGTACCCTGTACTGTGCACCTCTAGCAGAACAGAGGCTCTGGGTGGTGACAAGGAGATGACTCATGAGGGGTCTGTGGGTGTGATGTGGCTGTGGGATGTAGCCTCCATCTGTCTCCCAAGCCAGGCTGCAGAGGGTAGCTGTCCAGGAGCTATGCAGGGAGCAAGCAAAGAATTAAATCCATCTGCTCCAGTAACAGTTCTGCTACCAAAACAGGAAAAAGCATAATTTCTGTTACAAACTCTAAGGAATTGATTTTGGGAATAGATAGGCAGTGTCTCTTATTTAGAACTAGTTGAATGCCTCTATCCCTGCATCCCTCACACCATCAGATGGCAGAGGTACCAGGTCATAGCAGAGCCAGGACTCCTCCTTCACGGGCATTGTTTAATTCTTGTGCTTCCAACATAATGGAGAAAATATTGTGCCAGTGTAAGAGAAGGAAGAGCATCCAGCAGTGGAAGTATTGATGAGGATGTTGTTGGCTTAGGGTGCTGTGGTTCAGGTCAGTCAGGTGGAGGATACGTCTGTCCCTGATGGGGAAGTGCATGTGGGCAGCAACACAAGCAGTCACACAACAGAAGCAGGATGTGAGTCTTTGCAATCCAGGTTTCCCTGGCCCTCCTTACTCTCTAGAAGGCAGCAGCAGTCAGCATCACTCTGATGAAGGACAGGATGACTCCCAGTTTCCCTGTGGCAGACTAGACCCTGTGCCTTGCTAAGACAATTAAGCAGGATCTAACGAAAGTGGTGCTGCTTTCTCCTGCAGGGTCCCTGGAGCTGGCCATGACCCACCCCGAATTCTACTGGTATGTGGATGAGGGCTTGTCTGCTGAGAACAAGAAGAGCTCCCTGCTGAGGAGTGAGATCCTCTTTGGGGCTCCACTGCCCAACTACTACTCGGTGGAGGATCGCTGGGAGGAGCAGCGCCGCAAGTTCCAGAACTTCGTGGTCACCTATGTGGCCATGCTGGCCAAGCAGTCCACGAGGTGAGGCTGTGTGCAGGAAGGGCAGGTGGGAGTGCACAAGAGCAGGGAAGGGCAGAGGATGGAATAGAGCTTTCCAAAGCTCTGCCTCAAGGTTCACAGCAGGGCCGAAGTGCCTGTTCCACCCTGACAGCCATGCTGCATTTGGCTTCACTGGGAAGGCACCAGGCACAGAAGGCTGCATGTGCTAGCTTGGACTACTGGTCAGACTCAAACAGTGGCTAGGGCATAATGTTCCAGATGAAGGAGAAAAAGCATCTCCACTGAAGCTGGGCTCAGGCATGGAGCTGTGAGTGATGGTGGGGAGCATATAGCAGAAAACTACTCACATGCTCCCCTTTACTGCCACTTCCTACTGCAGCAACATGCCAGAGACACCCATAGAGACAATGAAAAGGGAACAAAGTTTAAATCTACTGCCTGCCTTTCTACTGAGTCCTTGTCTGGCATTAGATCTTTTGCTTCCATCTTACATATCCAGTTCCACTGGCTCAAACAGAACTGCGTTTCTGCTCTGAATTTGGCCACCACTGGTCTGATGCAGAGGATGAAATGGTCTTTACTCAAGGCTGCTCAGCCTGTGGATCCAATTCTCCTTTTGCTTTTTGTACAAAGAGGTGGGGAATAAGAGGTGAGGGCAGGATAAGTTTCAGGAAGTGCAGACTTTTTTCACCACCAGGTCTGTATGACTTGGTAGAACAGAGCTTTGCTCAGTGCTGGTGAGAGAGAGATGATAAAATAGAGCTGAAAAGGCTAAAAGAGCATCCCAGTAGTCAGGCAGCTGACAGAAGGCTTGTGCCCCAGTCTCTGTACTTTCTTAGACTCCAGATTTCTACTGCCCTGAGCATTTCCCAGAAGGAAGGGATGCTGATCCTCAAAAGCAGGTTGGAATGCAGGCAGTCACAGAGCACTCTCAGCAATGGGCTGGGAAAGCAGACTGTGATTTCTGACAAGCCAAAAGGGAATTGAGGCCAAGGCTCAGTTCCAAAGCTCAGTTCCCTGATAGCCTCCTATGGTGCAGCATTATTGTAGTCCTGGTTAAATTATGTTGGATTACTTCTACTCTGAGCCTGCTTCCAGAGGCAGAAGCTGGTAAATCATATGGCTTCTGATTAAGCTCTCACTCTGCCTGCATCCGCTGTGCTAATATAATAAGCAATGATTAGGATTCCAGATGGAATTAGCTTTGAAGGCTTCAGGAACTGTCTATTAATGCCTAAGACCCACCAAGCAGGGGAGGAATTTTAAAAATATTAGACCTGCTCTTTATTTTTCTCCTTCTCTGTGTGAATTTCACCTCCAGCAGCAACTTTGTTCAACCCGCTCTCACTGCTCTGTTTTTTCAGAAAACTGCCAGGTAATTAGAGCAGTGACCTCCTTTGGCTCTGGAGAGGATAACTGCCCTTCAAACCACCTGGCTCTGCTCCTTTTGTGCTCAACCACTCCTCTTTTTTCACATCTCCCCACCCTAGCAAAGTCCAGGTGCTGTATGGAGGGACAGATTTGTTTGACTATGAAGTGAGGAGGACTTTCAACAACGACATGTTGCTGGCCTTCATCAGCAGTAGCTGCATTGCTGTCTTGGTCTACATCCTCACCTCCTGCTCAGGTAGGCTGGAGTCACAGCTACCCTGTCCTAACACAAATCCAAGCGTGCTGTGTCTCTCTGTGTCTGTGCAAGCCCAGGGAGACTCAGAGCCCTGGCAGCAGTGTGGCTGTATGGCACAGCAGCATGCACAAGGGCAAGCCAGTCTGATTCCCCAGAGCACAGATTTATGGGCAGGGTGAGGGAGACTCACAGGAGATCAGGAATAAGATGCAAATGCCCATCTTGCTAACACTGGCATAAATCTGATGTAATTTTTTGCAAGAGCCTCATGGGAAAGATTCTGCAAGCAGTACTCCTGTACCCCTGAGCTCTTCTCTGTCACCAACACATTCATGGGAACCAGTATCCCAACAGGGAAGGGGGGAGGTGTTTGGTCTCCTGGGGATGGCCACAGATACTATTTTTTCCGTGTTTCTTTTCTGCTGTAGTGTTTCTGTCATTCTTTGGCATTGCCAGCATTGGGCTAAGCTGCCTGGTGGCTCTGTTCCTGTACCATGTCGTATTTGGGATCCAGTATCTGGGTATACTCAATGGTGTGGCTGCCTTTGTCATCATGGGGATTGGTAAGCTCATCTTTACTCAAAGCCTGTGCTTTACCTGTGCTGCCTTGCCCTGCCTGCTCTCTGCAGGAGAGAAGAAGGTGATGGTGGCAAATGCAGATTGAATTTTCAGGCCCTTTTCCATTACCTGTAAGTTTAATATTTGCAGGTCAAACGTCAAGGGGGAAATCAGACTTTTTTTTTTGCAGGTGTCAGTTCTGTGAGCAGAGTATCAACAGCTCTGCTGTCTCTTTCCAGGAGTGGATGATGTCTTTGTTTTCATCAACACCTACCGCCAAGCCACGCACCTCAAGGACCTGCGGCTGCGCATGATCCACACAGTCCAGACAGCAGGGAAGGCCACCTTCTTCACCTCCCTGACCACAGCTGCAGCCTATGCTGCCAACATCTTCTCCCAGGTACCCTGCACCTCTGGGATTTGGGGTTTCATTTCTGCCAAAGGGCCCAATAGATCAGGAATCTGCCAACACCATCTCCATCAGCACAGTGGGCTGCCAGACCTGCTTCTTACAGGGCTGTCTCTTACCTGCTGCCAGGCAGTGGATTATCCAAGGAAATACTTCTGTGCCACTGATCAAACAGGCTCTGTCTCAGTGCTTTACCCACCAGGTTTGCTGATTATCATGACTGAGTGTGCTATTCTCAGCTCCTCCAGACATCCTTGCCTGCTGTCTCTCCAGCAATCCTGCCCCAGCTGAACCCTGTGTTCTCTCTCTTCATGTAGATCCCAGCTGTGCATGACTTTGGACTCTTCATGTCACTGATTGTGTCCTGCTGCTGGGTAGCTGTGCTCTTCACCATGCCAGCTGCTCTTGGAATATGGACCCTTTACATGTCCCCATTAGAGAGCTCCTGCCAAACCAGGTGAGCACTGGAGCCTGTGGGTGGGAAGCTGTGGAAATTGCAGTCGAGGAGGTTTGCAAATTCCTTCCCTGTCATCTCAGTTGATCCTCATTCCCCTTAGGCAGCTTGGCTTTGGCTCTGACAGAGGGGATATTTAAGTTCTGCCATTCCAGATTGGAGCAAAATGGAAGGGTCAAGTCTCAGTCTCATTGTCTCTGTCAATCCTCTTGGTTGGATCCCATGGAGTGTTGGACCATTTGTTTCCTTGGAGCATTTAATGCACAACTAAACCTTCAAGCAGTGGAGGTACAAGCCCTGCAAGGCAGACAGGTCACCATTGCTCCTGCCTGTAAGCACAAGCAGGACGTGGAGATTTGTGTTTGAAAATCAGCACATTTCCTTTTCCCCTGCTCTTTAGCACTGCAGATGACCTGGCCAGATTTTATTTATTAGCAGGGAGATGAGCTGCTGAAACTACCATTACTCAGCACCCAGAGTCCATGGCTCAGCCCTGCTCTGTGTATCCAGCCCAGCCCTTGCCCTCTCAGTGCTTAGCAATGGAATTTGCTCCTGGCAGTGCCCATTGTCTCTCCAAGTAATTGGAGCAGGTTGTTGCTGCTCTCCTTGCCGCAGAAGGAGCCCACTGGTAACTCTTCACAGGGCTTAGAATTGTTGCCTTTGTCTCCTTTCCTGCTTCAATCCAGCTGCAGTCAGAAGTGCACCAAGAAAAGTGCCCTGCACCTGGCTGAAGATCTCCTCATTGCCTCAGAGGCCACCTCCAGAGCAGGCAGAGACACCCTTCCCTACCTTGACGATGACATCCCACTGCTCAGCGTGGAGGAGGAGCCTGGTATGTGTCTGCTGTGGGCTGCCTTTAGGGGGTCACACTGCCCTCCTCACCCTCCAGTTCTGCCTACCCCTGACACGGCTCCTTGCATCAGTTCCCTGAATTGTAAGCTGAAGATGGTGTCAGCATGAGAGGTTGTAGCAGTCAGAACTCACTATTCTTTCAAAGTTTGCCTTGAGATCTTCAGTGGGTGTCAGTGCATGCTTTCTTAACTGCTTTGCTAATTCTCTTGGGTCCACTGTGGTCTGCTTTCTGTCTGGAATCACTGAGTGTGACATGGATGTAGCCATGAAACATCTAATCCATAACACCAGGACAGCTCACCATGGAGTGAAGTTTTTTCCTCTTCCCTGCCATTTGGAACACTGTATTTGGGAAGCAGGAGAAAGAACACTTGCTCTCCAGCATCAACCCCCTAGAGCAGCTCCTTAATCATGGTATGAAGAGGGCAGCAACTTGCCTGAGATCACATCTAGAAAAATAGCCCAGAAATTCCCTATCTGTTGTTAGCAGGAGATAATCCTTCGAGGCCTGATCCCAAGAAAAAGGTGCTTACAGGGTCATGCTCTCTTGTACTTGGCTTTTAAAACTTGCTGGAATCTCTTGCTTTTAAAACCCCCAACAGCAATGGTCAGGGCAGTGAGTATCTTTCAGGCAAACTGGAACTGGAGATAACTGAATTAATTCCATGGCATGTGCAGAGCCCTTGCTGTAGAGCAGGCTCTGAGATGCCTCTGGCAGGCAGAGAAGCTCTGGTTCTGTGCTGCAAGAGTTCCTTAGTATGCCAGAGCCATATGCAGTGGTGATGTATGGAAATAATCCCTCTCTTCCCTGCAAACAGCAGAATGTTTTCCTCCAAGGCCCCTGGGCATCAGGGAACTGTGAAGAAGCAAAGCAGCTTGTTCCAGTCACTGACCAAGCGTGGTTTGTAGGTTGGCTGTACAGTGTGCTGGGCATGCTCCATCCCCCTACAGCAAGTGCTCTCACACACAGAGAAAGGGGCAGTTCCCTTGGCATCCCTGATCTGAGATCAGAGAATCAGGCAGGAGCCAGGCTGCAGTCAGGAATTGGTCAGCTGTAGCAGTAAGACATATTTAGTGAGACAGGGACAAATTATATTCTAATGTAACCTTGTCCCAAGAAGCATGCAGTGTCCCTGGGACAGTGTTTGTGGGGATTGGCACAGCAAGGAATAGCCTGAAGCACAGATTTGGACTGAGCTACAGGTTTACAAGTGTAGCTGTTGCATGACAGTGACTTGACAAAGATGGTTCTTAAAACATCCTGGAATCACTGCTCCGCAGGGAGCTTGCTCAGTCTCTTTAGCCTCAGTGAGTTGTACAGCACCCTGCAGAAATTTGATAAAGGACAGCAGAGAACTCTGAGAGATGCTCATGACACTGAGACTGCTTTTGATTTCTCTCTATTCTAGTCTCCCTGGAAATGGGGGATGTCCCCTTGGTGTCTGTGATGCCAGAAAATCTGCAGCTCTCTGTAGAGAAGAGCAACCGGGGTCACTTGATAACTCATCTGCAAGAGCTGCTGGAGCACTGGGTGTTGTGGTCTGCAGTGAAGAGCAGATGGGTGATTGTGGGTAAGGAAGGTTGCATCTCCATGGATTTCAGAGGGTTTCATGACATTTCAATCAGTCTCCAAGCCTTGATTAATAGTGATGGGAAAAGGGACATGGTAAATGGCTTCTAACACAGTGGAAGAGTGCTTCCAGAACAGTTATCCCTAAGGGACTTTTCCATCCCTTTCTTCTCACTCAGATCTAAAGTGGCAAATCCTAATGGAGTTTTTTTCCAAGCAGGGGCTTATTACAAGAAAGCCCAGCTGCCAGGGTGCTTTAGGGCTTGTTGCATTTCAGGTTATAAGAAAGCAGTGAAAAGGATAATGCAACATAGTTCCTTGTGTAATGGAGAAGCAAAAGGGTGAGAGCTTTATTTAAAGAAACACTACACTATATAGGGTAGTACAAGCAAAACAAAATAGAAAAGACTCATTGGTCCAGGAAGGCAACACCTCTTTGAAAACATGCTTTCTGCAAAACACCATGAGACACTCACACGGCTCTCACACACCCTGCAGGTGCATAATCATTGTTATAATTCCTTGTCCTTGTGAAGGCCTGAAACTCAAGGGTTCAAGGCTGCTTCTTCCCTGGTTCCCAGTAGTATCCAACAATGGTGGCTGTTCTTTTTCCAGCTGAAAATGCCATCTTTCTACCACATGCCTGCTCTCTGAGCATGTCTGAAGTGTGCAGTGCATGTAGGGTCCTACCCTTACCCAGGTTTCTCCTTGCAGGGCTCTTTCTCCTTGTTCTGCTCCTGTCCATATTCTTTGCCAGCCGCCTCCACCCAGCCAGCCGTGCTCCAGTCTTGTTCCGGCCAGACACAAACATCCAGGTGCTGCTGGACCTGAAATACAACCTGAGTGCTGAAGGTATCTCCTGCATCACCTGCTCAGGTGAGAACACTGGTCCTCAAACCACGATGGGTGCACCCCAGCCTGGCCTCCTGACTGGAGGAGCTGAAATGTGAGGCAGACATCTACAATGTTCCAATATCTCACTGGGCTTTGGATGGACCCCGTGGAAAGGAGGCACACATTGGGAATGGGATGGTTGAGTTGCCTGCAGGAGTGGAACATTTAGAGAAGTATTTCCTGCCTTTAGCCATGAACTGCCTAAGTATTTCTTCTGGAGTAATCTCATCACAGACCATGAAAACTGACTGGTTTTACTTCATAAGTGCTGGTCTCATGGCAGTGCCCAGCTGAGGGTCTGAGGCACTGTGTTGCCTGCTCAGGGTTTGGTATTCAGCAGCAGAGTCTGTGGTGTGCACAGGCCTTTTCTCATGTTCACCCTTTCCTCCCTGACTAACCTTGTGGGACAGGTTTGTTTCAGGAAAAGCCCCACAGTTTGCAGAATAACATCCGAACCTCTTTGGAAAAAAAGAAGAGGGGCTCAGGGTCACCTTGGGGAAGCAAAGGCAGCACGAGTGATACAGGGCAGCAAGGTGAGTGGGGCATGAAGACTCATGCCAGGGCCCAAGGACACACTGGGGAGCAAACTAAACCACACAATTTCTGAATAGCTGATGGGGAATAATTCTCTTCCTCAGAGACTGCCCCACTGAGCCCTAGGTTGGTGCTGGATGTGTAGGGCATCTTTAAAATCCCCCTTTCCCTGAATACCTATTGCTCTCTGGGACATGGTCCTATAACCCAGGTGGCAGTATTGTGTGTCTACTGTCATATCCCTCTAATCTGAGTACAGGGCTAGGAACTCCAAGTTTTCACATCCCAGCCCTGTTCACAACCTTGTCGGCAGGTCACGAGGAGAGTAAATTCAGTTTGCAGGGGATTTTGAGGATAAAACAGTTATTGGGCCAGGTCCCAGGATGACATGAATCAATAAACCATCAGGAATTACTGCAGCTCAAGATGTATTTGTGGCAGCCTTTGAAATGTGTGCTGTGCTGCCAGAAGGCAGAGGCTGTGCCTGGTGTCCCAGAGCAGACAGCAGACCACAGGAACCCTCCTTTGCCCTGGCACTGTCTGTAGGATTTGCTGATTGAGAATACCACCAAAACTCGCCTTCTGCTTTCTCCAGAGCTCCAGGGAACTGTGTATATCTCCAAGTCCAGGAGCAAGGGAAGACCAGCCATCTACAGATTCTCCCTCAATGCCAGTGTCCCTGCACCCTGGCAGATGGTGTCACCGGGAGACGGGGAGGTGCCTTCATTCCAGGTGAGTCAGTCCAGAATGGACCCCTCTAGCAAGAGGGCAGCAGCCAGCAGGTGAGCACAAGAGCCTCCTCCTGTCTCTCCATGGGGCCCTGTGTAGTTTTGGGTGACATTTTCAGAGCACTGCAGTAGGGTAGTTGGCACAGAAGGCATTGTGCTTGGCACCTTGGAGTGCAGCAAGACTGCACCTGTTGCTGTTGTGAGATGACTCTCAGTGATGGGAGCAAAGCTGTGGGTGTCACTAGGACAGATGTCCCACACCCTGGGCAGAGCAGCCACCATTTAGCCGAGGTTACTGGGAATGGGGGTGTTTAGGGGTCTGTCACACACTGGCCATCGCTGGGAGGGACAGGCTGGGGGCTGGCTGGGGCTGTGCCTGCAGTGCTCATTCTGTGTGGCTGTGCCAGTGCTCAGGGAGGAGGGGAGAGTGTGATGCTAATGTGCCACAGGCTGCAACCCCGTGGAGTTAAGTGTCTGTTTTCATTAATCCATTGCTTAGGTGTATAGAGTGCCTTTCGGTAACTTCACCAGGAAGCTGACAGCTTGTGTGTCCACAGTAGGGCTGCTTAAGCAGATGAGCCCCAGGAAGTGGATGATGACCACCTTGTCCTGTGACACCAAGAAGGGCTGGAAGTTCGATTTCAGTTTCTACGTGGCCTCCAAGGAGCAGCAGCGAACACGGTAACCTTCCCAAATCCCCCTCTGAGATCTCATACAGAAACAGCACAACTGAGAGGCTGATGTGAGATGCCCAATGGCCAGTGCTAGTCCTGCCTCAATCAGTGACATCCATGGCTCTAGAATTTGCTTTGCTGCATATATGGCTCATCTCTGCAATCACTTTGCAGGAGTAATGATGCACATAGCATCATTAACATGGAAAAGGCTTGAGAGACTGTGACTGGGGGCTTCTTTGGGTGGCAGAAAGATGTGCTGATCTGGTTCTTGCCCTTACCCACCTGAACTCTTGGGCTGAACAGGCAGCACAGAATATGCAATGGCTGGGGATACAGGTCTGCAGATGCTCACCTTTCCCTTTCCTTCTGCCCCTGAGAATGTTGCCATGTAATACATGTTTCATCACCTCTACCTCTGTTCCCCTGTAACAAACTTTCTTTGCCGCACAGGAAACTGTATTTTGCCCAGTCACACAAGCCCCCTTACCACGGCCGAGTGTGTGTGGCCCCTCCGGGCTGTCTGCTCAGCTCGAGCCCAGACGGACCCACCAAAGGCATCCTGTACGTTCCCAGTGAGAAAGGTGAGCTGAGCCCCCTTCAGACACACCAAGACCCAGAGAACCACACACTGAATGTTGTGGGCGCTGCTGAAGGCCTAGGCAAATTTCAGCCAGGCCTTTTCTCAGGTTCTGAGTCTTTTTCTCAGGCTGTGACACTTTCCCAGCTCCGGCCAGGATTTTTCCCAGGGTGATAGCTTTCTTGCAAATAGAAAGGAATTAATAAACATAAGATTAGCACCTGGTGTGGACCGTGAGATGTGGACACTGCTGAAGGCCTAGGCACATTTTAGCCAGGCCTTTTTCAGGTCATGAAACTTTCTTAGTTCTAGCCAGGATTTTTCCCAGGCTAGAGACTCTACTGTAACACAAGAGAAAGAATCATAATCGAGATAAACACCTGCAAGGTCCATGGGAAAGCCAGGGAGAAAAGGTGTCTCCTTCTCTGACCAATGATCTGTCTGTATCTTGTTTTGCACAAACTGCCTTATTTAAGGCAATGGCTTCCTTCAATAAATTGCCCTTTTTTGCTCTTTCTTACACCAAGCAAGAGAGTGTCTTGTTGCAGTGTTCTCTCACTGCTCTGTGATTTTTCTTATGGCAACAGTGCATGATGTACGTGACATAGGATCTCCTATTCTATTCCTAGGTTCTCTCCTATTGCCCAATGAACTGCTGTCCCATTTGAGATTCACAAACAGTTCTATAAATATAGGTCAGGTTTCAGCAAAGCGCTTTTCTCCTCCCACCCAAGAACTGCGTTGCTATCATTTGCCGCTCGTAGCAAACAACAACAGCATGCAACCAACCTTCATTGTGCGTTTTCCAGCAGCACCCAGGGCAAAGCTGTCAGCCACCTCTGGCTTTAACCCCTGCGTGAACGCGGGCTGCGGGAAGCCGGCGGTGCGGCCGCTGGTGGACACGGGAGCCATGGTGTTCGTGGTGTTCGGCATCAGAGGCGTCAACCGCACCCGGCGCCCCGACAACCACGTCATCGGAGACATGGTACACACGGGCTGAGCTCTGGGGCTGCCAAGTGAGGGCAGGCTCTCTGCATGGGGCTTGCTAAGTAGCCACAGCCCGGGGTGGTTCAGCAGTTCAGGTTGTAGCACGGTGATGAGCCAGTTCTGTTTTAGCCAATTGACGAAATAATGTCAATTATTTTGACAATAATTGTTTTTGAGATCAGGAAGTCCCTACTGAAAAAAACACTTCAGGCTTTTCAGAAAATGAGTGCAATGTATAACATTCTAATTTTGAGTCTGAACCTGGCTTTCTTGAGGATTTTAGAAGCCAATCTATCTTGAGCACAGTATAAAATCTCACTACAAATTCAAGACTGAATATATATATTCTATATTATATATCTTCTTGTGAAGTATTACAAAAATTAAAAATAAATTACTCTAGGGAAAGGTTGCTAAATGTGACTTTTCTAGAAACAACTTATCTCTGACATCTCATACCTTGACACATGATAATCTTTCCCTAGAAAAATTATCCTTACTTTGGCTGATGCACTTCAGCTTCCTGCTGTTCTTCCTGCTCTGTGAATTGGGGATTGCTGTGCTGAATCAGCCTTTGCCTGTTTCCTCTGAAGGGGCAGTGAGAAATGCAGGCAGCAGAGCAGGCAGAGGCTGCAGTGCCAGTTGCTGTGTGTATGTCTCACGTGTGGTGCTCTTGTCCTTGTGTCTCCTTGTGAAAGGGCAGTGTTATCTACGATGACAGCTTTGACCTCTTCAAAGAGATTGGCAACCTGTGCCGCCTCTGCAAAGCCATTGCCAGCAACTCTGAGCTGGTGAAGCCCGGAGGGGCTCAGTGCCTGCCCTCGGGTAGGTTAGACTAACTCCTCTGCAGCCCTACCTGTGCTTGCTTCAGCTGGGGTACTCAACAGCAAAGCAAAAAGGGTGACTGCTTCTTGCTGTCTCCTTTTCTTCCCAAGGCAGCTTGACCCTTCTAGAATATGTCATTGGTTGTGCTTTTTGGGAATGAAAGAAAGAAAGAAAGATGGTCTCTTTAATGCCAGACATTGGGTATATTCTCTGGGATTTAATCCAGAAAGATAAGAACACAATTGCATTTGTTCTTTCCAGTCATGGGCATTGCTTGAGATACAATCTTTTGATTCAGTAAATATCCTCTTAGTAGCTCCTGAATAACAATGAACTCACACCTGATCTCATTGCAGTGCGATTGCACTGTGTGGCTTTGCATGCCTGACCAGTGACCATCTCTTCCAACTTCAGAGGTCACAAGCTTGTGGAGCTGAGCCTGGGAAGTGTATACTGGCTTCAGGCTAAAAGCCAGTTTAATATCTGGAACAAATCCCTGCCAGGCCAGGCAGACAGCCCTCAGCACTTGCTCTTTGTGCTGCTCCCTGACAGCTGGGGACCAACAGCAGTGGCAATTGTCCTGTCCCATGCTGATGACAGAGGGTGTCCATTCAATCTACAGCAGCTGAGAGCTGTGATGCTGAGACCTCGAGGCCTTTGGCAAACCAGAGTGGCAAAGGGAAGCAGCTGTGGACAAATGGGTCCTGTGACTCTCTTGGGGCTCTCATTTTGGGTTGTTGGTTGGGTTTTTTTTCATGCTCCAATGTGCTTCCTTTCCCTTTTCTGCCCTCCATCTTTTGCTCTGTCTCTCTCTCCAGGTTACAGCATCTCCTCCTTTCTGCAGATGTTGCACCCCGAGTGCAAGAATATCCCTGAGCCAAACCTGCTGCCTGGACAGCTCTCTCATGGGGCTGTGGGGGTGAAGGATGGCAAGGTGCAGTGGATCTCCATGGCATTTGAATCGGTGAGCACATGGCATCATCACCTGGTGGCACTGTCATTCTGGAGACAGTTTCATCTTGTGACTTCTGGAGGTTTAGCTCTGCTCTTTCTGCACTGGTCACTTCCATTTGCAGCCATAATTTAGTTTATTAATGTTTGCTGCAGACAGATGCCTGCACTCACAAGTTAGTAGAAGTGGCTGCTTGCACCACAGTTAGCTCAGGCAAAAAGCTGGTGGCAGATTTGCTCAAATGCCACTGCCAGTTCTGCCTGGTGCTGCCACCTGAGCTTGTTCTGCCCTTTCTCTTGCCATGCATACCCTGCCCAAAGAGCAGGACATGAGTGATGTGTTTATCTTGTTACAGACAACCTACAAGGGGAAATCCTCCTTCCAGACATATGCTGACTATCTGAAATGGGAGACATTCCTGCAGCAGCAACTCCAGATCTTCCCAGAGGGCTCTGCTCTCCGACATGGTTTCCAGACCTGTGAGCACTGGAAGCAGATTTTCATGGAGATTATAGGCAAGTGACCACCATGCTTCTCTCCCTGGGGAACCCATGCTCTCTGATACATCTTCACAGCACACTCCATCCCATATGGTGGGCATGGGTTATATCTGCAGTCCTTTTACCACTGCTGTGCAAACTCCTAAAGCCTGCTCCTGCCCTAAGCAATGTGTATTGTCAAAATCAGGCAAAGCCCATGGAGATAGGTAAGGGAAGGGACTCAGCCCTGCTGATGCAAGATTCAAGAAACCAGCCACCTCTTTTCCACTTTCATCCTCCCCTTCCCATCTTCCCCAGTGAGTCCCTGCCTGTTGTTGCCAGCAGGAACATGGTGCCTTTCTTACCACAGCTGTCACCTTCCAGGATTCATATCAGCTGGCTGTTTCCTTCCAGGAGTGCAGAGTGCTCTGTATGGTCTTGTCCTCTCGCTGGTCATCTGTGTGGCTGCTGTGGCAGTGTTCACCACACACATCCTCCTCCTGCTGCCAGTGCTGCTCAGCATCTTAGGTAAAAACACCAATTCCAATGTGTCGGGCTTTCAATTTTCCTGAAATTGGTGGATTGTGGCACTGCTGATCCTCTGGTGATTTGAACTGAATTGCTCATATTCTGTGTAAACCCTTTTGGCTTTCCAGGAGCCAGGCCTGGAGAGCAGACTGGCTAAGTGAACAGAAGAAACTCTCAACAAATGTACAGGAGCCTCACTGGGAAAGCAGATTTGTGTGTCTAACTCCCAGTGTGTTTTATCTACACAATCCTTTCTATTTGTTTAAATAAGAGTTTTAGCTACACAAATGCCATCCCTACATGTTATGTATAGTAATGTGATTAAGTCCCACAAGCTCTGAATAACAATTGCACCATCCAAGAACCTGCACCATGGCTGCTGTTTCCAAGCGATGGGAGGTGTTAAAAGCTGAGTATTTTAGCAGTTTTTTAGTATTTGAAGCAAAGCTGTAAATAGTTTCCTCTCCCTGGCTGGTGATTTGATAATATTCAGGTCTAAGCGTGTTGCTAAACTTCTTAGTTTAAAAATCAAATCTAACACTTTGAAATCACTTAGTCTCTTACATATGACTCACAAACTAACAGTACTCTTTGCCTTCAAAAAAAGCTTGTTCAGCCTCTGAGTAACTCTAAAGCAAAACAACAGACTCACTTCCTTTGTGTGAGCACAGGGACACCTGTCGGGGCTTGGATTAATTTAGCAAGAGTTAGTCTAAGTTGGCATCAGTCTGTCAGTTTGCCTGGTTTTTAACTAGGTGTTCCACTAGGCCCAGCATGTCTGGTCACCTTATGGAATGGTCTCTGTGCTAAGGGAAGGTGAGGGGAGTGTTTGTGGCAGGGGCAGTGTGTACCAGATTCAGGCTGGGTGCCACACAGACCTGTGGGCTATGATCACAAACTCCTCAGGGCTTGATTTGTGCAGCAGTCCCAGAGTCCTTTCCATCTGTCTAACAACTCCTTCCTCACACAGGGGTCGTGTGCCTTGTGGTGACCATCATGTACTGGTCTGGCTGGGAAATGGGAGCTGTGGAAGCCATTTCCCTCTCCATCCTCGTTGGCTCCTCTGTTGATTACTGTGTGCACTTGGTGGAGGGTTACCTGCTCGCAGGGGAGAACCTGCCACTCCACCAGGTAGAGGTGAGCTCTGTTCTTCCCACAGCCCTGCATTCATTCCCCTTGTGCCCCCCATGCCACTCAGCTGTGATGCAGGATGGGGGGATGTGTCCTGGCACCCCCAGAGCATCCCTGGGGTATGGTACTCACTGCTTGTCCAGCTGAGTGCTCCAGACTGTGAGCTTGTTGTGTACCTGAGTACCACAAACTCAGATGAGGATTTCCAACCCACATGGTTGTCCCTTTCTTGCTGGCCACAGCTGTGTCCAAAGCAACCCATTTTCATGTCCAAGTGGAGAGTCTGTGCTGGAACAGCTCTAAACTAATTCTGTAACCTCTGAAAATTGCTGGACCAACCACCAGCTCACCTCTGGCCTTGTTACCATCTTTTGTCTCATTGGGAAGACGGAGACTACAAAAGCCTGGGATCTCTAATGCCAGGTGTAATGTCTGCATGCAGTGCCTGTGTGGTGTAGGCCCAGCAATCAGTCTGATGTGGTGGTGTAATGGTTTGAAAGCAAAACCAGGGAGAGACTTCAAGTCAGAAATACAATTTAACAGGAAAAAAAAAAAGGAGAAAAATAAAATACATGCAATAATACAAAAGAAAAACCACTGGCAGAGTCAGAATCCAAGCTGACACCCTGTCAGTTAGGGTGGTGGTAGCAGTGCAGATGAAGTGGTCTTGTTGAAGCAGTGATCCTGTAGAAAGGTCTGGTAGCTCTTGTCCTCTGGAAACCAGTGGGTAAGGGCAGCTTTGGTGTTCCAAATCTCAGTTTTTATCCAGGAAAGGCTTGGCTCCTCCCCCTGGGTGGAGCATCTCCCAATTGGATGATGTAATTTTATCAGTCATGCACTGGGACTCAATGGCCATTAACAGGAGATATCTCCTGGAGGGAGGATGAGTCATGGGGAAAGATAAAGAACATTGCCCCATCTGGTTTTTTTAACAGCTGGCCCATTAGCAAAGGATATCGCCACAGAGATAAGAATCACTGCCCCAGCTGGTTTCAGCAGATGGTGATCAAATACAGATTTTTGGGCCCATCTTTACATTGTAACCTATGACAGATGAAAAGAGGCACAAAATCCAGCAGCTCTGCTGGGTTTTAACCCTATGGCTCTTTGCTCAGCATGCACAAATCATCAGAGCTGCACTCAGGCAGCCTCTTTGTCCTGGACCAGGATTCTGGCAGCCAAGCCACCCTCTCAAAGCCCAAAACACCAGCATAGCCACACATGGCTGTCACACTGACCGTGCTGCCCCTTCCCCAGGACCCCACGGCGTGCAGGCAGTGGAGGACAGTGGAAGCCGTCCGGCACGTGGGAGTGGCGATCGTGTCCAGCGCCGTCACCACCGTCATCGCCACCGTCCCGCTCTTCTTCTGCATCATCGCCCCCTTCGCCAAGTTCGGGAAGATCGTGGCCCTCAACACGGGAGTGTCCATCCTGTACACGCTGACTGTGAGCACAGCCCTGCTCAGCACCATGGGCCCCGGCACCTTCACCCGCAGCAGGACTTCCTGCCTCAAGGCTGTGCTGGGGGTGCTCCTGGCTGCCCTGCTGGGTCTCTGCATCTGCCTTGTCCTGCTCAAGAGTGGATTTAAAATCCCCCTCCCCAACGGGACAGCCCTGTAGAACCCAAGCTGAGAGCAACATGCTCTGTCCTCTTGCTCCTTTTCTTCTTTTTTCTTTTCTTTTTAAAGAATATTTTTGGTAAGAAAAAAAAGCGGAAAAAAAAAAAGTCCCTTTTTTCATGAAGTTTTTCAACTCCACAGATGCACTTTATTTTCTAATGGGTTTTGCTCTAAACTTGTATTTATTTTGGGTAGTGATGGATGGATGACGGACAGTGAGGGCTGCCCAGGGAATACCTCAGCCCATGAATAGGAGAGGAGGGAGTTTCCTTCTCTCAGTTTTCTTCCTGCTTTATCTTTTTCTTTTCTTGTTCTTTTAATTTATTTTTAACAAGCAGGACTTTCAGGACAAAGCTAAAATGGGAGAATTTGGGGAGGTCATCTGATCCTTTCAAAACCCCTTCCCCTCCACTTGTCCAGGGTCAGCATTGCAAGGATGACTTGAGGTGATGTCCTACTCCCACACCAAGCCTGTGCCTTGTTACTTGAGCTTCAAGAACAGCAGTGAGCTGTTGGACAGGCCTGGGGAAAGCATTGTCTGGATCCCTCTGCCAGGCCCTGTACCCAAGCCAGACCAGCAGTGAACTTGCTGCACAGGAGTTCTTGTGAGTGTCACTTTGGGATCCAAACTAGAGCTGTGGGTGGCACCAGCTGCAGTGAACCTTCTTTCATGATTCAGGGAGGGTGTTGGGACATATGACATTCCCCTTCTTCCTGGAGGGACAGTGCACCCTGTACTGGGATCTCGTGTCTGTGAACAGCCATCAGGAAGCAGAGGGTGCCCTCAGCATCCTGCCCTCCTCTCCCTCATCTCAGCAGTGAGGTCAGGGCAGTTTCAGTGCCCAGTCCCCCCTGGTCACCTCACCAGTCACTGCCTCTGCTCTTCCAGGTGGAGAGAAAAGAGCCCTGAGGTTCCTGCAGAGTTCTTTGGTCAGAGCAGTCAGCTCTTAGCCTGAGGACAAGGCAAGCCCTGGCAGAGCCCATACATGTATGCACAGCATCCTCAGTGGCAGCTCAGAGACACCCTCCTGTGTGGAGACCCAAGGGCAGCAGAGCTGCAGCTGCTGTCTGCTCTGAGCAGATGGTTTATATTAAAGTAAAATGAAACTGCAAACTGGTGCCATTAACAAGTACATTTTAAGCATCACTGATTCTATCCTATTTTAAAAATTGAAATAGCTAAGTGTGCATTAATATACAGCACATCTGATCCTTGGGAGAAGGGGAGGCCCACTGGGAGATGCATTAGCAGTATTTACAAGTGTACCAATAGAGCAATATGGCCAGGAAGCAGCCTGATTCAATTTTTTTGCAGAGTCCATGTCCTGGTGGCTTTGTGTTCTCTGTCTGGATCAACCCCTCTTTTTAAGATGAAAATTCCAGGAAGTCCAACCCTGTTGCCAGCCAATTTGTGGGGCCTGCACTGCTGAGAGACTGAGCTGCTTCTACTTGGCTCAGTGCATCCCTGCTCTGATCCCTGCCAGTCCTACACCTTCACATTGTGTCATCCCTGTGAAACTGGATCAAATTCTTGTTTCTGAAGTAGGTTCCCCAAGGTTTCCCAAGCTAGAGAGAGGAGTTCTTATTGTTTCCAGAGCAATCCTGCTGCAGGCAGTGAGGCTTGTGAGAACGTGAGTAGCCTGGTTTCTCCTTGCTATCCCATGGAGTTACCCCTTTCTGCAATGTTCCTTGGCACCTACCTCTAATCTGCACCAATCCCTTCCTAATGAGCCCTGTGCCCATGAATAAATTGTTCTGGAAAGGATTTTTGACTATCCTTAAGCTGTGCTGCTTTGATGCCTGCTGTGCACAGTTCAGCCCCATCCTTGATCTGTAAGCCATGCTGTTCCCTCTGTCTGTGCTCCAGATTTAACTCTTGGTGGTGCCCTGAACACTCCTAAGTGGCAGTGACTGGAAAAGGCAAGAGTGCTCATGATACACAGCCCCATGGGACCTGTGTGGCTGTGCAGGTGCTGCAGGGACAGCAAGGTATCCCCAGGGCTGTGGCCAAGGATGCTCTGGCTGGGGGCTTGACTTGAACTTAGCAAACACCTCCAACCTCTTTTGGGTGAGTAAAGCTGATGGATATTTCCAGCTCAGCAGACAAGAGAATAAGGTGCTGAGGGCACCCTTAGAGGAAGTTTCTCCTTCTGTAAGTATGAAAAAACCTTTAAAGGCCTTTAAGAAAAGGCACAGATGTGCTTTGAATCCTGCAAAGTTGAAAGCCTATGTAAGCCCCTGCTATCCTATGTTTGTGCTCACTGTAAAGAGGTTACATAAACCCCCCACCTCCAGTGTGATTCTGGACATGCCATGCTGGGAACACTCATTCAGCTGCTGTGGGGAGGCAAAGATTAATTTTAAAATAGAGGGAAATCTTTTATGTTTCTTGGGTCTGATCTGCTGACAGAAATAACAAGAGTTCTTGGTACCTGACAGGATCCATCCTGTTTTCTAAAGCAGGTAGGGAAAAGGACAAGCTGTCATTTTCCTTCCTCCTCTCCTGACAGCCCAAGCACCAGCAGGATCAGGGCATCACCTTGGCTTTCATTTCCCAAAGTGATACTGAGAATGCAATGGAACAACTCAGAAGGAGGAGGAGAGACCAAGATAAGTGCAAATTAATCACAAAGGCATGGTGAGGAGATTGTGCCCCTCCAGGAAGGAAACTGAGGCAAGGAGGAGGAGGAACTTACACCAGATCTAGCAGGATGGCAGAAGAGCCAGTAGAGGATCCTAGGTGATGTTTTATGCTGCAAGGACTCACTGAATGTTGTAACCTGAGACCCTGGTTAAACACAGTCATGACACTTGTCTCAGATCTAACTAGACACTTGCCCCATCACTGCTTCACCCTGTACAGCTCTGTGCTCAGGGTGCTTTCCCCACATGCAGTGGAGTGACAGAGACTTAAAGCTGAGGCACAGCCTTCTGCAAAACACATCCTGATCTCCCCAGGCATCAGGGGACAGCACATGAGTGGCAGATGTACACATCCATGTCCATGTAGGCAGTGTCATCCTTGTGATTACAGAATACTCATGAAATTACAGAGGTAAGGAAAGGGATGGCTTTATCTGAGCAAGTGTGGAGATGGAGCTGACAGCCCTGCTGGGAACTGGAGCTCCAGGGCAGATGCTCATAGCAATAAAAAGCAAGGCCTCACCTATCTGGTGCTGTTCCAGGAGCAGATGTTCACCCTAAACAATTCCTCCCACATCTTTGCCCATCTTCTTTCTCTGATGACTCCTCTGTTTCACAGGCCATCTCCTGGGCCCCCTTGTCTTGCTGAGCAAGGTTCAGTCTTCTCCCTGGTAGATGTTTGTGCCTGAGGTGCTCACAGAGTCTGGACTGGAAGTGGCTGGAGGTCTTGAGAATTCCTTGGGCAGAGGAAGCCAGGGAGTTAAACAGCTTTGCACAAAGTTTTCAGTTTCTGTTCTATTTAGATCAGCCTTACTTGGAAGAAAATGTTCTGATTTTCCATTTCAAAATGAACTTGATGCAATTAAAAAGCATACAGGAGTTTTCAGTTAGGACATGGCAATGGAATGTGCCTGTTAACTGCCCACTCCTTTATTTCTAGTAAATCCTGCTCTGAGGCTTAACCTCTGAATAGCTAGGTCAATGTTTCAGGAGAGGGTCATTCTGGAACTATGCAGTCTCCTACAAAACAGAGCGAGTCTTGTCCTGCCCAGAAGTTCTCTCCCTTCCAGCACAGTGCAGCAGCAGAAGGACACTGCTCCTTGGTGCTGAAGCTCTGAGATTCATGCCCAGGGCTGGTGTGGCTGCTTTTTGCTTTCAGTAGAGCTACTGAGTGAGTCCTGGGCTCCCCACGCTGTGGACACTGAGAGAGAGTCCCTGCTCACAACAGCCCTGCCCACATCAGCTGTGGGGCAGGGAGGAACAGAGCTGATGTGCTGTGCAGAGATCAGTGTCAGAGGAAGGGGAAGATCCATGACTCCTCACCCTGCTTGTTTCTTTATGCTGTGCTGCCTCTTGAGGCTCTGATTTGGGGCATCAGATTTGGCCACTGACCTCAGCAATTGCCAAGGCTGCAGATTCTGAAGGGCTGAGCTGTGGCTGAGCTGGACTGTGTATCTCAATGCTGGATCTGAAACTTTGCCAGAGCAAAGGCAGCCTGAGAAACATCCCTGAGAAGGATATGCTGACACTTGGAGAGCTACAGGACCATTGGTACAGTCATCTGGAAGCAATGGTCTCCAGTGAGGCTTTGCCTCCACTGGAGCAAACTGGGCTGTTGCTTTATGTCACAGTGTCTAAATCTTTTAGCTTGTCCTGCATTGAATTTCTGTTGCAGAGCAGCCTGCCCTTCTGGAAGGTTTTAAAAGGCTTTTTGTTTAACCCCTGGCACATATTATCCTCCCACACAGTCTACCAATGAAGCTGCAGACTGATTTGCAGCCAGGCAGGACAAATTCAGTGTCTTGGTTACTCCTTCCAAAACCACTGCTCACCCCAGATAGTGTGTAAGCCATCTGTACATTTTAAAGATTTTTCAAAGACTTCTGCTAACTACTCTGCCCTGGGTTAGTACCCAGAGTCCCGGAGCTAGACATCTTTCAGTGCCTGTCTCCATCCTGAGGACAGAGGTTTTGGCTTTTCCTTCTCTGCTCCTCCTTTGGGCTATTGCTGAAGGGAGGTGGGGGGCAGTGACCAGGGCCAGAGGCAGAGCAACAGCAGATGAGCAGAAAGGTTTGGAGCCAGAAGCAGAACAAATGGGAGGGAGGATGGTTCAAAATTCAAGGGGAGAAGAGGGGTGAGCACCCCATGGAGAGTGGGAGGGGGGCACTGCCATTCCACCACGCTGTGTGCAGACCTTGGAGTGTCAGTTCTCAGAGTGATGTAGCACAATTCCTGATGTATGCGTGCCACTTTTGTAAGCTGTCTCCTACCCTCACTATTTTCAGTGTTCCTTGATTTTTGGAGACTGTTGTAAATAAAGAGATTTTGACATTCGCATGTTTGGGTCCCTCTCTCATCACCACGTTCCTGTTCATGGGCACAGTGACAGCCAGAGTGGCACTGACAGGATCTGTGCTGGGGAATGCAGAGGGATGAGGCCACAGAAGCAGCTCCTAACATGCACAGGCTGTCTGCTCCTACTGCTGAAATTTGGCCTCTTGAAGCCAACTCAGCACATGCAGGAGAGCTGGCAGTCTGGAAAAGGCAGACAGGAACTCACACAGCTCCAGCAAGAGCTTTAGCCATGGTTTGTGGAAGTTTTTACTCTTCCATTTCATGCTGTGCTTCTTGCAGTGTGTGAAGGTGAGGATGGGTTCAGCTGCCTGCTCCTGCAGCATCACAGTTTCCCACATCACACAATGGCTGGCATGAACTTCTGCTTTGTTTTGTCTCTCTGCCCTGTGCTGCAGCACCAAAGGGTTCTGCACCTCCCAGGACCCCACTGAGCTGGTGCAGGAGAGCAGCAGTGGGGCAGGAGGAAGAGCCCCTCATCTGGAAGTGCTGACACTGCACCCAGGTACAACAGCACTGACAGCATCACAGCAAGAACCTCCTGGGATCTCCAGCCCTCCTTTCTGTGATGAGGCCAAAATTTCTGGTGAAACCTCTGTTGTTATTAAGTACAGGTCACAGCCTGACATGTACAAAAAATGCAGTATCCACAGGAAGGAGGAATGTGTTTCCTTCAATGAGAAGTTGGGATTACAGGCAGGGATGGTTTATGCTCAGCATTGCTGGTGGGAACTTGCCAAGGCTGGAAATGGGATGGTTTGGGTCACAAATTCAGCCCCTTGCCCCAAGAGCAGGTGTGATGGGCACTCCCTAACACAGGCAGGGAGCTGGGTGAGAGCTGTGGACCCCAGAGGAGGCACAGGTTGCCCCTCACAGGACTGGGGGACCCTGGCAGTGGTGAGTGCCCAGGGCTGCCAAACATGGGAATGAGGGCACAGGGATGGGGTAGGACAGCTGCAGGCATGGCCAGGGATGGGCAGGGTTTCCACAGCTCTTCTCTGGACTGAGGAAGGGTTTGGGACAGGGGATTACACAGGGTGACACCAGAAGCTGGTGGCTGATTTTTTTTTTTTTAAAATTAACTCTTGCAGTTTTCCTGAAGGTTCTAGTTTGTCAGAGACAGATGTGTGAATAAACAGCAGACTGTCTCCTGCCCCCAGTATTCATGTAACTCTTAAAGGAGCTGCTGTAAAGGAACCAAAGGCTGTTATGAATGCCTGGAATGACAGTGATGGTAAATCATGATATCTTGCCAGTGTTTTGTATCTGTATGACTTTAAGCTTCATTTTTCCTGATGTAAAAATGGAAGTGACACCTGTGTCTAATGTGTGAGGCTGTGACCTCAGTGAAATCTGATGGATCCTGCCAGAAGAGCCTCATGCATCATCCAAGGCTGCTCTGCCCTTGCTCAGCTGACCTGTGCAGGCACCCTCACCATGGCCCAGGGCTCTTTCTGCTGGCTGGGAATAAGGGAATGCTGCTGTTTCCTTGGTGCCTGGCTTACACTGGCCACAGTGGAGTTTATGTGGGGAGAGGAAACATGCTCTCAGCTGCCCCATTGTGTGTTCAGGCATCTACTGTGGTGACAGATCTCAGTGTGCAGTTACCATCTTCCAGCTGCTGCCAGAGGTGCAGGTTTGCTGGGCATTTGCTGATCTGGAACTTCAGGGCTGAGCAGCCTGTGCAGCTGGTAATAACCCTGAGAGAAGAGCATGGCTTAGCACTAGAAAGCAGAGAGCTTTCAGAGAAAGCCAGATAAACATTAATTTTGTCCTTCACAGGTTATCCTTGTGTGCCACTGGAGAAGTCTGCCAGTGCCATCCCAGAAATTTTTCTCTCTGCTGTCTGTTTTGCTGAGGCCGTTTCTAATAATGCTATCTACAGAAAATCAGATTCAGATTGCTCACAATGCATGGAGACAAGTAATTTTTTTCCTCAGCACTGCTACTCTGAGCTGATTAGACTGCCTTACCCACCTGACTCTGATAACCAACTCTGTCTGCTCATGTGGCAACTGGACTTTGGGGACACTCTGGGACGGTCACTGGTTTGTGGCAGCTCCCAGCAGGGTTAACTGGCATGGAGGCACATTGGGACAGAGCTGGGATGGCTTGGCAGGCAGAGCCATGCTCCCTGTGCTGTGCTGAAGGGCACCAGTGGCTGCAGCACTGGCTGGGAGCTGCTCCAGGAACCGGGCTGGGGAAGGCTGGTGGTGACCAGCTGCTAACCTCGTGTGCACTTGCAGCCTGCTGTCACATTTATTAGCAGTTAAAACATGCTGTCTCTGCTCCAAATGGAGTGTTTACAGCATTGACAAGAACAGCTGTCCTAGTCAGCCAGATCATAACAAATGGGAGCTGTGGTTGCAGTGTTATTTTGCTGCAAGGGGACAATACATCTTATTGCTAAACAGTGAAGGTCGTGATGGATGGTGATGAGTCAGTTTGCTGTCTTGCTTGATGATCACACTGAAAAATAAACATAAAAGCAAAGATGTTTCCAGGGAGCTTGGCAAGGCTTTGCATTGTACCTGGGAAGAGAGAATATTGAGGTTCTCTGGTGTCTTGTCTGCAACATCCCTTGCATCAGGCTTTTGGTTATACTACCTCCTCTCAAGGAAGGATGTATTAGCTGGGAAAGAAAATTTGGGGAAGAGAGAGGAGGAGTTGCTTGTCAAAACCTTCTTCTTCCTTGGGGACACTGCAGAGGTCTTGTCCTGGGTAATGCTGTCTGATTATAAAACAGCGTGGGCTGAACTGTGCTGTTTTGATCCAGCCTGAAGCAGGGCTGGGTTACTGTGGAAGCTTAGAGCTCAAATTCAGGGCAAGGGGAGACTGGAAACAAGGTACTACAGGAGGCTGTGGAGGAAAATTATTATTTAGGTCCTCCTGAGGGCCAGGCATGTCATCCTACTGCTTCAAGTGACTTGTGTGGAGGACTGTAAGCCAGAGCCTCTCTGAGCAGAAAGCTAGAGCAAATGAAATGCTTGTTTAATGCCAGCACAACATTGGAGGAAATGTGTTTGATGGCAAGGAGGTGAGTTAGTCTGATCAGCCTCTCTGCACCTGTACAGCTGCAGCAGCAAAGCCCAGCCCTGTGCAGGTTTGTTACCTACAACTCAGGCAGTGCTGGACTCTGATGGGCTCTTGGTCAGCTCTGCAGGAGCTGCAGACAGAGCAGTGTGGGCTGGCTAATGGTGTGTGACTCACTGATCTCTGCAGTGCCTGCACCCACTCACCCTCCTGTTCTCAACAGCAGACAGTACAAGGGCTGCTGGATTTCCTTATTGGCTCTCATCCACCCTAAGGGTGTTTTCTTTTAAATGGGAACTTGGACATGATCAGAACAAGTGGTGCTGTGATTTCACATGAGAATAAATACATCCAGGGCACAAGTGGGACATGCAGAACAGCCCCACAGCAGCCAGTGCCTCCTCTGTTTGGGCAGAGGGGGCCTGGCAGCAGTGAGGGCTGGTGCAGGTGTGCAAGTGGCACAGGCAGTGTTGGGAAAACAATTAAAACTCATTTACACTATTGGCATATCAGCAGGCTGTCACAGCACAGCTAATCTCTAGCTGGGCAAATAATTTGGCCATAAATAAGAAACCCAGTTGGGCTAGCCTAGTTCAAAAACAGGTCCCTGGGTGAACAAGCACAGGTTGGATTCAAGCCTGCACAGGGACCCTCAGCCTATCTCACTCAGCCCTAAATGCAGATGTATCCCTGGCCAGGGAGCTGGGGGGTGTTAAACCTCAACCAGTCACGTGTGTAAGCCTGGGAAATTCAAACCCCCTATAAAAGGGGTGCTGTTTGTTGAGGACCCTTGGTCAGTTCATGTTGTCTCTGTCTCCAACCAATCCCAGCACACAAACTCTGAATCATTTCCTACAAATGCTTTGGCCAGTGAGTCTGTCACTCAAATATTTGCTGAGAGATGGGTTCTTAGCTCAGTCTGTGCCTGGCTGAGTCCTTGCCAAGGAGGGATGAGGGTGATGGAAGAGGTGACCCGGGCTGATGTTGGTTTCTGTACTCAGAGGAATTTTGCTTCTGAATAATGCAAATGTGGTTGGAACCAATTTTGTTCAAGAATGTGAACAGACACTCAAAGGACCTTTTTTCAATCTCAGTGAGACTTCTTCTCTAATTGCTAGGATGAATGCATAAACCCTTATACTGAAGTGTTCACAAGAGACAGTTTATTCATTTTACTCTTTTTCTTGGCATAAAAGTTGTCTTATTAAGCAGGTTTTAATGTTTGCTCATCAAGAGACATGGATTATAAAGCTTTGGAAATAACTTTCATCTGGAAAAACCAATTAATAAAACAAAAATTCTGATGTCATATTCTCATACATTAACAATTTATCAATAACTTACAGTGATGTCATTAGGCAAATGGACTTTAAATTTATTTCAAATTAGTGGGTTAATGATTTCCCTTGGGTACTTTTCAAGGGGCAGCTTAGGCAAGGTGTTTTTCCAGCAAAAGGGTAGCTGTGCAGGAGGGCACTTGTATCTGTAATTGAGGCAGTAATTGGAGTGGTGGTCACATTCAAGTACAGTATTGATCTGTGCAAAAAGTGCTGACTGTCTCCATCTGTAGCAAATGGGGATAGGAAACGCTCTGGGAAAGAATGCAGTCTTTGCATATTTCTCGTATCATAACTTTCTTTTGGTACACATTAACTCCAGGTGCAACATTAAGGTAGCATATTGATTTGGTCTTGTTAAATAGCCTTGGAGTTCATAATGCTGTAAAAAGTACTCATCTGAATTCTTGTTATAGTTTTAAGAGAGGAGTATGTCCCCATATCAATTAAAACTGGGGTGATGTTTGCATGGAGTTTGAGGCCTGAGGGGGAGTGAAGTGCTCTTGCCACTGCTGTGAGCCAAGGAGGCAGTCTCCAGTCTCTGTGAATTTTTTCACTCTTTGTTTTTCTTTTTCTGTCATTTCACTGTGCCTGCAAATGCTGTGAATACTTTAAGGGACAGCCTGACTGCTGCTGTCTGATTAGGAATGGCAAATAATACAGCAACACAAACACAACTTTTTCTAAAGCAGTAAGAAGAGGCCATTTATTGAAAAGCTATGGCACTTATATAGGATAGATCGTGCAATACAGTATGGAAAAGGCTCACTGGTCCAAGAAGGCAACACCTTTTTGAAAACATGCTTTCTGCAAAACATCACACAGCATACACACTGCTCTGTGATCAACACCAGGTGTTAATCTGTTATCCATTCTTCCTTCTCTTGTGTATCTCTGAAAAAAATCCCCAGCCTGGGAAAGATCCGAGCTAGGGCTGAGAAAGCCAACAGCCTCAGAAAAATCCAAGTTGGATTTTTCCTTGAGCCTTCAGCAGTGTCCAGAGCCTGAGGTACCAGCACAAGACAGTGATGGGTCAGTGATCAGCTTGGTGATCAGTTGCCAGGAGCTCCAGACTGGTATCACATTGGAGCAGCTCCACTGCCTTGGTTAGTATTTCCATAGGCCTCTGATGGCATGAATAATTTGATGATCTGGGCTTTTTGTGTCACATCATCCTAAGCCATGAGGCATAAGGAATGCTGCTGAATTCCTGCTCTGGGAGGTGAGGAGCTGTGGTGCTACCCCAGGCTGAGTAACTGAGTGGGGAGAGAGGGAGAGATGCCCAGCCAAGGTCATGGGAGGGACAAAGGGGGATCCCTCACATGGCTGTGGTGGAGCTTTGCACCAGCCCCAGTGGCTCAGGTGTGTTTGGAGGTGTGCAGGCAGGACAGAGAACACTGCCCAAACCAGCACCACCCGCAGCAATGGCCTGGGTGCTGTTCCTCAGTGCCACAGATGGGCAGGCTGAGTGCCTGGAGGATTATGTTTTGAGCATGATAGACAATAACTTGTGATTTAAAAGGCCATGGAAATGGATTTTGTTGGCAGTGCTTTTGGAGTGCAGTCTCCAGTCTGTGGCTGACTGTTTACGTGAGCTATTGCTTCCAAGCTTTGCTAAATTAACCTCCTCCTTGCCATTAAAAATTTATTTTGCATGTAAAGATCAGAGTTTCAAAACTTGGTGAGAATTTCTCCCTCCCTGCACCATACACACCTCATTTAGATGTACCTTTCCTGTGAATGCCAGCTGATGATTCAAATAATTCAAGATAAAGTTATAATTATCTTCTATCAGTGCTCTTTACGAAGTAGAAAGGTGCCCTTAAATAGTGGGTGATCACTGTAAAGATGAAATGTATACTAATTGAGAAGTTATTGCATCCCTTAGCCTCACCTGTGCTTCCAGAGGCGTTGAATAGAACCCAGGGAGAGAGATTTATGGGAAAGCATCTTTCCACAACATATTATCTTGAACTGAAGGACACTGAAATTGTTATTTATTGCACAGAGCTACTTGTGTCAGTACACAATTCAGCTCATAATTATAGCCTTTCATCTTCTTAACATATATAAGAGCTTATATAAATTTTATCCAAATATTTTTTAATTCATTAGGTATTCTCCTTATATCTGTTGTGCCCTGGGGCTAAGAAACACTCTGCATTTGTTTTTGGTGAAAATTTGACCTTAGAGATGCACGTAAATCTGCAGATGTGCTTCTACCATTTTAAAATGGTGTTTTAAGATGCATCCAATGAAGGGAATAAGGATTTAAATCCCTATCTCTAGGAAATGAGCTTTATTTTGTTTATATTTTGCAGGAAAGGAGATACAGCAGCACATCTTGTGATGAGCTGGGGAAGGCAAGGTGGAATGAGGGGTGGGAAACATAAGGGGAAGTGGGCTGATGGTGATAGTGGAAGCAAGCAGCAGCTTGAAGGTAAAGACACAAAACCAGAGCAGGGGTGGGAGGATGGCAAGAGAGGAGAAGGCTGGTGATAGGAAAGATGTGTGCTAATGTCTTTACAAAAAATTTCATGGGTGAGGGTATGGGTGTTAATGTCTTTGAAATGAGTCTTAATGTCTCTATATACTTTAAGCTTCAGAACTCAGAGAGTTTGATTCCTGGAATAGACAACTGGGTCTGCACAAGCCTGACTTTCTGAACTTTGGTCTGAAATAACTTGTTTAAGGGGGGGCATATGTGGTAGGTGGTTCAGGAATGTTGCATTTTGGGCTATAGGAGAGTGGTGAAAAGGATAATGCAACATAGTTCCTCATGTAATGGAAAAGCAGAAGAGAGAGCTTTATTTAAAGAAACACTACACTTTATAAGGTAGCACGTGAAAAACAAAATAGAAAAGACTCATTGGTCCAAGAAGGCAACACCTCTTTGAAAACATGCTTTCTGCAAAACATCAGGAGACATTCACACAGCTCCCATGCACCCTGCAGGTGTTTAATCATTGTTATAATTTCTTGTCCTTGAGCAGGCTGAGAAAGGCAAGGCAGGCTGCTTTTTCCCTGGTTCCCAGTAGTATCCAACAACACAGGAAGGCTGTACCTTCCTAGTACCTGAGCCAATGGGGAAAGGAAGAGGGCAATGTGCAGCTGGGAGTTTAGGATAAAACTTTGAGAGAGAAAACCCTGCTGGTATGTGCCCCAGTGGACTCTCTCCCTTTATTCAAATAAAGTTGCAGGACTGCTCTGTATCCTTTTTGGACACTGGCTTTTCATTGTGTGATTGTCCACACAAGATGGGGCCTTGTCTGGGATCCTTCCACTGTCTGTCTGGCACATGGCAAGAGAAGCTGGAAGCATGCCAGCTTCACCTAAAAACACCCAGTTTATAGGAACCAGCTACATCCTTTTGACCATCCCTAGATGTGTTTAAAAAAAGATTGGATGTGGCATTCACTGCCATGGTCTAGTTGAGGTGTTAGGGCATGGGTTGGATTCAGTGATCTGGTGATTCTGTGATCTTGGCTATATGAAAACTCCACCCAGGCTCAGCTGTTAATACCTCTTTCCCCTGAAGAAGTTTCTCCCATAAGCTAATATTTTACCAGACTGATGGTTTTTACTTAGGAAAGTAGCTTAATAGGGGAGACACCACTCTGAATGTTTTTCCTTCACATCTAAATTATGCAAAGTCTTTTCATTTCTATTGCCTTTCTGAAAAGCTTAATTTCCAGCTTTCCCTGGTCCTCTTTCCAAGAACCATCTGGTTCTTGCTGATGCAACCAAGCTGACTAATCTGACAGCCAAAACTCACAATATAATCCTCCCCACCACTCTCTGTGGTGGGAATCTAATCAAATATTTTTGAGGTGATCACTGCATCATTGCAGGTGATAATGGTGCCAGTGAGTGGCCTGTACCCCTGTCAAGGTTCCATGAAGAACAACAGCCTCTCATTTTTCCAGCAATCCCCAAGAGCCAGCAGTGTGCCTTATCCAGGCTCCTTCACAGCAATGCAATTACCAATGCACGAAAGCCACGGCTGCCCATGCTTTAACAGCATTGCAAATTACACTCATAAATTCAGAGTGCAGCTAATTGTTGTTTCATGGAGTAGATGTTCTTTTGGGGAAAAAAAAAATTAATCTGTAAACACTCTGATGCCCTGCTGAGCAGAGGGCTATTTATCTTGGGTGAGGAATAACCTTCCAGAGCAATGTAAGGTGGATCAGACTTTTCAAGGGCACTCACATTCCCCTGATGTGGTTCTGGGCAAGTGTGATCTGCAAGAGGTTTTTTTAATGTGGGGTTTCACCTGCTGCTAGAGTAATATGCCTTGTGATTACAGTGTTATTACCTTTTCTGGAGACTCATCTGGCCTGGATGAGATCAGGGCTCCCCTGTGCCACCCACTGCCCTTGTGAAGGGGAACAGTGCAGTTGGTTTGAAGGATTACACTCAAAGTGGATGTGACTGGCAGGGGACAGAAGTATCCAGATCATTCTGCAGGGCACAGAGATGCTGGGCAGACTCTGCTTTGTTTACCAAGATACTGCTGTGTGGCATTTGTCACCATTAGCAAGTGCCATGAGAAGGTTTCTGCTCTTCATCTATCTTGATCCTGTCCTGAAGATTGATGAGACAGCCAGAAATTATCTGCTTTGTAGACTTGGCCCACAGCCCTGATCCTCAGTGGCCTCACCACTGCACATGGGTGGTGAAGCAGCCTTCCCATTTGCCTGGGAGTTGTTCAGGCTTCCACTGCTGGAATGACCCTAGTTAGGTTCCAGCTCCCTACATTTAGACCCTAACACTTGTAGGTCAGCCAAAACCTGCCAATTCTTGTGGTGACAGTCCCACTCTCAGACACTACTCCCTTATCCTGCCAGTACAATGTTCTGCATGCAATTGTAGCCTTTTTAAAAGGCCAATTGCTGAATCCTTCTTCTACTCCTAATTGGATCTTCTGTATTCAACCATCTTCATCTGTAGAAATGTTATATGGGTGAGTTTTCAGCCCTTTTTTTCCTTATGATAGTTCATTGTATTTTAATTTTTGCTTCAGTGTGTACTGACTTGGCAGGATATATGATTTGCCAGGAGGCAGAGAGTAGGAAGCTTTATAAATAAAAAACCTGCATCTGTTCCATCTCTCCTCACAAGCAGGGGCTGATCTTCATTGCACCAGGACAAACCTGGAAAGCTTTTCTGTAAAATTTAGGGTAGCAACAGTGAGGTGTGGGTGTAGCAGAGATGAGAATGAGTGCATATAAATTGTCATGGCTGTGGCTGTTGGGGCTCTAAAGAGCCAATGTATGTGTATTTTAATAACTGGAGCCTTTACAGCAAGCACAGTTTCTGCTGAATGTGCAGAATGTAAACCTGCAATATAATAGCTGGGAAAGTTGTTTGTGGTAGATCTTGACACACTGCTTGGTCTGGGCTTTGCTTTGTTGCAGGAGGCTGTGAGGAGACTTTGGAAGATGAGAATTCAGCAACACCTTTTTAAAGGTCCTTGTTTGGTAAGTTAAGCGATGTCTCTAAAAACAACACTTTCACTGGTTAGCCCTACATAAGAGAATGTCCTTACACTGTGTTGGGACACTGTAATTACAAATAATAACTGTGCTTTGAGCTTTGCAAATGCTCTTTATAATGAAAATGCTTTTGTCCCTTCCTTGTAGTGCTGAGGTGAAGCATGGAAGGACAGGGAAGTTTTTCCTTCCAGTGCATGGAGACAGCTCTGGGAACTGTACTGAAAGTGCTGTCTTTTGCCCAAGTCCAGCTCCAGAAAAGGTCTTGGATGCTGTGAGGAGTTTTGGTGTAACTTCCAAGGCTGGCATCTGTCTAGTGCTACAGTGAACGTTGCTGTACAGCTGCTCTAAGATCTGCCAGCTACCATCCCAAGTGGGACCTAGTGGGAATCGGACTTTAAGCACATATCTATCATCAGGGAGACTCCTATTGTAAAACTGCTTGTTTAAAAGGGAAAAGTGAGCACAAGCACTTTAAGTGCAAGGGTTGAGCCAGGCTTTCATGTAAACAATGTGTCCTTCCCCTTCAGTGTGTGGAGGCTTGTATGGAGTGCCCACTCGGCTGACAGCCCTGGAAGCCCACCTAAAACTTCTCACAAACCTTCCTTTCCCAGATCTTCCTCTCCCAAACCATCCCCACCCAAACCACATGTGCCCAAATCAGCCTTTCCCAAATTATCCCCACCCAAATCATCCCTTCCCACACTTCCCTGCCGAAACACTCTATTACCAAACCTTCCTTTCGCAAATCATTCCCACCCAAACCATCCTTTTAGCAAACCCTCCCTACCCAAACATCCCCACCCAAATATTCCATTATTATCTCGATGAGAGGTGCTCTCTCTCAGAGTTCTTAATCTCTAAGGCTGAGCAGGTAAAACTACAGATCTGGAAAAACAGGCAAGGAGGAAGTGGATAGTCAGAGAGGAGGATACTGAAGAAGGAGCAATGAGAGGTAAGTGGGAGGGAAGAGAGGTTAGGAGAGGGTGAGCTGTGCCACCTTTTTCATTTGTATTACTTGTCCTGTTCTTCCAAAATGTTATGAATTGGAACAGAGTCAGCAGAAATTTGATCTCTCAGCAGAAGCATCAGGAGCTGGTGTACAGGAATTCAGCCATATGGTGTTTTTATTATTTTATTTTACAGTGCACTGTGACTAGGGTTTAACTTGAAATAGCTTCTGAAACACGTACAAGGCAACAGCTGTAGCATTACTCAGAGTGCAGGGGAGCTGTGGATCAGTGTATGGCTGTTTCAGGCTTTTCCAGTATATTGCAGGGATTTTGCTTTGTGAAGAGATGTGTAGTTAAATCCTCTTCAGCTGTTTTATGACTACTGCTGCTCATGTAAGTTACTTCTCTTCTGATAGCTCTGGGCCTTGTGTTACAGGAGAGGAATGCTCACAGCTTCACAGGGTGTGAGAGCTGAGGCACCTGCCTTTGCTGGTTATTCTGAAGGATTTGGCTTGCAGGATGAAATGGGCAAGGCAGCTTCTTACCTGAGTGCCAAGTGGTCTGGATCTGAGCTGGGAGAGCTGGTCCCCAGTTCCTGCAAGTCAAGAGGCTGTGTACTAAGCAGGTATGTGGGAAAACATTTTTTGACCATTCTCAACCATACTCACTCCTTACTGATCCAAGGTGAGGGTAATTGAGAGCAGCACTTCTCTGAAGCAGGGCACTTCAATGGGTTCTTCTGTGAGCAGCCTGTGCTTTCAGAGCCCAGAGCATGTTTAGTGAATTGCTGACAAAAGCTGAAGGACAGGTCTTTGCATGAAAATCCAACGTAGCTTACCAGCTGTGCAGCGAGATCCAGCCACAGACAAGATAAAGTTGAGGGCACAGGGTTAAATAAGGGGAAAAGGGGCGGATCTGAGGGTAAAGGGCCAATGGGAACAGGGGAAAGTGGTGCAGAGGCGGGGCAGCCAACCAGGGGAACCAATGGGGTGACAGGGGTGGAGCACTGCAGCAAACCAGGACCAATGGGCATCAGGAGAGGGAAGAACATTCCAGAGACGGTACAAATATGGTAAACGGGCTGAACTGGGTGACATCAACTGTAATAGCCAATAGAACTCAAGGAATTAACATGTGCCTGCAAAGGCCTATGGGAGGGAAGCAATTCTTGCCATGACTTAGAGGGGTGTTTTTCCTTGGCTGCCCTTGCCCCTGAAAAACCAGCTGTTCTGCACTTCTTCTCAGTGATTCTTTTAGCAGAGTGAATGAGGTACTCTGTGACTTTCAATAGGAGAGATTTTGAGCTTGAAATGTGTAACAAGAATTAAATGCAGTTTGTGGGGACATAGATTTAGATGAATTGGTTCATTTATAAAATCAATTTCTTCAGGCTACTCAGCCTTTTGATGTCTCACCAGCACTTAATTGTTTTATCTTGCTCTTAATAGAATTATTAGGTTTTGTATTTCTGTAGGTCTTGATTTATTTCCCTGCTCTCAATCTATTGGCCTGTGGCAACACTTCTGCTTAGCTTTGATTTGTAGGGGGGAAAGTTATTAGACCAGCAAGTTTTTTCTGAATTATTAAAGGAGATTGTTCTTAACCAAATCATGTTTTGTGATGTAGATTAAGCAAAACTATGACAATACTTACCAAACTGAACGCACTGGATGTTATCTTGTTGAGTTAATTATTCTCTTTTCCCGTCTTGGGATGATCTCTATCCCTCAATATTACATATCTGAGTCTGAGAAAAAAATCTTTTTCAAGCATACCTGCAAAATGAAGTTTTGAGCCAAAGTTGATGACAGGAGGATGAAGTGAGGCAGGAAGATAAATATTTTAAGTTTCAAAATTTGTGTTTTTCTGAAATACTTAAATATGTTTTAAAACCAAGTCTTTATTTTTGTTCTGTTTGATACAAACCAGGGTTTTTTGGACTTAAACCAAGAAGAAATTTCACTTTTCCCATCTTTCTTGGTCAATTACTAAGTTAAAGAAAACAATTAAATGAACTCATTGAATCAAGTCCTTCCCTAGGCTGCCAAAGTTTTGGCTGAGAAAGGAGAGATTGGCCCTGTATCCTTGGGGATCCTGGAGTTTTTAGAGAAGAGGGTGGCTAGCAGCAGATTGGGGAGGACATCTTGGCACACCAATGAACTTAGCTCAAAATAACAGCTGGGGTCAGTGACAGCTCTGTCTGTAGCTGATAAGGAAAAGACCAAGCTCAGAACTGCAGGTCAAGAAACAGCAGCTGACATTAACATAGAAGCCCTGATAACATAATCCTCTAATAATACCAACATAATACCAGCAGCTGAGGGCAGGGGAAGGAGGGGAAAGCTGGGAAACCTGGCCCTGCATTTGGTGTGGACATGAGAGAGGACAGGCTGTGCCCAGGTGGCTGGGGCACAGCACAAGTGAGGGTGGGTCTCTCTGAGCACAGGAGGTGGCTTTGCTGAGAAGGATGCATGCCTCAATTATTTTTTAATTACTGCTGGTTTTAACTTTTTCCCCATTCCAGAGGGAGCAGTAGGATTTGTGCTCCTATTCATGCCCTGAACCAACACTGCAGGTGCCCGCTGGGAGAGGAGGAATCCCCTTTGGAACTGAGGATCTTCACACTTGAAGACCGTGGATGAGAGGGCTGTGGTGGGCCTTTGCAGAGGAGGGCCATGTCCTCAGGCATTGCAGCTTTTCCAAAGTGGGGAGTTTGTTCAGAGCGTTGAAAATAATGCAAAAAGTGTACCTTGGCTTTTACTGGATATGCCTGTCCTTCTGCCCCCACTTAAGAAAATATTGCCCTCCAAATTCAATCCTGTAGCCCATTATTCATGAGGTCATTACTGTTTAATTTAATCACCAAATGTCAGCTGAATCCCATTTATTCTGCCAGCTCACTAGAGATTTACCTATTTATTTTACATTTCAAATGAATTGCTCATTATTCTGTCATTCTGGGATTTTATTCTGTAATTTATTTTGTGGGCCCTGACAAGTTGAAAATGAGCCCTGGTTCTCTCCTGTCTGGCATGTTAATTGTCAGGTCCATGCTCAAGTGTTTGCTTGCAGGACCAAGGGACCTGACCCTATATTCAGGGAGGGAGAGAAAACAGGCTTTGTAATCCCACAGCTGCTGGTGGTGAATCAACTGTGGCAAGAAGGAAATACTTTTTCCTCTCAACTACACCTCTTCAATGTCAAAGGACAAGTTATCCTGTGCAACTTGCCCCTGAAATATATTCCAGCAAATTAGAGGTGTGTAGTGCCCCTTATGGTGTGTGGGCGTGGGTGTGTGGTTGAAGTCCTGAGAGAAAGGCTGTAAAAAGAAATGTTGGAGAAAAAACAACATTTGTGGTATAAATCCCAATCTTCTTTTAATGAGATTAGGGTGAAATGGTCCTCAGTGAGAAATAGTCCTTGCATCAGCTATTTCTAACTGCAGTTTTCTCTTCTTTGCTCTTGTTTTTGGCTAGTGTTGATGCTGGAGAAGACAGACCAGTGCTCTGTTCTGGCCAGCCAGGTCCCAGGCTCCTGTGGTGTCCCTTCACCTGGATGAGGTCTGGTATTCTCTAGTAGGTCCAGGGATCCTGTCCAGCTGACAGATCAGCTCTTTGCAGACAGGCTGTGTTTATCTGTTTGATGGTACACCATGATTGCTCTGTACAATCTGAGCCCCATCCAGCCTCTTTTGTTTTCCTTTTGAAGAATACACAATATTATGGAAAACCAATTTTCTGGGATTGGGATTACTTCTTCATCTGTAAATTGAGTGATCTATATTCTTCATCTGCAAATTGAGTGATTTGTGCCTTTTCTCAGTTGCTCAGTAAGCTGCTGGGACCTATGGGCCCTGCAATTCACCCTGTTATTATCCAGAAGAGCAGCTCTTCAGTGCTGGAGAGGAGACTTGCTAAGGAAATTCACAAAAGGCCAAAGACACTGGCATGCACTAGAAAAAGGAGGAGGAGGAATTTGCAGGATGTGAAGGGGTACTTCAATCTTCAGGCTCATTTATTGGTGGGATATAAACTGAGCATCATCTCAGCTTGCTTTGAGCAAATAGCTGAAAAAAAGGTAAAAATCCACTGTGTTTGTCTTTCCCTGTCGCTGACACAAATCCCAAGCACCTCATTGATTTTCTGCTTTGCCCAACCTGAGATCAGCAGTGTGACATTGCTCCTGTTTGCTGGGCTGAGTTACTGCCTGCTGCTTCTATGTAAACCTGTTTGGCTCTTCTTCTGAGATGTTCTTGGACATGGTATTTTCTCACCTACTCAGCCTCAAGGGCATGTTTTGGAAGTCAGCATTTACAGGACTGGAAGAAGCCTTTCTTGCACCTGCCTCACTGTGTGGAGCAAGCCAGCACTCCTGTAGCTCTGCTGGGACACCTGAGTGCTGTTAGCAGCTCAGAGTGACATAGACTGTGCTTCTTGTCTGGATCTCCACTGCTCAGTCAGTCTCTGCTGGTGTACTGATAGCCAGGGCAGTGGCTAATGGATGTTTTGGGGCAGGTGGCTCCCGGTGTGTGCTCGTGGTCTAAGCTGCTTCAAGCAATGAGCACTTTTCAGTCCCTTTATCAGCAGGAGCAGGCTGCTTTTAGACAAGGCTGGGGTGTGAGCAATTGCAAAAGCACCTGAAATATGTGTGACGTGCTCAGGTGCTGTTGCCTGGGTTTCCTCTCTCTTCCTGTGGTCTGGTTTGACTTTCTGTGCCTTCAGTGAGGAGGAACCTCCCAGCTGATGGGTGGGGAATGGCCTGGCTGGCACTTGCTCAGTGCAGGGAGGAGTGGGGTGGCCAAGTGCCCAGTACTGCTCTTGTGAACAATGGCTTGGGAAGCATAATTGTCAGTCCAGGTGTCAGGCATGTTTATTTCTGGATACTTAAGTACTCTTGACTTGGCCCTAACTGAATTTGTGTCCTAGCATTTTTCTTAATTGGGTTCTCTGATTCCTCCATGTCAGTGTTTAATTGGGAAAAAACGAGGTACACATCCTGCTAGACGAAATGGATCATCTTCTTGTCTCCTCCATGCTCCTGGTAGGCTCAGGAGAGGAGCCTAGTTAAATTTTGGGCTGTCTTCTCCTTTCAAGGTTATGGTCTCTGCTTCCTTCTCTGCTGCCTTGCTGATGCCAGGGAGGATTTCTGAGTCTCTGGGTTGGTACCAGTCCTGGGCAGGTTGGCTGTGCTGAGAAATGTGAGTTCTGAGCAGGCTCTCCCTTAGGCCCTGCAGCCTGGCTCTTTGGGGTGGCATGGGGAGGGGTGTCAGGTCATCAGCAGGTGTTTGGGTTGGATGCTGGGAGAAGAAAGACTCTGGAGTGTGCTGAGCTCTCCTGGCTGTGCCTTCAGCTGAGCAGGAGGTGATGAATAGAGGTTCTCTATTCCACCCATTAACAAGCAGTTAATGGTACAGAGATGCAATAACAATCCCTCAGACTGGCTCCAGAGCCTGTGTGTCAGTGTCCCTGCCAAACAGCATCTCTTCATTTGTCCTGTCTGGGACAGCAGTGAAGGGGATGAAGAAACCATGAGGAGAAGCTTGATCTCCTCACTGTCTCCAGCAGGTGAGTGTAACCATGACTAACACAGATGGAGGGACTGGTGTCTCTGGGAGCCAGGAAATGCAGGTCTCAATCACTGGCAGTGCTCCAGGCAAGCATTTGTTCTCACCCCATTTTCCCCAGAGCTCAGTGTTCCCAGACAGTTCAGGGAAGGCAAGGAGAAGACTTTGCTCAGTTCAGTGGGCTGTGCAAGTAAGGTTGTGGTGGCTGGCTGATGTTGTAGAGCTCTGTGGACCTCTTAACTGTAAAAACTCTGCTCCTTTTGAAGCTCCATAAGCAGTCCTATTACTTAGAGTACTAAGTAGAAAATAAGAGCCTCTCCAACATCTTCCCTGCTAGTAAAATGTTGTGAAAAGCTTCCTTTCCTTTAAAAAGGAGCTAACAGCCTTCCTTTGCTGTCAATAGAAGATGCATTTCTCTGGCAAATGGCATAAAATAAATCAATTTAAATACAGGTAGTTTGGTGCAAAGGAATTGATTTTGCTATAATGGTGTGTTGGATAACAGTAATTTCTTTCTTTTTTTTTTTTTTTTTTTTTTTTTTTTTTTTTTAACAAAAGACTGTGGGGCAGGTGCACAGTTTGTTCCTGTGCACAGCTGTACAGCTGTTTCCTTCCATGTTTTTGCAGACTGTCTCACAGGGTTGTTGCTATGTGTCCCTCCTAATAGGTTTTGCTTTTCTGTCCCATTTAGCATGAGAAATGCCTGGCTAGTTTGTTCAGCCCCATAGTCCAGAAATGCTCATTTTGAGTGATCCCATGTCTAGAGGAGATGGAGGGTGGCACAGAAATAGCAGTAGTAAGCCTTCAGACACCCCATAGCCCTTGGCAGAAGATGCAAGGGGTTAGAGCATCTGGTGATTGCTGCACTGGTTACCTGCAGATGAAGGAAAATGAATATTTGCTCAGCTTAGGCTGTTGAGCTATAGAGTTGGCTTATTTTGTCTCAGCTCTTTCCATCTTTATCAATAGAGTGCTGCCATAGTTTAACCCCACCCAGCACCACACTCACTGTGGCATGATCCCCCCAGTGGGACAGGGAAAGAATCAGAAAAGGTAAAACCCGTGGGTTGAGATCAGAACAGTTTAATAATTGAAATAAGGCAAAATGCCATAATAATTGAAGTTAAAAGAAAAAATACAAAGAGAGAGAAATAAACCCCAGGAAAACCAAGTGATACACAATACAGTGCTTCCCAGCTTGGGCAAGAGGCTTTGTCTTTGCCCCAGTTGACACTCTCTGGAGTGAGGGCGCAGAGAGCAGAGCCCTGGCAGGTGTTGGCTGGTGACACAATGGGGACAGTGGGTAGGGATGGAGCTGACTCCATGTGTCTCCTTTCCCTGGTGCCTGTCAGCCATAAAATCCATCAGACTTCCGAGGGTAGGGGTAAGATGTGAGGGGTAGGATTGAATTATGGCAGGAAAACCACCAGATTTTTCAGTTTTTATTGGGAATCTTATGTTCAGATTCTCCTTTGTGGCCTGGCTAGTCTAACAATGAATTGATTTCTCTGTGCCTCAGCATGGTTACAGAAAGTCTGTCAATATAACACTCTTGATTTAATCAGTGGAAAATGGGCTGGAGACTTCAGACTGGAATTTAATCATTGCGATATCACTGGTGATATTTCAAGTGACAGATTCCCCATTAACCTGTTCAGCTTGTTCCTGCAGTGCCCTCTGTTCAGCTGATGTTGGGAGGGAAAGCCCTGCACTGACCCTGCTGTTTGTGACAGAGCTGAGCAGTGATGGGGAAGAGGGACACTCCAGATCGGGATGGTTCTCTGTAACTAAATCCCATTGTCACACTGCACACTTAATGATGTTTGGCAGCAATTAATTACCACTGTGACAATTGTTTTCTGCCAGGAAATTGCACAGAGACTGCAGACTGGGATGCTCTGCCCTGCTGGAGGGAGGCTGGGGCTTTGACCCCATCAGTAACAGCAGTGCTGCCATTCACCCCCGAAGGTGAGGGAAGAAATCCCCTTGCTTCTGAGGGAAGGTCACCACTTGCAGAGGGTGCAGCCTGCAGGCACAATGGGGAGGTGTAAGGAAGGATAAGTGAGCTGTGTGTTTTCCTTGCTCACGTTTTTCAGAAGCACTGTGCACTGTGAGACACATAATTTAGTGTATTCCCTGTGTGTGGCCAGCGTGCTGTCTGCATATGGGGTGGCTCTGACCAGCCCAACTGCATCTCAGTTCTGGCAGAACTGCTGTTCAGGCTGGGGTTGATTTGGATTTGGAGGCAGGATAGTTCTGCAGTTAGTAGTTCTTCTGCAGTGGTGGGTCTCCTGCCAAGCCACTGAAGTCTGTGGAAACCTGAGACTACAGCAGGCTCCAGAGTGTGGGGGTGTCCAGGAAAACTTCTCCATCTCCCATCAGAGCCAAATGGGTTTGAGGCACTGAGACTCTCCCCACAAGGACACGTGCTGCCCTTGTTATGTCATCTGGGTAGGGAGCTGTTTCTTGCTTCTCTTCATCAGTGAAGAGACTATTTCCCTCTGGCTTGGGGCTGCCTCTGTGAGGCTCATTCCAGCCCTATTCTCCACACTGGCACTGTTCCCTTGGCTGCTGAGGGAAGAGATCTCTGTTGGTCCAGTGGAGCTGAAATGCTGTCAGCTTGTCCTGGGCTGGGAGCAGCAGTTGCTGGCATTGGGTTGTGCCAGCTCTGTCTTTCAGAACAGCCCTTTCTTCTCAGCAGGGCAGATGGAAAACCCATGACCCCCTCTGCTGGCAGTCACCTCCCGTTGAAATAGAATTTCAAGCCAATACAAAATTCATTCACATCACGGGTGTGAAATGAGGAGGGAAGGGGTTTCCTTGTTTTTCCCATTAAGAACAAACCTGCCCTCTGAGACAGCCCCCTTACAGGCTTACAGCAGGATCATTGAGCATGAGCCATGCTTGCTGAGCACCATCTTACAGACTGTTCCTCCTGCCTGTGGGGCTGCTGGGACTCCCTTCCTGGGACTGGCAGTATTTCAGCCCTGCTGCTGACACGGGGAGTTTGGTTCAGCTGGGGAAGGCAGATGGTGCCAGGACATAATGTTAGGACTGGCTGAGACTTCAGAAAGATTTTTTTGTCATTGCTTTAGTGAAGAAAGTTATTCTGCTAATTTAACTCAGGGCTCTCAAGGCTATGGGTTGGACTATTTGTGCATTGAGGCAGAGGGAGCTGGTGACATGAGGTTTGACATAGGAGCCCCTCCTTGGGACAAGCTGCAGGACCATAAAACACTTCTCATCCATCTCCTCTGCACTGTGATGAGTTTGGGACTGGAATGTATGGTTCTTTACAGAGAAACTTCAGAATCTTTGAGTTTATTTAAAATAACTTATTCCTGAGGATAATTTGTAGCCTGCTATGGCAGTGAGATGAAAGCATCTTCCAAGCCTCTCTAAACAGGGAGCTACTTGCTTCTCCTCACTGGATCTGTTTTGTAATTGAAGGAAGAGAGTAATGGAGCTTGAAATGTAATTATATGTCTTGTAGCATGGGGCTGTTCCACAGCAAGACCTCTGCTCTGTGCCTAGTGGTGAGGAGCAGGGCTCAGCTGCAGAATTTCCACAAAATTATTTTTCTTTCTTTTCCTGTGCCTTGTGGGCACCATTTTTTTTTTTTTTTTTTTTTTTTTTTTTTTTGTTAATAAACTTTTTTTTTTTTAAATTTTTTACTCTCCTGGCATCCATTTCTCTCATTGGCAGAAGAAAAGGGTGTTATTGAAACCCTTTCTCTTTAGTGGAAACGTTAATTCCAGGGCATTTTCTCCTGGAATTGTCTCAAAACTGAGAAGCTATGGAAACTGGATAATATCCTGGGCTGGCACTGCTTGGCTGTAAAACACTCTTTTCTGACATGGCCAGGATTATGAAGGAGGATGATGCATGTTTATACACCAGCTGTGCTTCTGATCTAGTAACTAGGAAGTAGGGGGTTTGTTTGGTGGGGATTTTGTTGTTGTTGTTGTTAAAGGATGGAATTGGTCCAGTTTGGGCTGTATAAAGCTGCTTTTTTAAGCTGATCCTTCTGTGTGAGTTGAAAATGTGTTGAAATAAAAAGAAGCCTTCATAAAGAGGAAATCTTGAAAACTTTATCCTAACTGTATGGATGTTTTCTGCATTAAAGCATTACCATAATGAAAATGTGTCAAAGGCTTTGCTGGAAAAGCCATTAAAACAGATTAGTGCATCTATCTGCACTATAAAAAGGTCCTTTCAGTAGGACTGCCCATAATTCCAGCTGTCACAAAACAAGAGACTCTGAAATTCCCTGTGAGCAGCCATTAAAACTGGAGAAGACTCAGCCACATGCTCTTGCTTTGATTTCAGTTCAGAAAGTACTTTGACCTTTGGGCTGTCATTGCTGGGGAACATCTGCCTAGAGGAATTAATGAACCTTCATTATACCAAGATAATAGCCACCTCATTTCCCAGGCAGCTGCAGGGAGGAGGATGAGGGCAGTACTATGGGATGGGCAGAATTATGTGGCTGTCCCTTGATACCCTGACCTGTCCTCACCTCCCTGAATACAAATGTGAGCTGGTCAGACAAAGGCTGATGTCACCCAGGGCCTGAGGAGGGGCAAGCTCCAGCAAAGCTGGGGAAAAGGAGCTTGAGGAGATCCACATAGAATCAGGGACAGCAGTAAAGGTGGGACAAGAAACTTTGGAGCTAAAACAGTGAAAACAGTCTTCTCACTGGAACAACTTTGATGTCTAGCCAAGTCCCTTTTGCTGGTCTAGACCTGCCTCTTGGTTCTCTGTTTTAAGCCAGCTGGGTGGTGCTATGTTTCTCCTTACAAGGCTCTGATATTCCCCACTGAGCTCTGATAGAGAATTACAGAGCCCTTCTACCCTCCAGCAGATTGACACTCACTCCCAGCTTAGTGTCATCTGCAAATTTGCTGATTGTGAACTCAATCCCCCCATCCAGATCATCAATAATGATCTCTGGGGGACACCATCAGTGACTGGCCACCAGCTGGGTGCAGCACCATTCACCACCTCTCTCAGCCAGTTCATTTTCCCCCAGTGCAGATGAACTTGTCCAAGCTGTGGGCTGCAGCTTTTCCCAGGAGTATGCCATGGGATGGGCAAAGGCTTTGCTGAAGTCCAGGCAGACACATCCACAGCCTTCCCTGCCTCTCCCAGGCAGGCTGCCAGGTCATAAAGGGAGTTCAGGTTGGTGAGGCAGGACCTGCCCCTCCTAAATCCATGGTGCCTGGCTCTGCTCCCTCAGCCATCCTGCAGGTGCCCTGGGATGGCACTCAAGGGGATCTGTTCCATCACCTTGCTGGGCACCAAGGTCAGGCTGACAGGCCTGGAGTTCCCAAATCCTCCTTCCAGCCCTTCTTGGGGATGGGCTCACATTGGCACCTCCAGTCCTCTGGGAGCTCCCTGGTGAGTCAGGACTGATGGTAAATGATGGAGAGCAGCTTGGGGAGCTCATCCAGCAGCTCCCTCATCCCCCTAGGATGGATCCCATCTGGTCCCACAGACTTGTGAGTGTCCAAGTACTTCCTCTGGATTACAGGGGGTCTGTTCTGCTCCCTGTGCCCATCTCCCAGCTCAGGAGGCCAGTTGTCCTGAGGACAAGCCTGTCTTTACTGTTGAAAACTGAGGCAAAGAAGGTGTGTTAAGTACCTCAGCCTTTTCTTCATCTTTGGCAACTTGTTATTTGTTGAGAATGGACCACAGAGTAATGCAGCTCAGCCATATGGAGTTTTCAGACCTTTCTCACAGGGTGGGAGCTCTCACTAGAAGGACCTGGCTAGCTGAGCTGGAGAGAGCAGATGTCTGGCACACAGTGGGAGAAAATGTCAGCAGACACTCACCTGCCTGAGTCCTCTCACTGTACTCCATTACTGTGCCTTTAAATGGATTTATTTCCTCCAGTGCTTGATTTGGATAGGATCAGGTGGTAGAGTTGTTTCAAGGTCTGTAAGTGGGCATTCGGACACCTTAAAAATGAAATGAAATGTTTAAGAGCCATGCAGGGAAACCATGCAGAGCAACTTTTTTTTTTTTTTTTTTTTAATTAATTTATTTACTTACTTCTAGGAGTGAAAACCCTATGCTCAGCTATTCTAATCCTGGAGGGTAGGGTGGTGGGGACACAGAGAAAGGCACAGGAGTCAGGAAAGCATTTCTATTTATTTTTTTACCTTGCAACAAGTGTGAATTATTAATGGAGCTCCACTGACTCAGTGCAGGGGAAAAGATTTCCTGTTCAGTATTTACTGATCTCTTCAGGAACATACTTTCTTTCCTTGTTTTTTTTTTTTTTTTTCCTTATTAACTGGAATCTCTCTAGTAACAGAAGTTTTGCCCCCTGGACTTTCAAGGAGTCCTTTGTCATGTACCTTTGTTATTTATTCTTTATCATGAAGCTTCTAGAATTAATTCCTAAGAAAAACGGTGTAAAGAAACATCCCTGTCATTAAACAGTCTTCAGAGCTGTGGTTAAAAGATTTCCAGGTGGCAAATCAATGCCTCAGTGGACTCTAAGTCAATTGACTCATGATTGATGGTGTCTGCTCTTATATTGAAGCTGTCCTTGATGTCTGTCACTGGTTCCTTCTCTGGTTGTGAACATGGGATGAGAAGGCTGCAGTGGGATGCACAAAAGCTCTGGTGACCACACTGGGAAGGAGCCCAGCAGCTCAGCCTGGGACTGAGTCTCTTTTGAGATTACCAATCCCCAAACTACCAAGGATATTGAAGTAGTACCATCAGATATTTTTTACATACATTTGCATTCCTGCATGTGCCAGGAGGAACACTGAGTTTGTTTTTCACTGGAGTTTCACTCTTTTATCTCTCTTTTTCCAGCCCTAGCACTCTGTACAAATACAGGCATTGCAAGCCCTGTGTGTTGATTTTTTTTATGGGACATTTGCTGTTTTCTAAAGGTTCTGTTCATCCTTCCTAGTTGTAGTTACACATAGGCACTGTGGTCTTTTCTTGCTTCATGTGGCAGACACTGCTAACACCCCTGGGTATTTCCTGGCTGTTTCTTTGCCTGCTGGACATAACAACTCTTTCAGAACTTTCTGCTACACAGGGGTGTGCAGCAGCATGTGCTCAGGGAGTGAGAGCTGTGTATGTTCCTATCTGCTGGGAATTGTTATTGAGGGAGATAGACCTTGACACTGGAAATATCATGGAAATTACATGGAAATGAGATGAAATGTTATTCATTTTGCATGCAGGCAAAAAGCACAATAAATGAAAGGATCAGGTGGAGTATGCATGAAGGGAGAGCTCTTGTCCTGATCAATAATTTAAAATTCCCAGAGAAGTGAGTGTTAGTACTGAATGTACAAAACACTTGAACAGACTTTCCAAGAAATTATTCATAAGACTAGTTTATTCAGATTTACTGGTTGCTGTTGAGCTGAAGGTCAGAGTTAAATGTAACAGAAACTTATGCATGTATAATAATTCAGTTCTTTCTATTCAAAGTGCCTCAAACTCTGTCTTTAGCATGATGACATGAGGGAGAATAAAAAGCTGAGCTAGCCCTGTCTGCTTAGAAGAATTGTCTCTGTTGTAATGAAGTCAGAAGAATTGTCTCTATCATACTGAAGTCATAACAATTGAAACACTTTTCTGGATGTTTTCTGGATGTTTTTCTGGACCAAACTTCCATTCCAAGCGCCTTGTGCTGTGCTGGAGGCTGTACCAAGCAGTAAAAGAGGCTTGAATGGGGAGGGAGTGTGGTTCAGGACACAGGTCTGTGGCTGTACTCAAAGCCCTCCTGGGCAATAGGCTTATGTCTCTGCCTTCAATAGGGATTAATAAATATCCCTGAAATAGGGATAATGGCTCATAGAAGGCAATAAAACATGCTAATAGTTCAGAAGCTCAAAGGTATTTCATGTCTCACATTCATGGAGCAAGCACTGTCTAGATATAGGTCAGGGGTTAATGCATCCCTTGCTTTTTTTTTTCTTTCTTTTAATAAGTATGATCTTGCCTTTTAGGTTATGTGCCTGTATCAGAGCCCCTCTCTTCACCTTTTTTTCATTCACACTGAATCCCAAACTCTCTGCTGAGAAAAGAAGCACTGACCTTCATGACTGTCTGTGAGAGGCATCTCCTTTTCTGTAATGAATGTGTTAAACCATAAGTAGTGCAGCTTCTCATTTCTTTGTGCTGAAGCACTCAATGGCAACAAATCAGTACAATTTCCTTTGTTTTATCTGGTTTTCCTCATAAATGCTACCATTAAAATCTAGAGAAATCCTGTGCCACATTTTCAGCACCCCCTTCCCCAGGTGTTGTAGGCAATGCCATGAGTGCATCAGGAAGGATTAGTGCTCCCTGCCCTCTGTGAAAGGCTGATTTGAAGGGTCTTACCTCAGATATTCCAGCAAATAGCCCTGAGGTGACATCAAGGAGCTCATGTTGCCTCTAGGGATCCTCAGATCCAGGTGTGCCAGTTGACCCCCACCAAGCAAAGTGTCAGAGCCTCAACAGTGAAGGATCAGCTGCTGTGTGCTGGTCCAGACCCCTCCCACACAGGGTGGCATCCTGCAGGCTTGGCCCAAGACAGGACACTGTCCTGGTTTGAAGGACAGGTGTCTGCCAATAAAGGCAGAAGCTTCTCTTTGAAATGAAGAATGGAAACCCCCCTCCCTCCAAATTATTATAATTTTGAAATTAAGGGGCTCTCAGGCAAAGATGTGGGTATTAGGAATAACAGTTCTTTACTAGGAGAATTAAAATAGAAATACAGTATTTATCTGGGTAGGAAAGGCTTGGCTCCTCCCCTGGCTGGAGCATCTCCCAGTGGGATGATGGAATTTTATCAGTCATGCCCTGGGACTCACTGGCCATTAACAGGAGATATCTCCTGGAGGGAGGATGGGCTGTGGGAAGATAAAGATGATTGCCCAGCTGGTTTAAAGATGGCCCATGAGCAGATAATGTGTGCCAGGAGATCAGGGGCACTGCCCCACCCGGCTGCAGCAGGTGGGGACAGAATTCACATTTCTGGTCACATCCTGTATTGCACCCAACACAGACACAAGCAGGAGTGCTTTCATATTTATCTCAGTGATTTTGCTCAGTGAGTCATCCCACTGCTGGGTGCCTTGCATCTGATGTGGTCCCTGAAGGCACAGTGGGAATCACGGGCTGGAGCTGTGCTCTCTGCTCTGCCCAGCCCACTGATAGTGGGTGACTGGGGGACACGAGCATCTGACAGGGGTAATTGGGAATGCTGCCTGATTTCTTAAAAAGTGCCTAGAAACCAAACTGAATATTGCTGAACTTCACCAAGTCTGCAGTGCAGAACTTGCTGCACAGGGAAAAGCACTTTTTGTTTTTACTATTTTCTGCTTTTTTTTTTTTTCTTTCTTACAAGAAATAACTCACTTTTCAGCTGTTGGAAAAAGTAGTAATTGATCTAGAGCTTTGCAGTTTGCCTTCCGGAATGGTTTTATTCATGATGTAGGAATAAAATTCTGTTAGGTCAAATACACAGCAATAAATACAAGAAGCACATTAACTTTAATATATTGGATTATTCCACTTGGTGGTGATGGGGAAAAAAACAAGATTTAATTCCCCTGGCAATGCAGGCAAAGAAAATCGCTTTCCCTGCCCATGTTTTTTTTTCTGTTAAGTCATTTTTGTCTGTCAATGCTGGTGCTGCAGGCTTTGGCAGGGTTTAATTTTACTTTTATTTTTTTAACCTGGTGTAAAAGTAAGGAGTATTTTCTCCAAGTAAATTGTTCAAAAATTCTCTCAATGCTTTTCATTTCTAGCTATTGTCCTCACGTCTCATAGTCAGTCCTTGTGCTGAGTCTTCCCTCATTTTTCTGGGAGAGCAGTGACATTAGAAACTTTTCCCACAATCCTTGACTTTTCACAGATTTCTGTTTTATATTGGAAAAATGACAGATGAGAAGAGGCAGGAATTACTCCCTTGCTTGTCATCATGGCAGACAGGTAGAAGATGGCTCTGCTATGGACCAGGCAAATAGCAGAAAGACTGCAACAGGGATCTTGTCTGGTGTGATGGAGGACTCTAACAAAGGGTTTGCAAGGGTGAAGCTTTTCTAGCCAGAAAGCTTTGATAAAAGGCTGGATGAATCTGTGTCAGGAGAGATGTACAGGTGGGAAGGGATCTGAGACAGAAGAAGGGACTTGGGGCAGGCAGGCTTGGGCTATATGGTTGGAAGTGTGTGTTGGCTCCAAAGCATCTCTCTCCTGTGTGCAAGTTGGCAGGAGAGACTGGGGAAAAGCAAGGTAGGAGTGTCTGTGTGGGTAACTGAGTGCTTGCAGTGTTTTTATGTGCCCAGGCAGAGTTATCAATAAGCTGGCCTCCTGCACCAGCACACAGACTCTGTCTGATTGTATTTGTCTGAGAGAAGAAAGACTTCACAATAATCTTGCTGACAATTAATTGGCTTTCGTTCAGCAAGAGTGAACAAGATCTCATCTTAATCTGTTTCATTATTTCGCCTTGTATAGCACAGTCAACACAAGATTAGGTTTAATTTTCAAACAAAATGCTAAGTCATTATTCATATCTGGATCAGGATTTTATCTGCTTCATTTTGCAGTGCTTTGTGTGTCAATATTCACAAGAGGAGCTGCACCATGTGTGGTGAGGTAGAAATAGCACTGCTTGACTTCAGGACCTTCTGCAAGGATTGCAAGTAGCAGAGCTCTGATACCATCCTTTCTCTACCCTCAGCTCTTCAGAAAAGCTTCGTGTGCTCAGGGAAACTCGGATATAAATATCCCACTGCATTTCAGTGTCTCTGAACATTGTACATCTGAAATGCTCTGTGGGAAGCATGTCTCTGCCAAGGCTCCCTCCCCTCCCTGTCAGTGCCCTGCCCCTGCTCCTGCTGCAGTGAGATGTTTCCCCACCATCCATCAGCCCAACGAGCTCTCTTATGGCTTTATTGCAGCCTCTCTGGGAGCACTGACTGCACTGTGGTTAATGGGTCTGCACAGATACCAGCTCCAGATGAGTTGTTCTGAGTGCCTGCAGGGGAGGTCAGCCAAGGGCATGTGTGATGTATCTGGGACTGCTGCCTGCCTGGGGAGGGCTGCAGAGCTCTGCATGCAGAGAGTGAGTGCCTGGGCATGGAGCACTGGGAGACACAGACTGCTGCTGCTCTGGGTGAGCCTCTTCTGAGTCCTGGGGGCTGCATTAAGGTTTGAAAATGCTCTGCAAGGAAAGGCATGCTACTAATTGGAGTGATACTTCAACACTCTAGGATAGTGTTGAGCAAATTGTGCTTCCACTTGAATTTGAAAGGCCTTAGTCTATGTTCAGGCAGCTTTCACTGCTCTGATTACTCATTGCAGTTTAAAAGGCTGTCTGCACCCAACAGAGGTGTGTTGTGTCTGCTGCCCAAGAGGCAACAATCCTTCCAAAATGTGGAAAGTGGTGTCCCAGATGGCAGGGATAAGCATTATGGTCTGTGCAGCAAAGGCTGCACTGCAGACCACGTCAGCAGGCACTGCAAGAGGAGAAGAAAACATTCATTCGAGCCCAAGCTGCAGCCAGAAAAAACGAGGTGCAGGGCTCAGCAGCAGCCCCAAACCGCAGCATTCAGAGCAGTACAATGGCTCTGAATTACAGTTACATCTCTTGGCGTGGGGAGAGCCGGACAGCGAGCGGCTCCTGCCTGCAGCCCGAGTGCCCTCTGCTGTCACCGCCCGGCCACCAGGCCTGACAGTGACACGGCCCCAGCTGGGCCTGGCTTCTCTGAAGGGACATCCCTTCCTCCAGTGCCAGCCTTGACCATGAATATGTTGTTTTGGTTGTTTGTTGTGAGAAACCGCTTCTCACTTTAAAATTTTAAAGTTTTATTAGACCTTAACAAACACAACAAAGGACTGAATGAACAGTGCTGGGAGCGCGGCCTGCTGCCAGAGGCTCATCCACAAAATGGCTGCTCTGCCTTTTATACCCTGGTGTTGTATCAGCCAACCCTGGCCCCTCCCAAAATCTGTCAGTCAAATTTTCTTTGTCATCCATTGGTGGAAGCTGCTTTCTTGCAATTTGATTGGAGGCCAGGTGTTGTCATGCCACGCCCCCCAGCAACAGGCCTGCCCTCTTCCAGCTGCCCCACACAAGGGGTTGCAATGCAGGATGTGACCAAAAGTATCCATTCTATCACCATCTTTTAAAACCAGGTGAGGCAGTTTTCTTCAGCTTGTCCCCGATCCATCCTCCCTCCAGGAGATATCTCCTGTTAATGGCCATTGAGTCCCAGGGCATGACTGACAAAATTCCATCATCCCACTGGGAGATGCTCCAGCCAGGAGGAGGAGCCAAACATTTCCTACCCAGATAAAAACTGAGATTTGGAACATCAGAGCAGCCTTTTTTCACTGGATTCCTAGAGGAAAACCAGACCTTTCTACGTCATCCCTGGACCTTCAGAGGAAACTGCACCTTCTCCAGGAGCACTGCTCCAGCTGAACCACACCTGCCACTGCAGGGTTTGGTTTTTTGGTAATACTATATTTCTATTTTAATTTTCCTAGTAAAGAACTGTTATTCCTATTCCCATATCTTTGCCTGAGAGCCCCTTAATTTCAAAATTATAGTAATTTGGAGGGAGGGGGTTTACATTTTCCATTTCAAGAGAAGCTCCTGCCTCTCTTAGCAGACACGTATCCTTCAAACCAAGACAAAGGGGCACAGGTAGCCCCCCTCTCTCCACATGTCCCTGACAACCCTGACAACCGAGGCTGTCTGGTGGCAACAATACAGAGCGGGGGGGAGAGGGGACTATGGGAAGAACAGGTGTCCAAACTACACTAACATAACCACACATCAACAAAGCTTCTCATAATGTACACACAATATTCATCCCTTAATTGTGAGAGCCAATCATCAAATTACCCATCTATAATATCTGTGAAGCTTTGCTTTACACACAGGCTGCTGTGTCATAAATAACATGTAACACGTAACGTGTAACACCAAGGTTGTGAGTTCCCCCTGTATGGCCATTTACCTAGGAGCTGGACTCAGTGACCATTTTGGGTCCCTTCCGACTCAGAACAATCTGTCAATCTGTTAATCTCTGCTGCAGCTTTCAGGTGAATTTCTCTGCTGCAGTAGTTGATGCTCTGCTATCCTGTCTTTCAGGAAGTGCCATTCCCAGCCTCTCTAAGCTGATTTAGAAGGAATCAAGTTCTTAAACTACCCTCCCTTTTACAACTGACTAGAACAGCTGGGCTGTAAGCAACAGGGAATTGTTAGATAGATTACTTTTATTTTCTCCCCCAAATGTCCCATCCCCAGTCTTGAATTGCCTAGTGGGGGAGAAAACTCCTCAATCTGTCCACAACCCCCCAGGTGGGTAATAATAGATGCTTCATATAGAAAAATTCAATTAGACTTGACAGGAGATGTATGATAGTGGTTCTTGCCAGGACCCCATATTGCTCTGTTCTGTTCCTCTGCAAGAGACTTGCTGTAGAAGTTAATATGAAAAAATCAACCAGCCAACCAACCAACCAAAAAGCAAAACACAACAAAACCAAAAAACCAACCAACCAACCAACCAACCAACCAACCCACCAACCAACCAACCAAAAAACCAAAACCAGCACAAAAAAACCCCACCAAAACCACCAACAACAACAAAACAAACAAAACCCTAAAAACCCCACGGAGGGAAAAAAAAAACCAAAACAGGGAACAAACTAACAAACTCCTTTTAACTATAATGGCATTTATATCCAAGATTAACTGTTGTGGGCTTTGTAGAAAAGAAAATTGCAGTGGTATTGTGTACAACTGCAGGCACCAAGTAGAGTCAGCTACCCAGGACATCAGGTGCCAGCTGGTAAGAGCAGGACAGGCTTGTTGTTCTGTACTAGAGTTTCTCTTGGTGCCTCTGAGTATTAAACCAGCTGGGGTAAGAGGTGTTCATGTGGTGTCTTGGCAAAGAGTGAAAGGTTCCTGTCTTAAACCCTCCAGTCCCATCATCCACCTGCTCCATCCCACTGTGGGTGTTTGGAGAACACTTCTGTGTTCAGTGTAGCTCAGCACTGCTGGGGTGCCTTGTGGGCATGATGTGCAAAGGAACATGAGCCCTTTCTGCAGCTCTTGTTGCCATGATCAGGACTGGGAGGGGACCCTTTTATGTCGTTCTGGCTTTTTGGTATTTTTTTTTTTTTTCTTTCTTCATCATGAATGTTTCAGCAAGACTCAGCCTTTGTGTTTTAATGCTCAGATTTCTAAATACTCTGAGTGCAGGGGATGCAAATATCTGATATAAATCACCTGGGCAGACCTCTATATGTCTGTACAGCACATCTGCATTGATCACTACTGTTCCCAGAAGCTACTGTGTAGTGTCACAGAGCTGCTTCCTGGTGCTGGCACAGCAGAAAGCAGAAGGAAGTTGCATTGAAGTGGTGGATGACAGAGCCCTGCAGCAGCTGGCAGATTTAATATATGTAAGGCCTTTTGCCACAGTTATATTTAGTTTCTGTAATCCTATAAAATTGCATTGTCTCAATTTCCATGAAATCTGTAAGGTGTGAAAAGCCATTACCCTCCTGCACTCCGTTTGTCTCTGACAGGTGAATTGACATCACCTTGGAATTGGGTGTACAGGGATGATGCAGTGTGTTCAGACTGAGTGTTTGATCAAAATTCAAAAGGCATCTGGAACAAAATATTTATAATGTGAGCAATACTTTTTTTTACCCCATGTACCCAGACACTCAGTTGCTTTTGGAAGTCTAGGACTGACATGGCTAAATGTGAGTAGTAATTGCTCCCCTGAGGGCAGCAGTAGCTTTTGTGAGCAGCTCTATGAGCTGTTCTCTGCACTGAGGCTGTAGGCACTGAGTGTCTGGGAAAACACCTCTTGGAGGGAAGCAGGAAGGTCAGGACAAGTTTTGCAGGTTGCCCTGACAGCCAATGTGAACATGGGGGTGCTGCATAAAGAGGGAGAGCCAGGAGAAAAGGCTCCAGGCAGCTGTGTTCACTGTAACAGAGCTGCTGGGGAGCCTGTGTGTGTTCAGTGTTCAGCCTAGATAAACCCAAAGTTGGATCGTGGTCCTACTTCATATGTACAATATCTGAAGGCTTAATCCTGACTGTAAGGTTTATCCTGACTGTAAGATGGTGACTTGGGAGAGGTTCAGTTTAACAATTGCATTGAGGTGTGTAATATTGCTCCCCTCACTCTGCTGATTCCTTAGGGACAAATGGAGGGATTATTTCTTCTGTGGGGCAGGGAGTTGGCAGTGAGTTAAATATTAACTAACAGCTGCATTAAAGGCTGAGGGTGGGTAAAGCAGCAGAGCATGACAATGTCTGCAGGGGTAAGGGAAGGGAAACAAATTCTGAACCGATTCTGGTGCCTCCTGGGTCAGAACTGAGGTTGAACTCAAAGTAGAGCTAGTGACAAATGACCTGGAGCATGTACAGCAGGGCTGGACTCTGTAGAAGCCTTCCTGTACTTCTCTATGCCTTGAATGAATTCCCACCATATTTGAAATGCACTTCTGCTTGCTGTTACACTGCAGACCCATTGCACATTAAGTGTTTCCCGTGGGTCCAGGGGGTTGGGAACAGAGCATGTTCCTCTTTCAGGGACACTCATGGTATGACAGTGCAGTGACTCCTGATTTTGGAGAGAACTGCCTGACACACTCCACACTGTCAGAAGATGGATGCTTGAGCACAGGGGACAAATACCCAGTACACAAGAGGAAATCCACACGAAATTGTGTCACTTTATTATGTTTGCCTCTGGTGGGTGTGGCACCCAGGTGCAGCTGAGCAGGAAGCCTGAGGAAGTAGCATGCACAGTGGCCAGGTGGGAAGCTCCTTCCTTTGGCTGCAGGCAGTAGCTGTCACTGCATGGGTAAGGGGGCACTTAAATGGCAGCCCAGGGAAGGAAGGCAGACAGAGGGACACAAAAATATAAATACTTTCTTTAGGCAACACCAGCTCTGTTAGGGGATGCTCTTCTGAGTGGAAGAACTAGCAGGGACAGTCTTGGTTCAGGGAAGCTTAGGGGTCTGTTCAGGATGGGGCTCACAGCCCTGAGTGATGTCAAGAAGCACAAGTGGGAGACTGAAGTGCTGTCTTGTCAGCAAGCACATGGCAGAGGCAGATGTGTACTTGTTGCAGACAAGTCAGTAGAGGTGGAGCAAGGTCAGCAGCTTTCTGTGTCCTGCTAGCAGAATCACAGTGGTGATGCTTGTTATATGAAGCACACAGAGGCCAGGAAGGGTTACATGAGTTTTTCATTTATTCCTGGATCCTAGCCCAAATTTTTTCCCAACTCATTTCCTAAAGTTGTTTTCATCCCTCTCTCCCCCAGCAATTAATCCGAGATGCCATCTCTCTGAGGGAGACAAATGAAGCCCCAGGGTTGGACACCAGACAGATTTCTCTTCCCAACACTTTCCTTGATAAACAGATGCTGGGAACAGTGTAAGAGAAAAGGATTCAATCTCTCTTGCTTTGCATTATCACTAAAAATTTACCTAATAGCATTGACAGCCAAGCTAGAGCCCCTCTGTGGTAAACAATGTTACCTGTTTATAAATGGGAGAACCCAAGGTTCTCACTGCAGATCATGGAAACAGCTGGGGACAGGGCTCTGGGTTTCCCTGGTATGTTTTGAGACACAGGCTCTGTGGTTTTCTTTATTCTTTTCTTTGCACTCCGACTTCCAGAAAATATACTTAAAGTATCCCTTCAAGTTAAGGAGTGCCCAAGCCAGGGAAGCAGGCAGGAGAGATACCTGATAAAGGATTAGAGACTTAAGAGGGGAGATCTGCAGGATTTTTAGGTGATCTCCTGTATGATGGAGAACATCAGTGCAAGTGGTGAGGCTGAGTCATGTGGTGCATTCACAAATTCATTCACATTCTTTGCATAGATCCTCTTGAAGAAGGCTGGGTGGTGGCTCCTGGCACCTTGCAGGCATGTTCCTATGCAGACAGGCCATATGCTCTATAGCCAGAGGCAGCACCATGCAGAAACCATCCAAAGGCTCGGGGATGCCCTGAGGGAAGTCAGCTCCAGCATGCAGATCCTGGGTAAGCACAGCTATGGCTCCACTGTCACACTGCTGTTGGTGACACGGACACCATACCAGCCCTTCCAGAACAGCGTGTCCTGCCCACCGTGTTCAAAGCGCACAAAACGGACCCCAGGACCATAGCTGGAAAAGGTGTGGCAGATCTTTGGGACAAGAGACAAAATAGTTGTTAGTAAGTGCAAACCACCACAAGCTACCATTGTTCAGTGCACACAGCCCCAGCCCCGCTGGCCACAGTCAGACCTGGGTAACAGTGGGGACATTTACAGAGGGAGAAGTATGATCCCATTGTTCTGAAGCCACTTAATCACTCCCAGTTGGACATCTCCTTCCCCTTACATCTGCTAGTGGTGACTCAGCAGGCTTCCAAGTGTCTTGTAAAGCAGCCTCCCTTTTCCTTTTTCAATCATAGGGCCATGGCTCCAGAGAACACCTGACAGAGCCTTCTCCTCCCACTGGAGAATTCTTCTGTTAAAAATATTCCTGATTCATGTGGGTTGGGTGTCACCTGCTGAGCCCATACCTGTAACTCACCTCAGTCCAGCTGGCATCATTATCCTGTGGGATGGTGACAGTCTCACTTTTGTACTCAGCCAGCACATCCTCATTCTCAGAGAGCAGCTTCACACACAGCTCATAGAGGCAGCCAGCATCTCTGCGTCCTGCATACCTGCAGGGAGATCCAGGCTGTTGGCATTACCTGCAAGAGCTCTGCAAAGGCTCCACCACATTCACCAAGTTACTGCAGCCTTGGTTTGAGATGGAAATGTGCAATGGTTCTTAGCCCAGCCCACCACCTCCTCTCATTCACCACAGGAGCCCAAGCTTTGGAGCTCATGTGCTCCAGCAGTTTAAAGCCTGTGGGAGCTGCCTGTGAGCCCTGTCCCACATCCAGGATCCTGGCAGCTGAGGTTTTAAGGCCCAATATATATGAGGTCTATGCCTTCCCTGCTCTTCCTTATCTTTCTTAACCCACTGCCTGTCTCAGAGCCTGACTTAATACTTACCAGTCTCTTACCATGATTTTAGGCTGGGTTGTATCCATCAGCTCTTCCCAGTAGCCCTCAGCCCTGAGGTCAATGACCTGAGCCTTTCGACACCACCTGAAACACAGGATGCTAATTGGTATCACAGTCTTTCCTGGGACTGCAGTAACCAAAAATGCCCCTTTCCTGAATAAGAGAAGAGAGCAGCCTTACTCATAAGATGTAACAAAGTATTTATGGACTTCTTCACTAGGAAATTCTTTTCCAAAGTCCCCTGGGAGCTCTTCAATTTTCCAGCCATCACCTCCATTCTCTACCTCTCCCCAGTGCTCCAAGTCTTCTGCAAATGGCAGAAAAGAGACTTGGATGAGTCCTGTGGATGTGGGGAACTTGACCATCTCCTACTGGAACCTTCCTCTGGCTTGTGAAAGTTTGATATTAAGACACAGCACTGATTTTGTACATGGACTATGGATATGTTTGTTAACTAGAGATCAGGCAAAAACCTTTAGTCTGAGTGAGCCTAATCACACCAAACTTTAACATTCCCCAGCAAAGTGGCTGTGTATGTGTGGGTTTAAGAAAATACTCCAGGGAAAAGATTTAGGTATTCTAAACATTGTGTCAGCATTTCCAGTGTCACAGCACACAAAGACTCTGGGGACAGATGCTAATTGCTTTATTTCTAAGTTTTCTAAAGCACTAAGTGGCATTTCCTGAAGCAGTAAGACCTTGAGCATTGGGGAAACCTGCATGTTGGAAAAGCTTGCAGAAGGTCATCTGTAAACAAAAATGGGGAAGCTGTGCTGACACTGCTTTGGTCTATGATTGAAATTGTTGGTGCTTGGGTTGTGAGGCTTGGTTGCTGCTGCTTATTGCTAAGCAGATTGTAGCTCTGGCAAGTGAAGTTCATAGACTGAGAATAATGGCACACGGGATGTGTGCCCAGTCTCTAAAATGGGCTGTGGTGAGGAAGGTAAAAACATCATTGGCCTGAGCTGCTCCAAGGAAAGAAGCCTGAAGGGCTTGGTGAGCTGAGGGCAAACTTGCCCCTGAGCTGGGAAAAGCTTCATCTCTCCTTCATGGCTTGGCAAGAAGCAATACAGAAACAAATGTCATGGCCATGTGTTAGATGGTTTCTGCAAAGGACATCTTTGTGTCTCAAACATGATTTAGATCCTTGCAGAGGTTATATAAAGTTAATATAATGTAAAGCCCTTTGCAAAGGCTGATTATCAAAGGCCTTTGTGCTCATTAAAGGATTTGGCTGCACAGATTGAGTGACTTGACTCTTGGGCAGGGAGAAAATTTTGTAACATTACAACAGCTAAGATCTATTTTCAAAGACTAGAGATATGCAATTCTCAGTGACTGGTCATCTCTGACGCCTTGAGGCTTGTTGTGATGTCTCTCACCTTCACCACATGGGTTTTTGATGAGATTCTTCCTTTTCTTACTCAGGAAGTAGAAGTTTTGCCAGTCCTCTGCATCTGAGTCTGCTCTGGTGAGGCCTTCCTGCTGACACTTCAGGATCCAAAGTGCAGCTCCATCAACCAGGTTCTTCCAGTGGCAGCAGACCAGGCGGCACACGAGCACCAGCTCCACCGCAGGTATGGAGGCCAGGATTCGGATCAGGACTGCTTCAGGGAGGGACTCCATCCCTGGGGCAGGCTGGCCACAACTGCCTGACAGATGGTGGAAAGGAGTGGTGAGAGTTTCCCACCCTCAGCAATGTCAGACATGGATGCAGTAGAAAAAAGGGAAAATAAATATGCTAGCTGAAGGCATGATTTTGCTTCCTAGCCCCAAGGTCTCCTGTTTGTTATTAAGTTAATATCCTGAAGCAGATTCCTATATTTATATTTCAAAAGCCCTGAATTAAATCTGCCCACAAAATGTGTGTATTTGACAACTGCAATTGTGGGCAGTTTGTTCATTTTCCAGGCTGGAATCAGTCCTTCCAAAATCTCTGCTGCTGCAAAAATCAGCTTCTTAGTAATGGTTTCCTCTGCAGAGGGAGGCACATGGGTGTTTGTTGTGCCTTTAAGAACATCCCTGATAACAAATGCTGCAAAGCAGTACTCAAATATCAGTGCCAAGCATCTTGCCAGCCACCTCTGCAGTGGTTCATTCTCTATCTGACAGGCTTTCCCTCAGAGTGCTGGCATTTAATTGCCTTAGTCAGAAGTCTGTATAAAGTAAAGGCCTGAGCATAACTGAAAATAATTCAGCTGATGCTCTCAAATATTCTATTGCCTATGGCCTCATAGCTGGAGGAATTAAGTTAGAAGTGTTTGCTCTAACTCCATGTGCTAATTCTGAACTCCAAAAGCTCTCTGCTGCCCTAAGTTCCAGGTGCAGGTGCTGCAGGACTATAGAAAGATGAGAGTGCAGATGCAGAGCCCACGTCATCCCTGAGGGATGCATTGTGACACTGCTTTTTTTGTCAGCTGAGTCCTGGTGCTTGGAAGCTGCTGAGATTCCAGCAAACTGCAATGGATGCAGCCAAACTCCTCAGGGACTTATTTAGCCTGGGAGAGCACTAAGAACAGAGATTAAATACCCTGGCATGCAACTTAACTGAATACAGTAGTGCCAAACCTGGCAAGGAAGGGAAAAAATTGGGAGTGACTGTTGTAACAGCATCCTAAATCTAGGTGTTCAGATGTGTCCTCTATCTGCACTGCACCCAGCAAGGGCAACCCGTAATTTAAAATTCCCTGGCTATTATAGAGACAGAATTAGTGATTTCCCATTCTCCCCACACTTCAGCTCAACCACAGTCCCGAAGGCTAAAACGTAATTTTTAAAAAGTAGGCGGGAGGGATCATGCTGGTACAGGAATTTCGGAAGCCTCTCCTGCTGCCTGCCCGCTGATGGAGCAGTTAGCCAGGCTTCCTCCCGCACTCGGGAGAGGGACGGAGGTACCTTGCATTACGTTTCCTTTCCTTTCCCCCCCGGTTAAGCATCCAAGCTGTGATCAGCTCTGCAGCACGGACATGCTCCATCCCGGCAGCGCGCGTCCCTTACCGCGCTCGGAGCACACGCGTGTCCCTCCTCCCTCCGCAGCGACTCGGGGGAGGCACCGAGCGCTCTTACCTGAGCCGCTTCTGCCCCGACCAAGGTCCGCGTGTGTGGGAAGAGTGGCCCGGGCTTTGGCGATAAAGGAGTGCGGTCCCGTCCCAGCCCAGCCCAGCCCTCACCGCCCAAACCCGGCCCACCTCAGCCTGGCCCGGCCCACACCGCCCCGCCCCGGCCCGGCCCAGCCCAGCGCCCCGGCCCGGCCCAGCCCAGCCCAGCCCAGCCCACACCGCCCCGGCCCAGCCCACCCGGCCCGGCTCGTACCGCCCCAGCCCGGCCCGGCCCGCCCCGCCCCGCGGAAGGGCCGCGGCCCCGCACATCCGTGTCCGGAGGCGCCGATGGGCGGGGCCAGGTGCGGCCGGGGCCGGGACTGGGGCTGGGGCTGGCGCTGGCGCTGGGGCCGGGCCGGGCGGGCAGCGGGCCTGGGGCTGTCCGGGCTCTGTTCCTAACTAGGATCCTCCCTTTGCTTCCAGCAGCTCGGCCCGTGGCGGCGGGGATTCCCCCCCGCGCTCCTGCGGCCCGCGCTCTGCCATGACAACCATCGGCGAGCTGCCCGAGGACGTGCTGGTGGAGCTGCTGTCGCTGCTGCCCGCCCGGGAGCTGCTCCGCTCCTGCCGCCTGGTGTGCTCGCAGTGGCGCTACGTGGTGGACCTGACCACCCTGTGGAAGCGCAAGTGCCAGCGCGACGGCTTCTATCGCCACAGCTTGGACAGAAGCGTCTCTGATTGGAGGACCTTCTATATCCTCTGCCACATGAAGAAAAACTTAATCAAAAACCCTTGTGCTGAAGGTTTGTTTCATTATTTATAAGAAAGGACTAGGAGAGCAGTCAGAATGAGTCAGTTCCTGCGTGTCTCAACTATTGCTGGTGCTGTGGGACTGGGTGTAGCTCTGCTAGGTCAGATTCACAGCTCAACTCCTACAATAAAACTGTGTAGGTAGGTGTGTATGTATTTACCAATACTTTGTGATTTTAGCCAGAAAAATCTGGAATCATAAGGCCCCATATAGCAGGCAGTGACCATTAATTTACTCTGCAAGTACAATGTGGTAGTGAAATGATCAGGTATTGGGATTAAACATTTGGGCAGCTGGAGAACTTCTGTTACCAAAGACTTGACTAATATGACTACAGTAATCCTACTTTATTGCTGGTTATGATTTTCTGATGAGGTCAGAATCTGCTACCTGCTGTCCTAGATGCTGACAACCACATTAAAGGTAATGGCAGCATAATGACAGGAGTCACTTACAGCTTTAGGAAAAAGACAGTGGATCTGAAAACACCAAGTAGCTTAGTAGCTTCCTAGAATTCTCCTATTGCTAATTTTAACAAAAGCTGAGATCCTGCTGGTAGCTGAAGTGAGGTCCTAACCTTGGACACCTGTGTTTCTAGAGAATTTCCAGCACTGGAAACTTGATATAAATGAAGGAGATAAATGGAAAATTGAGAATCTGCCTGGAGCTCATGGAAATCTTATGCCAGACGCCTCAGTACACAAATACTTTGTCACTTCATATGGGTAAGAACTGGATTCCAGTAATCTGGGACTGGGAAACCTGCTTCTTCCCATCTGTCTGGAAAGGCACCAGGGTTAGAAGGCTGGTGGCAGGTTACTGAACCTTAGATCACCTCTGGGAAAAGGAAGGAGCTTAATTAACCCTTTATGCCCGTTAATCTAAAGAGATGGGTACTGCTGGGAGAACTGGTCACAGCAGGTGCTGAATTTCTCTGCCTAGCAGGAACTTCAGTAATTTTTATAGTTAGGGTAATCCACATGGGATCCCTGCTTCTCCTCTCCCAAAGGTGGCAGGGAAAGGTTAAGGGTCTGGCAAACTTAATTGCACTTACATGACAAGGTTAAACCTTCAGGAGTGGTAGGTGTGTCACACTAATGACTTGTAGTAAAAGCTGTCACCAGAAGAGGATCAACAGCTTTTACAAGCACTAGGCACTGGTTTCCTGTTACCAATAGATAATTACAGAGACCTTCTTAATCCAGTTTGTAGCTATTCTTTTTCTCTTGGGGTGAAGCTAATTCATTTTCTTGTCAGGTTCTGGCTATGGATAAGGCAGTTTAGCCAGGTCAGATTTGAGGGCCTTCAGGATCTGGGTGGGTATTAAAGCTGTCAGGGAAAGGACAGCAAGAAGGAAAAGATGTGTTCTATGAACCTGTGAGTATTTCTATGTCTATTTCAGGCCATGCTTTAAGTCTCAACTCATTACTCTGAAGAAAGAAGGCTACTGGAATCAGCTGATGGATGAGAAACGGCCTGAAATTACAGTCAAGGACTGGTGAGTGGAAGCACTGAAAATTAGAATTTCTGGCATTGGTCTAGAGGAAAGCCAGGCTGCTGGAGCTTTTCATGCTATAAAATCAGTTCTTTACTCTTTGGGGGTTGTAGTTCTTGGGTAAAGAATAAGCTCAATCTACTCAGTAGTCTACAAGCTGGCAATCCTGTGAAGGGTGGGATAGCTGTTAAGTTCTAGAACTTCTCTATAGCTGTGGGGATGACACTCCTTTTCCTCTGCAGACAGGGATCCCCTTGGAGACTGCTTTTGAAAAATAAAGAGAACTGAATGCAGTAGGTACAGCCCTGCTCCTTGATTCCTCCTGCCTCTCCAGGTACGCTGCCAGGTTTGACTGCGGGTGCCGCTATGAGCTCACCGTGAGGCTGCTCTCCGAAGATTACATTGTCCTGGAGGAATTCCACCCTGAGCCAGTGGTCATTGAGCAGTGGAGTGATGCCAGGTGGAGAGAGGTAGGCAGCAGCCCTGGAGGCAGGAGCTTTACAGCAGTGTTATGACACTTTGTGTGTTGCAAGTCTTACTTGACCAAAAGTGCCAGTGACTTTCTCTGCTCTTCAGCCTCCTCTGCTCTATAGAGAAGGTGAGTCACTCCTTGCTATTGATAATGCTGAAGAACAAGCAGTGTCCTGAATGAGACAGGTGCTATTTTTAGGTGCCCAGCATTTTTACAGAGTATCTTGTAGGCTTCTGTGTTGTTTTAGTGCAGTCTTTTTAATTGTTTCTTGGTTTTATGTAAGATTCTGTCTAAATAATTAAATAACAAGAGCAGATTTCAGAGGGGATTTTGATAAAAAAACTGTTTTAAAACTACTGCATGGATAGCCAAGTATTGCAGATTTAACTTTTCTTAAACTGTTGCAGATGTTTAACTGATTTGATCTGCTGTACATTCTGCATTAGATGTTACTTTTACATGCACTCAGGAATCAAACTTAATGTTGGTTTAACTCAGGATTTTTGGGGAGAAGGCTGAGTGAGAAAGGCCAAAAACCCAAAAAATTGGGTATGGTGCACTTTCAATGAAAGCTATCTGGGCTCAGGAAGAGCTCACTGTAAGACACACACACTGTAGTTTTCTGAGCTTCTAGGTGAGCACTGGTTTATTTAGGCATATTAAGAGGAATTCTCTTTTCTGTCCAGATTTCTCACACCTTCCAGAATTACCCGGAAGGAGTTCGTTACATCTGGTTTCAGCACGGAGGCCAGGACACGCAGTTCTGGGCAGGATGGTATGGGATCCGTGTGACCAACAGCAGCATCACCATCGGGCCCCAGACATCTCTATGAGGCACAGTGTAAGGGTTTGCTTTCCTGAAGGACTGTCACCAAGGGGCCTCAGATGCACTATTTGCCTGTACTCTCTGGGTGTGTCCTAGCTTTGTCTTGCAGCTCTTGTTTGCAGCAGAACTTCTGCAGGCCCAGCCCTTTGGAAGGGCTTCTCTCTTCATCTTCCATCCTCTTCTACCATGGATGCTACTCCAATTACTGATGCCCTTCCAGAGAAAAACTGGGACAATTAAATATGAGATCTAATCTTTTCTAGTTAATGCATTCTTATGCTAACACACATAGTCTTAAAGACACTTTCTTGTTTATGGAACTTAAGAAAGATAAGGCTGAAATGTTTAATTTCAGATTACCAATGATATCTACAAGGACTCTGCCACAGATTGTTTTGTATGGTATTTTCTTTCCTGTTTCAGTTTTAAGATTCAGTTAATATTTATGATCTGCATCAGACCCTTCATAACATCAGGAGACTGTCACCCCTTGTTCCTAAGTGCTGTGTCACTGGCAGTCAATTCCTTATCCTTTCTCTAAATGTGTATGATCAATATAGTACCTGCCTTTCTATCCAAAACAGTCCCTTGGTGTTTGAATAAACAGGTAGAAAAAGAGGAGTTAAGGAGTCCCTTCAGGCAGCTGCCTGACAACACAAAGTGCCTTTTGATTGTGCTGGGCTTTTCCCCCAACACCTTTGGTTTGTACTGAGTAGTGTAGCTGTAAAATGTTAAAGCAGTGCCCAACCTTGATCTATAATGTTCCTACACTTGTTACTTGGCGGAAGCAGGAAGTGCTAGACAGGCTAGTGTACCAAATTCTCTGACAAACAAGCTCAGCTCACTATGACCTGTGTCTGCCACCCTTCTATACCCAGAACTAATGCTAAGGCCATGTTCCATCTCCTCTGACAGGTGTAGGATTAACAGTGCTTTCCTTGCCTATTCTCTGTTAGGAGTAGGATACTTGGCAGGTGTCCTTGCTGGGCAGACAAATTCCACATTGCTAATGCCACCTCTGAGTGAAAGGGGAGAGACCAAGGTTGCACAGCCTTTCGTAGGAATTGACAGAGTCCACATATGGGCCAGAAAAGCAGTTCCACAGAAAATAAAAATACTTCCTCACTGAAGAAGGGAGCCTAGTTTTGACAGAACTCAGCCCAGTTCAACTGGGGTAAAACTTAGTATTTATTGAAGACTACTTGGGATGGTCACAGTGGACAGACACTCCATAAGGCCTCACTCCCCCTTAGCACAAATGTTGCTCTCATGGATTGTGTGACAGCTCCTTGCTGTCTATCACTGCCTGTGTGCAATGGAGCTGCCCTTTTCAGGTGAGAACTGGACTGGTAATAAAGCACTGACTTCCCAAGGACAAACTGTATCAACACCTGTGCTCTCTCACACAAGTCAACATGGGAACAGGCTCTGGCTCCCCATTCCAAGTCAGTTCTTTACACATAAGAGCACTTGAAATAAAGAGGCAGCAGCTGCTCTACATTCACCCAGAAGGCCAGCTGAAGAGATGGTTATCAAGTTACAGTTTGTGACAGATCTTACTCCACTGGAAGATCAGACGAAGCTTGAAGGCAAGGAAGATTTGAAATCAGGTGCCTTTGTGAGCTCGCTCTTCTACATAGAGCTGCATCTGGAGAGAAACAAGCAGCAATCCTGTTGGTACACACGTAGGTAAATGGAAAAAGAAAAGCCAGTAATAGCTGAATAGGAAGTGCTTATACCTTCCCCAGGTTTCCTATTTTACTATGAGGAGTCTTGCCCTGCTTTGATAACTGGCACAGATATCTGCAAGACTAAGCTCAGCAATATTTTTTAGAGTTGTTCTACCACAGAAAACTGAAGAGCTTGTGTCAGAGCATTCAAAGTTCAGAACTACAGCAGGTTCAGCACCTCTTGATCAGAATGCTTTGCTCACCTTTAAGATGTCAGATGTCATGGTTTTCAGGGGAATAAGTCGGGGGTCGTGCATATGCATGTCTTGCTCATCAGCAAGGATCCAAGGGAAATCCTGGGGGCAGGAACACAAGGTGTTACTGGCAGTGCTGTAAGGTGAGCTCCTCCTCAGCACTTGTGTTAAGTTGAAAGAGAGACAGAATGACTGAGGGAAGGAACAGGTAATTCAAACATTCCACAACAACAAAACACTTACACACTTGTCCCTGATGCTCAGTATAATTATCTTCAGTTACAGCATCAAACTGATGTCAACCCACTTCACTTACTGCAAAGGTGACATCTCACTTTAAAAGATGCACTCAGCTGTCCTGAGCTACCATGCCCAGTTCATTACACCAGGACTTAAGTGCAACTCCAGAATCCTTAGGCCATGGGTTTCCATCCTACCTTGGAAGTGTAAAGGTTGGTCTGCTATACCACAGGTTTCCATTTCTAAGCAGTGCAGAACAGAATTTCATTTTGAAACAATTTTATACTTCACTAGCTTTATTTGTTGTGCCTTGGGGACACCTAAAATAACTTGACTCAGGAAAAAAAAAGTTTCCTGGTATCTAAGCAAGGATTCTTGAGAAATAATCTTCCTTAGAAAGTGTTCTGCACACAGCTTCCTGTGACATAAAATGTATTTGTGCCCTCAAACCTACTCATTACTTGAATCTTCGTCTTTCTTACTCTTTATACTAAATCAGCCACCACAGAGTGGATGGTGGGCTGCTTTTCTGCTTGATTAAATTCAAGTACCTATTCTACATGCCTGAGTATTTCTAAGTGTCTGAGCAAGCACTGGGCAGTGAATATTGTTAAAATCTATATCAAGACTTGAAGCTGTCTGCAGTTGTGGCTCTGTGCCAAATGTGCTGTCAGCTCACCAGCACAAACCATTTCACCACATTTCAAGCACAGTCATGATGTGCCTCATGTGATACCAACCTACATGTTTAAAATATCCCTCAGCCTTAACCTCAGAGATGGCAAAACTCTGCACTGCCCAGTCTTTGCTCTGCAGCTTCTCACACACAGTCAGGTGCCCAAGGATCTCACTCACCTTTATCACCTGGATCTTTTCCATGTTGCGTGTGGCAGCCTCCCGTGTGTGAACCAGAACTGTGAAGGTGCAACCTAAGAGAAGTGTCAGGTTCCAGCTCAGGGGACAGCCCCCAGAGGATCAGCCAAGCCAAGCAATGCCAGGCTGTTTGGATCCAAGTGGCATTTACCTGGGGGGTTGTTGTCCAGCACAGCATCACACACACTGATTTTCAGGATGAAGGCACGCAGCAACTGCTCCACGTGGGACAGCAGGGACTCAGAACTGTGGAGGAGACAGCAGTTGTTACTAGCATGTAGCAAAGGCCTGAAGTTGCTCCCAGAATATCTCCCAGGGCTGGGTGTTGGATACCCTGGGCAAGCAGGAGTGGAAACCTCACCTAATGGAAAGAAGAGGTGGCTGGGTGATCTCAAAGACAAATCTCTCCACGGGGTGGTGCTCTTTATCCAGGATTACAACCACAACTTTCTCCACATCGTTCTGCAGGAGCCAAGACAGAAAAATCCCTTCCTTAACATGAGCTGGCTGCTGCCCACAATGTGCTTCACATACTTTGATGCAGTGGAATACACTCAGTTGTTTAGGCTTACAGCACAAGCCCTTATCCAAAACCTGAATTCAGATTATTCTTAGCAGTCAGAAAAAATGCTTTTGCAAAGCCAGGTGTTAAGGTGCCAGCTTGTGGCTAAGGCTGAGGGAGATGAAGTAGGCTAAATGGTACATTCCTCTAGACCCTGTTTTGGAACAAAGGAGGAAATGCACAGCCATCTCACTGCATCACTCTGGGATGGACACCAATGAAGTTAAGATACATTCAGACCATTGCCCAAACAAAGCAGCTTTGTACAACCACAATTTAAAACAGCCCTTATTCCATTTTCCACATGCGCATTAAAATTGTCTGTAAAGAGCAAGGCATACAAAATCTGCCAGCAGCCTCCTGGAATGTTTCACTGGTCACACCCTTTCTCTCACAAAATCTGGAGTGCAGACCTACCTTTGCTTGCTGGTTCCCAGCAAAGCATTCAAACTGTTCTGCCACAACAGATGCTTAAACTGAGATGGATTCTAAAGCAGAATGGTAGGATGGAAATGTACAGACATGTGTCCTTGTGTGGTACTTAAGACAAGCAAGGCACAGTCTTAACTGCCAGGAAAGGTTATGGTGTTTTTAGTTTTGTTAGGAACTTTTTATTGGCTAGTATATTGTTTGTGATAAATCTGTAAACAAATGTTGCTTGAGATAATAAGTTAAGATAATATTTATGTTCTCTTACTTTCTATCAAATCCACTTGCAGTACTTTTGCCCAGGTCCCTGGTCTGAGCTCACCTTCTCCAGGAGTGGCTTTACACAGTGCAGCGTGTCCTGGATGTACTGGTTCAGCTCTGGGTGGCAGGACATCTGCAGCAAACACAGGGAAGAGTCAGAGCTGTGTTTGATATGAGCCAGGACAATGCTAAAAGGGGAAGATTTAAACAGAAGCACCAGTGTGTAGAAGGCATTCAAGTCATGCTTCAAATAGTGCTGAAAAATGCTGAGTTGCCCATTCAAACCAGCAATTCTTTCAGGGAAGGGTTAATCAGCTGAGGCAGATCACTGCACCAAGACAGTTGTTGTATATCTGGAATATATACCCAGAACAGCATATTGGGAATAGCATTTCCAACCATCTCTACTTCCTAGGAAACATGTTTTCTGTTACCTCACTGCACAGATCTGGGCAGCCTTCTGCTGCTGTTATCTGTGACCTGCCTTTTCCATGAGCACCTGCTGTATTCTCAGCTGTGGGGCTGCTCTCTGTTACCACAAGAACTAAGCTCTCCTCAAAAATAAGTCTGTGCATTAAACAATCACTTCCAGAGTGTGAGTTTGTTCTGGTGAGTGTTGACTGATCCTTGCTATTTGGTGTGTCCATGTGGCTGTCAGCTTCCAGGAAAATCTCCTACCTGGACAGGTACATTGTATTTTTTCCTCTTCTGAAAGATCCCAATAGGGTAAACTTCTCTAACATACAAGATGAGGTGAACAGCTACTTCCAGGAATTCTGAAAGAACATCTGCAACAACTGAAAAACAGAAGTAAGGGATGCTGGAATAGGGTGTAGGAAAGTAGAGCAATACCATAGACTCAGGGGAACTTTTTTTACAGGTTATATCTTTCTGCATAAATTTCACTCTCAGCTGCAGAAGAGTTTAGGGACAGAGCAACCCTACAACAACATTCCCCCACGCTCAGTGCCCAGGAGAAGCCTCACAAGGACACCAGTTACAGCTTAGTACAACACATTACCTTGCCCAAAGTTAAGGTCCTGCCGTGTGAGGGTGGTCATCTTCTCCAGGCCCTGGAAGTAACCACAAAGGGCATGGTTATCCTCTGGCTACTGTATTACTCATCTCTAGTCAGTTCATGGAGCTGTACACCAGAAGACCCTGTGAGCCCACAGTGAGAGGTGTGAACACTCCCCATAAGCACAGCACAAGGATTACCAGCAGTGCACAAGACAGTGCTCAAACCTCAGGATGAGAGATTGTTAATAATTTAATTACTAAGGTTTATATCCCTTCCTGGGATATAGGAAAGTTCAGACAAATACTTTTTAGTAACACAAGAAGCACTATTTTTTTTAAAGCTTCATAGTACTTCCTTTTTCTAAGCCCTATCTCCTATTATAACACAAGAACTTTTTGGCGTTTTGAGTTTATTCTAACACCACCATAAACTTGCTTGTCCAAACTTGGAGCTGCACCTTCCACTGACACACCATCACACAGGTTCTCATCTGCTGCCACTGCCAACAGCTGCCAACAGTTTCTCTCTGCAGTCCCAAGGAAGCCAAACCCTGCAGAGCTGCACAATTAAGTCAACTTTGTGACACAGGATTATGGAATACCTCAGGTTGGAAGGCACCCATAAGGACCATGGAGTTCAACTCCCTGCTCCTCACAGGATCTAAAACTAAACTATGTGACTTAGAGCATCATTCAGCTGCTCCTTGAACTCTGACAGGCTTGGGCCACGATTACGTCCCTGGAGAGCCTGAAATTTGTGAGCTACAAAGGGCAGCACATTATTGTGACAAATTGAGTTTCATGTGCCAATAATCAAACAGCAGATGCTGGAGTTCAGCTTCCCCTGCATAGCAGACTCCATGCCTTACACAACCTAAGCCACAGTGTACATAATTATCTATTAGAAACTTTAATTTGTTTCGTTATTTTATCCACACACTCTGCATGCAAGCAAATTCTAACTACTAACAGCAGCACCATTCATGAATTGTAGAGGTCTTTAAATGCCTCTGGAGCAGCCTGGCTCCATCAGTAACTCAGGTGTCCTACAAAGACTTTTGACAAACCACAGATGCTCCAATCAGCTCTTTCTGATTTCAAGCTGTTTCATCTGCAACAAATCATGTTTTTCAGATCTACCATGAATTAGTTCAACCTGCACAAAACAGGGAGCTACTCTCATCCACAGTTTTAAAAAGAGTTCTACCACTATATACAAGGACTTCCTGGAATATTAGTGATCTGCTACACTAAATAAAATTAAGATAGTTAAGCATCTCTCTAGCACCCCAGCCACAATGTCTCTCAAATTAGTACAAGAGATCTATAGAGTATCATATACAATCTGTGCTTTTAGAGGTTTAGGTTCACATCCTCACTTAAACTTCATCCCCCCTTAAAGAGAGGCCCAAGCAACCCAAGGAATCCACCCTTCCATGCAGACACAAAGTAGGCACTACACGCTCAAGGGCTGTGCAGGCTGGGAGAGCATGGAATCACAGAGCAGTTCGATTAGAAGGGACTTTAAAATTCGTCGTATTGCAACACCCTGCCAAGAAGCAGAGCCACCTTCTGCTATCCCAGCCTGGCACAAACTCCATCCAACCTGGCTTTGGATATATCATGTAATATAATGCACCCCGTGCCCATCAGCAGAGCTCCCGCACCAGCCCAGAGCGGCAGAGGCCACCCCAGCAGCCCTGCCCGCCCGGAGCCCGCGAGCAGAGCGGGGGAAGGCCGGGGACACATCCCTGAGCGCCCCGGTCCCACCCAGCGCACGGCACTGCCTCTCCTCAGCAGCATTCCCGAGCCTGGGACCGCCCGGAGCGGGGCTCCCACCGCCGCCCAGGGCGCCCCCGACCGGCCCCGCCTCACCACGGCCCCGGTGTGTCCTGCCATACCCGTGTCCCGCCATACCCGTGTCCTCCCGCCGCGCTGTCCCCTCTCTCGGTGTGTCCCGCCATACCCGTGTCCCTCCCGCCCTGCTGTCCCCTCTCTCGGTGTGTCCCGCCATACCCGTGTCCCTCCCGCCCCGCTGTCCCCTCTCTCGGTGTGTCCCGCCATACCCGTGTCCCTCTCTCGGTGTCCCGCTCCCTCACCGGGCCCGCCGCCTGTCACGTCCGCCCAGCGCGCGGGGAGCGGCGGCGGCGCGCGCGGATGGCGTCACGGGAGGCCGGCGAGCGCCCCCTGGCGGGCGGGAGGAGCGGGCGCGGGGCCGGTCCCGGTGCCCCGCGGGGTCCCGGTACCCTCACGGCTGCCCCGGCACGGCGGGGCCGGGGCTCGGGGCGGGGAGCGCGGCACGCTGAGCCGCCCGAGGCTCTCCCGCCCCGTGACCATCATGCGGGGGGGCCCCGCGGGAGCGCGGAGCCCGCCCCGCCGCGCAGGTGAGCGGGGCTCACCGGCTCAGCCGCTCCCCGGGCTGCCACGCCTTTGTCTCCGGTCTTTGTCTGTCCCGTCCGTGCCCGGGCCGGGGAGCGCTGCTGCCACTGCACCCTGCGCTCTCACCCACCTCCTCCTCAGCGCCGGGCACCCCTCTGCTCTGCCATGCCCCTGTGCCCCCGCTCGCCCGGAGCCCCTCCCAGCCCCACCTCCTCCCCACCATGCACCCCAGTCCCCCGGGATTCCCGACACCTCCGGCTCCCCTCCACATTCCCCCACTGCCTTCCCCCTGTCTCCTCCTCCTCCCCTCCCCTCCCATCCCCTCCTCTCCTCTCCGCTCGGGTTTGAACACCCCTTGCCCCCCGCAGACCTGCTCCCGTCCGCCGCTCGCTCAGCTCTGCCCTGCGAGCCGGGCTCCGCTCACCGGCACCTCCGGGACAGGTAAGGCAGCGCTGCTCCCCGCGCCGGGCCGGGGCTGGGCGCTCCGTGCCTCATTCCCTTCTGCTGCCGCGGGGACCGGGGAGGAGTGGGGGACACCTTCCCACTTTCCGTGCGCCCCGGAGGAGACAAAGGCGTGGGGTGACGGGGATCCCCGGTCCTGCCGCCGCCGGGGTGCGCGGAGCTGCGGTCACGGCGGCATCGCTCAGCGCTCGGACAGCGCCGGTGCTGGGGCGCGGTGCCCTCGGCCGGACCTATTGTCACCCGTGCTGGGCAGCGGGCTCCGGACCCTGGGCGCTTCTGCCACACGGAGCCTCCGTGCCCTGCACCGTGCACCGTGCGCGGTGCGGGCTCTGGGACTCACCGCCCCACTGCGGGTCACTCCTGCGAGCGAGCTCCCGGGTCGCTCTTGGAAGCAAAGTCGCCTCGGACAGAGGCACCGTCCCTCCTGCACCCGGCTCCGAGGCAGGGATGCCGAGGGGTGACGGCAGCTTTTCCTACCGAGTCATTGTGTTTACAGAGCCGTGCGCTGAGCCCCTGGGTACCCGCGGCTTGTTGTCTGCTCTTCCTCTGTTGATAAAAGTGAGATATCATTTCTGAATTAAATCAGTTTGGCATCAGTTAATGGCTTATTGCAGCTAGTGATTAATCATGTAGAATTTAAGTGACACTTATCCAATTCACACGTGAAGTTTTCTGTCAGCCGGAGGGTTTAATGGAAGTGGCTTTGTACTCCCATCTCCTCTCCCTTGAAGAAGGAGGCATTAATTCTATATGCATGGTTAAAGTGAGAATGTCATGCAAGGAAGAATACTGAAGGCACAGCCTAACTGTTCTGCCAGTCAGGACACATCCATGTCTCTCTCCCAGTGAAGATCAGGGCAAATCTGCCCCATTCTTCCCTCTAACACTGGCGAGTACTTTCCAGCTGGGTGAACAAAGACCTTTCCTATTGATTGTGTCCCATTTGTCACCTGGCATTGCACAGGAAACTGAAGTCTTCTCTGCCATTCTGACAGCAAGCAAGTATATCTTGGATGCTAATCTCAGGCTCATTGCTATTTTATCCATTATTGGGTAGAGTGGACTCTGTTTGATAGCAGGTCACCTGTGATGGCTGTGTCAGCCACGCTGTGAAGTCCCAGAGGGAAGCAGAGCAGAGGGTACTGCATATTCATTCCTGGGCCCTTCTTCCCCTTCAGGGCAGTGACTTGCTGGGCTGACCTGTCCCTGGCAGATGTGCTGGGAAGCTCTCCTGGGCTCAGGGAAAGAGTGCCACAGCTGTGGCTAGGGGCATGTAGTGACTTGAAGGTATTCAGTGTCAATGAAAACACTGGACTGGAACTCCTGGTGCTGGAGCTCAGCAGGGACTCGGGCAGCTCACAAGCCTGGGCTGCAGGAGAGGGAGTTCCCTGGGCTGTGCTGTGTGAACAGATGACTTCTGTCCTCATGGGAAGGTAGAGCACAAGCTGTCAGCCAGGTCTGTTGGGCCAGGGAAGTCCCAGCTTCAGCCCTATAACTGATATTGAGAGTGAATCAGATTTCAAGTGATCACTGGATACAAATTGCCCCAGGGAGAGACTTTGTGAAGGCACAGGGGCAGCTGCAACTACTACTTAATGCCTTGCAAGTCTGAATCCTTATGTCCTGTCTCTTGTGCCTGCAATTGGTATATTACTGAATTTGGCCCTTTCTATTCTGGAGTGCTGTCTGGGGATAGCAAAAGTGAGAGAAAACAGCACAGGTAAAGGAACCAGATGGTTTCAAAGGGTAAAGGGGGGGTGGATGGGTGGGTGTGATCAGATAGCCTGAATATCTGCGGAGGGGAAATGTCTTGCATCACAGTCATGAGGGACAAAGAAACTTGGGAGTAAGTATGAAAGGCAAGGTAGGGAGGAATGGTGATGATGGAAACAGAAAACCTAAAAAGCAGGGCAGCTCTGAAAAGGAGCACAAAAGGACTGAAGATCTGTGAGCAGGGAATTCTGCTGTTCTGTCATCCCAAGGATGTCTGGGACAACAGCAAAACCATTTTAAATTCTTTACAAATCGAGTATGCAGGAAGTGTTGGAGAGAATAAAAGTGCTAGTACTTTTGTTCTGGAGAGGAAAAGAGAAGGGCAGATATTACCTACCTGCTTTGGGAGACCCTAGAAAGCTGGGATTGAGCTTTTAGAAATGGGAAAGTCTCTTGGCAGATTGTTTATGAACCTTCCCAGCATTTGCCTCCAGAAACAGAAAAACAGATGGAAAGAGACCCAGCAGGGAAGTGAAATCTCATTTATCTGCACAATGCCATCCTCACGGCTCCAGCCAGCTCTCTGCATGTCAGCCACCATAGAGCCTGCCCCATCCATTCTGCTCCAGGCCTTCTCAAGCCCATCCATCACCCCATGGCTTCTTATTTACAGGGAGCCTGGCACACAAAGCTGGGTTTATTGTCTGTCATCCCTGCCACACAGGCATATACATACAGCACACATGAAGATGCCCATACACTTTGTGTATTGCTGCAGACTGGGATTGTCTTGAGTCCAGGAAATCTTTATACATGCCTGCCAAAGTCTGAGCTTATCAGAGCCAAAAAGAAATCTGGCCCAACTTGGGGGTGCTTGGGTCCAGCTTGGTTCAGCCCTTGAGCATATTAAATGCATCAAGGATCTTGACAGTCTTTTGGTTCAAGGGTTTTGTTCCTCTTGGCTGTGACATGAACATATGTGAAAAAGTTAAAGCTAGGACTGTCAGATACCATGTTTTAAGTGAGAGATGTGAATGAATGTAGATGATCTGATGTACCTGCTTTGTCAAATACAAAACAAATACACCAAGGACAGTTTCAGAGTCTATTTCAGAGCCAAGGTGACACAACTGTATATATTGTGGGAAAACATGCATGAATTTCTGTGTGCCTGCTCAGTGCATGTCTGCCTTGCAGGATTACAAGCAGAGAGCAGAGAAATAGCAACTATATTAGTGAGTCCAGAGAAGACTTCCCACAGGGAAAGTTATCCAAGAAGCAACCCTCCCCCAATTTAAATTCCAGTTACAGGATTGTAACCATCCCCTACTAACCCAAAATGGATCAGAAGTTGTGGCTGGAAAACAGCACTGCAACTCACTCTCCAGCCCTGAGTCTGTACTCTGGGCAACTCTGCTGTACATGTGTTCATGTGAGAGGCAGATTTGCTACCTCAGGTAATCCTGAGGGTCTATAAGGCAGTGCAGGAAGAGGGGTGGAGCAATAAGGATGTAGGTCTGGTGTTTTGAAGAACTACAGGGGCAGCTTAGCCTGGCAAATACTCCATCTATTTCCTTTACTAATATATGACCCCTAAGAAAAGGATGAATTCTGGGCTTTGTTGTAATGTGTGTTTGTTTATAGCAATTTAGGAAAGGCAACTCCTTGCAAGGCCAGACTTCTTTATGCTTGGTGTGTGTCTCAGGCAGAATTTCATCCTTTGCAGGCTGCATCAGCAGGGTGAGAACCTTGCTGTCACCTACATCAATGAGCCCAGGCTAGCATGAGGTTCTTTTGTGGACTGTGGTCCTGCTAGAAAAGAGGATTAAGTTTACTTTGGTGCTTAGCCATTGAGGAACCTGAGCACTGAGAACCAGGGATGCTGTTGTGTTTTTTAGCTGTCTTTCCTAAGTGTGAATTCTATAGGGTAAGAAAAATGAAGGAGGTATGAAGAGGTTTCTGGAATTAAAGATAGATCAGGAAAACAGGATAAATCATGGAAACAGGTGGTTAGGAGGAGGCTGGCACTGCTTTGCCTCTAGCACAGCAGTGTTGCATTAAGCCAAAACTTGTCCATGCACTGGTTTGGTTTAACAAACAGCTCAGATCTCCCCTGACAACAGGGGACAGTAGCACAGGTATTTATCTGCATTATTAATGTAACACAGCACATTAACCTGCCTGCTCTGCCAGCAGAGGTGAGGCAATCTGTGCTTCTACCTGCATTTTCATCCTGGCTCATGTGACAAGACAGCTGGGCAGCTTAAAAAAATGCCCCCTATGCTTTGAAGCAGACCTTCTGTTTAATTGCCCTGCAGCATTTAGCTGCCTCCCAGCTCCCACTGAAAATGGGAATGTGTCTGTCAGGTTCACCATCAAAGGGCCATGTCTGTGAGTGTGAGATTGGAAACACCCTTGCATTCTCTTTGCACTTGTTCTCTCCTCTTGGTATTTTGCCTACAGATGAAAAGGTAAGATGCTCTTTCTAGCTCTTTGAGTTGTTCTGAGTGATGTCTTAATCCAGCTTGTTTGCTCTGGTTCTTCAAGAGAAAATCCTAGGAAAAAAACAAAGATCCCATGGTTTGGGGAAAAAGCAAATGACCCCATGCAGAGCTGTGTGTTGCTATTTGTTCTAGCAGTTTTGAAGAAGAACTTCAAATGCCTTTTTTAATAGATTTAGCTGTCAGTCTGGTTTTCCTTTTTTCCAGATAGTTGCCAATAAAATAGTATTTCTAGCATTTTGCCTTAGCAAGTGAGCTTCCCAGTGCCTCCTAAATCCATCCTCAAGGAACAGTTTATGGTCTTTAATAGCCAGTAGAAAGACCTGCTTTTTGAAAACTGCATGAAAAGAAGGTCCCTGTGCTGCCTGCCTCTTTCCAGAGAATGGAACTGAAAACACATTCCCAGGCTATGAACAGCACAGAAAGGAATCTTGGAAAGGCAGGATTGGCTGGTGAGTGCATGAACAGGATTTTTTCAATTAACAGCATGAAAGCATCTCTCAACTCCAGGATGCTGGGCTGCTGTGATGGCAGAATTTTCACTTATTCAAAATTTTCCACATCTATCTCTCAGTCTGAAAGAAAAGGGGAGAGGAAGAGCCCAGGCAGGCAGGGCTCATCACAGCTGGCTGGGGATGGCCACAGTACCTCACCACCCCTGGAAAAACTGCGCTGATGCTGTTTTGATTTTCTTCTTAAATATCATCCAGAGGCATTACCAACCTTTCCAGTTGGGCCAGCAGCATGTCCATCTTCAGAGCTATCAGAGACTGCCTCTGTTGGACATGGTAGAAGCTTCTAGCAGCTTCTCACAGAAGCCACCTCTGTGACCACCTCCCCTGTAACCCAAAACCAGGCTGTGCCAAATCAACACACTGGTCAAGCAGAACATCACCTGGATGAGAGGGTATGAGCCCTTGTGATTAAGCAGCAAAGTGGTTCTGGTGAACAGATGGAAATCAGGTGCAGCCAAGGGCTGAGTTGCAGGAAAGACTGGGATGAGGTTCAGTGAAAAGCTGTGGCTGTAACTCTGTCACAGTATTTCTCAAATGTAAGCACAGGCCTGGTTTTCTGGCAGTCAGTATCCCAGGGAACTCTGTTTTTAAGCATGTTTTCATGCTGCCCAGAGAGGAAGGGACAGTCTGGAAAAGCTGCACTAGAAATGCTGCAAACCTCTTTCCCCATTTTGTGGGAAAGGAGAAGGGAGAATGATTGAATAACTTAATTAGATAATGCTCAGACTTGTGCAATGTCCCAAAGCCATGTCTTGTAACACAAACACAAGGGTTAAAGAAGACCCTCAAAATATGACAGGGAAGCAGAATGAATGAGAACAGTCTGCAGCTACTGGTGGACTCAAGGAAACTTGGTCTCAATGTTCTTGGGACTTAAATTACCCTCCCAGTGACAGCCTTGCCTTGAGACCTGCACAGGATCAAGGAGGGAAAGTGGGACAAGATAAAGAAACCTCAGTCTGCCTCTCTGCCCCTTGGTCCTTAGACCAGCATCCCCTGCTCTGCTGACAGCCTTTTTATTTCCCTGCTATGCCATGAAGTATCAGCATGAAATCTCCAGTGTTTTTTCTTTCTTTGACCAATTTCAGCCACCCTGAAGCAGTGTGCAAACACGTGTGGAAGTCTCTGTCTTGAGCTGTTCAGGGCTGTTGCTAGTCCTGTGAGGCCACCATCTGGTCCCAGTTCTGTTCATTTTGACATCTTCATTGCAAGGAAACCAGCTGTGAGGAGGGGCCAGTGCCCCCAGCCCAGGATGCCAACCTGGCAGCAGACAGCCCTGGCTGGGCAGCTGGTGTTGTGCCAGGCTTAGGAGCTGTGGGCAGGAGCCAGCCCCTCAGATGGTGGGCTGTGAATAGCAGGGTAGGGGGGCTAGTGAGGAATCAAAGGGAAGTGTCCTACTGATTGATGGCCTCATTTGCACATGAAACTGGGACCCCTCAGCCCTGCAGGCCCTGCACATGTGTCTCAGCTGCTGTAATCAGGGCTGGGAGAAGAGGAGATAAGTAAAGAGGGAATAACTTGCTTCCAGCTCAGGACACCATAATGGTTTTCATCTAAGTGTCCTAGAACTGAATCTTGATGGCATTGACAATTCCTAAGTGTTGATTGCCTTGTTTTTTGTTTTTTGGTTTTTTTTGTTTTTTGTTTGTTTTTTTAATTGCAGGTGAGACAGAGCACCCATGATTATGGAAACTTCCTCCACTTTCTCTTCTTTCCTTTTCCTGTGCGTGCTGGTTCTTTCTGACATCAGTCTTGCAGTCTCCCTGAACCCTGGCACAAAGCTCAAAAATGCCCCAGAGCACAACCACCTTCAAAACCAAGAGATGTGGCTGCAGCAGCCCAGAGCTGGGCGGCATCACAGGCAAGGCTTGGCCAAGAAGGAGCGGGTCCATGCCATGCCTTCAAGAGGGCAGTTGGCTGGGGAAGACACCCTCAAGACGGGCAGTGGAGCTTCAGCTGTGGAAGAGCTGGTGACAGAGGGACAGCCAGCAGCCCTGAAACAGAATAAAGACGTGTTCCTGGGGTTTGAATTGTCGTATCCTGAGAGGGAAAACCAGTCCCCAGGCTCTGAGAAAGGGAAGAAGCAGAACCGAGAGCATCGTCGGCACAGCCGCAGGGACAGGCTCAAACACCACCGAGGTATTTGGGCTCCAGGGGAGCCTGGGGCTGCTGTGTCACTGGAAATGAGTATCTCTTGTGTGAGGGCAAGGACACAGCTGTGGTAGAGCCACATGGGTGTGTGGAGGGTGTGGAGCGTGTGCCTGCTCTGGGGAGAAATCTGCCAAACAAAAGAGGCACAAGAAAAAAGGGGAACTGCACAGAATTTTAGTGCTGGCTGCAATTTTGTGAAAATGACCTGGTTTGTCTTACAGAGGGAGCTCTGAAAGTCCATAAGACTTGAAGGGCTGTTTTGAATAGCCTGCTTTATTTTTTGACTTTTTTGCAAATGGCCCAGTTTAGGAACAAATATGTCTAAGCCATGCTTAGTCTCTCCACTGACTTAAAAAAATGATGAGAATTAGAAAAAACACAACTCCCTTATTTTGCTTTGAAGACTAGTTTCTTCTTACCAGAGCTTGTATTCTTCTATGTTTATACTGAACAACCAAAACCCTCAGATTTTGCATGTGTGAAATTGCACTGATAACTTTAAAATGTTGCTTGATTTTGACAGGGACTGCTTTCCTTTGCAGGTCAAGTTGTGGGTGTGTGTCTCTGTGGTATGAGCTCAATGTGGCAAACCTTGAGTTCTGTTAAAGTGAGGCAATTTGTGTCAATCCACACTATGTGACACGCTGGGTGTCACGTCCTTGAGTTCCATCTATCACTCCTCCCTGCCTCAGTAAGAAGAGCTCTATTGTTTTTTCAGGGGACCGACTAAACAGCTTGTGTTAGCAATATAGAAGAGTATGCAACAAAGCTGGTTTGAAGCAATATTTGCAGACTGCAAACGGCTTATTTCTTGAGGTTAACTTACGGTCTATATTTAAATAAATACTTATGAAGAAGAGGGATATATCTGTGAAGATAATTTCAAGTTAGGTAAGTCCTGACTTGAGCTAAATTGAAATAACTCACTACTAAAATCAAATAAGAATGTATTCACAGGTATTTGCAACAGCTTAACCCATTGGTTTAAAAATGGTCAAACAGGTGCATTTTGTACTATTGAGACCAGAAAAAGACATATTTTGCTTCTTAAACAAGAGACAGTCATATCTTCAGGAAGGTGTGATTATGTACGTCTTAAGCATGCAAAAACCAAGCTGCATATACTCTGGACCTGATTTATCACTGTAATAGCTCATTTCTGTTTTACAGTGGTCTAAACAGTGGCTCAGGGCCATGGAACAGTGGTCAGTGACTGGATGAAACATGAGTTCCTTTGACTCAAATCTGTCACACAGAGAAAAGGGATGAGAAAGGTAATGCCACTGTACCTGTTGCCCTCTGCAGGGAAGACTCCTGATGCTGGGCCAAGCTCCCTGTACAAGAAACCCAAAGGCTTTGAAGAACAGTTTCAAAGTCTTCAGGCAGAGGTAGCTACAAGTCTGGCTCCCACCATGCTCCTCATTTCTGCATTGGACACAGCAGTTTCCACAGAAGAGCCTCCTGTTCTTCCAGCCACTTCACCACGGTCACAGGTAAAGAGACAGATGGGAACTGTTCTGCACCTCCAAGCTTTTCCTCTCCCTCAGCTGTCCAACTTCACTGAGTTTCAAGGACCAGAGAGACAGCAGGAGCCCTTGGCTGAAGAGCCAGGATGTCCCAATGCTCATTACTCACCTTTTGTTCTCGCAATGGAAACGTCCCTCTTGGCTTCAGCCTCAACAAGGGAAAGCTCTTTGCTTTTGAAAATGAGATGCCAGGAATTCCCAGTGGATAAGACAGGAGTGGAGGAGGGGAGGGGGAATCACAAAGCCTTTTTAATGTATAAAAGCACCATGAAAATTTGAAAAGACTTCAATGTCTCTACAGAAGTATAATCTGTTGTCTGTCTGGTTTTTTTGTGGTTTGCAGGCCCGCCTCAGGCAAGATGGGGATGTGATGCCCACCTTGGATATGGCACTCTTTGACTGGACTGATTATGAGGATCTCAAACCAGAAATGTGGCCAGCTGCTAAAAAGAAAGGTACTAAACCTCTTTCCCAAAAATCATCGTGTAAGGCTTGTCTATGGCTAGTGTTCATAGATGTGCTGAAGGACATGAGATCATAGTGGTGGGAAAAGATAGAAGCTGCATAATGCTGATTGAGTTTTGTGCTCAGTTTCAGAATGTTTCTCATTTTGGATGCATATTTGGAGAGCAGAGGAAAAATGATAAATGAAGAGTTGAGAAATAGGGAGGAGGTTAGACTATGAAGTTCAAACTCTTGAAATTTGAGGCTGTTTTTACCCTGGAACAATATATTCTCCAAAATGAAAATTTTCTATCAGCATCTTTTATTTTTTCCCATAGAAAAACGCCGCAGTAAGAGCCCCAACAGTGGAAATGAAACCATGACAGCTGAAGGAGAGCCATGTGATCACCACCTTGACTGCCTCCCAGGTCAGGATCAGCTTGGCAGAGTCATCTCTCCAAACATGAGATGTTTGAAATCTAGCCCAGGTTTTAAGACATGCATCCTGATTTCTACTACTGATAGGAAGTGCTATGCAAGGGAAGGGCAGAGGCTCTCTAGGCATGTTGTGGGACCAGATGATGTCTGTTCAATGGAGCTGCCATGGGTGTCAGTAGCCCTACAGCTAAGGGGGTACCTGAGCTGTGCTGATCCATGTGTTGCAGGCTCTTGCTGTGACTTGCGTGAACACCTCTGCAAACCACACAACCGAGGCCTTAACAACAAGTGTTATGATGACTGTATGTGCACTGAAGGTGAGTCCAGCTCTTTGCTCCCTGATTTGGTTTAAAAGACAGGTGTCTGCCAAGGAAGGTGGGAGCATCCCTTGGAGTGGAAAATATTATCCCCTAACCTCCAAATTATTATAGCTTTGAAATTATAGTACTTTCAGGCAAAGATCTGTGAAAAGGAATGCCACTGACTCACAATGTGACTATTGAGTCTCCTAGGATATCTTGTTTTCTCTCTTGAAAACAAAGGTCCTGATGTCTACCAACCTAACAGAAGCCACAATGTATTAAAATTTCAGTGGTACTTTCAAGTATCACAGACTATGAAAACACTGTTTTGTATGACCTTGTGCCTAACATGACTTTCCCAAGTTAATTCCAACTGAGCTTGTAGAAATTTAGTAGATGTGAGAAGGACTCAGGCTTTTGTTTCTTAAAACTATTTCTGAAGAATCCACAGCTGCCCTGACTAGGCAGGTGCATTATGAAGGTGTTAAAAAGCACTCTTCTAGTCTAAACATGTTCAGGATCAGCTCCAGGCACTGAGTCTTGCCTGCCAGAACAAAACTCTGTTTGCCAAGTTTTGTGGCCTGCATTAGGGACCCAGTGATTTGACCAGGCTGCTCACCTACTTTTTACCCAGTTAAATGGGCAGCTTTCCTGGAGCTGCAGTGTTAAATGACAGTCTTCACCTTGGGCGTGTTGTGTAACACTGCAAGGTCCTAATCAGAGATGACCTTCTGATAGTTTAGCCTAGAAATGTGTTTCTGCAATCCCTAATGAGGCTGCCTTAGGCTTTATCCTTAAGATGGTTATAAGTTGATAGCAAGTGTGCACCCTGTGTAGCATAAAAAAGATCCCCAGAGATGGAAGATCCAGGTGAGATAGACAAGAGGCTTAGATAAGAGCAGAGCTCTGATCTTGCATGCTCCCATTCTAGGAGGCCAGATTGCCCTGGGGTGATTGGTCATGAGGGGCACAAACCCAGCTTTTTAAGGTAGCTGGTCTCAATGTAGCCCAGGGACATAATTTCAAAAGACTGTTCTGTGACATCATCTGGATCTCCAGTGAACAACCAAGGACAGTTTTGAGCTGTCTTATTACAAATGCTATAAAACCTCTGCTGCCTGCTCTGGAAGTTAAAAGAGCTGCTGTTTCTAGAACGATCAAATCAGCTCCTGCCAACACCAATGATGAGATTCTGCACTACTGAAAAGCAGGGTTTTCATGAGAATTATTTACCCATAGGCTGTACCCTGGCTGGTCCAACTAGCTATGCATTCTGATGTAACAAAGTCAGACAAGCACCATAAGATCAATCTTTTGGGGCCAGAAATCAAGTAGGTACCATGACCCAGGCTCCCATTACCTTCCACTGCAATGGGAGAATATGTACTCATGGTTTTTACAAATAAAATGCCTTTTCCCCCCTTCATTCTCATCTATGCTATATTAGCTAGCTTCTTTCAGGCCCTGCACATTGAGCATCTAAAACAGAGCAATTAAAGAAGATGAGCAGTGGGCTTTGGATTGGACCTCCCAGTAAGCACTTCAAAGTTTCTTCTCTTCTCTTCTCTCTTGAAGCTTCAGGGAAATAAATAGCAAGAGGAGGTCCCTAGTAATTGCTGCTGCATATTAAGACTATAGTAATTTCTCAATGGAGAGATTACTTAGACAGTAATGGGAATAGGGGGAGACCAAGCAGAGCTTCCATAAAATCACTGGAAACAATTAGAATAATCCATTGGTATTTCAAGAAGTCAGTGAAACCTGCCTGAACAATTAATCCCAAACCAGAACAGTGAGCCAAACAGGATTCCAGTGCCCAGACAGCAATATGCCTTGTCTGTGTGAGGCATTTCTCTGCCACCCTGCTTGACACAGCACAGGAACTGTCCCCAGTGCAGCAGTATCTGAGGCAGAGAGATTTGGTGTTACTGCTGTAGTGAGCCCTGCTCCCTCCTCACTTCTCCCTCTCTTCTCCGCAGGGCTACGCTGTTACGCCAAATTCCACCGGAACCGCAGGGTGACCCGGAGGAAAGGGCGCTGTGTGGAGCCTGAATCAGCCAATGGAGAGCAGGGATCTTTCATTAATGTGTAGGAGGGTGGGACTCCTGCCTGGATGGTCAGGAGCTGGGATCAGACTGTTTATACCTAGCAATGGGAATTAGAGGAAGACGTTGAGCAAATGATGGGAGCTGCAGGCTCTGAACACGTCAGGTCCCAGCTAGACTGAAACTCATGTTCATTATAAATACAGTGGCATCAGCCTTTTCCATAGCAAGACTACACTCCCTGTCCCTTCCCTCTGCACATTCCTGCCACTGAATTGAGTCCCTCTCTCCTAGTTAGTAAGCAATGATCATGACTCCCATTCTGATGGTGCTGGCAGGAAAAGGCTCTACAGTTTCATCTCCTCCTCTCAAGAGAGCCAAGATGTGGAAGATCCTTCAGGGCAAAGGGGATATGAGCTTAAACTTTACCCCTTAATTATTGCTTGAGAATAAAGGTAGATAGATCCTCCTTAAGGACTGGAAGTTCCTAGAGGAGAGGAAATTTGTAGTGTCCAGGTGGAATCAAAGATGGGAAATGGATCAGCAGGAAGCTGCCTGCCTAGGTGACAGAGGACTCTCTGGCAGACCTCTTGCTCTTTCCCTTTTTCACTGCTCCAGAAATATTCCCTAGCTGTTACACACTACCACTTCCTACTTGTCATCTTTGGGACCATCCAATCCCACTCCTTCCTTCCTTCCTTCCTTCCTTCCTTCCTTCCTTCCTTCCTTCCTTGCTTTCAGAGAACCACATGGTTTCTGTAAGGATGTAGCAAAACATCCCAGCCTGTAGCTCTCACTCATTTAGCTATCCTGACAGGTCTGTTATTTTTAATGATTATTTTTAGGAGCTTTCTGGGGAAGTGATAGTTTTCCTAGTGAGCCTGAAATAAAGGTTTTGGTAACAGGAGATAGGGACAGGCTGTTCCATTGTAGTACAACCTGTGACATGTGCATGTGTGTTTCTGTGATATGTAAATAAAGATATGATGGATACCCTTTGTGCAACTCTTCTGCTTTTTTGACTGCACCCAAGGATATGGAGGAGCCAGAAAAGCCTACAAGGAAGTTGGTCAGCAGGTAACACTGATTACTTGTAATCACACAGTAATTACAGTTGTGCCACTGGTAGAAAAATCTCTCTGCCCAAGATTGTCTGTATTGTCACTCAAATTGGAGATAACTGTTTCTGCCTAGTGCAGCCAGCCAGATGCTTTAAGCTTCTTTATATTAATGCTTAATTACAGGCTTCAGTGATACATTGGAGCAAAAAACGCTACCTGTGTTAATCAGGAGTAGTGGTAGCTGGTGAATGGTGACATTCTTTGCTGCTGCTAGCATCCCTAACCCTGATTTCTGTGGGAGGGGCAGCTATGAAGTCTTTTAT